>NC_046310.1:11067522-11685022 GCF_004115265.2 Rhinolophus ferrumequinum | reverse complement strand
GCAAGGGTCTTTCTGTCCTTGAAGAGGGGCTCCTAGAGGCTGTGGGTGAAGACCTCTGAAGTGTGTGTTGAAAATATTTGAAGTGTGTGTGTAGACAGCACCCATGGCACCTTAGCAGCAGAAGACCCTGTTATCTTTTGTTTTTCTTCCCATAGCTTCCCCCTCGGAGGCGCTTCATGGGAAAAGAAAAAGACATGCAGAGTAGGGAGTTCAGGGCCCGAAACAGCTTTGCCAATTCCAGAAAAGTCTCTCCAACGCTCTACTATCCCCATATGGAGGCGTCCTGGCGCCCTCAAGACCAAACGTGGCACCTCACTGAACACGCCAGGACTCGTCAGAAGGGAAATGGCTTGGGGAGTCCTGAGCCTGCTCTGATAGCTGTCCTCTGCTCTCCCATCCTGAGCCATGTGCAGAGTCATGCTTAGGCCACGCCAAGCAAAACCACACCAATGCTATCACGTATGATGCAGGGACATGCATTTCCCCATCCAATATTCATGCTGGGTTTGTTTGCTTGTTTGACACGTTACATTTTGTTTTGTTAGGTTCATTTCATCGTTTAATTTGGAGAGTCAGGATTGCTATAATACTTTTTATTTGGAAATCATTTCAGACTTACAGAAAATTGCAAGAATCAGAATAGGAAACAAACAAACAAAAACAATACTAAACATCCATATACCCGCTACCCAGAATTTATAAAGATACTAATTCCGTTCAGAGGGCTCTACCCTTATGACCTAACCACCTCCCAAAGACCGCACCTCCAATTACCATCTCACTGCGGAAATAGGTGTCAACCTATGAATTTGGGGCGGGGGGGGTACAAATTTTCAGTCGCTAGCCCTTACCTTCTAACATGTAGCTAGGTAGTAGCCAAGTCAGGATTCAAACCCAAAGAGAATCTGACTTTGGAGCCTTACCTCTTATTTCTTATGTTCACTGCCTATCACAAAGGTTGTCAGGAGTAAGATTTCATTCCTCAGAGTGAGGGCTTTGACGGTTCTAGGTCGGAATAAGTATTCTTGCTTATGTTGCATGTTCTCTCTTTTTCATATGAATCCCTTTGGCCAAGAAATTGCCCAATGAGAAGGGAAATCCATGAGCAGCTGCAGAAACCTAGACAAGCTCCTTTGTTGGGAGGGAGTGAAGACTCCACCCTTTGACCCACATCTGCACACCTCCCCACACCCCACACCCCAGAAAATACGTCCCATGGGGAGAGACTGTTTTATGCCTCACTGTACCCTCGCCATTCAGAGCAGTGTCTGGCACATGGTAGTCGCTCAGCAAACAGTAGTTGAAGCAAATGAACGAATGTGCTGAAGCTAGTGAGAGATGGGAGGATTAACCCAGCATATGCTGGATTTCCTTTTTTCTCCAAAGCCTCCATCACATGTCACCAATCCAGAAAGCCGGTCTAGTGAAGAGCTACACGATATAGAAATGCATGAGCTTATGGGGGACATGATTTTCCTCATACACAAGGCCACCTAGGGACACCCAGTGTGGCCTCACATTGCCCTGGGGTTGGCCTTGCCTCAGGCACAGTGAAGCCAGCCCTCCTAAGCACTGGAAATAGCACCCACAATTCTTGGACCTGAGCCCATCACAGTCTCTCGCCACCGGATCCAGTTTCCCGGTGCAGAACTCATAGCTGCAATACGCCCCTCTCCTAAATTCAAATCCACACTCTCGAGTAAATCATTAGGTTCCTTTTTCCCCCAAAAGTTCCCTGTTGAAAAATGTGACCAATTTCACTCTTGTTGTCCTGGCTAAAAAGGTTCGTTTGTAGGTAACAACGCAACTTTCCAATTCAGTTTTCAGCTGTCTTGCCCAGAGGGTATATAAAATCACAGATGACCCGAGCTGTGAAACCAGTCTGGCAACATACGTAAGGGGAGACATTTAATAACTGCTTAATGGTGATAATGATTTACCTTTTGGACCAAAATGGAACGTTACTGTAGAAAGAGCTGAGCAGTGCCTGACTCCCCGCCACCTACAATGGTATAGCAGCCAGGTCAGGAAGGGGTGGTGTGCCTGGGGACCGGAGGTCACAAGGTCAAACAAAAAATGTTTTTCTTTGCACTTGGCCGCTGATGTCCACATGAATTGTGGATGCTGTAACTTGATTTCTTTGTACTGGAGATACACAAATTCTTTTAGGTAAATATTTTCTTTTATGTCAATATCACAAACTCAGCTGTGATATAGATTTATACACAGAATAACTGGAATTCTAGTGTATGAAGAATCAGGTTGTTTATTTCATGGTGGATAAAAAAAAAGAAATCCCAATCTAACCTCACCTCAAAACTTGAACATGTGTCAGATTTCCTAGAAAATTCATTTAAAGGAGTTATTCGGCCATTTATCCAGAGAATAAGTTTTTATTAATATATTGCTCTGTAGCCCATTCTTTTGGAGACATGGAAAGATATAGAAAGTGAGGTCTCTAGACTTTTGTTTCTAAACAACACAGACCAAAGAAATAGGTATGCCGGGATTCAAATATGGAAGCCACCAATAGACAGTGATTAAAGAGTAATCGTCCATTGATTATAAACCAAGATTAAATAGTTTGGCTTAAATTCAGGCATTCTGATAGTAGTCAGTGTCGTATTTTCCACAGATGTGCATAAATTCAACCCAGGTCTAACCCGTCACTCGCTCGCGTGGTGCACGATCGTCAGTGTCAGTCTGATGCAAACCCTGACACACAAAGCAGCTACTATACTCCCGGTGTTCAGGTATTTAATGGCTCCTGATGAAATGAAATGGCAGCTCTCCCTCCCACATTCCTTCTTCCTTCCCTCCCTCCTTGTCTTCCCTTTTTATTCTAATTGCATGAAGAGCCTACTTGTTATAAGGCACAATGTTAGGTGTTAGAAATTCAGAGACTAGTAAGCAATGTCCCCTACCCCGGATAGGTTCACAATTGATTATAGTAAAGAGATAATGGCAACAACAGGGAGTAGGGCTGACATTTGAATTGAAGGCTCCAGGAGTTCAAGGGGAAACTCTGTGTATTTAAGGAAAAGACAGCAGGACTTTATGATTTTCAGGGGGTGTTCTACAGTCAGCATGACAAGTGACTAGTCCTTGGTGAGAACCAAGTCTGCCAGGGCACCTCTCCCTGTCACAGAGCACAAAAGAGAGCATGCTATATTATTACCTGTCCACTTCTTTTTGAGATATACTTCACATACCATACAATTCACTCATTTTAAGCGTACAGTTTAATGGTTTTTAGTTTATTCACAAAAATGTACATTTGTCACCACCAAAAATTTTAGGACATTTCCGTTACTTCGAAAAGAAACCTCATGCTCTTTGACTCTCACTCCCCTATTTCCCCATCCCTTTTCCCTCACAGCCCTAAGCAACTGTAAATCTACATTCTGTCTCTATAGATTTTCCTGCTCTGGACATTTCATATTAATGGAATTATATAATACGTGCCTTTAGTATCATTACATATTAATGGAGTCATATTATAACTGCCTTCTTCCACTTAGCATAATGTTTTCCAGGTTCATCTATGTGATAGCATGTAACATTACTTCATTCCTTTGTATGGCCAAATCACATTTTGTTTCTCCATTCATTGGCTGATGGACAGTCGAGTTGTTTCTACATAATCCTACTTCTGACCATGATCCATGGATGGAGGAATCAACCAAGAAATAAAGCAAGCCACATCATGCCGTTGTGTTATCAAAAATCCAGCCTACAGAGCTACAAAGCCTCCCAACCTAGGACATACCATCCCAGAACCTACCACGTGGTGTACTTATTCATTTCTCCACCTATGGTGAGATTTTAGTTTTATTCACTGTCCAACTCCTGTTTTTATCAACAGAGTCAAGGAGATGATTTGGGCTCAATAAATATTTGTTAAATGAATAAAAGATTGAATGAACAAGTGAATAAATAAATATTGCCAGCTGATATGATAAACATGAATGACTACCCCTGAACTTCTAATTGCTGGAACATGAACAGAAATATACGTATATTAACACACTTATGGTAGTTCATTCTCAAAACATAATAAAATCCCAAACTCCTATGAAACAGCATAACAGAAAAGACCAGAAAAAATACTGTAATATGGCATTTTACTTTCAGCAAACTTCAGAAATACAAACTCTTCATCATGTGGGGAACCAGAGAGAGAGAATAGTCCAATCTCAGCCAAACAGTGCTATTAAAAACACAAACAACGGAGATCTACGTGCGTTCCAATTTCCCTTATGATTACATTTGAGATCGCATCAATTAAGTGAACTTATCATTTTGCATCATGGAGCTCTTGAAAACGGTCTAAAATTCAAGTCGGCATTTTCTCCCTTCCCTGATAAGGAAGGAACATGATTGCATCACACTGATTGCATATTTATTTAGCTCTCAAAGCAGCTGCATAAACATTATAAGCAATACAGCAAAACAGGAAAAAAATGTGTAGAGGCTAAAATCACAGGGCACATTTCTGAAATAGAGCGTGCTATGGGCGGTTGATTCTAATTGAGAGATGACTCAGAAATATGGATCCAGCAGAGGAGTGGGCACTGCAGGAGAGAATGCGGTGATTAGTAATCTCCCCTCACTAAAAAAAGATCCTAAAGTCATACTCTGTTCATAGAACCTTAAAAGAACTTCCCTAGTGACAGTATTACTGCAACCAACACGATGGCTACATTTCCCCAATGCCAGGCCCCCCAGGACAGCATCTCTGGGATGGGCGTATGGGAGGGGGAAGGTCAACTGCCTATTAAAGAAAACGGCCGGATGATCTCCAAAGTAACCTAGCATAACTTCCTAGTGATGGCAGGTCACAAATGGGAACCGAGGTTCCCCCTTCTGTCTTAGCAGTTGATAGGAGCCCGGGCTATTCAGTCATTTTATCAGAGAGTAAATGCTGGCTCACCTCAAACTAATTTGTATGACCTTGAGTAAATTACACCTTTCTGTGCCTTGTTTCCTCCTTTATAAAATGGGGGAAATAATTGTAACTATGTGATAGAATGAAACACAATAATGCATAGAAAGCACATTAGGAGCATAAATATCCCTCAATAAATGGTGGCCGCTCTCATTACTGTTGTTGAAGCTAATGTTGTTCTTATGAGATTGACCTGAGACCTATCAGGATTAGGACAATGAAACCATGCCCAGACGGCACTCTTCTGTCCCTGCTAATGCTGCCCAGAGATGCCCCAGAATTACAGACAGTACTATCAACAGGCTCCCCTCCCAGTAGAGAAAATGCATTTTCTGAGACACAGATGGTGGTTGGGGCCCCAGACAAATACAAGAATCTGCTTTAGAATGTCCATACCGTGACTAAAGTGATACACGTAGAGGAGAAAAAAAATGGCAGAAAATCATACTGCTATAAATATCCAGTGTGTCATTTCAACGACTTTTTAGATTAAGCAGGCTTTTGTAAACTAGTCCACAGACCTGCATAATACTATTATTCCTCTGTGTTCCAGGTAAGAGCTGATTTTGTATTGGAATGTGCTTTGTTTCTGTCTGGGAGACTTACTGCAGCAAGGTGGGTAGGATGAAGAGAATATCTCCATTTTACCGAGAAGGTAACTGAGGCCCAGAGAAGCTGTTGCTGTGACACGGCTTTGGAGATAAACCTAACACAGATATTCCAGGTTCATGTAAGTTCACTGAGACCGCAGGCCTGAGATAAAGGGCCAGTTCACAGATCCTGGTAAACATGTCCTCATTGCTCTTTTAAAATGGACTCCCCATCCCCTTCCTTCTTCTTTGTGATGGTATGCTTCTGTCACTCCTCAAAATGTAGTCTAAAAATTACAAAAGACAATGGAAGGAAAACCACGGCCATGTTAACTGTAGTTTTTTTGTTTGTTTGTTTGTTTGTTTTTGGAGAGGTTCTGGTAGTAGGAGTTTGCTTCTTTGTATTCTTTTATATTTTCCAAATTTTCTGCATCAAATATCTTACAGCAAGTATATCATTATTATTTTTAGATTATTTTTAAAATTCTGCTCAAATTTCAACCATTTCATAAAGCCTTTCTAAATTAACCCCATTTGACTCTAACCACTCCATTCACTCAGAGCTCATGGATTTGGTTCTAGATAGTTTGTACTTATTCTTTCTTTGCCATTTCTGTCCCTTTCCTTTCTCCTTCCCTTTTTTCTTCCCTCCCTTTTTCTCCTTGTTTTTCCCCTTTAAGTTCATATTATATACCTGCTTCTGTACCAGGAGATTTAAAAATCACATAAGTGGTAATGAAAACCTTCTAGGTATTAAAAATTTAAACAATACCAAGGTTCATGGGGTAAAAGTTACAGTGTTCTTTCACAACTTCTTCCTCTCTTTCTAAATTCCGTTCTTCTCTACCTATAGGTTGCAACTGTTAAATTTGATACGTAATTTTAAATCTTTCACTTGTAAGTACATATTATATATGTATACAACTATATATTTGTATACATGTATATTGAAGTTTTTTAAAAAACAAATGAACCTGAAAATCATCTCCTTCCTGCAAAGCAATTGCAATTACCACCTGGAACGTTAGTATTTGACACTGAGTCAAGTGCCTCCAGGTAAAAGAGACCAGCTTGGAGGGCCTCTTTTAAGAGTGTTTTTGTCTGAAGGCCATGAGCCATGGCGACCTTCACACAACCTCAGCCCCAGTCCAGACCCACCATGTGGCCACGCGTACAGTAACAGCATAAACAGGCCTTTGGCTGTTGAACCTCCTGATGACAGGTGCAAGTGCCGTGTACATAACATGTGCTCTCTAAAAATAGGATCAAGAAAGAAAGGGTCTCATGTGCAGCCCTCTGGGTGGCCCATGATAAAATATTCATACTGCATGAAAACACCGTCATTTAAACATGATGTCACCTGAGTCCATATGACAACTGTATTGAGCGCTTGGAGAAATCAGCTAGTCAGTGGGATCAAAATGGTCAGTTGAGGATCTCTTAAAGAGCCTGAATCCCAAGATAGCTGAAGAAACAAGGAGAGAAGACTAAATGTGTCTTGCAGGATGATTCAAAATTCTTTGAATTTTTCCGAGGCAAGTTTTGTCTAACCGTCACTCCTCTCTTATCAGCCTCTGTTAGTTGTGACTTTTCCATCATTTGCCAAACTTGGGCAAAGATAAGTAATTCTTGCCTATCATTCTAAGAGTTCTGATGAAGGAATACTCTAGACCCCTGCTTCCTGCACCCCATTTTCATGACAAAAGGGAAGAAAATGCTTCTACAGGAGTTGATTTGGGGGGGATGGATTCTAAAACCAGAATCACTAAAGCAGAAGTCATATCTCCCACCAATGTTGATGTACACTCCTCACTTTGATGTAGCAAGCAAAATGTGAGTGCAGAGGACCCAGCAAATGAAGGTGTTCATCCAGCAATCATTTAGCTAAGCACTTGCTGTGTTAGCTTTATCCTATTAAGCAGTGTGGGAAGGGTCCACCATGGTCCTTAATACAGAGTGGGAGGCCGGTGCTAGATAATGGGATTAGACAGGTGGCATCTTTCCTTGGTCACACTCAAATCTTCTCTCTGCTTTGATAATCCAAGTCAGAACTGACATGATATTATGAACAGCAGCATTAGTTTTTACAGTTAAATAAATGCATAGAAAAGAGTAGCAGTTGGACTGAATGACAGTTTGGTATGTGGTTATTGATTGAAAATTGCAAAGGATAAAATATCAATAGTAAAGGAAAATTTCACTCTAATCATTTCAAATGCCTCGGGCGTGTGTATGTGCCTTAATCTTATAGAAGAGTAGTTAATTGCTTCCCTATAAAAGGGTGTTTCTTTATACTGATTTGTTTTGGAGGAGAAAGCTTTCTAGCTAGTTGAGAAGACAAGTGTATTAGATTGGAAGAAGTTGGAATAGTCTGGAGACTAAGGTGGAAGAGATAGATTTTAGGCATGAGCCATACTATAAATTACCCGTGTAAACTTCCTCAGTAATTCAGATCCAGCTCTGAACTCTCCCATCTGAATTCTACCATTTTGGTTGTGTTCTATACCGCCTTGTAATTTTTTTCTAGTTGTTACAAGGTTTATATCTTGTCTCCCCAATCAATTTCTAAGTTCCATAAAGGCAGACACTATGCCTGCGTGCATGTTGATGATCTCATATTTGAGTCTTTGATTAATCATCTTAAGTTGTCTGGGCCAATGGTTGTTAAGAAGCACGTGACTGAGGGTGACGCATGCATCCCTGCCCCCGCCAGGACACTTGCCCCACTCTCCCACAGTTGCTCCCTTACCCCGTGGGAGGGCAGCATTCCTTGATGGGAGAGCAAGCCTCCAGGATCTGCGTACACCCTGTCGGATTTGTAGCCTGTGCCTCCAAACTTTCCAAGTCACCTTCCAAGTCACAGTGAGTCCCTTGAGCGGGGAATTGCCTCCCGCAGGTGGACTTGGGCCCACATTCCTGGATACCGCTGTTACTACTCAGTCAGCTGTAAGGGGAGCGTGGGTGCCTGGACCATCTGGGCCTTTGGACCAAAACGCCTTCGTCATGTGCCCAGCCTCCCTCAAGTGACCTCCCCCATTGGAACAGGCCAGGTCACGAGTGAACTGGAACTATTTTTGAGAAGGCCATTGGCAGAAATGCTCATCCACTGCTCAAGAACCCTGCATTCTCCATTCTCCACGCCAAGACTTTGTAGAGCAATTGAAATAGGAGTAAGAGAGGGAGGAAGGCCAAAGGGGAGAGAGAGTACACACACTGGCACACAGTAGGAGTCAGGAGCCAAGGACTATCTCTTCCTGATCCTCATGTGGACGATGGGTGTCTTCAGAGACCTCCTTGCTGGGTCCTGGGCCTCAGAGGACATCGGTAATGTGGAGTGGGGCAACTGATTTTATCTACCTCACTGGAAGGTGGGGGAAAGAGTAAAAAGAATACTAAAATGCACAGGTAGATGTGTTTCTACACTTCAAAAATAACTAAACGTCATTCAATATACAGGGGACTCACAGCTGTCTGGTTGTTTCTCTTCGGTTTTGGGCTTGAAGTGTTTATTATTCACTCCATTTATATGGCTGCTGAAATGTTCTGAATTGCATTTCTACGTATTGACTCACTGTATTGAACTGACAATCCTGAGAGAGAGAGAGATCATTTTCTTGTTTTATAGAAACTGAGGAAGAAAAAGGTAATGTGACCTCCCCAAAGTCACAGAGAAAGTTCATGACAGGCACAAGATCTGACCCCAGAAGAGAAATCAGTGCTATTTCTTTAGGTCCTTTGTGTTTTAGGAAGGCATGAATCAATCCATTTTAATTTCAGATAGTCAGTAGTTACTGACTGGTTTTCCTCTTTTCTGAGCACAGGGAAAACCATCCATTGCCTGCTCCTTTAGTGGTGGAGTGAGTCTTGTGACTATTTCTAGAAAGTCAGAAACCTGCAAGAGCCAATGCATAATCAAATGAATTCTCTCTCAAATGTTTCAGATTCTTAAGGATCTCCATTAACCTGAGATGAACATGTAGTATAAGCAAGAAATAAACTGTTGTTACTTCAAGCCACTGAGCTATTGGAGTTGTTAGTTGCGGCAGCATGACCTGACTTATGCTGACTGAGACAGGATCATGGAAATGAACTTAAAAGTCCCAGAGCATAACAGCATCTGAAGTTTTGATTGGAAAGAAGCCAAGAGATAATTTTACATGAAGGAAGCTGAGGACCTGGTTCCCAGACCCTCACCTCTACTAAGAATTCTTTCTACTTCAGTATGCCTTAGAGGGCATTTAGTCCAACTAAATTCTGAGGTGTGGCTTTAAGACATTACCAAGTGGTCGTTGAGTTACCCACTGAAATATCCACTTAGGATATGTCTAATAATGAGAAATTTGTCATATTCCCAAAACATTTTATTGCACTTTTTTATCCTCTAGCAATCAGTGGTAAAAAGTTCTTCTTTAAGCTAAACCAACATTTTCCTGTAATGTATATTCAGTTGTCCGTGTTGTTTTCTCCAAAGCCACTGAGAACATGTGTCATCTCTTTTTATGTAATCCTTCTGAATAATTTAAATAGCATGAATACTCTCAAATTACTTCTCCATGTTGAACGTATCCCAGTTCTTTCAATCATTCCTTATGTTGAATTATTTTGAAGTCCTTTATCATGCTATCTTTTCTATCGGGACATGTACAGTCTGTAAATATACTATTAAAAATATGGCATCCAGGAGTACATATAGTACCCTTGAAAGTGTAACCTAAGCCACCTGAAATGAAATGATACTATTATGTTCTGAGTGCCCTAGCTCCATTAAACCTCAATTTAACCAAAATAAAAAGCCCTATTTAAATCCATCAATTGTAGATCTCAAGTCTTTCATTACAATATTAGCTACACCCTTAGTTTGATGCAATTCCCAATTGTAACTGCATGCTGTCCAGGAAATCATTGCCGTCACTGATGCGTAATGTTGAAATGGACATGGGCCAGATGGAGCCCTGAGAAACACCAATGAAGACATCAGTCTGGTTGTAAAATTTCCTTGTGTTCAATCACCAAGCATGTGCATGTTCTCCCATCTGTGTTATCATGTCACTTGCCCTGCTCCGTCCAAGACACAAGGTCATAGGAGAGAACCTACGAATTCTTTGCTGAAGTACAGAACACCGATATTGTGCCATCATTTGTGTCTTCTGTTCTCCATGTTTTCTTGAATAAAATAGGAGTGACTTAGCAGTGTTATTTACGTATACCCCCACCCCGAGTGTCCTGAGTTGAAATTTGTTACAACCAATAGACATAAACACAGCGAGAACAGCTCGTCCTTTCTCACAGTGTTTTTTTCCCCCACTTATTCTAGTGAATATTTGCTTTATATATTCCTGTCTGAAAAATCATTGTCCTCTCAGAGTAGATAGATACGAGTTAGGAGTTTATAATACAGGCAACTCAAGCACCTGGCGGTCCCCTTTTATCTGGGGTCCATGAGTTTGCATACAAAGTTTTTTTGAATATTTACACGGCTTCTCTTCTCTGTCTTCATCTCTTCACCACTTAACATCTCTTTATTCCCACTTATTCTCTCCTAAGTCCTTTTTCCATCTTTGGTCTATAGCATAATAAGATTGTCTAAAGGGTCTACAAGCCTTCTATATAAATGGAAAAAAGAAACGCTCTCTCGTCTTTATCCTAGTGCTTAGTTGAATTCTGTGTGTAACGGGATATTCAATAGACTTCGGTTGAGTGAGTAAAAATGAATATTTTAGTGTTGTTCCATGTTTTCCAAGAAAAAGAGGTACAGTTTTCTCAGTTTTATTCATCTTCCAACTGTATCTTAAAAAAAAAAAAAATACAGTCCCTTTTCCTCCTGAGCTCTTTTTAAGCATTGGTTTTTCTGACACTCTGCCTGCATGCGCGTTGCACACTTTTTACAATTTCTATTCCTTTTATGATTTTTATCTTGGTTCATATGAGTTCACACTGATTTCTCTAATTAAATAATTTTTCCCTGCCCCCATGGGATGAACGTTATACATAGTGAAGAGCCTACTGGGACCCCTGACAATACACTACTCAGATGTCCCTTTCAGAGGACCAGTGGCAAGGAGCATAATTGTTGACAACGTCCTGGCTGCTGTGACTTCAGATCCCTCCAGAGTTCATACAGAGGCCTTGCTTCCCTCAGGTTGCTGCCCCTGATGCTTGAAATTGTAGAGTTGCTTGAGAAATGGTGGGGCCCCTGGAACCAAGCCATTCCGACCCAATGCTGGACTCCTCTAACAGGCAATTTCTACTCAGGGACTGCTCATTGACTGGGCTGAGAGCTTCTCAAAGCTGTCCTACACACCTACCTTAGCGTAGTCTAGCTTGATAACTCCACTGCTTAGGGTGAATTTGCCCCTTGCGTGTTTCTCAGATATAATGAGCTGTGATGGAATGGAAGAAAGGAGGTCAGAGGCTCTGGACCTTGCCTGTCAATGGATTCCTTACGTTTCTGGTCTTTGTCTTTCCAAGTTCTCAGTGAGGAGGAGAGGGAGACCCAAGCCAAGCACTATTTCTATTATCTGAGCCATCTTGTCTTTTGGGGAGCCAGGGGAATTCTCTTTTCTTTTGCCCTGGGGTATCACACTCTTTTTCATTTAGGTTTCATCAACAAAACTATGAAAAACGATACTTGAGATGATGACTTCTGCCATTCTCCTATTCCAGGATGTCTTTTCTATCCCCGCTCCATATCTGCTTGGGGAAAAATCGTTCAACTTCACAGACGTTTTGAGAAGAATCAGCAACTAGGGATTCTTGTGTTCCGATATAGACAGCTGTTGTGAAATTTCCTTGGATGAGAAGACAGTTTCTGACATTGCCTGAGAAGGGACATGTCAGCATCCTGTTAAACTCCGGTCCTGGTCTCCTATAAATAGAGGATCCTCATTTCTTTGAAAGTCAGTCTCAGATTGATGTGTAAATAGGACGAAAAAAAATAAAAAGACAAAAGGAAACAAAACCCAAGCCACTAGCATTTGAAAAGGCAGGCACTTTGATTTCTCCCTTGGACCTTTAAAGCACTGATGGTGAAAGCGGAAACAATCAGAGTGCAAGATGCAAAGTGGTGATAAAACAGAAAAGCCATTATAAAACATAAAAGCCAATATGCAGGGAAATGTGATTTCCAAAAGACAAACTATTATAGTACTTGTTGCCATGTTTGGCTGTCAGCATGTGATCAAAGGTGAAAAGGCTCTAAAATGCCGGCGATTACTATTAATCTCTCTAAATACGAAGCCAAAGTCTTTGTTTCCTACTCTATAAATTTCTGAAATAAGTAAGCACGAGGGAGGAGGTTTTGTAGTCTAAGGAATCCTTTTAAAGCCCCTGAAATCACTCCCTTTGGGGAGCCCTCTATTCTGCCAATTACCAAGGTCTGTGGATGAGTCAGACCTCCCTCTCCCAAATCCCTATTTGTTCTGGTCCCAAGGACAAAATACCCTTCATGCCTCCACATGTGGGTTCACAGAACACATCCACAGATGCAGTAAAACCAGCTACTTTCCCTCCTTGTAATTTCTCCCTCTATTTGCTTCCAGGAGATAAGTGGATCTAACTCTTTCTGTAGGACTTTGGAAAAATACCAAGGAAGGAAGGACAATTCAAAGCATATGTTTTAAGATCTGCTCAGCTGAATAAGTTACCAAAGCAGGTTTCATTTCCTCACTGAGGCAGCTCACGCTAGGAAACCAGCATCATCACAAATCAGAAGGAACACACCTTGTTACCTGGAATTACACAACCTATGCAAACGTGCCAGTCATGTCTACATGTATACAGTGCTTCTAACATTGAAAACATTTTCAGGTTCTGCCACCTGGGGAACTGACTCTTTTCTAGGTTTTATTTTCTTCCTGGAAACTTAATCTAATATATAAACGAAAAACCCAAGACACATAGAATTTTGATCCCTATAAGAAGAAATATTAACCCATTGTTAATATTGGGGGGCAGTAAGGGGCAACCACAACAAGGCTTGAATGAGTTATCCAAAAAGTAATCAGAGAGCAATATATGAGTAGTTGTGTGATAATAAAGAGTGAGAAGTAAACGTATGCAGCGCTGGAAGATCCTGTTCCTAAGTTTTGGCACCACCTCCCTCCCTACTTCCTGTTGTCATTTCTTTAGCTTTTGGCTGAAAGGTAAATGCCACTGACCTAGGAAATCCTCCCTGACAAGTCCTACCACGTGGTTATTTCTCTCGCATCCATTTCTGGTGAGCGTATCCAGATCTGGTCACCATGGCCCTGCTCAATGAGTCTATCTTCCCTCACTGTTCCAGGTAGATCACATTGTTGGTGATGGTGGGGATGATGTTTTTCTGATCAATGACAATTTGGGAGGAAAAACAATTCCCTGTGAGTTGAGCGCTTGTGGCCTATTTCTTTTCTTGGCCCTCTTTCCTCCTCATTTTTATCTTCCTCTGTATTTCATACTTAACAGGTGCAGCATAAGCACTTGGTCCCTAGGGAGGCACCTCAGCGGCCTGCAATGCACTCTGACACTTCTCTACATCCTTGCTACTTGATCCGTGGTCTGAGAACTAATAACACAGACATTACCTAGGTGCTCCCTCTAAATGCAGAATCCAAAGCCCCACCCCAGGACTGAATTACCCTGTGCATTATCAGGAGATCTCTGGGTGACTCACACGCACATTGCAGCTGTCCTCGTCTTGCACATACTTATATATACCGCCTAACTTATAATGAACCATAATATCTCGGCTGTTCATGCCTGTGGGCTTTGTGAAGCTGTGTGGAGTGTAAGTGTGGCCCACTTATCTTATACTGCCTTGGGCCGTTCGGTGTTACTTCAGGTGCTTTAATTTTACATCCTCAAGCAGACTATACATTCCTCAAGGGAACTTTCTATCCTTTGTGTCTCTTTAAAGCCGGTTGGTGCCTTGCCCACTGCAGAATTCATTAAATAATAACAGCTAATACTCCACAACGACCTACCCATTAGACATTCTGCTAAGCACTCCCGCACAATATCTCACTGAATACTCACAAGAACTCTATGAAGTAGCTACTGTTCCTTTTTCATTTTATCATGAGAAAACCAAAGCCTTCGAGAACAGAGTGAATCACCGATGAGACTTGAATCCATGTCTCTTTGACTCCGGAGACTGAGCTTTGAGCGACCATGTTATTTGTTCACTGATCAATGACTAAACAAAACTGTGCTTCTGGAAGTAAACAAATATATTCAGTGTTAACCTGATACAGTGGAACTTAGGCCTGCTTTCTTCTGCCCTAGATGCTGTGCTAGCAGAAATATTTATCAATGGAAAAAAAGCAATACTTTTCCTTCCCACTCTTCTCCACATCCTCCCATCCCAAATTGCTCCCTTGGGCTCTATGAATTCCTTCCTCCTGTCTCCTCTCTCTTTTGAGTTGAAGAACCAAGTCTGTGTCCTAACCTTGCGTGAGTCCTCCTGGCTCCCAGGAAAGCATTTGGACCGGCCTGGCCCAGGGGCACCACGTGAGGCTCCTTATCAGGTCACCGACTGTCTGTGCTTTCTCTGCCCCAATGGATATGTGTGCAGAGTGCGCGGATGACCTTTCATTCCCAAACACCCGGAGGGCCAATCAGTCTGTTCCTGCCCCACTGAGAAAACTGAATCAAGTGCTTGCCACTTGAAATGAGAGTTAAGAATGCATAGCTATAAAAATAAACGGACCCCTACCCGTCAAAGGCCAGGCGAGGCCGACACACTGTGTTTTAGGGCACCCCGAGACTGGCAGATGAAGGAGCTTTTCCCATGCTTTCTCCAAAAATGTAAGAAGTCACTTTCCTGGAAAAGATTCCGGCCAGGCCAGCGAGCATGTGCACATTTGCACCCCAGCTGCACACAGCCTCTGGCGTGTTCTCTTCTCTCAGAAGTGCTGGAGCTATCTTTCCACTTGGGTGGCTGGCAGGATGCTTATGTAACTACCACCTGCCATGAGCCACTGACCTACACTCTCCTCCTGGACAACCACACTCCCAGGAAAGACATGACCGTGCAGCCCCAGGGTACCCAGGGCAGCTTTGTCAGAAGACATCCTGCAAGAAACATGGACTCCAGCGTGAGCCAGGAGCCGGGAGAGGTGATGCTCTGGGAGAAACCCTGAAGGCAAAGACAGCACTCAGGTGGGCTCACCCACCCTGCAGGGCCCCAAGGATGTGCTGAAGCCACAGCAAAGCCAAAGCATCGACTGCTTCTGCCTTTAAGGCCAGTAAGTCACACCCTGCATTTAGGATCATAGTTAATGATTTCTTTGTTCAGGAGCTCTCAATCAGACCATCTTTCTTAAATCTCACTGGGAATTACCTAGAATTCGGAATCAGGGACCGACTCTGCATGGATCTCCCAGCTCTGGAATTCACTATCTCTACAGCCTTGGCTAGATGACTGGCTTTCTAAGGGTTCCATTTCCTTAGGTGGCGGTTGGACTAGCTTTGCTGGCCCAGCAAGGGGCTTCAAATTCTAACACTCTCTGACTCTAGCATCCTTAACTTTTGGCTATTGCTTCTCAAGCTCATTTTGTCCACCCCATACTCAGGAGAAAAATAAATGTGACTAAAGGTGAATATGTGTAGCTTATCACACAGCCCTCCTTTTATGCCTGCACATTTAAATTCACCAGTGACAACTAAATACACCTAATTACAGTGAGAAACCTTTCCAAGCTTGTTGGACCCATGTCAATATACTTGTCCAAAACCTAACACGGTTCATTTAATAGTTTCTTCACATTGGGTTCTAGCACTACCCCCTCCTGTGAATAAGAAGGAAAATTAATTTAAAAACCTTTCTAGAAGAAATTGTCTTTGCACTCCAACCATTGACCCTACTGTCGAAATCCAATTAAATTAGGAGAGATCACAATTAAGATGCAGTTTAATTATTCCTCATTTTATGCAAATGAGATTTCTAATCACAAAGAATCAATAAACTTTGTTTAAGCAGCTCATCCGTTGCCTAAGTGCTGTTTTGTCCCTTCTTTCCTAAATCCCTAATCTCACAAGCCAAATGGAAGAAACATTCCTAGAAATGTGAAGACTGAAATAATGAAGCCACGCAGTTTTTCCCCAGAATGCAATAGATAATACTGGGACACCTGACTCAAGCTTATTTTATTTCAAAGTCCTGACTCAAGCTTATTTTATTTCAAAGTCCCACACGCAGCCGAGGAAAGTTCTTAAAGGCTACTCTTAGCCAAATGCCCAAAAGAATTCTAAAGTGACTTGAAAGACATTTCTGCACCATGTAGAAATGAATCCTTGCAGGAGTCTCCCCTCGTGTAGCCAATTCCATGCTCTGCCAAACATATATTTTGGTTAGCAACTCAAAACACAGAAGTAATAGTCATTATTCCAGTAGGGAAAAGAGATGAATTTACAAATATCTATTTAGAATGCCATTTGTAGTGAATTCATTTAAAAGCGAAATCATAAAGATCTGTTGATCTATTACTGTTATTGCCACCATAATGTTGTGGAAAAAGCGGTCCCCCAAACTTAGTGGCTTTCAATAATAGGTGTTTATTATCAAGTTCCTAGGAGTGAAAGCTATGGTGCTTCTACTGATCTAGGCTGAGTTAGTTCCAGTAGCCCTGCTGCAGGCTTGGCTCCAGCTAGAGGTTGGGTTCAGTGCGCTCTATGCGTGTTTAATTGGGTTCCAAGTTGAAGGGGAAGCAGCCACTCGGACATATTCTTCTCATGGTGAATCAGTAGAGGATAGAAGGCAAAACAAATCGTACAAGAATATTTCAGGCCTCTGCATGGATCCTGATTGCTCATATTCCATTGGTCAAAGCAAGTCACATGGACAGTCCAATATCAGTGTGGTAGGAAAGCACAATCTACCCTTAGTGGGAAAGGAGAGAATTTTTACTAAACAATAACCCGAACTATCCCAAACATCTTTGGCTCAGACACTTAAAAACCCAAATGTAACTACCCAGACATCTCTGATTCTAGTGATACAGTTTTTCTAGATTTTCAAGGAATTTATTAAAAATCAGTAGTATATAAAAATATTTAAGTAAAGTAGCTACTTTTCTAATAGCTTGTTTTTATTTAAAACTTTCTTCTTAAAGCTCCTGGGTTCATTTTCTAGTGCATATGGTTAATATTTTAATAAGGAAGAGATAAGTAGAAGGTTGCTTTCAACTCAGTCTTTGGCTTAGAGTTAGAGCTACCCCAAGACGGCTTTGAGACTTGTAATCAACTTGGTGTCTAAAACCCTAAAAAAGATTTTTTTTTTTATGTCAGTGGCTTTTTTTTTTTTTAAATTACAGAAGTAAGCATTTTACCCTTTTAGAGATAAATAGATAGACCTCTCATTTTCTCTAGTTCTCCTCTTCCCTTTGGCTTTCTGAATACCCTCCCCACCAAGCTTAGGCACAGAAAGAAAACTTTGAATTATATACCAGCCATGGTCATACATCAGCACAATAAGCCCGACTCCTGACTTCCGCAGACTATGTTTGTTTTCACTGAACTTCCTTTTGAAGAGACATCTACTTGCTGACTAGTGTTTTCTGTGTACTAGGTCCTTTGAGGGCAGCTTCTCAATATTGGTACTAATGGCATTTCCTTTGCTGTACGGTGGATGTCTATGTATTATTGTAGGCTGTTTATCGGCATCCTGGCCTCTACCCACTAGATCCAGTAGTCCCACCTCCACCGTTGTGACAACCAAACATGTCTTCAGTCCCTGACAAATCCAATCCTCAAAATCCTGGTTGTTAACCACTCTTCTACAGTAACCCACAGTTAATTCAGATACAAAACGAGAACCTTTCTGAGCTTCTACCAGGAACTTTACTTGAAGAACAGTTAAATTAAGCTTAAAACAGAAACCTAGCTGAAGTATATTATAATTTCAAGGTTTTGGATTGCTTTTGAACTGAAATGTTTGAGAAAAGACAGTAAAAGCTGCCAAATTGCTTCATTTCTTTCAACCTGAGCTTCCACATCCATAAAATAAGGACACAAATAATATCAACCTGTTTGAGCTATTGTGAAGCTTATGTGAAAGACTATGAACAAGGTCGTCAGGTCAGTGCCTGGTTCTTACTAAACTGAATGAAAGCATTGACTGCTGTTATTTCTACCACTAAACTCATGTAATTCCAGTCTCATCCCACCACCGTCCTCTCATTCGGGAATGTCTTTCTCTACCACCCCCAAGCTCTTGGCAGGCTCTCATAACTGTTTAACTCTCAACTCATACCTACTTTGCCAACCATTATTTTCCAAACTCGTTATTTTGGAATAATTTAACATTTATAGGAGTGTTGTAAAGACAGTATAGAGAATGCTCATATCTCATTCATCCAGCTCCCCGTAATGTTAGCATCGTATGTGACCATCCTACACTTATCAAAACTAAGTTGTGGGGAAAATGGCAATCTTATGCACAGAATCCAAATAAGACTACATTTATGTGGCCATTTCTTATATTTGGACATATATATATATGTGTGTGTGTATATATATATATATATACACACACACATATATATATATACACATATATATATGTGTGTATATATATATACGTGTATATATATATATATATATATATATATATATTTTTTTTTTTTTTAATGTGACTAGGTGCACCTGAAGTCTTCTTGGACTTCTGATATAGTTTTAGAAAACGGGGCGTGGGGTGGGGAATAAGAGTCCTGGGCCAGTGAGAGATTATAATTAAAACATTTATAAAGAAAAATGCCAAATAATTTCACTTATATGTAGAATCTAAGAAACAAAATAAATGAACGCAAAACAGAAACAAACTAGATACAGAGAACAAACTGATGGTTGCCAGAGGGGAGGGGTTTTGGGGGAATGGGTGAAGGGATTAAGAAGTACAAATTGCCAGTTGTAAAAATAGTCACAGGGATGTAAAGTACAACATAGGGAATATAGTCAATAATATTATAATAACTATGTACATTGTCCGATGGGGGCAAGACTTATCGGGGGGATCACTTTGTAAGTTATGTAAATGTCTAATCACTATGCTGTACACGTGCAACTAATATAATATTGAATGTCAACTGTAATTGAAAAACTAACAAAAAATAATTTTAATTAAATTTTTCTCAGTTGCTTTAGAAATATTCTCCTTTCATGAAGCTAGAGAAATTTATAAAAATGGCTATTACAATTACAAAGAAGGGCTGCTGTTTTCCTGGCGTCAGCTGAACTAAACACAAACACAGATGTTTAGTAAAATGGCTAAAAATGTGTTTGATCCTGAGCAAAGTCTCTAATATCAAAGTTGGACAGAAATAGGTAGACTTTCTGCAGATTGGCTAATCTCTGCCAATAGAAACCATCACAAAACCGGAAGCAACCCCTGATCAAGATATGAGTATTCATTTGTATGAAGTCCCGAGGAGTGAGCAATTTTCTGCCAGTATATGTACAATCAATATGAATTTGAATCAACTCTGCTTTTACATTTTTCAACCTCTTATAAGGAAAGGCAACCTATAAAAGCAAGTCCCATAGATTTTCCCACTTACCCAGGGCATACGCATCAAATTAAAATTAATATTAAGCAAGAGCACATTAAAAGATTACATTACTCAGCAAGGCTCCAAAATGTCCCAGATTTTTTCAAGTGATCCATTTTTCTCCAAGATTCATGAGCTGCCTGTCAACAAATTTAATTGGATATTTATTGAAATTAATGGCAGCTACAGCTGATTGAACAGGCTTTACTGTAACTTTGGCTTTCATTTTTTTACAGTTGTTTTCCCTCGTTCTGACTTTCCATGTTGTATGCTGATGAACAAAATGGACGGGGAAAGCTCTGCATGGAATCGAGAAACAACTCTCCTCACCCTCTTTTACAAAATGAGAAAATGTTGCCAATAATTGATTACCTCCGATCACCAATTCATCACTGTTCAGGTTTTTTTTTTTTTTTTTTGAGCCCATTTTCACCAGGAGCTACTGTACAACCTTGGGGGTAAAACGCAGAAGCTCCATAGATATATAATGTGTGTTTAAATCCCTACCATCCATGTATTTGTTCCCTCATCCCAGGCAATCTTGACAATTCTCTTGGGCTCAGTTTCCCCACTTGTAGAGTAGAACTGACAAGAGCACCCCTAGGCTTAGAAACTGCACAGGGCCTGAAACTTAATAATAGCTCAGTAGTCATTAGTTATTATTATCTACTTCTCTACTGGGAAAAATCAAATTATATAGTTAGTTATAGGATAGCCATATAATAGAGCCATATAACACATTTTTGATATTTTAAAAGTTAATTTCTATTTTAACAAGCCCATAGACCCATTTCTTTTGGAGCTAAGCTGATTTCTCTCTAACACATGGTCTGTGGACACTGCTCATAGTATATTTTATTCTTCTTAACAACAACTATACTTTTAAACCTACAATGAAAGTACTTCAATGTGACAAAAGCCTAGAGAAGTGGAAGTCCCTGCTGTAAAAAAAAGGGGAGATACTGTTTTTCCCTGTTTCTCCTTTCTTTTACTCTTTCCCCCACTCCTAAGGTGACATTATTTTACAGCCTTCTTTCTGGGGTTCTGAAGATTCTGCAAACACCTGAGTAGAAGGGGCCATGAAGAGGAGATGGAAGGAGAAGACGGCTTTCTAGAATGAATTTTATTGGACTTGTGGTTAACCTCATAGTTACTTTTCCTATCTCTCCTACATACCTTCATTTTTTTCTTCTTTCTTTATTCAGTAAATACTACTATGTACCAGGCATGAAGCTATGTGCTGGAATTTTAAAGTTTACTAAGTTAGGAAGCCAGTCCTTAAGAATCTTTCTCCAGCAAAGAAAACAATATGTAAAACCTGAGTGCTTCTGGAGGCATCGAGCGTCGTGCTTGTGTGTCCAGACTTTGGAGCCAAACCCTCTTGGTTTGAGTCCGGCCTTTTGCGATTTAAACTCCGGTCAAGTTACTTTACATCTTTTGACTTTAGTTGTCTATCTGTAAAGCAGGGTTGTAATAGTACCTATTATTTTAAGGGTTGAATGAATGCATATATACAAGCTCTTAGACCCATGTCTGGCTTATAGTTAACATTAAATAAATGTGTGCCTTCATTATTATCACAACTCCACAGTGTATATTGGGAAATTGTAGAACAAAGACAAGAGGAAGCAGATATACCAGGTAAATGATGAATTTGTTTTGGGGACACCTTGAGGTGCCTTGTGGATGCCCAGCTGGAAATTTCTGTTAGTCAGTCAGTTGGCCACACAGAGCTAGCACTCCAGTAAGTGTCGTTGGCTAGAGACAAAGATTCCAACATCGGCAACGTGTACGTGGAGGTTGAAGTCATGGCATGAACGGAGCCACTCAGGGAAAGTACAGAATGTGAAAGGAGAGGTGGTTTAGGACAACACAACTGGGACAACCTGTGTTTAGGAGAGGGACAGAGTTAGAGGATCCTGCTTGTGAAGGGGGAGGCTTGGCTAACGAGGCAAAGAATAAACAGGAGCCTCGAGGGAGGTGAGCTGGTATGACAGAGGACCAGGTCACCACTTGCCTTGGTCCTTTCGCATTTGCTTTTCTCTTAGCTATCTCTGGCCCTGAGATGTGATTAATCTAGTAGAAAACAACTAAGGACCAGGTAAATTTGTCCGGAGAGAGATGGAAGGTGATTGGGAGACGGCCGTCATGACTCAGCAGCTGCTTGTGCGACAGCCCCCACCTCCTCACACACCAGGCCCTGAATAGCACCTCACCTGCTGGATTAAAATATTTTTATAACAGCTTGGACAGTTTTCACTTGAAATAGTACATTGGGTCTGCCAGACCACATGTCAGACATTGTACATATTACACGCCCCAAAATCTGACTCAGAGGTGTGGTCATTGTACATGAGAAAGCTCTGGTTCTCCTCGTTATCATTCAGTATTCAACATGAGTACATTCCATTTGCCACAAATTGGGAAATCAATGGTGAGTAAAAGTCTAGAGGAGAAGATGGATCATTAAGTAATTGTCGATACTAAACTTACAATTTCATAAGGGAAAGACAGGATGTGCGGGGCATAGAGTGGGAAGCAATGGGGTCCTGAGCTAGTCTAAACTGTCCAGAAGAGACTCCTGGATGAAGTGATTTTTATAGTAACAAATTAAAAAATAAATGTGTTTTATTCAGGTAAAGGGATGAGCAAAGGGAAGCGTGTTCCTGGCAGAAGGAACAGAGTATGCAAAGGCCTCAAGACATGGGAGAGTGACACAAAGCCTTGGGGAGCTGGAATTAGTCCAGGAGAGCTGCAGCATCTTATAGCACAAAGGGAAACTCTACAAAGAAAGCTGAAGAGGTTAGCCCAGGCTGGATCGTCGAAGGCTCAAGTGTATGGGACGTGATGATTAATTAGAGGGAAGAAGTCAAGAATGTCTTCAGGGACTGTCATCAAACAACTTGGTGGCTAATGAGGATATTGACTGAGAGAAAGGACAGTGAAAGGGAGTTTTCAGGTGGATTAGGAAAGGAGAGATGATCATTTCAGCTTTTGGCCACACAATTTGGAAGTTCTGAACGGACCTATGGACTTGGGCATCATCTGCCTGTAGGTAAACTGAAGCCACAGGAGTAGAGGAGATCTCACAGGAATATGTGTAGAATGAGAAGCAAAAAGAGCCTGGACAAAACCCAAAGAAATACCAACCTTTAAGGGATGAGTCAAAAGGAAAAGCCAGAGAAGGGCAAAAAATGTTTAAGTAGAGGCCAGGGGCAACTGGAAAGGAGCCATTGTGAAGAAGTGGGAGATAAAGTCACCTGCTGAGAATGTGCGTTGGCCAGGGCTCTAACATCATGTGGTTTCTCCCAGCCTAAGAAGAAGGAGTACGACATTAATTAAAATCCGTACTGAAAGGCTCAAGACTTTCAGGATCCTCACATTTCAGCAAGGGGATAGCCCTCATCTTAGCAGTATCTACTGCAATCCTGACAATTCTGCCCCTGAGGACGTCACAGGGTTCAGATGGACCTGTTTTGGGGAAAAGATTATGTACTTTCTAGTCTGAGCATGACGGCAGTAACAGTCGGCAAGATGTTTTTAAGATCATCAAACCTCTAACGTTTTAGCAAAGGGAACTATTTCTGGATAAAGTAAGAGTCTCAGGTTTTTTTCTACTCAGATATTTTTTTCTACATAATATGTTTTTTACTCATAGACTCGTGAAGATCTTGCCATCAGTGACTCACTTAAAACAGTGTGTAATACTTTCGCAAAATGTGCAACTGACACAATGTACATGAAACATGACATATGAAACAATATAATATTAAAATGAGGACTTGCTAAAACAAATTTGAGCTTTGATCTCATCCCAAAAGCCCAGGAAGGTCCTACATTTTATTTTTTTCCAATCAATGCAGAATGTATTCTGGCATATTCGGAAGAAGACAGTTTTATGACTTTTCTATTGTCCCAACAAACTTTGGGGCTCGAAACTCAAGACAATAATAATGTGAAAAAAGCTCAATGTAGTAAACTTATGATGTATAGTAGAAAAATATCTATTTTATTCTATAAAATGGTTAAGTAATGCATAGTCTCTGAAACTTAAGCAATGCATGGCTTGCATGGCTTGTTGATTTGTTCAGCAAATATTTATCAAGTGCAAACTACATTCCAGCTTGGACTAAATATTAGCTAAAACTCTCCAATGGAGTTCACTGCACTCAGAATAACAAAATTCCTTACACTGATCTGTAAAACCTCATATAATCTGTCCATATCTTACATTTTGGACCTTCTCTATCTCTCTCCCCATGCTCACAGCCTTCGATAGCCACACTGGTTTTCTATTTTGTTCTCAACCACACCAAATTTACTCTGGCTTCAGAGTACTGTCACTTTCTGTCCTCCTGGTCCATAAATTTCTCCCTCTGACTCTTTTGTCATTCAGGTCTCGGCTCACATCTCACAGCTTCAGAGACCTTCCTGGGCTCCAATCTAAATAAATGTGCCTTGCCCAGGCACTCGACCGGAGTAATCTACTTTATTTTGCTAGAGACACTTATTACGATCTGAGGTCATCTTGTTTACTTGATTACTTATTTTCTCCCTCTTCAAAGAGGATGTCAACGCAAGAGCAGGAATTTGGCTCTCCTCTTCAATACTACTATAACCCCACTGCCTGGAACGGTCCTAGATTAGAGTAAGCATTCAATATAAGCTTGTTGAACGAATGCATGTAAAGTGGTTATGAAGAAAATGCAAAACCATGGAACCTAGGTAAAACCAAAAATAAATAAACAGGATTCAACATTCTACGTACACACTGAATACAACTCCATAGCAGTAGTTTATGTTTTAAAGATCCGGGAAAAAATACACACACACATACCCACACAGACACACACACGGAGAGACACTAAGACATTAAAGTTAAAATTGCATTTAAAACATTATTTTTGAAGAAGTTGTATGAAGGCTCACACTCAACCATGCAAAAAAAAATGAATAAAATAAATAAAAATAGAACTTGTTTAACAAATAAAGAATTCTTACAATTCTGAGGCAGTTTTCCTGGAAACAATTTTCACCATCAAATAACCCAAGAAACACCTGCATGTCTGTTATTCACAACTCCTTATAGGAATACACTAGAAGGTAATTTTCACTGTTTTCCACCTTAGGGAGGAAGGGAATAACGGTATTAGAAAAGTTGCCTCCGTCAAAATAACTTCCCATTGCTGGGATAGGACAGTGGTGGGTATAGACCATGTTTATGGAAAAAAGCCTGGGACAATACAGACAGCAAGAAAGAGTGGCTTGTATAAGACTAGATGGCAAGGGTTTCTACGTGTGCATATGCGAGAAACTATCATTTATGAGAAATTAAAAAGTAAGATTTACACTTGGTCTAAATTGGCTGCACATCTGAAGTTACTGGGTTTCCCCGAAAATAAGACCTCACCAGAAAACAAGCCCTAGCATAATTTTTCAGGATGACATCCCCTGAACATAAGCCCTAATGCTTATGGAGCCCCTCCAACCTGGCTCTCAGTGGTTCCCACCTCCTGGAACTCACAGCTTTGCGTAATCTCCTCTCACCAGGGCTGGTCCCTGGGACCAATAGAGGAAGGCAGACGTGGTGGTATATATCATTTCTGAAATTCGATTATAAAAGAATTCCATTTGGTGTCTCCCCATTTGGTGTCTTGTTCTGGGGAAGAAGATGCCATGTCATGAGCAGTCCTACGGAATGCACCACATGGTGAGGCACCAAGGCCTCCAGTCACTCGTGAACAAGAAACTGAGGCCTCCTGCCGACAGCCATGTGAGTGAGCACGGAAGCAGACCTTTTAAGCCTAGTCAAGCCTAAGATGTCTGTCTGTAGCCAAGGCCAATGTCTTGAGTGCAAACTCGTAGAGACCTTAAACCAGAACTATCTAGTGAAGCTGCTCCCAGATTCTTGCCCTCAGAAACTGTGTGAAATAATAAGTGTTTGTCATTTGCCCTGCTAAGTGTTGGGGTAATTTGTTATGCAACAACCGATACCTAATACAGCTACTGACAAGGCCTCCTCCACCTGATCCTGTCCTCTGCTTTCTTGCACATGGATTGCCCAAAAGTGCAACGCCACCCTGCAACTCTACCTCCGTGAGCTGGTGGCCAGTTTATCTGGAGTGCAAGCCAAGCAGGAGTCCAAAAGCACCTCTATGATCATCCGCCAGGGCAGAGGGCACCCCATCTCAGGGATCAGCAGCACCAATATTCTGTGGTTAGAAGGGGGTGGGTCTCTTGCATTACTCCACCTCTCAGCCCTTCTATTCATGCCGCCAGAATCCTCTCCTTAGATCATCAAAGTTTTCTAATATTGCCATCAACCTAGATATTCAAGACTACTATTAAATGGTTGCCAACGTACTTTCCAATTCTCAAAATTATAAGTGCAGAAGTTCAGCTGAGAATTTGTAATTAATAGTGATTCCTGGGTCTTTCTTAATCTGAATCTCTGTGTATGAGTTCCAGGAATCTGAATTTTCAGTAAATTCTTCAAGTCCTGATACAGGTGGCCTGTGGAAAGCCACTGCTGTAGTTATTCCTCTGTACTCTCTTGTTTCTCCAACGAAGCCTTCCTAAAGGGAGGAACTATTTTCTATATGTTGTATTTGCCCAACGCACCAGGACACCACTGGGCATTCCGTGAACTCTCAGTGACTCACAACAAGCATCATCATTCAAATGGATATCGACTACAGGCTTATTTACATTCTGCCAAATGCACCATGACTCTAACAGGAATGGATGGTGTAGGTCCTGCTTTTAAGGAACTCCCAGGGTAGGGAAACCAAAAAAAAAAAAAGTCACCGCGGACAATAGTGAACAAGTCCAGACAAGACTTAGAAGACCTGTTGTGTCCTAGGGCACAGGCTACTCTTATTTTCAGAGGGATTGAAAAGACTGATGGAATCAGAGAAGCTTTGTGCAGAAACGACATCATGGAGAACACTAAACTGGGAACTGGGAGAAGTCTCAATGCTAGCCCCGTTTGTTTTGGCAACCCCGTGCCTTCCAGACGGCACTTCATTTGTCTGAGCTTCGGTTTACTCTGTCTAAAGTCAAAGTGGTCTGTGAGAATCACAGTTTTCAAACTGTCCTGCAGTGTCCGAGGGGGTCGTAGGGAAATCAGGTGTGACTAAAAGTCTTGCATTCCAGGTTTTAGCTGTCCAATATATTAGTGTTTCATGAAAGTCTTAGTGTGACAAAAGTTGTACAAAAATAACAATAACAGCAACGAGTTTTGAAAACATTAGATGTTGATTTCTAAGACCCCTTCCTAAGACAAGGAAGGCCGTGAAATGGGGGAAATGCATCTTCGCCAACATTTCTGTCTCTAACTCTTTTACTGTCACTGGCCATCGGTTTTCTTAACTTTGTTAAGGATGCTGTTGCCTCATTAAAGCCCCGTCTAAGGCAAGAAGGGTTGACACGTAGAGGCAGCCTTAACAAGCTAGACTAACCCTCCGGCTATCTAAGTGTTTTCCAGTTGGATGGAAATTGTCAGCTTCAAGCCACAATGAAGAGCTGTGCTGTCCATTTAGACAGTCACTTGCACGTTTAAATTAATTAAAACTAAAGAAAATTAGAAAGTCACCTCCTTAGCTTCCCTAACCACATTTTAAGTGGTCAGGAGCCACCTGTAGCGACTGCCTGGACTTCACGGTCCTGGACCATTTTCATCATTGCAGCTGCTTTTATCGGCTAGCACTGAAACTAGAACCAAGCTAAGAAAACAGGCACACTTACCCTCTGGACAAGTCCTGAGTCAGTTCATTTCCTAGACAAAAGTGAACATCTCCCCCAAGAAAATCAATACAGTGGGGGAGGGGACAAGAGCCAGGTGGCTAGTGTTCTTCATTTATTTGTCACCTAGAAAGACCAAGACATTTAAGCTCTTCAAGGCACGAGGCTAAAAAGCCAAACTGAAAAACGATTGAAAAGCAACTCTTAATAGAAAAAGAAAAATTGCCATTCAAGATATGCCCTGGAGGATTGGCCCTACAAACAGATACTCCCAGCTCTCAGTTGGCACCATGGAGGACCTCATCCTAGGTGTAGGGGAAACCAGCAGGGACTTACGAAGTCCACAACCTAGACTCGAACCAGCCCAGCACCTGAGGGCAATGACATCATCTGCCTTGATGTCGCTGCCTGTCAGGAAGTAGTTCTGCCTGCCTGTGGAAGCTGCCATCATCTAGAGTCTCCACAAATTGAAGTTTAGGGGGCAGCTGATCTCTAACCATCATATTTCCTGCTTTTCCATTTAACATCATATTGTGGCTCTTGATACATGTAATTAAATTTTCTAAAATATTCAGTGATTACTATGCATCTATCAGTGTCTCAAACACTTTACAATCATGACCTTAAACCATTTTTCAACGACTTTACAAGGAACAGATAAATTTACAAGGAACAGATAAACTCACTCGCCAAGCTCGTATGTTTTGAAACCAGGATGTGAAGCTAAGGAACCTTGTTTGAGAAACAGAACTCTGAACACCACAAACCACTGCCTCTCAACCTTGGAGCCCTGATAGGAGGGGAGAGATTCAAATAAATTTCTACTTACATTTTTCTCTTATAGTTACCACTTATTACAAGTTCAAGAATACAGACATCGCCTTCAGATGGAAGAAATGAACTTTATTCTAATTCGTTAACCACCATTGTGGTATTGCAGATGTGGATTTTCTCCTTGAAGTTTAAGTAGACAATTGCTCTATTGCTTGTGTAGAGACTGCATTCGTGAATGAGGGTTTCGAGGTTTAGGGTCTTCGAAGTACTGAGTCAATCATGAAGAAGATGACTCAAACATAAGAAAATGAGGAGTAAGCATCACTGAAACAGAAATGAGACCTTGGGAAATCCGTACTTGACTATCAAAGCTTCAAGTGGCACATGAATGTCCAGGGCTAAGCTCGTATAAAGCTGTCATACATCAGGCAACATCTTTCCCATGCACTTAGCAATGTCGTTAAAAGAGAAAAAAAGAGACAAGAAAAGAAAAAGTCCTCCGTACTAGAGGATCACTAACACGGACGTCTCTAGTGAAGTCCTGGTGCCACCCTGATTCACCACTGCATTTGCCGTGCCCATTACTGACACCTCCCGTCCAGTCTTGACCCGTTCACCAACATGTCCTCATGCCTGGTGCCTGCTAGGGTCTCCCTCCATGAATCATGAATCACATTCAAGCCTTGCTCACTGATCGCTTGTTTGAATCCTGCCAAACCATGTATCATTTGGGGTGTCATGGAAGCAAAGATGGCTGTCTATTGAAGGAACTGATCATGTAATTTCTCTTATTTAGAAAACACTTGTGATTCCACTTCAAATTCCCACTATCCTGCAAATCCCCCAAATGAACCATTCTTCTTCTCCTTCTTCCACTTCTTTTTTTGTATCCCCTTCCTTTGCTTTTGGAGCCAAAATCCCTACAGCAAAGTCTTTAGTTATTATAGAACTAGATCATCTTAAAACTGGGTCTTTAGATGGCAAATAAATAGAGGACACGGGCAAAGATCACTTCCACACCAGAAATGGATTATTTGGTGTTTCATTTCTCCAAAACTGATGGATTGACACACTGGTATGAATAGATACTAGTTGTCTGTTGAAAGACAATTTTCCATGGATCTCTTCTTATGTTTCTCCATATCTTACGAATAAGGCATAACCTATCGTTTTTTCCTGGACTATGTTTGCAAGGATGTTTATAAACTGTCTTGGAATATAGAAACAGATAAATCTCCCTTTCGAACAAAGAGCAGATTTGCTTACAGCCTGGCACAATAGAGATATGTCTCCCTCTGGAACAAACAGCACGTATGTTTATTGCCCATTATAAAAGAATTCAGTCCCATAAACACAAGGTCCCTCTCTGTAATGCAAACCACTACGTGTGCAGATATCATCTGCTCCTCTCTGTGTCACCCTGTGGAAACTGGTGCTTGAGGAACCAGCACAAAAATGCTCATATTCCGCCTCCTTCTGTGTGCAGTGATTAATAAACTGTCCTTTGAATCTGACCCAGGAGTCTGAGAAGTCTACTATCATTCATGAAACTGTGGCAGGCTAACTTATTAGCTTGCAAGTAGTATACAAGCAGGAGTCTCCAAAAGGACCTTATTATTCTATGTAGACTGAAAAATAAATAGACTTGGCATAGAGCATCTATTTGACAATTATTAATGCTAAAGAGTGTCAAGAAAGACACAGCACATCAGGTTAGGCTACCTGGTCGTGGTCCAGCTTTACTCTAGATCAGGGGGTGGCAAATCACAGCCCATGGGCCAAACCCACCCCATGGCCAGTTTCTGTGCTGCTGGGCTCAAAGAGGTTTTCATATTTTTCAAGTGTTGTAAAACACAAACACGTAATACGCGATGGTGACCAGATGTGGTTTGCAAAACCTAAGATACTTACTATCCGGACCTTTACAAAAGAAAACAATATTTGCGAACTCCCATTGTACACACCTGCAACCTTTCCTCAGAGATCACAGAACCAGAAAAAGATATGAATCTCTTGTGTAATTTCCAGAAAGTATGTCTTATAATTATGACATGGCTCTGCACAAAGGTGAGCTCACTGCTACCCCTTTTAAGACGCATGCTCGAGAGTCAATAGTAACCCACAAGACCCAGAGAGGTACAGAGAAGGGGCTGTGAGACAAGGCTCAGGGTCCAATACTTGCAAATATGGGGGGCAAAGACCATCCCCCGACTTTGTGGGTGTGCCTGAGCAGGCAGGGTATTGCCTGAGATGGGCTGGAAAGTGGTGTGTGGCCTAGAACACTGGTCAGTGGATGGCAGAAGGGCAAAGTGTCATTAACATATTAAGACAGCTGACGCTATGACTTATGCCCCCCGTGGGGCCCCCTCACAGGCCAGAATATCAGACAGGCAAGGACCAGAGTTTTATTCCCACTGTGATTATGATTGCTTCCATTGTTCTTCCATTGCCCCTCCGTCTCAGAGATGAACCTCGTAAGTATTTAGCAGTGTTAGCCACAAGGAAACATGTGCATTTAAACAAATGGGGTCTCTTCTAGGGTTTCTTTTATGGCGCTGTAGCGGTCCCAATGGTTGGCTTGGCAAATGTCCAGAGACAGTTTTTAAAGCTCTTTTTCAATTGCATTTTTTCCTCTTAATGTTCCCACTTCACCATGTTGTCAATAACATGTGCCATTCCCTTCTCCTCCCTAGGCCTTTCACACGTGCTCTTCCCTTGGCCTGGAATCGTAGTGACATCCCAGTATCTAGTAATCACCTACTTGTCCTCATGTCTCAGCTCAAACAGCATTTCCTCAGGGAGGCTCCTCCAGCTCTTAGGGGTAAGTTAGGACTTCCTCTTTCCTGTTTCTGCCACGTGCCGCCCTTTCCCTTCTCAACCGTCACCACATGTATAATACATGTGCAGCGTTTGTCTTCCCCACGAAACCACTAAACTCCACGGAACAAAGGGTGCTTGTCCGCTGTTGTACCCCAGCGTGTAGCCCAGCGCATGGCACCGAGGAAGAACCCAGACTTTGGAGCAGATGACAGGAATGATCACTCATGCTCCTGCTGTGTTGATGAGGAGAAGGATGAAAGCATCACTCAGAGAGGTGAAAAACTAGCCCAAGGCCAAAACGTCGCTACATGAAAACCTGGGTTCAGACTGTGGTCTTCTGAAAATAATCAGCCACCTTCTGCTTGTTGCATTTAGCAGCCCTCGGGCAGGTAAACTCAACTTCTCTAAGTCTACGTCAGGCTCCTCCAGCCTCTGAGATCTTAAGACTTGTAGGTGTTGCTTAGGCAATGAGTAAATACAGACTGCATTAAAAAAAAAAAAAAAAAAGCAATCGTCCATTCACACAGAAGAAATACATCCTTTCACTTAGGAAGGAGAGTTATGTTGGAGACCCCAGGATGGATTCTGGCTCTGTCCCATCATCCCTATTTGGGAGGGACCATGGCTTTGATAAATGCCAGAGAAAAGTCTGGGGTTGATGACTGGATGACACCTCTCCAGATTCATAGGTTCAGAGCACACAGAAGTTTAATGATCACATAAATATTAGGTGCTGTCTCTCCCCTGCTCAGAAAGCTCCCGAATCTATTCATCTCAATGCTTCGCTGCCTCCTTAGGCACACTGCAGATTTTTCCAGGGATGTTTTCTGGTTCATTTAAGTTGCCACTCACGTCCACAGGCCAGGACTGGGGGAAGGGAAGAGAGAATGAAAGAACAACCTATGAATCGTGTTCAGAGTGCCATGATTCTTCATTGGATCAACAAATATTTATGGATAACCCAGAAAATGCCCCAAGGATATCATGGCTCCCTCCCTTATGTATTTAGATCTCTGTCAAAAGCCAGCAAGTCAGGGACATCTGTCCTGACTACTGTATTAAAAACATCGCGGCACCATATCCCAGCACTCTCTGCCCCCTACCTGACTTAATATTTTTATAGCCCCCATTACCATCTGATACATTATACATGTATTTGTTTATTTTATCTCTGCCTTCATTAGCATATAAGCTCCAGGAGAGCAGGGACTTTGTTTTGTACACGTCAGTACTCTTAAAGGCTTGCTCATTGCCTGGTACAAAGAAGACACTCGATATGTACTTACTGAGTGCAGGAAAGAATGACTTAATGAACAAGTTAGTAGACAAATAAGTCTCTCCAATGCATTTGTTTTTACCCAGAGTGGGTTCCTATGGCTTCTAACTGGCCTTTGTTTCCCGTCTTCTTCTCCCACTAACAGCATGGTGGCCGGTGGTGGAATGGATGGCCCAGTGATTTAAACATCGCTTTAGAGGTAGCAAGCTCATTCCATACTACCTAGTTCACGTCCGAAAGAAATCATCCACCTTCTACCCACATTATTTGGATCTGGAGAACTATTAAATTTTCTTGAAGACTTAAGCAATGAAAGCTGTACTTTACATGAGAATTGTTAGTGAATGTCTAGAAATGTTAGCACTTTGGAATAATTCTCAATCCTAAGTAAGTAAAAAAATACTCAAAAATTAAACAATCATGAAAATAACTAAGGGTCAAGGATGATCAAATTCCTGACAGTATCATGGGATCGGCCAATTCATTGACCAAACGCAAGTAGCCTCATCTTCATGAAATGACTAAACCTTATAGTGATAATGCTGAAAAGTACTGGTAAGCTACCAGGTAGGAAAGAGAAGAGATAAGGAGAAAAACAGAAAAAAACAAAAAAGGGTAATAAAAAAAGAAAAGAGATCTATAAATAGCAGAAGGGACAGCAGAAAAGATGGCGCAGATTAGAAATAATGAGTGAGGTCAATGAAAAATAAAAGATGACTACTAAGTGTACCCAGAAAGAAGCATTGTCTCAGGGATTAATTAGTACAAGGAAAACAACAACAGAGCCGAAGCTGACTTAGTTTAAGGAAATCCAGCTCAGGGAACACACTGGGACTTCACAGGAACTGGAGGCATTAGACCATTACTTACTCTGTAGCTCTCTCTCTCTCTCTCTCTCTCTCTCTCTCTCTGTGAACCAGTTGGGTCCGTTATTTCCCAAATACCTGCTTAATCCTTCTTGCTCTGAAGGTTCAGGCTCTAAATCCACAACCTTCCACCTCAAGTGTCCAACCCTGACTGACTCTGTTCGTGGGCCTCTGCTGTCAGTTTCTGGGATAGAAATCTAATTGGCTCAGTTTGGGTGTTGTACGACCCTTGGCCATCAGCACTAGCTGGGTGGGGAGTGAGTTTTCCAGTTGTACTTAGGTTCTCCGTTAAGGGCTATGAATGGACTAGGTATTTTTGGAAAGGAAATGTGTGTGGTGAATATAATTGACATTTCTAGTATAAAGTCAAAGAGTGATACCACTGGGCCATTGAATCAATCATTCTTTGGGCTGCCATTGTTTATGTCCATCCTTTACCCTTTCCTCAAATGGCACCATTTCATGTTCCCAACATTGTACTCCTCCTCAAATGCATTTCCAGTTTCCCTCCTTCATAAATTATTTTCTGACTATGTCAGGTCACAGTGACGCTCTAGTCTAGGTAGCATTTTTGTAATCCATAACCACATGATTAACTTAATTGAAATGTCTTTATTAATATATATCATATTTCATAGGTTATTGACTGCTTATTGTGTGTATATGTTAGGATTTCGGTGAAAGTTGATTAATAGGGGTGAATGTGTCAGTTTGAAGTCCTTCATATCTCCATTCCTTTTAAGGGAATTATCCTGCCTGCCTGGAAATGTTCAAATTTAAAGAGCAGAGTGGTTTGGAAGCATTCTATGAAGGGAAATATAAGCTTTATATATTTCGATACTCTTAATAGTACCATTATATACAGATGCTGCAACACAGAAAGCATACAAACAATACACGAGCAATGTCTATGAGGTATTCATATAATTCATGTTCTGCTATCTGTGGGTGAAATTAACAGTCAGAAATCAAAATTATGGTAGTTGCTGCATGTATGCAGCAAATTAAACCTAGGTTTAATTTTCTTTTTTTTTTCACTACGTATTCTGTTTGGATTTATTTTATGCTTTTTTCATTTTGAGTTTTCTTTGTCAAAGAGAAGGAGCAAATATGCTAACATTCAACTATTGAAAAAGGAGCGATTTATACATATTGGGAAAACAGCAAGCATAGGGAAAGGTTACTGAAATAAGTACAATAACGAATCATTTGTGTAATGTAGTTTCAACTCATAAAGACAGCTTGTCAGATTTCAAGACAAATAAAAATGTGCTAATATTATGTTGCCTAGAGTTGATATTTACACTTGGACCTCTATGAAAAGCTTAGAGCATACTCTCAACTTTAGCTAAATAAAAATGTAAATATTTATAGCTGAGTAAATTATGTGAATATTCAGAAGGCAAGTTTTATTATTTTTGAGGTCAAAAAAATTACATTTAAAAATCATGACACTGTAAGAAAAAAGTGACTATTTCATGGAAATCATTTCTAAATTTAGCCTATTTATTGAATATTTTTACAATGCTGGTAGCCTTTGTAAAATACTTCTCTAGTGGATGCCAGTTAATCTAGAGTTGCATTCAAATTTAAGTAAAGGTCACTATTGGAGGAGCTGGCATAGAGAACTACAAAAAAAAAAAAAAACCACACACACAAAAAAACAAGCACATCTTTAATGACTGGAATGTGCAATTTTCCATTTTTGAAAAGGATCACAAATACCAGTGTAGCTTTCCTGTTACAATAAGATTAGAAGTGTCACCTGATGCCTGCGGTAAGGATCAAAGCCAACCTAAAATAAGGCTTTGGGGAAAACATGACCTAGTGTTATGCTTTCAGAAGTGTTGGGTGATGGTGAAGCATGTGTAGGCTTTGAAGTAACGCCTGTCCAAAGTACACTAGCAGGAATTCTTGGAGTGGTAAGCCCTACTCCTTCACACTCCATCAACAGGTAGAACCCACAAGAAAAAGGAGTGGGTACAAGCTGGTGAGAAAGTTGCCATGAATTTGTCAGTAGCATTCAAAATATCTGTTTTTCTCCATGATTAGCAGAAGGAATGATAACAATGATGGAACAGAAACTGCTACTGAAGGTTGAAAAAAAAAAGTATGTTTGAGTTTTCAACTTCAGGCTTTAATTCACTAATTGAATTTGCAAGAAAACAACCACATTATACCACAAACAGCTTATGACATCTCCATGGTTACAAGGAAGAGGTAAAATGGCCAAAGGAGCAAGCTTATTTTCATTCAAGAGCTGTTCATTGAGCTTTTTTTTTTTTAACTGTCAAGGCATTTGCTATTTGGTTGAATGAATGAATGAATGAATGAATGAATGAATACAACAGTAAAAAAAAAAAGACAGCGATAAATGCCACAAGATAAAGTACTATGAAAGTTCCAAAGGGGCAGTGTTTACTTCCAACTGTCGGAGTTCAGGGAAGGGTTTCTGCAGGGAGATCACATTTGATGGCCTCAGAAGATGAGTAACGCATAAAAGTTTACAGTTGCTGGAACCGCGTCCTAGGCAAAAAAGGAAGCCTACGCGAATCCCCACTGCAGCAAAGCACAGCAGGGATGAAGAGGGGAAGAAGTCTGGGAGCTGTGAGGTCACCGGGGCCTCAGAGAGGAGTCTTTAAAGACATCTGAGCAGGGGAGTGACACCATCAGGGCCTTGCTTTAGGAAGATTTATCTGGCAACAGATAAACTGGAGGCAGAAGAAATGAGCTGCAAAAAGATCAATTAGGAGGCAGTTAGCAAGGCCTAGATAAGAGATAATGAGGACTTAAGTCAGCCTGGGGACAATGGAAGCAGAGGTGGGGGCCTGGCAGCGGGAAGTATTTCACTGCCAGACCTGTCAGGGGCACACCTGAGCAGGTGTCTGGGACAGGATGAGGTAGGAATGAAATGGCCATGAAGTCATTCAGCCTGCGAAGATAGTACTTTTTAACAGAGACAGAGAAGGATGTTTGGGTTGGAAGACTAATTTAATTTGAATTCCTGGACTTTGAGGGCTCAGCAGGATATCCAAATGGAGATATGCGTGGACAGCGGAGAATACAGATGTAAAGCTGAGCAGAGAGGCGAACACTAAAGAGAAGGCACTGGAACCTTTTCTTCTGCCTCCTCTACAAGAAGTCAAGTGCCACAGATTTTTCTGACATGAGCGCTTAACCAGCAGCATTTTCCACATCCCCTACATCTGTATCTACAGCTAGATCGCCAGTGGTCTTCATGACGAGACTACTTCATCGTGAAAAATGTTAATATGCTCTCTTCACTCAGACAGAGAAGTGTGCAGGGCCTTTTAGAAAGTTTTCCATAAAAAAAAAAATTGTATTTCTCTAACACATGGTTCAGAAAACGACAAAAGCCTGATGACCAGGAGAAACAGGCTATTCTTCTTTATCCCACAGAACTTCGCAGAGTTTTAGGCGAACAGGGAGCACATAATAAATGTGTGTGGATTGACGGATTCCTGCTCTCTGCTCCTGGCAAGGGAGGGAGCCCAGATGAATTGAAGGGGTGGAGGCAGCTGTGTCCCCCCCGGGGGGACAGCGGTCTACAGAGGGTGGAGATCAGCACAGCCCAGGGAGCACCACAGTCTCTCTCAGGGCCAGGCTGCAGGGCTGGCTGAGGCTCTGAGCTTCTTCTGTCTCACTGCTAACTGACCATTGGTGTCTCTAAGGGCACACTGCCCACGCTCTCACCCGGGGTACAAGATCTAACTTCAGTCCCTCAGCACCTGAGCAAAGGGAAGCTCCCTCCTTTTATTCTCTGACCCCTGCCAGAGAGCGGGTCTCACCTGCCATCAGCCCCTGTAGCAGCACATACACCGCAACCCCCTGCACCCCATCCACTGGATCTCCTACCGGGTTGATCTTCCTTCTACCACACTCCAAGTATTGCAGCTCTGAGACCCTCCCCCTTCCCCTGGGAAGTATTTAAGATGCAGCATTGGGCTCAAACAACGGACTCGTTGGGGAAATTCATTTCTGCAGCTACTCTGGGTTTCAGGCTGCATAGTCTAAGAGTGACAGATTCTTGGACCCCAGTATTTTGCTGCAGTCCTTGGTCCCGGCTGCTCTGCGCTGAGAATGTGAAGTCTGTGTACCATCTGGCTCATTTTCTATATGCACGCAGGGCAGCTGGCTGAATGCATACTGAGCAATAGCAGCGGTGCTGGGGAAGAGCCCAGCAGCATAAACCAGGTCCAAGGAAGCAGGGAGCATGGCCCAGAAGGTTCTTCCTCATTCTTAGCCGTTTGAGCAGGAAAAGAGGTCTCTACATATATTCTCTCTTGGTAGCCCTGCCAGCAGTACTAGGATAAACAAACAGACAGACAAACAAACAAAAAACAAAGACAGAGCCCAAGTAAAGAGACATAAACTTCTTCCTTTGGGATCGTCATTTGGGAGTCTGGGAAGGTTCCCATACAAACTGCAGAGGTGGCAGTTCTGATGAGTAGTTAAGAGCCTAGACTGGACTCAGGAGGATTTAAATCTGCCAGCCAATGGCTGTTTGACCTTGGACAAATTACCTAAACTTTGCAGTTCTTAGTGTCCTTATTTATCGGCTAGTGATGACAGAAGCACCTACCGGAAAGGGCTGATGTGAAAATAGGACGTAGAACCTACAAAGCAGCACATGTATGATAATTGGGCCATCGTTGTTGTTTGTATTATTATCTTTATAGGGGCACAGTTTCTGGTGAGCATTTCAGGGACTTTCTGCACACACAACACAGGACAACGTGGGGCGATAGCTTTCTCTGATCTATAGAAAAATACTTTGTTGTTCCTTTCTTGTCTAGGTCACAAAAAAAGCCAGGACCCTGAGCCAGCAATTTTGTACCAGGCTCCAATAATCCTATCTTTCAACTTCAGAGCTCTGAAGCAAGATAAAGAGGCAACCTTTCTCCAACCTCTTACTCGGGGACCCGGGAGCGTCCTGAAGCTTGGTTGGTACAGCTGAGTTTTGTGATAAGTCAACAGGCTGTCTTGAGCTCAGAGAAAGCCTATGATGTTTTGTTGGCATGAACAACTTTTAGCGAAATTGTGGACTAGGCAAAGCTGGTCTTCAGAAAGAATTCCATTTTTTCAGTTTCTCTTAATCCACAGTAGCAACTCTAGGCTTCCAAGTCTTTTTTTCTGTTTCCTGGATTTGCTTTAAAATAATGAATGCATATGTTTTTCTTGCTTTAGTTTAGATATGATTTATTGCAAACACTCAGAAAATAATATAGCATGAACTCATACATTCATCCTGAGATTTCATAGATTTTAGAATTTCGTTATATCAGCTTCATAGGCTGCTTCTCTTTTTTTGTAAAGGAAATAAAATATCAGATACAACTCAAAACTTCATTTTCCACTGCTTTTCTCTTTCCCACTCATAGAGAAAACCATTATTCTGAGGTTGGTATATATCACTCTTATGAATGTTTCTAAAAAATAATTTCCTATATAGAGATATATTCATAAATAAAATATAGTATTTACATATATACATATGCTTTTGCAACTTTCTTTTTCTAGTCATTATATTTTGATATTTTAAATCAGTTTAAATGTGGTGACCATACCACAGTCGGTTGTTTTTCTTTTTATACTGCCTTGAACATTTATTTCCCCCTATGCTTTGGTTCTTCCACGCCTCTCTGCTCACTGCTGGAGGAAAGTCCTTTTCCCGATTCTATTTTCTTTACCTTCTAATTGTTTTTCAAGGTTCAGTGGAAATAGCATCTGTCCCATCACTTTTTAAATTTATCGAAACATTGATCAAACATTTAAATTTAGCAAGTGTTTTTCCAAGTGCTGAGGAGAAGTTAATAAATAAGACACAATCCCTGTCCTCAGGGATCCCACAGTCTACCGGAGGAGACAAAGTCACAAACAGATAAATTTCAATACAAGTAAGAGTTACTACAGACACATTAACAACCACAACAACACCGTTGGAAATATAAAGGAAGCTAGCCACAGGGTAATGCAGAAGATTCATCTAGAATGACAAATAGAGATTTACATCATTTAGAAGAGAAGGTTTCCTGTACAGAGCAGAATGCTCAGAAACTCAGGGTGGTGAAAGGAGCAATTGGTGTTAGTGTGAAAGGACCAAGGAGTGACAGAAGATGGGACAGAAAAGGGATTTGAAATTATGACCCTCCTACAAATATCACTGATTTTATTTAGTTCACTAATATATTATATCTATTAAACACACACACACACACACATACACCACATATATATGTGCGTGCATACACACACAAAATCAGGAATGCTGAAATAAATTTGCTAATAGAAACAAAACAATTAATAACTATAGGACAATACCATGCAATGTTTAGAATTATATTTCCTACAAAGTGGAATTCAATTGTATTGTGTTTCTACAAACCAAAAAAAAAAAAAAAGCATTTCTATAAGAAAAGAACCATTTGTATTATCCAATTTTTCCATTGTATAAATTGCAAAATAGTCTCAAACCTTGTAAAATAGATAATTCTGAAGGGCCCACTAGAGTCCACCCAATTGTCCACAAAAGACACCCAGTAATTTCTTTGCCTTTTCAAATTCTTTTACAAATTTCTCCAACAGAAGAAGTTGGAGGGTTTTAAGCAGGCAAGTGGCACGATCTCACATTTGGAAAGATCACCATGACTGTATTTTTCTTTCCCGGCCTTTGCCTGTTGTTTTTTCACTGACTCATAGTTACGTCTTGTTTTTCACACTAGACTGTGAGCATCTTAAGAGCCGAGATGGTGTCTTTTTCACCATTGTGTTCCCCGTGCCTAGCCCAGTGGCGGGGAACATGGTGGAGAGTCAGCAAATGTTTGTTAAGGAATGAGGACACAAATGGACTTGGTGACTGGTATGATGCAGCATTCAAAGGAGAAGAATTCCAGGTTCTGGATTGGGGACTGGGTGGACGCTGATACCACACAGAATTAGAGGGCACAGACTTCAAAGAGAAGATAAACGCTGCTTCTCAATGCATTTTGGTATCTCTGTGAGAAGCTGGCTAGATCTTCTTCAAACCTGGTCCCTCCTGGGCACACAGCTGGAGCCCATTGCCCAGCCAGACTCAGAGGGGCAGATGCGGCCCCCTGGCTGAGTTCTGGCCAATGGAGTGTGAGTAGAAGTGACGTGGGCTCTCTCCAGGACCGGCTAGTCCAGACTCCCAGCACACGGTCCTCTTCCTCTCTCTTCTTCTCTTGGCTGGATGTCAACCACCAGAGTCACCTTGGATGTAACAAGGCTTCCATGAGCTTCGGAAAGCTGGGTTTAGTCTCCACTTCCTCTGGGTTCCCACAGTATTTAAAAAGTATGTTAGAAAGTATTTTTATTTAGCATGTAGTTGGCTTTACAGTATAATTCTGTGCATTTCCATATTTTTTTCACAGCGGTAAGCCTGAAGTATAATGTTTCTCGAAGAGTTGCTATTCTCACTGGGGACTGGGCAATTCTCTATTGTGTGGGATCGTGCTTAGTTTACCTGAGTTTCATCCACTAAATGCCTGTAATTCTCCCCACCCTACACCTTCTCCACACATAGCAGTCAGTCAGTGTGACAAAGAACTGCCCTTACTTAATAGCCACTTCAAGGAGATAATGTCCAGGACATTATTTTTTCTGTCCTTGGCAGAATGAACATAGAGTTAAAAAGAAGAAAGAAAAAAAGAAAGAAAGAAAGAAAGAAAGAAAGAAGGAAGGAAGGAAGGAAGGAAGGAAGGAAGGAAGGAAGGAAGGAAGGAAGAGTTGGAAAGAGTGGATGTAAAGTCCCAGCTCTATCTTTTACTACTAGATGGGTAATTTTAGGGAAGTCTCTTACTTCTCTGTATATTTATCTGTAAATGGAGGTCAGTAAATTTACCCTATAGGGTAATTGTAAAAATTCAATAAATAATGTAAGTAAAGACTTTTTTTTTGGACACAGTATTTGTTTAATATATTTTTGTTTCCATATCTCCTCTACTCTTATTTAAATTAAATAAAAATTCAGAAATATTTATTGCAGTATTTTTTTCTTTTGGAAAAAAGTCTGTGGTGCAAAAAAAGTTTTTTTAAGAAAATGTAAAAGTGTGTAAGATTGTGGGTATATGTGCATGGCAGGAGACTAAAAAAAGTAAGTGTGGAAGGATAAACTTTAACACAAATTCCTTGTTTTTGTTATATTATTTAATTTACGGCAACCGTCAACACAGCATAAGTGACTTCTGTACCTTAAAAAGAAAAATTCTAGAAAGCGTCTAAAAGCAATTTTTAAATTGATCGAATTGGCTTGGAAAGCACAACACTTCGTTTGGTAAGAAAGGAAAGGGTGTGCTCCCGGGCTGTTTCTGACCAATGGATTTTTGGTTGGCATTTTTGGTTGCTTTTGTTTTTTGGGTAGAAGTTAAAGGAGATCAAAATGGATCTTTTCAAGCTTGCCTGAAAGAAAATGAGGACGACATCATTGTCTCTCAAAGCCCCAAGGTGACATGAAGGGCTCTGCATGAAGGGCTGGTTGACAGTGTGTGAAACTGACACAGGGCCACTTGTCATGGGTGAGCCAATGCTTTGCAGCCTGGGTCTTTAGATAGAGGGAAGCTACCTCAGCAGAGAGCACTACATGTCCCCCTTCTCTTCTGGTGTTTGCTGTGGGGTTTCTGTGGCCCTGGAGCCAGGAGGACTCCCCTTGTGCTCAGGGCCTGTGTCCTTCACTGAGTGACACAAGGCAGTGACAAGGGGCGGGCCTGGCAGCACAAGGAAGAGGTGGCATTTTCATACCTTGGGGTATCTTTTTACAATGCAGAAAATCAGAGTCTACACACCTTGCTTGCCTCACAGTAGATGTTTAATAAGTATTTGCATTTTTAAAGAACAATTATGAAAAAATGAATCTACTTAATGTCACTCCTCTATCAGGAAGAAACAAACCTGTGTACCTAGCTGGGATTTTTCACAGTTATCGAACGCCAAAGAAGGCGACACTTACGACATGCGCTGATTCGAGTTCATTGGTGTTGAAAATCATTTTTTTTTTTATGCGTAGAGACTGAAGAATTAAGGAAAGATTGCTCATGAGAGCTGCTGTGTCCGAACTAAATGTAAGACAGTAAGGCACTTTTCTGAACGGCCCTAAGGTTTGAGCGTGAGATATACGAGCGGAATGGGACACTTAGGTTTGAGGTTTTCACAGTCCTTCCTTGCTAAATAATCACATCAACAGAAGTTTAGCCACCCGATTATTGATAGTTAATCAATACAATTGCCTCAAATGCCTCGTGCTAATGCCTTTGGAGTTCCTGGGCATGTTCTAGGCAGGGAAGTTTCTAGAACATTTCAGGAGACGAACAGGAGGGAAAATGGATTGTCCTCTTCCACACGTACTTCAGACGCTCCTCTGATAGAAGTGACAGGATGTGTTATCCATCCACAAAATTCCCAGAGCACGTATTGTTTCTGACAGCATCCTTGCCAGTGATGGAATCTCATTTATCACCCAATGAGTTATGGCGCTGCACGAATCCCTTGCTACCTGGTGTTCCCAAAGGTAAAACACACATTGCAACGATATCAAGTGAGAGGTGTGTACCACAAAATAATCACAGAGCTGTCCTCTCAATCGGGTGTGAACATTTGTGATATTTCTAGATCAGAAAAATACAGCTGTTGACATGAAACATTTCGGTGGGTCCAGCACCTAGCCACTTGCTATGGATGATAAGTCTCTATTTTTTATTTCATGGGCAGTTTTGCTCTCCTGGGAACTTAATTATTTCATGCACAATGCTCCCGGCAGAGGCACAGAGACAGACAGAGCAGTCTCATTTAATCTATTGGATTTCTTTTCTTCACTCCCTCAAGGTACAGAAGCAAATTCCAATTTAGTAATCAAGGTCTGAGTCATCAAATAAATAACTCAATTTCTCATCCTTGTTCACTGAGCCAGTTGTATGAAGAAACACAACGTTTTCTATGCCAACTGTGTGAACGGGCTTACCGGGGCACTGCATTCAGAAATTGCATAGAAGTGCTGAAAATCATTCAGGGAGAGTGGTTTGATAGCCAATATCCAAAGTCAGAAATATGTCTCTGAAGATGGACTTTTTCAAATGCAGATACAGCATTAGTTCTCAAATTAAAGGACCAGGACCCATTAACTAACAGGTAAGAGCAACTGTAAGGTTCTAGTAGCATATAAAAAAGGGCTGACATTGTTTTGTTTCAGAGAGACTCTGTTGGATAGAAATGGTTGGGTCATTTATTCATTCATTCATTCATTCATTCATTGTAGTAAACGTTTTTGAGTGCTGGGGATACTCTAGCCAAACTACCAATAATAGAGCTATAAAGATAAATCACAATCTTTGCCCAAATCTTCTGATATAAACAAACAATTACAAATAGTCCAGTAAGGTAATGATGAAGATATGCTCAGAGCATTATGGAATCAGCAAGAAGAGGCACCAGCCCAGCCCAAGATGCTTCACGAAGAATGTCCCACAGAGGTTGACGCTCAGGAGTTTAATCGCAGAACCAGCTCTAAATTGTCCTATCCTGTTAAACGAGATACTGAGTTGCTTTTCAGAGACAACAGACCAAAACTGCGAGTCATGCAGCCAAAGCGTGAGCAGAGGAGAGAACATTGACCTCCAGTACACCTGGAACCAAAGTCTCATCTTCCCTCCCACCCCCACCCCCACTCCCACCCCCACACATGGACCAAAGGACGGGACAGAACCAGCACATGAACACTGGAACCCTTTGAGAAGCCAAGGGTCCATTGTCCAGGAAGATCTGGGGTTGATGCCCCTTTCCCATAAATGGCCAAGTTCCAAGGTCTGCCATTTAAAACTTGCCCCACCCGCACTTCTCTGTACTTGTTCCCCCAACCCCTTAAAACCTGTAACCTAGTCCAGAGAGTGAGATAAATTTGAGGCACCACTAGGTCTCCCATCTTCTCAGTTGGCGCTTTCTCCATCAACACACCTTTCCTTACTCCAAACTCTGACGTTTTAAGTGTGGGCCTTTCAAAGCTTGGGTATACAAGTTCGGCAACAGGAGGAAGCTTACAAGAAATAGTCCAAGAACCAGGGCTGGGGGGCTCGGTGGCTGGGGAGAGAGAGGTAGTGAAGAAGAAAGCAGTGAGAACTATTATTTCTTCTTCCTGCAGCTACTCCCAGAAGAACCCACCACTTTGCCGGAGTTGCCAGACTAGCGACTTCAATAGCATTTTAGAGGGAGCAAGAGCTGAAGAAATCTTATCCTCCATCTCTACCAGAGTAACAATAGGTACCACTTGTCACTCACCCACCACGTGGCAGACACTGTGCCAAGTACTTTACACATTTGGTCTTACTTAGTCCTTTTGGCAAATCCAGCAGGTTGGTATTTTTATCTCTTTTTACAGATTAGGAAACAGAAGTTCAGAACAGTTTGGTAATCGCTCAGGGTCCCACAGCTAATAAGCAGAGATTGAAACCCAGATTCAAAGTGATCCCAAAGTTTTTGCTCTTGACCTTGATGCTAGATCCCTCTTTCTTTTGTTCTGTGGTGGTTTCAAGGTGGGCCTGTGACTTTATTGGGGTTGAGGTGGGTTGTCTTTGGATTTATGAGTTCACCCTTCATTGGTGAATTTAAAACATAAAAGTGGATATTAAAGCACAGGGAGGGAAATTCAAGTGGTTAGTTATTTAGGTCACCCAGGGCTTCCTAGAAGGTGAACTTCATGGGTGGGGCAGCCCGGCTTTTTACCTAGTTGTGTAGCTGGCAATGTGTTTATTGGAGATGGCTATCTTTGCCATGGATCCCAGGGCAATCAAAAAGCTAATTGTCAGGCACTTATATTACAATCAAAAAGCTAACAGGCACTTACATCACGCCCCCTCTTTGTGGCCTGGCTTAAAAAATGGTAGTTTCAAATATCAGCTCTGGCATTTGTGGGCTGGATGGTTTGGGGAAATTGATGTAACCTCACACCTTGTGGTCCTTGTTCCTGTAAAAAAGGAATAATTGTGGTGCTCCAAATACCTTGGGGAGCTGAGAGACACTAACACATGTAGAGTACTTCCACAGGATCTGATTTCAATGCCTCCCGAGGCAACTTACTCACCTCACGATGTCCGTTCTTTCTGCTGTGACAAGTGGATCGTGATGTGTTTCACTTAGGTGTGTGTGGGCTTTAATTGGGTTAACATGTGGAGAAGACTTAGAAGAATCCTGGGACATAGTAAGTGCTCAATAAAGAGTGGCTGTTATTACAATAAGTGCTTGGTAAGAAGAGCTGCTGCTCCTTTAGATAAAAGGGAAGAAGAAAATGATGATGGACGATGATAAGAATTGGGATACATTCTTGGGTGCTTCTTCTAAAGAAGAGGTTTGTTTTGAAATGTGAAAAGATTTGGAACTCAGCAGTATATCTTTTCCCTACGGACCTCGTTGGTTAATATTGTGCTAAAGAAAATTCCCACCACTTGAATATTGAATATTGAGGAGCTGACTATAGGGCACCCAGGAAAGTAGCTGATTGAACAGTTCCACCTAGAGGAAACAGTCTCCCTCAAATTCTTCTCCCAAATCCGTTATTGCTCTAGTCCCTCCTTCTAATTCCCAAAGAAGTCATTCTCAACTTTCTTGTTTTTCACCCCCATCATCTTATATCTAATTATTCCCCAGGTCATAAATTCTACTCCAGAAGTGCCCCCCAATTTACTTTCTCCTGTCTTGTTTTGCTTGAACTGCTCAGTAGCTTTAATAGCTTTTTTCCAGCTACATCCACCCTCGCAAAGCATTCCTCCCTTGTCAGCCAATTGTCCCTGGGCATCAGTTGCTCCCCATTCTTAACCATTGTGAAGCAGAGTAGACAATGTTTTGTTGAATTCAAAACATTCAGCAGGTTTTGAATATTTCTGTTCAAACTCCATCCTCTGCTGGCTTCCCAATTTCTGCCCAGTCGAGTCTGAATCATTAGCTGCATATAAGACCATTCTCGATCTGCTCTGAGCCCTAGATGCCCGGACTTTCTTACCATTTCAGGAAATGTGTTAATCCTTTTCACCCCTGGACCTTAGCGTGCACTGTTTGGTCGTCCTGCAAATGTTGCTTCCATTCTTCTCCTCCTGCTCTGCCTCACTGACCCAGCTCAAATGCCTCCTCATTTGAAAGCCTTTTCTGACTCTTCCAAAAAGAATTAGACTTCTGCTCTTCCATATTTTTTATAACCTTCTGTTAATATTGCCTTTCGATAATTCTTATTTCATCGTACAGTTCTTCTATTTTTTTATTCATACTTATATCATTCAAAAATACATATTAAGTGTTCCCTGGGTTCCCAGAACTCTTTGGGGCTCAGGGGACAGAGAAACAAACACAAGTCTCTGTCCCTGCTGCTCACATTGTACAAAGAGAGGCAGACAGTCAACGTGACACATCAATAAACAAGACGTGCACTTTGGGATAAACACTGAGAAGAGGATAAACAGGATGACTCGATACCAATGAGGGAGGGACAATTGAAATGTGAACTGTGATGGTTGATTTTGTGTGTGACTTTGACTGGACCCACGGGCTGCCCAGATATTTGGCTAGAAATTATTCTGGGTGTATTTATGTGAGTGTTTCTGGATGAGAGCAATATTTGAATCAATAGGCTGAGTAAAGCAGATTGCCCTCCCCAGTGTAGGTGGGTCCCATCCAATCAGTGGAAGGACCTGAAAAGAACGAAAAAGCTGTGGAAGGGAAATATTCTGCTCGACTGCCTTTGAGCTGGGACCTTAGTCTTCTCCTGCCTTTGGACTCTGACTCAGGCTGGAACCTACACCATCAGCTCTCCTGGGTCAGCTGGCCAACTGCAGATCTTGGACCTCTCAGGCTCCATAATTACATAAGCCAATTCCTTACAATAAATGTATATCCATATATCCCCATCTCTATCTATCTATTATCTATCTATCTATTGTTCCTATTGGTTCTCTGGAGAACCATGACTGACACATGGGTTTAGGGAAAGTCTCTCTGAAAATATGACACGTGTGCTGAGCTCTGCAGAATGAGAAAAAAGCAGGCCTAATGACATCCAGAAAAAGAAAATAATTCAAATAGGATGAAATATGAGAGCAAAAGAAATGTGGAAATATGGAAGTATGAGGCTGAAAAGAGCCCAAAAGAAGGTAGTTAGCATGAGATTATATGGAGAGAGAAGTAGGAACCAGATCGCTTGGTTCTGGTTGGTAGGGAAGAAGCCTGAATTTTTTTCCTAAAAGCATTAAAAATCAGAATACCCGGCCCTTAATAAATGAATTAATGGATAAGTAGTTCCTTCCCAACTGGTGAATGTGATTTGAAAACTCTGAAAAAGACAAAGGACATATTTTTGTCCTTATTCCTTGATAATTTTCATTTAGAGGCCCTGGCAGTTGGAGCCAAAGGGGAGGATGCAGATAAAAGTTGGTGACATCACATCAGAGCAGCAGAGGCGATGGATGCGCTTCCTAAACCCAAATGAGTTTCCTGACATTTTTGGAGTTTGGGGATTTTTAACTGTGGTTGCAGAATCCATGTGCATGAGTGCAGACTACATTTCCCAGGTTCCATAAGCAATGAATCATCCACTCGGCAAACGAGCTAGGAGACTTCACCTCCTCCCAGGAAGCCGGCCCCAGCTTTACCCAAGAGCACCCTCTTCTGTGCAGTTGTAGCCCCAGCCTTTGGAGAGCTGAGCGCCGGTATCCTGCAATCCATGGTGAACCCCATCCTGAGGGAGTCACAGCTAAGGGAACACTAGTTCTGATTGACTGCCGTCCTCTCCTCCACAATCCAGAAGACCACAGAATATGGGATTTGTCTGGAACAACTACTGAAGAATGGAGAAAGCACAGCGAGAGGAGTTTGGGGCACTTTTATGAAAAGGGAAGGGACATGCTTTCCACCTAATAAAATTCCATCTCATCACACATCGTGGGGCTTTTCCAGGATGCTCAGGTCGACCAGCCCTGGGAACCAGGGGAACAAAGTGATGCTCAGAGTCCACGAGAAAGAAATGCCCAGAGATCAAAGGGGAGGGACCAGTACAAGTCCTGCACGGGTAACAAATCGTGTTATGCTTTGAATAGAATAAGTTTAAGACAGGGTAATTGGGCTTTGGTATAATTCTACACTGTTGTAAGTAGACTTCTTGAGAGAAGTGTCCCCTGCACGAGACAAAATGAACTACTGTTGGGTACCTGGCATACCGTACTCACTTCAATATTTCTTGAACAAATAGAAGTATTGGCTTCCGACATTTTTCAGAGGAGGAAAACCTGAAATCTTGTTAGTAGTTTATATCTTAGTTCACTGGTTATTTCAAATAACTACGGCCACAACATTACCGCATATAAAACAGCCACCATACCTCAGGAACATACAAAGAAGCATTTATTTAGCTCACAAGTGTGCTGGTTGGCAGTGCTGTACTGTTGGTCTTAAGTGGGCTCGCTCATGTATCTACAGCTGTCTGGGGTTGCTGATCTGGGCTGGCCTGGGCTGGGGTGGTGCAGCTGTGCTCCCCGTGACTTTCATTCTCCTCCTGGGATGAACAGTCTGTCCTGGGCATACTCTCCTCAGGGGAATGGCAGAAGGTCAAGAGCATAAGCTCAAGCAAGAAGACACTTTTCAAGACTCTACTGCTTCATGGCTGCTGATATCCTATTGGCCAAAACAACTCATACAGCCAAATTCACCATAGACGGAGTGGGGAATTATAGTCCTCCCATGGGGGTTATGGGGAGGAAGTGAATATTTCTGAATATGAATCTAACCTACCCTGTAGATAGAACCTTTCTTATAAAGGTTAAAGTGAGTAGCAGCAGGACGAGTTAGCATATGTCGAGAAAAGGGACATGGAATCCCTAGTTCTGGCCGCTGGAATGTGTCCTGAGGGCCAATCCTCAGGTTCGCATTATCTTGTGTAGATTTAGGAACAAGGCAAAGACCTATGTTAAAATACGTAAAGGGCTACCATATTGGAAGGGGGGCTGAGGTTCTAGAAGGCAGAACTAGTACTAAAGGGTAGAAGTTAAAGATTTCTACTCCACTAGATAATTAGAGTGTGAAATATTCGAGCGTCCAAATACGGCTCATGATTCCTTGGGAGACAGAAAAATCTTCCTGAAGTTTCAAGGAAAGGGTGGGCAATCATTTCACAATGAAATGGTCAAAGAGATTAGAACTGGCAGACAAATTAGACTAGCTGAACTTTAGATCCCTTCTAAACTTGGAAATTCCACACAATCCAAAGAAATAGCTTTAGCTTTTTATTACTATAAATATCATACTGTGTTTCCCTGAAAAATAAGACCTAGCCATACCATCAGTTCTAATGCATCTTTTGGAGCAAAAATTAATATAAGACCCAGTATTATATTATATTATATTACATTATATTATATAAGACCGGGTCTTATATTAATTTTTTCTCCAAAAGACGCATTAGAGCTGATGGACCTAGGTCTTATTTTCGGGGAAAGACGGTCATAGGAATAATTCACTATTTTTCTATTAGGCTTTGTGGTTTGGAACATGTCATATCCTCAAAACAATTCTGTGCAATAGGTATTTTGTGTCCATTGCAGACAAGGAACCAAGGCTCACAGAGTTGAGTGATTTCCTCATAGACACACAGTAAGTAGAAGAATAAAGATCCTTTCCCTTGTCCGGTTGCTGCCAAATCTGATCATGAGGAGAGAGAGCGTGACCATCCTAGATGTTGCTGGAGAAAGGAAGAGCCGATTTCAGAAACGTGAGCCAGGCCTTTGTGTTCGGAGGGCCCATGTTCACTTCTCCCTTTATAATCTACACGGGATATAACAACGAGCACCCTCAATAAGCCAGCAACGCTCCTTGTACAACCCCACTCTTTGCAAGGACCTTGCTTAGCATTTTTCCTGAGCCATTGCAAGCAATGGATTTCCTGGTGATACAGTGCGTTTCCAGGTAGGGAAATCCAGTTGGCACCATTTTCTTTGCCAGACTTTAAAATAGAGTTTTGATTTGCTTTACTCAGTTCTCCCCGTTCTCACTGTAGAGGGCAGAGACCGCCAACTCTCTTGTATATTTTATTTCTGCACCCTCTCTTTAAATTACATGACAGCATCCATAGGGATTTACCCCGTCACTTGTCTTTCTCTCTACACCACCTTCCTACAGCTCACCACGGGGCTGGAAGGGGGACAGGCAGGAAAGGGACCGGTTCAGCTTCTCCCGCACCCACCCTCCCGACAGCCTTACATCCAATCCAATCCTCCCTTTCTGAAGTGGAGGGCTTGTCACACACCCCTTCTCCTCCCCAGTGACCCACGGCACTCTGAAGCCAGAATACTGACACTCATTCTGGACACTTGTTCTCAGGTAATTTTTCAAGTCCCTATCAGCACTTAACAGCCTTGACTTTTCTGACTGAAAGAGGACTGATTAAAATGACAAAGCTCACATTGATTTATTACCACACAGGTGAAAACAGTAAACAACCATGACATCGCTAATGTGTTTGGAGCTCTCCTCCACCCCGCCCCCCACCTCTCACACTTGTTCCGTGGCTGAGGCAATGGAGGAAATGGTGACAACAGTGCAGTGAGTCTTCCCATCCAGGTACTATCACTTCTCCCCCACCCAATCCACACCGCTCCCCACCCCAGGATATGGAACCCCGAGCAAGCGAGCAAGGGTGCGACAGGTCCACCTGCCTAAGCCTTTCCCACAGCTTCTCTCATCTAGTTCCAACCCAGGGAGGTACTTGTTATCATCTGCATTTCACAGATGAGAAAATCGACGTCCCAAGAGGTTAAGTGATTAACGCAAGGTCACATAGCTGCTCGACAGATTATTAATTAGACTCTGACACTTGAAAGGACCAAGAATTCTTTGTTCTAGGAGCATTTTGATTTTAGTAATTAAAGTACTTGGGCTCCAGCGATTCGGCAAACATTTATTGAACATTAACAAGGTGCAAAAATGCTGCTACGTGGGTCCCTCCTTCAAGAAAGGAGCTAGGACACTTGGGTGATATTTTGATGTAACTCTGCAGACTCCAGGGGCAACACAGCAAACAGGAAAGAGGCTGGGGTGGGTGGGGAGTGATGGGGAAGCACGGGAAACATGACGTCAGAGAGCTAACAATGGGCAGACCCCACAGGGTGTTTCAGATCAACAGGAGGACTTACGTTTTACTCCGAGTGAGAGGGAAAGCCATGGGAATGTTTGGAGCAGAGGAGTGACATGATCTGACTTATCTTATGAGTCAGTTTGGAGAGACTGGATTGTTAGGAACAAGAGTGGACGCATGGAAATCAGCAAGGAGGCCATTGAAGGCATCCAGGAGGGAGGTGTTGATGATTTGGAACCGGATAGTACGGGTGGAGGTGGTAAGAAGTGGTGGCATTCTGTTGTGTTTTGAATGCACGATTATCAAGAACGTTTGACAAATAAGCATAGGGCATGTGAGAAGGACAAGTGAAGGATATTGTCAAGACTTTTATTCTGAAACAACGGATGAGGAAGGCTGCAAGAGGAGCAAGTGTAGAGGAAAGACCTGGAATTCAGTGTTGGAAATCTTGAGTTTGGGATGTCAATTGGACCTCCCCGTAGAGATGGTGACTATATCATTGGATATTCCAATCTGGAGTGAAGGAACGAAGTCTGGACTTGTGATATAAATTTAAGAGTCATCAATATATAGGTAGTATATAAGTCATAAGATTGGATAAAATCGCCAAAGGAGTGAAATGAAGAGTTGCGAAAATTGACCCCACAGCACTCCAACACGAAGAGGTAAAGGAAAAGAAGAGGAACTAGCAAAGGAGACTGAAGAGTGCTCAGAAGATAGGAAAACCCAGAGTGCATCGTGTTGGAAGTAGAAAGAAAATTTTGAAAGCTGGAGGTAATGAACCATTTCAGATGCTGCCAATAAGCCATGTTAGATGAGATCAATGATAACTGACCACTGGATCTGGAAATACTGAGTTTGTTGGCGACCTTGACAAGATATTTTCTTTAGAAAGGTGGCAGTGAAAACTCAATTGCAGAGACAAAGAGAATAAGATAGCCAGTAGAGACAACTAGTCTTAGAGAGGTTTTGCTGCACTGGGGAGCCGAGGGAGTCAAGAAGGAGCTATTTTAAGATGGAGAAGTAACAACACATTTGTATGCCAGTGGGAAACTTCCAAGAGAGAGGGAGGACAGAGAAGGCAGAGCTGCTGGAGCAAAGCCCTTGAGTTGGCCAAAGAACCTGCTTCTAGACAGGGACAACAGTTGCTTTTGTAGTGTAGAATCATCCAACTGGCTTCAACACTGATACCTCCTCTTTACTAAAAATGGAGTGGGCGGGGGCTCTTCTTACACAACTTTTAGTTCCACAAGGGGGCTGATAACTTCTCTTTGCTAAAGCTGTTCATTGAAGAGCTTAGTGGTACTTATGGTGAGATGCAGAAGACGTGAGGAGCGGTTAATTCTGTTTATCAAAATACTGTATCTGTACACCAGCTACTGGGTAATTGCCTGCTGTGGGCCACACAATGGATGAGTTGAGACAATGAGGGTAGATCACTGCAAAATTCTATGTTACTGGAAAAAAGACTAAAGCACATTTTTTTTTTTTTTGGTTAATCGTTTGTCAGTATCTTTATCTTCATATATACCCAAAATTGTCATTATATAATGAGCATAAGCTAGTATGAGTACCTACTCTGCATTGTCCTGACTCCTGACATCTCCAGTTGCAAATCCTCCCACCCTCTTTCCATGTCCTATTCAAATTTTAACCTTTAGGATCCCTTCTGTGACCATCACAACAAAATGGGCTCTTTTTCACTAAACACAGGAACATCTTTGACTTCCTCTGACTCTTTCAAAGAAGTTCGACAGAGGACCTGCTCCGGGAAGGGATAGATAATGCTAGTTTAATTTGAACTAGCTGTGATCAACAGGCAAGAACCTAGCAAGGAAGGACTTGTTCAAAGCCCTCTCTGTCTCTTGATGAAGATGACCCAGCGAACATTTGTTTACAAACATTTGCTTTCATCTCTGTTGAACTGCTTTCCTCCCCTTTGAAGTCTCAAACCACAGTCCCCCGTTCCCTTGAGCCCGAGGTGGCATAAGAGCCTCAACTGGAACCTCCATACGTATGCAGAATTAAATTGGATTATTTCCTTCTGTTAATCTACCTCATGCCAATTTGATTATTAGACCAGGCAGAACTGCTTTGAGAGGAAAGAAGGGACATTTTCTCCCCCACAGCTGTGAGAAACTAATGAGAAGAAAGAGCCTAGAAGGATTCCCAGGATTTGGGTGGGGGCAGTGGGTGGTGATGCCATCTAGCTATCATCCAAAAGACCCTAACATTTCTCAACACCTAAACTATATCACAAGCTGTGCTTGCTTACAGGAACTGAAAAGGATTCCCGTCTTAAAATGAAGGGGGCCTAGTGCAAAGACCAAAATAGCAGTACAGTATCGTGTGCAAAAGGGGCCCTGGGCAAAAGGGCTGAGGGCAACAGAAGAATATCTACACATGTCTGAGAGAACTTAATCACTCCACACCACAGCCTATGAACACAGAAGGTGCCTCCACAGTTGTGTCACGAGAGCGCAAGCTCACTCTTCTCCATCCCTTGATCAAGGAATCAAGTCTCTGCTCTGCTTTACCAAACTCAGTCTCATTTTATTGGCGTGAACAGCACTGGGCAGAAGGACCCCAACCTGGATGGGTTGGTAACAGTGACTTTTAACAAATGTAAGAAAGAGAATGAGTTAGTGCTCAAATAATTAAACGAAGCCGACAACCTTCCCTTTTATAAACAAAGCAACTTCATTTCCTAGTCCCTTAAAAGTTTAGAATTGGAACAGATTTCATGGCCTCTTTTCCTTCACTCGCACCAGAGTCTTGGTTCTTGAGAGGAAGCCCTTCCAGAACGTCCAAAACAGAAAACTGGGCAGCATATGAAATCCCAGCCAGGCTGGTCCAGGGCTACATTTCATTCTAGGCGCACAGAAGCTCAGCTACCTTTAGAAGCCCTGGCCCATTAGGGAGGTAATAAACCTCTTCCTTTTTTTAGCTTCTTCCCTGAAGTAACTGAAGCTCCTTCTCACAGTTACATGAGTTCAACAGGACAATATCTCAGGGAGACAAATCCCTGCTCAGGAACCAGTTAATCCCAGCCATTTCTAGCAATGACTTATTTTGAACAAAGGCTAGTCTTGCCTATGTTTTGAAAAAAGACTTGCTTTCTAAAAGAGTATCCTTATCCTTCTAAGTTCTTGTTTGTTAAGAAAAACCTAATATCCGATTTGCTTTCTCAGAAGCTTACATGGGGTTATTTTTTCATTAGTCTTTGAACAAATGTAGTCTGAACCACAAAGCTACTTAGAAGCATTTCTCTACCAATACCCTGGAAACAAAATTAGTTGGAGAGATTTAATGTAAAATTATTTAGCATTGTTTATACATAAAAAATGATTGACAACTAGAGTTTCAAAAAAAAGGAGAGAACAATGGGTTATATAGGGCATAGTTTCATATTAATATTCCCTATCACAAAAAAAAACTACTTATTGGCTCTTTTATTACTGGCTTTTCTCATGTCATCATCCGAAGTCATACATAGCTTGAAATTTATTTATAGTCTCACCAGAAACGAGGATTTGCAAGATGAAACATATACCTAGAAGGTACAAACAGTGGTGTTGGTCTTATCCAGACTCATTTTTGAACAAAGGTGCGTTTCTTGTTGAGGTGGGAACACCCGTTTATTCTTCTGAGATGTCGGGATCCTATGGAACAATTGTGGCTGCCAGTAATTCCCGCCCTGTTCTTGGCCAGAAGGATCCAGGATATTCTTTTCCCGTTACCCATCAAGGAGTAACAAGAATAGAGGGAGAGCCGAGCCATTATACTTTTTCGTTTGTCATACTGAGATCTTGACTCAAGCCATTTATTTGAGATTCAGCAACCTTCTGGTCTTCATGATTCCTAGATAATCTGCACAAGGTAAATCTTGAGTTCACCTATTTTCTTACTTTCTTACCAGGTGACTAGTTATAAGGGCTCAAGAAATAACTATTACTCTGTTACACTGTCATTTTCCTAAATAATTTGTAAACTAGTGTTCATAGCTATAGGTAACAATAGGTTTTTCTGAATAAATATTTTAAAAGATGGAAAAATGTCTCCCCACCTAGTCAACTTCTTTTCCCTTCAAAAGTCACAATTATTTTTTAACTTCTTTAAAAATCCAAGAGAAGTGTATCAACCCGTTTAATATGCAGGCCATCAAAGGGAAAAGAATCCTGTACCTTAAGAAACAATATAGGTGAAAATTCTCTGACTGTGATCTGTCTCAGGTGACAGGAGAACCAGGAATATTTCCCGATCACTGAATTCCATAGACTAAAAATGATAGTTCTTATCTCTAATTTCCTAGCAATGAGACCTTAGAGGTGCTTCACTTCAAGAAATCCCAATAGACATAAACCTTAAAATTAACTCATTCAGGAAATACTTATTCCAATTGCAAAATGATTGCTTTCTTTAAATGGAAGCCTTTCAATAAATATTTGTTTACTGATAGTTATTTGAGGGAGGCGCTGGTTCAACAGAAGACAGAGAAGTTCATAGCTAAGATAAACAGGAGATTAGACATCACTGCTCATTGAAGAGAAATCTAAAAATAAAGATGAATTGCTTCTGAAATTAGATCATAGACAATTGGGGGAAAACTTTTTGTCAATAAAAATTGGATTGGCTGTAACTATGTTACAAAAGGAGGAACATCCAAAAGTTCTTCCTTTTTGTAACAGTATCTGTTCCATTGCCTGTTGCCTCTCCCCAAACAACTGTTAATAACTTGGTCCCAGGAAAAGCAATACTATATTTCTAGCTTGTGTGGTGAGACTGGTTGCCTAGCATTGCAGTAAATTTTACAAACCAGTTGGCAGAAGGATCAGACTAGCTCGGCTAAATGAATTAAGCAATCACACAAGACTGCAGGGCATATTAAGGAGGAATGTCCAAATTATAGCACTTGATACTCCCTTCTCACAGCCCCACTTCCCCCAGTATAATGCTTTCGCTGAGCAGGCTGTAATTCAATATTAAACAAGGTCCTTATTAAATAGATACAATGAAATAATGCTGAGTTTTTGTTGCATTAGTGGAGTTAAATGCATTTTATTAGTACTCATTAGGAGGAAAGGAAACTTGGAGCTAAGGATTCATTAACTGAAAGTGGCCCCTGGAAGGTAGGGTGATTAAACGGCTCGGAGCCAAAACAACAATTCCGGGCCACACACAGCAAACTCTGAAAGCGTGTCCTTTCTCCCCCATGACTAAAATGGCTGTGAACAGTTTGGGGAAGAAATGTTAGGTCCAACTGCAGGTCAGCTGAAAATATGTTTTCTTTTCTTTTTTTTCTTTAAAGCTGTTAATTTGACAAAAGGCAGAAGCCCCAGAAAGACAGCACAATTATGATTTATGCTTTAGATTTGAAAGGAAATCATTTGCTTTTGGGATTTAAAAAAAAAAATGCTACCGGTTATCCAATTTTGAAGGACATATCACGAAAACTGCTTTTATTCTACGTTGTTGTTGGGGAAACACACACACACACACACACACACCACTGCTCTAAGAAAAAGGGTTTCCCCAAAGTAAAACGAGTGTCTTGAACAGCTATTCTTGCTTAATTAATCTTCACTAACCATACTTTGGAGCTAAAAGACCAAATGATACTCAATTTTAAACAACCCTGGACTACAGAATTGGGGACTTGCATCGTCCTGTTATATTTCTGTGATACAGCTTTATGGAGCGGCCAGTTTCGTAAAGTGTGTCCAGCTGCCGGCCTATTATTAACTCTTATTACATCTCAGCTTTCAAATTTCTGTCTCTTGGACTCTCTCCTCCCCTTTCCCATCATCGGCAGTAGACCTACCGCTGGCTATTCTGCAAACCTAGCACGTTCCAAACCACATCCATCATCAGTCCTCCCAAGACCCTCCCATTTTCCCCAGTAATGGCACCAGCAACGTCATAGTCATCCCGGGTTGAAACCTTAGCATCATTTTTTTCCCCTTACCTTTCACATGCAATCAACCTACCAGCCCTCCAGATTTGACCTCTGCAGCACACCTACATTCATCCTCTCTCTTCCACTGTAGTTTTACACATCGGGTCTTCATCAGTTGTCATTTGGACTATTGCCGTAGCCTTAACAATGGAGAGGGTCTCCAATGTCCATGATTCCTCCATGACGCCCCATCTTGCACACGGATGTCAAATTAATCTTCCAGGAGCACAGCGCCAAAGGGGCAGTTTCTCTTGCCTCAAATCTTCAGTGGGTTTCCATCGTCTCCATCTGTAAAATGAGCATGATCTGGTCTGTCGCAGACTTGGAGAGTTCAAACAAGAGAATGTGTCAAACCCTCTACCCGCAGCTATCACAGTGAGAGCTCAGGAAAGAGTGACATTAGTATCGCTTTGTCTCTATCTTTTTCTTTGGCCAAGCTGAACTGTTTACTGCTTGTCATACGTGCCACCCATGATTCACTTTTCTTTTCCTGTTCTTATTAAATACTCTTGGCCTGGAGTACACAGCCCTCACCTACACAAATTCAAATTCTATTCATCCTCTGAGACTCAACTCCAGTTTAGCCCTCCTGGACCCTCCTGGATGTAACCATTACAGCACTTCAGTGAGAGTTCTTTCTTTATTCTTGCCATTTTCTTATCAGTTTGCTAAATGCCAAAATCAAAGGACAGGATTTACATCTAATTTATTTTTATATCTATTCTCTCATAACGACTATCAGGGGTCTGTCTCAGAACCACCTTCAGGAACCTTACACGGTTCAAGGAACCTATGTTGGCCTCTCCCCTCTCGCTGCCTCTACGTCTGTGTAGAATCAGAGAGCAGTGAAAGCTGCAATGAAGCAGAGCTTGTGTTTGACAGCGGCACTTAACACTCACGCTAACATGCACAAGTCAAGTAACCGTTTTCTTCCTCTTCTATCAACTTGTGTTAGCAGCTCAACCTGAACAGCCAAGTATCCTTTATAATATTATAGAAAGTGTATTTTGGTTATGCCTTGTGCTTTAAATGAAAAGGTAGCTCTACAAGCCAATACCGTTTCATATCCATGTACATCCCCTATTAACTCCTTTGCACGTGGGCACGTACCCGTCATGCTCCCGTATATGATACCTATAACTCAGGCACGGCACACGGTGCCTGCCTCGTGGAGGTGTCTGGACCATGTTCACTGAACAATAAAACTATTCAGGAATTTTCCAATTACAATTTTTGGTCCTATAAATCTTGATCCTCTAAGTTTACGTTCAGTGATTTAGTTTAGTTTAAGAAAACAACGACTGATTGGTGCGAATGAAATAACTATAAAATAAAAAGGAATAACTTGAAAATGCAACATTAGGGAATGGGTGAATAAACTCCAGTAGTGGTAGAAATGGTAGAAGTGACACCGAGAAGTTACACATCCTGGGAGGTTACAAAATATCTGTGGTGAGTGTGCTTGGGATACAGATAAGGAAACAAGCTTAGAGAGTGTAAATCATTTCAGAAGGAAACAAAACTCATTCCGCGGAGTGATGAAATAATTTGTGGCTAATGTGATGGTAATACAAGACTATTTAATGACTTGGGTAAATGTTTACTGGCTAGTATTATGTGAAAAAAAGAAAGCTGGTTATAAAACAATTTTATGATCCCACATATATGCAAAATGTAAAGGAAAAAAGAAATGCTACGCAGCCACTATACCAAAATATCACGAGTGCTTGTCTTTGAACAATGGGACTTTAAATAATGGGACTGCAACTACTTTATTTTTTTATTATCATTGTTATTGTTAGCTTCATTGTATTTCTAAATTTGTATGAGGGCTATGTTGTTTTTTAAAAAAAGATATAAGAACACTTTGTATTTGTTTGTTGTCATTATGGTGTGTATATGTGTGCTTTTAATTAAAGACAAAATAAGGAGGGTTGGTGCAGTTTGTATCCTCCTGAACTCTTCTAGGCCAGCACTTTGGTTGTGGAGAAAAAAGGGTCAAAACTGTCCTGGGCCCGAGGCCTGACTCTTTTCTAGAAAGGCCCAGGGTCATGCCTGCAGTGAGGACCTTTCCATGACTTTCTGCACTGCAGTTTCTGCACAGCACTAACAGTCCCCATGACCCCAGGGGCTGGAGTTGGGAGCTCTGACAGCTGACATGTTTGCAGATATCCTCCCACCTTCCTCGGGTCTCCTTCAGCTCTTACCCCTGACAAGGCAATGTTTCCCGGCCTGCCTCCCTTGTGGAGAGGCCCTCTCACACCAAACTGTACAACACTGAGGCTAGCAGGACCCAATGATCAGCTTCGGGCCCCCTTCCAAGGGTCAGGTCCCATGACAAGTCAGAAAAGAAAGAAAAAAACAACTTCAGGTATAATCTTTCAGTGTAGGAGTCAAATTTGCTGTGCCACTTAGAGCAAGCTAGACACCACAATGGACCCAGCATAATGGCTGTAGCAAACTGTGACACCTGTGACTCGCTTTTGTTTTTGAATGACAGTTTAGAAGAAAATGAGCTCTGCAAATCCCCAGAATGAAATTTCTGCCATGACGAATAAACCAAAGATTGAGTTAGGAGAAAATTCAGGAGGTGCCTTATAAAGGTCTCAAGCCTTGTTCTCTCCACATACATAGCAATAGTAGGTTTTCACAGAGGAGTTCCAAAAGAAGGAACTTGGGACATCAGAAAAACCTGATGCTGTGGATGTCTCTGCTTCGTTTTCTGGCACTAGGGAGAACATTCTATAGAAGCATGGCAAATGAACAATCGGAAAAGAAAATTAATAAATGAATACCACTTAAAATAACATAAAAAATCATCAAATACTTAGGAATAAAGTTAACCAAGGAGGTGAAACACTTGTACACTGAAAATGACAAGACGATGCTGAAGGAAATTAAAGAAGACACAAACAAATGGAAAGATATATTGTGTTCAAGGACTGAAAGACTTAATATTGTGAAAATGTCCATACTGCCCAAAGCTGTAGATTCAATATAATCCCTATCAAAATCCCAATGGCATTATTTTCAGAAATAGAAAAAAAAATCCTAAAATTCATATGAAACCACAAAAGACACCAACATCTCAAAACAATCTTGAGAAAAAAGAACAAAGCTGGAGGCCTCCCACTTCCTGATTTCATAACACCTTTCAAAGCTACAATAATCAAAACAGCATGGTACTGGCATAAACACAGACCAATGGAAGAGAATAGAGAGCCCAGAAATAAATCTACACATATATGATAAATGGTCAGCTAATCTTTGACAAGGGTGCCAACAATACAGAATAGAAAAAGAATAGTTTCTTCAACAAAGACTGTTGGGAAAACTGGATCTCCATGTGCAGGAGGATGAAATTAGACCCTAATCTTACACCATACCAAAAATCAACTCAAAATGGATTAAAGACTTAAACATAAGACCTAAAACTATAAAACTCCTAAAAGAAAACATAAGGGAAAAGCTTCATAACATCGCTCTTGGCAATGATTTCTTGGATAAGACATCAAAAGCACAGGCCAAAAAAAGCAAGAAACAGACAAGTGGGACCAAATCCAACTAAAAGTCTTCTGCACAGCAAAGGAAACAATCAATAGAATGAAAAGTCAACATACAGAATGGAAGAAAATATTTGTTAACCACATATCTGAAAGAGGTTAATATCCATAATATATAAGGAACTCCTACAACTCAATAGCCGAAAAAAAAAGTAAATAAATAAAAGTAAATAAATTAAATTAAAACAAAACAAAAATACCCTGATTAAAAAATGGGCAAAGGACTTGAATAGCCATTTCTCCTAAGAAGACATACAAGTTGCCAAAAAGTATCTAAAAAGGTCCTCAACTTCACAAATTATCAGGGAAATGCAAATCCAAACAACGAGATATCATCTGTGTAGAAAAAAAACCAGTCTTCCCACCTGTGTGTCTCTGTTATTCTCACATTACTAGCACACTCACAACACTTCAACACCAGATGCGTGGTGTTTTTTTTCCCCACACCAAGCAATTCTGGGACACCAGCTGGGTGTTCTACAATTGAACACAATTCTGACACTATCTACCTGGAGAAAGCCTCAGACCCACAGGTTGAAGGCTCAGCCCCACAAGACTGCCCTCCACTTTTGATACCAATTGCAAGTAGTAGGTCCTCATGTTACATCTGTCCGATTTGGCAACAAATTGGAGGCTGCCATGACTCTCACCTTCGATTTGATTACTTGCTAAAATAGCTCACAGAACTCAGGGAGACACTTATGGTTACCAGTATCTTAAAGGACATGGATAAAGAATACAGATGAATAGTCAGATGAAGAGATACACGAGGTCTGGGAGGGTCCGGAGCTCAGGTGCTTCTGTCCCCATAGAGGTGGGATATGTCACCTTCCTAGTATGTGGATGTTTTACCCACCTGGAAGCTCTCTGAACCCCAAACTTTTGGAATTTTATGGAAGCTTCTTCACATAGGGATCCTCAACTATATTAAGTCCATTTCCAGCTCCTATTCCCTCTCTCTGGTGTGGGGCTGAAAACACCAAGTTTCTAATCACGGCCTCGGTCTTTCTGGTGACCAGCCCCCATCCGGGAGCCATCCAGGAGCTCACCCAGCCTCACGTTGCTAGAACCAAAGTTGTTTCTAGTGCTCTTATCACTTAGGGATTTCCCAGGGGTTTGGGAGCCCTGTGTCAGGAACTAGTGGCAGAGACCAATATAGAGATTTTTTTCTATTATCTCACATCACCTCATACCTACAGGATGGTCATTATGAAAACAAACAAAAAATAAAATTAACAAGTGTTGATGAGGACATGGAGAAATGGGAACCCTTATGCACTGTTGGTGAGAATGTAAAATGGTGCAGTCACTATGAAAACAGTATGGAGTTTCCTCAAAACAATAAAAATAGAACTGCAACAAGATCCAGCAATCTCATTTTTGGGTGTTTATGTAAAATAATTGATATCAACATTCCAAAGAGCTCTTTGCACCCACGTTCCTTACAGCACCTGTTTCCCCTTGGTTTCTTCTATTTCAGGGTGTCCATGCTGCCATCCAACTTTCAAGATGTGCATGTCCTTCCCCAAAGGTTTTCCTTGGTTGCTGAGCCTGTTCTGTCTAGGTGCACAGTAGGTGAGGAGTTCTGGGAAATCCACGGCCCTCTCTAGAGCAGCCCTCAACCTACAAATTCCCAGCTGGTTTGCCCTTCAGATGGGAAACCCTGATGCGTCTGGACTCAGATGGTCCACGGCTCTATGGACGTCCTCAAGAAACTGTTGTCATCATAATTTTTTTTAAGTGTTGTTTGCCCTTTTCACTGTGTTGACATTTGCACCGACCGTGCAAACACAATGGTGGTAACTTGCCTTAGCATGAATCAGGCATTGACCCATGTTGTATTAGTATTACTAGTATTACTAGTATTACTAGTAGTCTTTGCATTCTTCACCATCTTGTACTGAAGGGGGCAAAAAGCCAGTTTCACTTAAGCTGGCCTGGATGAAGCAGTGAAAAAAAAAATTACATTTTCTTAAACATTGACCCTTGAGTGTAAATCATTTTAATATTCCCTGGATAAAGTGGGAACTACATCTAAAGCAATACCACTCCATAGGGAAGAACAGGATGTTTGTTTCAAAGAAAAGCACTTGTGAGATTGAGTTGAAAGCATGAACTCTGCTTATTCAGACTTGGGTACTTGGTAGACATTTTTCAAAATCGAAGGAATTCAAAAATGAATGAGGCCGTCACTTCAAAGAAACCACTGACAGTATTTGTTGCCAATAATAAAATCTAAGCTTTCAAGAGCAAAGTAGAATTTTTGAAAACTTGCATCCACCACTGTGAGCTTGATGACTTTCCAATGTTTAACTGCTTTTCTGATGAGACAAGTGAAGATAATAATGAATATGAATTTTTGAGGTTGTAGAATGAAATATGTCAGCATTTGGAATATCTGCTTAACTCAGTGAACCATTCATTTTCATATGACCAACACATGATCAAAATTATATATGGGTAAAAGATTTGTTCAAAATGCAGGATAAAGTATGGATTTTAATGGAATAGAGTACAAAAGTTTCATAAATATGATTTCAAATTTCCCACTGAAACTAACCTTTAAGAAATTATCAACTACCAAAGTTTAATGTAATATCAAAAAAGAATTTACATAAATATCTGAGAAAATATTCTGCATAATATCTGCATAATTATATACATGCATACAGCAACAGATTGAATGCAGAAGCACATATGAGAATCTACTTGTTTTCTATTAAGCCAGATATTGCAAAGATTTGTATAAATTATGTAATGTAATGTCATCCTTCTCACATCATTTTTTGTATTGGAAAATACAATGGCTTTTCATAAAATATTTGCCATTTATTTAACATGTAATGTGTGCATTCTTTTTAAAGTTAATATAAAAATATTTAAAATTTTTCTCAGTTTTGATTTCTAATATGATAAGTATTTTTACACATAGTCCACACAAACAACAGCTTCTTGGGGTCCTCAGTAATCGTTAAGACGGTAAAGATGTACTGAGCTCCGAAAGCTTGAAAAACCACAGTTTCTCATTGTTTTTGAGTTTCCCAGTGTCATTCATCTCAAACTGCTCCCAGGGGTCACTCTTTCGATGACAGACATTTTCTGGACTTAATTCACTTCTCGGTCTCACACTCCATTCCCAGACCGTCATTGCTGGGATTGCTTTCCAAATAAACACCTGATATGCAAATCCTTACCTTGGGGTCCATTTCTGGGGAAATGGGTCAAGTGAAGAGTCTCTTCCTTAGATCCCTAGGTTCTTCAGGACATAATTTACAGTTGAGTTTAACTCTTGCACTCCACAAAGGGGAAACTGAATGCTAGAAAGACAAAAACGACTTGTCACCGACAATAGTACACTAAATAGTTACCTGACTTTCCATATCCTCATCATTTTATCAGCCTCCTCCTTCTTAAAGGTAAGAAGTTCCAAGGTCGGCCACCTCTCTCCATTTATTATTATCTTCCCTGTCATCATCATATAACTTTGGAGCATAAGCACAGTTCTGCCCTGTGTCTTCCTTTTCATATTTGTCTTGGTATTTGACAAATACCCTTGGGCATGAGACTTCCTTCTGCTTACAGCCCTTATTTTATCATCAGTCATCTCATGATCTCTAGTTCCTGTGGTCTCCTCCATCTGTGAGGGACAGGAGGACATGTAGAGGAGTACAAATAAGGCTCCCACAAGCTTAAGATCTCACATTCATTTTGTCCTCCAAAAGACACTGGTACTGCATTCTAATGTTAGGTCAATTTAATCATTGAATTCCTTTTTTCTCTCTTTGTTCTATTTCCTTATTGACTGGAATCGGCTGAAATTAAGATGTTTGGAGATCAATCTGACGGACTATGCCAACAAGAGAATAAACAAAGAAAACCACAGCAAGCCTTGATTTCGTTGGTTCCTTGGGCTTATTTGTTTTCATTGCTCCGTGGTGAATACCTAATAACCAATGTTTATTGATCAGCCATCTTGTGTCAGTGCTGGTACTCCATCCATTTTGGGAGGGGTGGAGCTGGGATTCTTGCTGAGGGCTCTGACTCCAGTGACCATGCTGTCACCCTTTCACCGACACAGTAAGCAAGAGTCACGAGTCAAGCCCCAGTCACTTTTATTCTTGGAGTCTGAGTGACCAACCTGATACTTTCCTCAGGTGTCAAATTTTGTCACCCGATTCTCCCCATCTGCGCTGTGTGACAGCTCAGTTCAGATGGCACAGTTCAGGTGTTTCAAGTGTTTGGAATGCCATGCTGACCTGGCAATATCACCTAGATGATTTTGATAAAGTCCCCTATTTATGCCCTCAAGATTTATTTGCTCCCGATAAGACAGCACTACAATAGTGGTGCCAACTCTAAAAAGAGTAAAAATTGTTCTTTAATTAACAAAATGTGAACCATGTCAACTTTCTTGGGAGTCAGTATTTTAAAATTGATTTAGGATGCTGAGTTCTGAATAGATTTCATGCACTGGAAACAAACGCAGTGCCCTCTCTCTACAAGACTCTTCTTGGAAGCCAAGAATTTGATGTGTTCAGGGGAGGTGTGTGTTATATTCAGGAGTTTACAATGGACCTCACTGCCCTACCAACCTCAGTGGTAGAGCTCTTTTTTTTTTTTTTCTTGTGAGCTCAGGGCCTTATAAGGAAATAATGCACAATAATTAAAACCTTCTGAGACTCCTCTTTGAAACCTATGGAAATAAAACGTTCTGATTCCAAAGAATTAGGGCATTTTATTTTGCAAAAGAATGTCCTAAGACAAGCCACTTTTTTTTTTTCTGGTGGAAAAACCAACCGGAGAATATAACCATTTGAGCAGCTCCCTCTCACACACTGTGTTGCGTATATTCAGAGCTGCTGGAGAGAACACACATGAACAGACAGCATGACCCAAGATCTGAGTTGCCTTGGGAATGGGGATTAAGACATACTGCCAGTGCATGCTAGAAGTGAGATTAAGTGGTATTCATTACTTGGTTTAAACAGCAATTATTTAGGGTTTGGTTTGGATAAAAAATCCCCAAATGAAAGCTCTGATTCCAAGTTTAACTGTGTACTTATTCGTGTATTGCTATTTTTTTTTTTAGCATACTGTATATTTTTCCCTTCTGATTATAGGTTGAATAGTCATCCACTCGTTCATTCTGTTCATAGACATGGGCTCATTCTTGGGAATACTAATGCAAATGGCATCTTTTATTGTTTAATTTACATTTCACTAATGACTAATGATACTGAATATCTTTTTATGTGATTAATTGGTTTTTATATATGGTCTTTGATAAAGTATCTGTTAAAATATTCAGCCCATTTTTTTTTTTTTGGTTTCTTTTCTTATTATTGATTTGTAAACATTCTTTCTATTTTGAATACAAATTCTTCATCAAATATATGCTTTACCAATATTTTCTCCCATCCTGTGTCTTGCCTTTTCACTTTCTTAATGCTGTCTTTTGAAGAACATAAGTATTTAATTTTGATGAAGTCCAGTTGATCTTTTCTATGGTATGTGTTTCCAGTGGTGTGTTTAAGAAACTCTTATCTAAACAAAGATCATGAACATTTTATCCTATGGTTTATAAAAGAAATTTTTAAATTTTACGTCTTAGGTTTGTAATCTATAACTTAATTCTCTTAATGTATGGTGTAAGAGTGTAGGCTCTTTCTTCCTTCCATCTTTTTTCTTCCTTCCTTCCTTTCTTCCTTCCTTCTTCCCTCCCTCCTTTCCTTTCCCTTATTTCCTTGCTTATTTCCTCCTTCCTTCCTTCCTTCCTTCCTTCCTTCCTTCCTTCCTTCGTTTCTGCCTTCTTTCCTGCCTTTCTTCTTTTTCATATGGATATCCAATTGTTCCAGTACCAGTTTTGAAAGGTTATTCTTTCTCCAATCAATTACCTTGCACCCCTGGTTGAAAAGCAGTAGATGAAATATGAATGCATATGTTTTTATAGACTTGTCTTAATTTCTGATTTATTTAATTGTAAATGGTCTATATTTTTCATGTAATGCCAATTATTTGTTACAAGTATAGAAATAAAACTAATTTTTGTGTACTGACCTTGTAGCCTACAGTCTTAATAAATTCATTCATGTGCTCCAAATGCCTTTTCTTTTTTGTAGGTTCTTTAGGGTTTTCATCAAATACACAGCCCTCTGATGATGCCATCTGTAAGGATTGCTTTATTCTTCCTTTCCAACCTGAACGCATTTTCCTCATTGCCTTTTTGCACTGGCTACGAGCGCTAGTCCAGTACCGCACTGAGTGGTAAAGGAGGCATTCCTTATTTTAGGGAGAAAGCATTCAGTCTTTCACTGTTAAGACGTTGGCTACAGGATTTTTCATAGGTGCCCTTTATTGGGTTATTAGCTTGCTGTGAGTTTTTGACATGATGGGTGTTGAATACATGATGGGTGTTGTAAAATCCTTTTTCTGTATAGTGGGATGTTCATGAGGTTTTGTTTTTTTTAATCTGTTAACATAGCTAAGTATAGCAACTGAGTTTTAAAGGTCAAAGCAATTTAAAATTTTGTGCCTTGCTGGGATGAACTTAACTTGATCGATCAAACTTTTATAAATTGAATTTTTGCCTTCGACTTGATAATACTTTTTTTAAAGAATGGTTGTATGTATATGTAAAAGAGATTTTGGTGTATAGTTTTTTGTTTTGTTTTGTTTTAGTGTCTGTATTTGATTTTGGTCTCAAAGAAATGACAGCTACATACAATGAGTTGAGAAGGGTTCCCTTCGGTTTTCTAAAAGCGTTTGTGTATCACTTAGTCCCTCATTAATAGGAGCCAGGCATCAGCCAACTTCTGTAAAAAATCAAAGAGCACTTTAGGCCTTGCAGGTCATACTATCTCTGCCACAACTACTCAGTGTGGTCCTGTGATAATAGCACAGTCTTAGACAATATAGGAATGAATAGGCACGGCTGTGTTCTTATAAAACTTTATTTATGGACACTGAAATTTGTGTTACATATAATGTTCACATGTCAGGAAATACTATTCTTCTTTTGATGTCTCCCCCCACTATTAAAAACTATAAAAATCCTACTCTGCCCTGCTCATGGGCTCTAGTAAAACAGGTGGTAGGCCAGATTTGGTCCTTGTTTGCCAACCTCATGTCTTGACCAATGAAACCATTCTGGGTGTGGGGTTTTCTTACAGGAAGGTTTTTAACTTCACATTCAATTAGATATAAGTTATCATAGTCAAATAGATGATAGGGCTAGTCAAGTTACTTGTTTATTTTTTAATAAGATTTAGTACTTTGTATTTTTCAAAGATTAGAATTAAAAATGTCGTGCATCGTCCTTTTCATTAACCACATGCCCTTGAGATGAAATTTTAAAATATATTCTTCACATTTTCAGTGCTGGCTTTTCCTGATTTTATTCATTAAAAGTTTCTTAATACTATCCTCCTTTAGTGAATCAAGACTTTAGTCATTTATATACATATTTCAGTTCACACATGAAGGGAACATGATGTGATGAAAAAAAAACACGGGGCATGGAGCCAAGTGGCTGAAGTTTTAGTTCTAGAAGCTGGTGACTTTAGCCTGTCATCAAATACACAGATGTCTGTATCCTCACTCATAAAATATGGACATTAGACTCAGTGATCATTGAGGTCTCCATCAGCTCCGAAGTCCATGCGGCAGCTTTTGTACGTCTCCATTAATATATGTGGGGATTGAACAGCTGCTATGGCAGAAGGAACACGTACCCTGCAGGTTGGTGAGAGGATTAAATGAGCAGACCGCATAGGCGGACAGGGCCTGGCCTAGGAAAGCCCTGTGTACGTGCCTCCTGGTATCTATCCAGTATTTCATTAACCGAGTCTTGCTTGATTCCTTCATTTCTTCAGTCATCACTTTCTCCATTTGCAAAATGAAGAGCTTGGATTAAATGAATGATACTCAATGGGCCACTACCAAAATCTGTTTTGATTTTTGAATTCACAGTTTGAAAGATTCTACACATCCCAAAATTGCACTTATTGTACCATAATTACAGTACTTTCCCACTTTAAGTAATGACTGATCAGCATGCCCGTATAAATCTTATACTCCACCTTGTGTCAGGTGGGTTCCATTAATATCTTGACTACCTCCACCAACCCTGAAAAGTGCAATTGTTATCTTTACTTTTCATATGAGAAAACCAATACTCAGAGCGTGTAGGGAGAGTTAGGATTTGAATCTCGAGATTTCCCACTCTACCCTTCTACTTCCAATTCACTCCTTGGAGTTTCTAGTAACTCTCCATTTGCCTTCCTGCCTCCAAGCATTTCCTTCTGCTGCTCAGTCTACCTGCCCTGTCCTCCTGTGGTTCCCCACCTGTTAAAATCCTGCTTCTTCTGCAAAGCTCTACTGTCTGTACTTAGCCCAACGCCTTGCACACAGTAGGTGCTCAATGACTAATGAAAGCCTAGATGTTTACTCTATTGCTGCTAAAACATATTAAGGTCATAGGAGGCAGAAATGATGTCTTATCCCCGCAGTGCCTGTTCAGAGGAGACAGTTAAGAAAGTAAAATAAAACTAAATGAAGCCCACATGCTTCCTGGAACAAAAAGTACACAGGGCCATGTATGTCATGGGGTGTCCAAGACCCCATGTCAGAAATGTGTGTTTGGGCAGCAGGAACACACATGCAGCAGGAGAAAAGGAAAGTACACTGGGAAGTTTTGCTATTTGGGTCGGCTCCAATTTGGCAAAAACAGCCCTGCTGCTTTTTCTCCAGGGTTCTTTCTCTCAGCATCACTTATTAATGCTAATTAGTCAAGGGTGTGCTGTGATGCAGAACACTTGTGACCCATAAGAATTAGAGAGAGAAACTGTCATTTCTCCAAAGACCCATGAGGGGCAGCAAGAGTAAGAGATGGGGTGGGAGGGAAGGAAGGGAAGAGGGACGTGGCTCCCAAGAATTGCACTGAAGTAAAGTGCAAGTAAAAATAAATCCACACATAAAGCAACTGTGCAAATGTTAACAGTATTTTCACAGCTGGGTTTCTTTGCCTAAAATACTTAGCACTTACTTTAGAAAAGTCTCTTCTAAATAGGAATGGCCTGACCGATCACAGAAGCTGAACCCTGGTGGTGGAACTCTGACTTTGAACTTCACTTTTGGCCAGATGGGAATAAAAACAATGACTTTTTATAAAGAAGAACTTTCATCGTCCTGAATTCACATCAGGCTGTGATGAGTGTCCTTTATGTCACACATAAGGACACTGAAGTAAGGCTGAGCTTAGGGAACTCGGTTCATAACATTCAGCATATTTATATCTAGATTAGGGCTCTGGATTTAGAACATTGGAAAATACTAACTTTGTCTGTTTCCATGGCAGTGCAAACACCCCACTTGAATAACTACCCAGTCACTTATCTTAGCAGGATTAGTGGTTTTCTAAAAGGATCTACACTCACATTTCTGGTATTTAGTTCCTGTAGATACTAAGAAGGTATGCCACGGTCTTTGGTTTCAAAGACTGATGCCATAAGACGTGACTAATCATTCTGACTCACTTTTAGGGACTCCCCCTTTGGAAGTGCCACCCAAACAGCATGAGAATGGGCTACGCACGTATTAATGGAAATACAGGTTTCATCTCCAAGTAACTAGGAGAGAAACTATACTGACGAATATGCTAGCTAAATAAAAAATAATACTGTAAAGGTTTGCAATGATTAAAATGTGTTGGTGTCATGTTTCATTCATTTATTTAATAAATATTTCATGAATGATGGGACCTCTATGTGTCAGAGTACCAGTCATGAGAATATACAAGTAGAATTACACGTTTCAATAAGCTTGCAATCTAGCAGACACCATTCCTAACAACGAATGGGATTTTTTCACTTAATAGTTTTTGGTCAAAGCAAGAGATTCTTCAAAATTACCAAAAAAAAAAAAAAAAAAAAAGTAAGAAATCAGTAAACAAAACAATTAAAACATTCTTTGTGCTTACAACCCCAGGTGATCACCACATTGAATTTTCGTGGCATAATTCATTGACATCTCTTCACCTCTCTGTCTCATTGCTCTGCTGGGTTGAGTGTCATGACCTCTGCTGAGTGTCATGACCTCTGCCTGACTCATCTGTGTACCCCCAGTGCCTTACACATGTCCCACAACTGCTAGTCCTGCAGGAAGTATTGACGGGAGGAGGCTGTCACCAGTTAAGCAAAGGTGAGGCTGACAACAAACTCTGAACACAAAAGTCAAATGTGAATGTGTTGGCTTTTACTAAGGCTTTTCTTGTTTTAACTATCATATGCTGACATTGACTTTCTGTCTTTGGTGTACAGTTCTATGAATTTTAACATATTTGTAGATCTGTATAACCACCACAATAAGGATACAGAACGTTCTATCATCCCCCAAAAAACCTCCCTGATTGTCACATCTTCCTTCCGCCCATAATCCCTGGCAACTACAGATCTAGTTTCCATCTCTCAACTTTTATCTTTTGAGGCTGGTTTCTTTCACTGGGCACAACGTCTGAGATCCATCCAAGTTCACGTGTGTATCAACAGTCTGCACTTTTCATTGCTGAGTAGTGATGTATCATATGGTGTGCCACACTTAGCTTATTCTTTCACCCACTGAAGGACATTTGAGCTGTTTCCAACTTGGGGTTCTAATAAATAAGGCTGTTTATGAACATTTGTATACCAATTTTCCTGTGGATGTAAGTTTTCATCATCTAGTGTAAATAAACAGCAGTAGAATTGCTGGGTCATATGGTAAGTGCATATTGAACTTTCTAAGAAGCTGCCAAATCATTTTCCAAAGTAGCTGTACCATTTTCAATCCCACCAGTCACGTACGAGGTGTGATCAAAAGATACGGTGAATGTGTAAATAAAAAAATTATTACAGTAAAAGACACATTGCCCTTAACCCCCTTCAAAATACTCCCTCTCGCTTCGAACACACTTACCTCATTGTTCTTGCCACTTTCTGAAGCAGCTCTGGAAGTCCTCTTTCATGAGTGTATTTACCTCATCCTGCATTATGATAACGCTCCACATCACACATCGCTTCTGGTATACTGCAATTTCTGTCAAATACGAACATTATGGTGTGTCCTCATCCACCTTATTCACCGAATCTGCACCATGCAACTTCTGGCTCTTCCCCAAAGTCAAAATGACCAAGAAAGGAAAACATTTTGAATCAACTCAGGACACTGAGGCAGCCACGACAGCACAACTAAAAACACTCATGAAAGAAGACTTCCAGAGCTGCTTCAGAAAGTGGAAAGAATGATGGGATAAGTGTGTTAGAAGCAAGGGGATATTTTGAGAGGGATTAATGGCAATATGTCTTTTATTGTAATATATACATACATATATATATACATATATATAGGCATTTAATTTAAACATTCTCCGTTATTTTTTGATCACACCTCATATATAAGTTTAAGTTACTCCACATCTTTGCCAGCACTTGGTATTGTTGTTGGGTTTTTTTTTTTTTTTCATTTTAGATATTCTAATATGTGTGTAGTAATATCCTGTTGTGGTTTAAATTTGCATTGTCCTAATGGCTTATGGTGTTAAACTTCTTTTTATGTGCTTATTTACCATTTTTATATCTTTTATATCTGTTTATATTCTATCCCCATTTTTAATTGGGTTGTTTGACTCCTTATTGTTGAGTTTAAAGAGTTAATTATATATTCTGGATATAAGTCTACTATTGGATACGTGATTGAAAATATTATCTCCTCAGTTGTGGTTTGTCCTTTTTATTTTCTTAACTTCGCACCAAAGTTTTTAATTTTGATAAAGACCAATTTTTCTTTTATGGATCATGCTTTTGGTGTCATTTCTATCACCTGGCCTAACCCAAAATCCTGAAAAATTTCTCCTATGCTTATTTCTGAAAATTTTATGGTTTTACAATGAATACACAGACTTTTGATGAACAAGGGAAATGACTTACTTGATGATAGATTTCCTTCTTAGTGTTAAATTTGTTCATCTGGATTCCAGGAAGTGACAGGAGTCTTCTGGTCTGTGAATGGTTCTTTCATCGCAAACAGGAACCACGGTCTGTTGTCTATAATTTAAAATTCAAAAAAGTCTGATAAACAAGTTATTTCATGTATGTCAGATTCATTTGGTGACCACAGCTGATCTGAACCAATACGAGACTATTTTCAGTCTTTTTTTTTTTAAATCCCTTTTAATGTGACCATTATACATTCCATTACAGAACTCTTTATGTGATAATTAGGGGGTCCCACTCCAGTCCTGGATTGGGGTATTACACGATATTCAATATATGGTCTGTACTACATATCTACCATCTGAGAAACAATGAATTCTAAATCGTATTTGCTCATAAGTGTTTCCGAAAGAAGGTTGAGTATCTGAAATTCAAATGGGTCTCATGATATGACAGTTCTTATACAGGGAAGCTCTTCTTCAGGCATCTCCTAATCCTTGTCAAAAGTTGTCACTTATGCGATTAAGGATGGGAGGAAACATTATGTACACTGCTGTATGCGACCTAAATAAGTGTGTTTTCTCGTAACAAAGGAAGATCTATGGCACGTTTTCCCATTGTTCTTTGTGACAGTAAATAAAAATACTGACCAGTGAGGCCCTGAATATCAGAGAAGCCCTCTGTTTTCACATGATAGTATGTATGTGTATGCCCGGTGCGTGAGGAACAAGATGGCCAACCTGGGTCAGGTTCACACATGGACACCTCAGACTTCCACAGACTGTGTTGCTGTGTGTCCATCAAGGCCCAACTAAAACACCGCCAGGGGGATGGGACGTGTGCCCTGACTTGAGACAGTGCCTGGCATAGAGCAATGTCCCAATAAAAGTTAGACAAAGGTCATCTGACCACAACATTTTGTCATTTCAGCTGCAGCATTGCCTGGGATTGTACAGAAGGAAGTCAGTCCATGAGACTGAGGATGTCGTCTTCTGGGTAGTTTGAGAGGAGATCCGGGAATCTCAGCTCTGCAGTGGGTCGGTCATTTTATTAGACACTGATCCAAGTGGAAGACATACTGTGTCCTGATGAGTGTCGTTCCTCCTCACTTACAGCCACACACACTCCAATGTGGACCTATGATTCGATTTCATTCTCTGTCTGACACCAAGTACATCCTGAGACAGTTTGGGAACCACTCTCTATTGGCTTCCAGAAGCTTATCTCTAGATTTAAAACCTGAAGAGAACAAAATTAGGGACCAAGAACAAAAAGAAAGAGGGACTTTGCTTTCCTCTTTTTTTTTTTTTTTTCCTCTTCAGTTACGGATTTTTGTCTTGCAGAGTTCAATTTGGAGAAAAGCAGTTAGACACGAGGCAGGCTTGGTTCAGGGGTAAGGCCATATTTAGAAGCTCAAAATGCTTGTTTTTGTGGTGCCAAAGGAATCGACACTTCTTTTTTTTCTTCACGAAAGAAAACAGAAGCTCATTATTCTGGCAGAGGAAGTCCAGAAGTTTTGAGGTGGAGATTAAACCTTACTCCCAAACACTAAGACTCCTGTTCAGCTTCTTGGTTAAGAGTACATTTTAGTAGCTTTTAAAAATGGTTAGCACGCTACATTGGTCGGCTTTCTAAATAATTTAGAGAACTTGTGACCTGGAGCTTTCATGGAGTTGATGTAACTGTTCTGGAAATCTTTTGACTTGAACTTGAGACTCACTTTCATACAGCTGCAGTATGTCCACCGTCAACAGCAGACTGTACCCAGAAAGCAGGAGGGGAAGGAGGAGTCCGGGGAGAGACATCCTTAAAAGAATTCTTTCCTGGGCTGCAGTTCCACGTATAGACCACCAGGTGTCTCCGTCTTCACACAAGCAGTACGGTGTAATGGTGTACTTCTTGACTGCCAGATTGTTTTTAAAGCCAAAGCCATTTTCTAGAAGTTGGTACAAATGAATATAAATGTGCAAACTAAATCATTTTCAAACTAAATAATTTTCAATTCCCTATATAAGTAGGAGTAATCAATTGGGCCTTGTGTTTATCTTCTAATGTTGTTTAGGAGAACTAATTGGGGTAGTAAGTAGCCAATGGATTTGGGAAATGGTGGGAAAAAAATAAATAATTTATCCTCTTCCAAAATCTCATCATCTGGTGTTTGTAAAATACAAGGTTCTTAGCATGCAAACAGGTTTACGTTCCCAGGAAATTCTTTTTGGTAAAAATAGACAAATTACATTCTGAGCTGGCTTCTGTACTCTATAGTTAAATTTGATGGTTCAATTTCTACTTTAGTTTGTGCTCCAATTTCAATCCTTGGCCCTGATTTAGTTGAAAACAAATCTCTACCAGGAAGTGCAAAAATGAGATTTGATTTCTTTTTTCCCAGAATTGAGAGTGACATTGTAATAGTTACCTAATCAGATAATTCTAGTAAGCTCCCGAAGATACAACTGAGGCAACTGAGTCTATCTTGGGAAGATGTACTGTTCTCGGGGTCTGCAAAGAAACACCACCAGATCAAGCCATTTCATGGATATCTTTTATATCTCCCCTTTCCTTTTCTTTATTGATTTACTTTTTTTTTTTTAAGTTATCTAACAGATAGTTGCCACCAATTTAGGAATCTCCTCTTTTTACCCTTGCTTGTCAAAACATGGACATTTCTGAAAGCCCTAGATATCCTTAATTATGCTTTAATTACATTTTACAAAGACATGACTAGAAAAATCAACTATTAATAGTATGAAGAGGTACTTAATAAGAAAGAACTATGTTATCCTGTATAACCTTTTTCATAAGGTCTTGGGAGGAGAAGGAGATACACATATTGTACCTCACTATGCCATGTTCAACCTGAAGACTTCCCTTTTTGGTCATTGTTAATTTTCGTTTTGTTTTGTTTATTATTTTTGATACCTTTAAGACATTACTAGCCATTTCTCCAGCCACTATGGACATGCAGCTATTTGTAGCAGGAGCAAAACACACCCTCAGGGTTGTGTTCTCACCAGTGCTGTGGGTCTGTCATTCGTCATCCTTCAGATATTTGTTAAAGCTCTGTTTTGTGCTTCTCAACACCATTTATGATGTCATTTGTTCATTCATTTGACCAATGCTTACTACTTACTGTGAACTTCATGCCGTGAATAAAATAAAAATGACTAAGGACAGTCCATTCTCTCAAAAAGCTATTAAGCCAGTGAGTAGAATTCTACAACCTATTTCTTACATATACTTCTGGATCATATTGAATACAATGGAAATATTGAATGCTGCTGGTATTTGTGGTATCGCACAATTTTCTGGGTTTGGTTATGTAACACTTTAATATATAGTTATGTTTAAACAGCATTGTTATTCAAATACATGAAATACTGAGTCATATTATTCTAGTAGAGGTGAAACCCAGTCCTCCATATGTTTATACAAAATTACTATGCAAATGATCTCCCCAATATTATTTAATTAACCTAATGGATGCACATAGAGAGGCGAGGATGGCTACACCCCATCTATAAAGAGGAAAATTGAAATTCACGTGGTAAAATGATTTTCACTTGGATTCAGTAGTCTGGATATAATTATTTTACTTTTATTATTATATTTAAGTCATTACATCTGTTTCCAAAATGTTCTGGAATGGAAGATTTAACAGGAAGCAAGTTCTGCAACTGGATCCCCTTTCTCTCCAAGCATAGCATCCATGGTGATGAATGAACATAGGGGAAGAAATAAAAAGCAGCACAAACTGAAAGGGAAAACCTCTAAATGCTTAGGTGAACCTTGGCTAGCATGAAATGGAGAGACTCCATCTCTTCTGTTTCCTCTGAAAACCATTCTTAAAAAATCCCACAGTGCATGTTAAGCAATAGTCAAAAGGCCAAATGAAAAAAAAAAATTTTTTTTTTAAACTAGGCAACACGAAATGGTGGAGAGAAATTTGCATTTTTTTTGAGGATGTCAAATCTGGGCCAGTTCCTCTGATTTGAAAAGGAATCAAACAGGGCTATGTTGCTTTGTAAAACTGTGAAAATATGTCTGCTTAAGCAGAAAGGGCCCCTGTAAAGTCTGTACAAGATAAATTCAGGGTCAAGGAAGTTCACCATGCTCTTTCATTTACTGGCTGAGCTCTGACTCATTTGCCAACTATAAACTTGCATTCTTCTTGCTATTTTCCACTTAGGAAGTCATTCACGAATTCATTCAATTAACATTGGTTGAATGTCAAACAGTAACAAGCACGTAAATGAACAGACATGGGTCTGACCATCAAGTGGTTCCCTGTCTAATGGGATAGCAAATGGATCCCTCAACTCACAATTGTGATACACACACAATCCCAGCAGCTCAGAGAGTCGATTCTGACTGTCACACACTCGGGCATACTTGAGCTTGGCCTTAGATTGTAACTAGCTTTGGGTCCGCCATGAAGTGAGGGAAGGCATTTTAGGGAAAAATGAAGACGACCATGAAAATATGGAAAACATGCAATTATACACTTGGGAAAGAAGAGTGTGGCTGGGGTGTGTATTTATGGGACAAAAGCAGCAAGAGATTAGGATAAAAAAGGTAGATTGAAACGACGTTGCAGTCCTTCATTCCATGACAAGGAACATAGCAGTTATTATGTAATAGGTACATTTAAATGACGTTTTACAGTTAAAAAATAAAACACTGCATCATGATTTTATCACTTAGCTCTTTAGGTTGTAACAGAACGCCCAGTGAAAATGGCTTAAGCAAAAAAGAGAATTCATTGGTTTGCATAAATGAAGACGTCCAGAGGTAGACTTCAGGCAAAGCTTGAACTCAGTGCCCAAACGACATTACTAGCATCCATCTGTCTGTTAGTTGTAGGTTGGCTCCATTCTCAGGCTCCTGGTAGTAATGTCTTACCTCACTCGGCTGCCATGACCTCAAAGGGATGTTATCAAACACCCACCTGAAAAACCCAATCTCCCGATAGCTCCAATACCAATGATGGCATTGAATTCCTATCTTGGTTACACACCACGTGCTGAAGCAAGCACTGCAGTCAAGGTAATGGGAGGCACTGGTGGGTTTTTTAACTGAAGAAAGGGACTCCACTCCTGTAGCCTAGGCTTGGCCAGAAATCATGATGTTTTCAAAGCTCTATGGCCAGAAGAAAGTAATTGTGGGACACGACAAACGGCTACACTGAGTCCCTGAGAGGCTAAGGAACTAGCTAGTAAGTTGTCTCCCTGCTAGTAAACAGCAGAGCCTTTGAAATCTCAGTCCCTTGCTGTTCTACACTACCATTTTAGGATAATCCCGAACGCTGACCGTGAAAAGTTGTTGGCAAGGAAGTGATATGGCCAGGCCCTCGTTCAGGAAGGTGATTTGTGGCAGTGTGGAAGACAGAATATAGGCAAGAGACCCCGAAGGCAGATGACAAGTTAGGAAGACTTCTTTGTCAGAAGTAGGGCAAGGACATGGGGTCAGGCAGGGAGAGGGCCAGCAAGAGAGGCATTTCAAAGGTAGAATCATTAAACAGATTTAACGAGAGGAGGAGGGAGAGGAAATATGTTTCTTGTTCCTCATCCTGAAAGTATATTAAGGCTCAGTTTTCCCTAGATTTGACATTTCTTAAATTCCTTTCATATGAGTTAGTCATTTAATAAGTCCTTCCTCTAATAACCAGTCACAGAGGATGTGTCTGATTCTCTGCCAGGTAGTGGCAGGGAACTCAAAGGACAGAGACCCACTCTTTCCTCAAGAAGCTGTCCACCAGAAACTCTGGCATAGGAAACGAGGTAGGAACACAGGAAGAGGAATGGAGTAGCAAGGAGGAGAAATGCGAGGGTGGACAGAGTGGACGCTGTGGTACCACCCAACATGTTCCAGAGTGAAAGAATTAACGGGAAGCAAATCTTGCAACTGGATCCCCTTTCTCTTCAAGCATAGCATCCACGGTGATGGACGAGGCAGTTATTTAAGACAGAGACAGTCATCATTCCAACTTTGCTGGGAGTAGTCATGGCTGACCGCTCTCAGCTTTACCTCTAGGAACGGCACTCAGCTGAAGAGAGTCACCTCACGCCAGGGCATGCCCTGGAAGGGATGAGAATTCATACAATGACTAGTCGTGGTAGGATATGAATACCAGGCCTCCTTGCTTCAAGGCCGGAAGGCTCTAAAGGGCCATCCAGCTCCAAACCTCCCAGGGGACCTGCTGCGGCCTTTCCTATAACTGCACCCACCCTCTCCCTCTTCCTAAGCATGTATCCTTTATTCACCTATTGGTTTTGATCTCAGGAGTTGCCCCCAATAAACTTCCTGCACACGCCTTCTCTTCAAGATGCCTGATCAAACACAGTGGACCCAGCAGGGTAAGCTGAGAGGCCTTCTGGAATTCTGTGTGGATTCCAAGCAGGCAGGAATTACTCCGCTCTGGAGCTCAAGTTGTAGCTGTGGTTACAGACTGATGAATCACCAACAAATAGGTGATGGTGAATCTTGGAACTAGATGGACTCATATATGGGAAGACGGGGATTGAAAAAAAAACAAACAGATGGAAAAAAACCAAGGAAGTGCTCTCTCCACTAATTGACCTTTAACCACAATCTTTTTGCACCCCATACTCTTTTGAGTAGTCATGTGCTTTTTCTGAAGGATTTTTGTCCTGAAGAAAACTGCAGGCATTAGTACTTTCAGTTTTATGATTATGATGAACTATATCATACATGCAAAAGAATATATGTATGTGAAAAAGTCGTGATGAAATGAAATTAACTCCCCCCCACAGTGTACGAGATGAAATATTACCAAGAACTCGGAATTTCCTCTGTACTTTTCCATGATATTTGCTCTCTCCACACCCCTTGAAGTTCCTCCCAGCGCTAATGCCCAGCTAGTGGATACTGACAGGACACTACTTGAAACAGTTACACATTGTTACCTCAGGATGCTCCAGCCATCGGGCACCTTTCCGGGAACTCTCTGGAGGACTCCAGCATCCAGCTTCTCAGAGGAATTCTGTCTGGCATGATGTGAAGCCGTTATCACTTTAATTTTATTCACATTGATAGCCAGTTTTCCAGCACCAATAATTGTTCACCCAGTTACAATATCACATTTGCCTTATATCAAGTTCCCAAATATGTGTGGGTCTACCTGTGGGACATCTGTTGTGTTAATTGTGTTAATTCCAGTGCTGGTCTAGTATGACTCAACATCATTACTAAAACTTTATGTAAATGTCTTGACAGCTGGTTGAGACGCACCCCCTACTTTGCCTTCTGCAGGGGACTCTGAACTATTCCTGGGCCTCTGCTTTTTCATATAAATTACAGGATCAGTTTGTCAAGTTCTATGAAAAACTCTGTCAGGATATTGATAGGAATATCATGAAATCAATCAATTAAATTTGCAGAGAATTGACTTAGTTACAATACTCAGTATTGTTAACTATGGACATAATATATATCTTGATTCAACTGGGTATTTAAAGTCACTCAATAAATTTTTATAAAGATCTTACATATATTTTGTTATCTTATTCATTGGTGTTTTATATTTTTCATGGATACTATAAAGTTTCATCACTGTATTTTCTAATCGTAGCTGGTATATATAGAAAACATTTATACGTGTCTTTAGTTTTCATGTTGCAGAAGTACACTCTACTCGTCGCTTACTAAGGAATTTTTAAATATAAAGAATGAGTGTTGACTTTTATTGCATGCTCTTTCTGTATACACTGAGACAATGGTTTTTTGTTTGTTTGATTTGTTCATGTAGTGAATGACTTTAATAGATTTTCTAAGATTAAACTAATCATCTATTCCTGACATGCACTCCACTTAGTCATCGTGTATTATTGTTTTATACATTGAGGGATTATGTTTGCTGTGTTTTCCTTAGAATTGTGCATATATGTTCATGAATGAGAGCTTGTCTGAATCCCTCGTCAAGATGCCCTCATCTGTTTGTTATACTGGTTCTAGGAGCCTCAGAAAATTAGTTGGGAGTAAGCCATCCCCCTTTTCTATTCTTTGGAAGAGTTGGTGTAACAGTAGAGTCATGTGTTCCTTAAAAATCTGAATCTCTCACCTTAAATTATTTTGTCTCATGGTCTTTTTTTATAATTTATGTATTGTTAGGGACTCTGTTATTTATTGTGTTGCTCAAAGTATTTTGGCTTTAACTTTTGATAGATTTTTAAAGGTTAATTTTTTTAAGTTTAAAAGCCATCTTTTTATTCTTATTCACTATTTCTATCTTAACTGCATTGCAGTTAGAGAAGAGAATCTGTATGATATTGATTCTTTGAAATTTGTTAGAATTGCTTGCTGTCTTAGCAGATGTTAAATTCTGTAAATAATCCAAGTACTTTGAAAGTAAATTTTCTTTTCCAATTACTAAGTGCAGTTTCCTATGTATGTTGTTAGATAATAACCTTACTGGATTTTTTTGGTATGCCGAACACGTATATTTACACACACACACATATGTGTGTGTGTGTGTGTGTGTGTGTGTGTGTGTGTATATATATATATATAGAGAGAGAGAGAGAGAGAGAAGTGAAATTTTTCAATTTCTCTTTATACATGCCATTTTTTTATTTATACATTCTGCAACTACATTATCAGGAAGCTGCCAGGTTAGATTTATTTTATTTCCCTGATGACTTAAAGCTAAATTTTTATGTAGTAACACTGTTTCTCTTTAATAATGCTTTTTATTAAAGTCTTATTTTTCTGACATAATACAATTTCATAAGGTTTCTTTAGACTAGAGCAGGATTAATATATGCTTTCTATATTAATTTACTTCAATCCTGACTGTGTCCTTATGTTTTAGAGCTCTTTGTTGTAAATAATTAGATATCTGGGTTAAAAAGATATATTATTAAGTGTTACAGTTTTTGTCTCTGAACAGAAAAACTTAATTTACATTTAATGTGATAACTTTATATATGCAGATATATTTCTACCTCACTCTAAGCTTTCTATTCTTTTTCTATGTTTATTTTTTATCTTCTTACTTATTTTGTAATGCTTCGATCTTTTTATATATATCCCTAGAAGATATATATATAATATACATATATATAATATACATATATATAATATACACATATATTATATATATGTATATTTTATATATATATTTATATATATATTATATATATATATATTTATATTCTGGGGTTTTTACTGGTTACCCTAGAAATTTTACATATATATATATATATATATATATATACAAAACTTAACAACATATATTATTAATTGAATTTTTATCCTATTCCATAATAGTATAAGAAACTTTGAAAATTTAAATTAGATTGCCCTCTTATTTTTTGTTACCATTGATTAATACATTCAATGTGTTTCAAACCCTATGAATTAGACTCAAATACACATTTACTTATTATAAAGTACAACTTATTCTTTGTTTTAAAACTTTTTTTGGTTAGTATTGTTTTAAATATCGACTCCCCATATATTAAGAAATGCAAGTCCCACCCTAAATTTTTAATTTCCCAGAGAACTCCTTAAAATATCTATAGGCATGGATTTCACAGTTCCAACTTGTCACACAATTGGGACACATCTGTATTAATTTTCTCTTTAACAAGGGCCTCTTGGCAAGTTTGAAATGTTGGCTCTGTAGTGGTACTGACTGAAGTTTTCTGAAGCCCAATTATCTTAGTTTGGTTTAAGACCATAAATGGTTTTCTCTTGTTCATCATGAAATTAATATTTCTTTTTAAAAAATAGGGCCCTTCTACCAACTATCTTCTTCATCCACAAGAATGGATTATAAAGATGTGCGCATGTGTGTGTGTCTGTGATCACATTTGAACAATCTGCCTGCTACACACAATCCCATTTCAAGTCTGTGTTTTGTGGTAGGAAGAATCCGAGCATAGCCCCCACGCCTTCACCCCTATAGGAAGGCAAGGAACATTTGAACTCTATCTGCAGCAGGCAGACCTGGTACCTAAAAGTGGAGAACTCAGCATGTACCTGCGACCATTACAAAGATTGTATACAAGCATGGAGCATATATGAGCCGATAGAGAAATATCTCTGGTATGAGACCTCACTTGTGAAATATGGAACTTCAGTTACCAATGAATATACTACGGGGTCTGGTGACTCCACTGCATGACAGAAGGTTTATTGTTGGCTGAATACAACCTGTCAACATTCTGAGTCGAATGTCCTCAAAACCCAGACTCTCAGCTAAATATTTCCTGGGGCTCTAAGACTGATAAAGTCTTACATTTAATAAATGTGACAATGACCAGACGTGATGGAGCTTGGAGCTACCATGTGGAGGGAGAAGGATTGCCTCTGGCAGAGCTGTTACCCCAGAGTAGGTGACAATCGTACTCAGAGTCAACCCTACCCAGGGGAGGTTGCCTACTGGCTTTGATGATCCGATCCCATGAGGGGGATAGAAGCCAAGTTCCACTCACATATAGAAAGCACACCTGCTGCTTTTACAAATGGTGCATATTAATATCATAAATCTCAGTGATTGCCGAGACATTCCTGCATATTGGGGCCCCATTGTTAGCTGGTGCTTTACTCCGACCTTGCCCTAACACCAGGCTCCTTTCCAATTATTTTGGCAGGTGAGTAGGCTGTCCAACAGTACTTAGGAGGAAGAATGAGGGAAACACAGACCAGGTTCTCCCTTCCTTCTACAGTTCAGTGTCCTGCTCCATGCCCTTAAACTAGAAGAGAGAGCTGAGGTTGGCATCTGGACCTGGGAAAGGACTGCAAGATTATCATATCCTCCCATTACAGCTGACCAGAAACTAAATTTGTCATTACATTTCTCCGTGCATTCATAATGATTGTGTATTTCAGATTTTCTGAAATAGTCATGACTGAAAGCAGCTCATTACAGTGTTCCTACAAGGGCATTTGTACTATGACATCATGGGTCCCAAATCTGCGTTTGGGATTCTTTTCTGGATTCCTCATTCTGCTACAGATTCAATAGATAATCTCTACTGTCTTTTGTCCCCACTCAAGTTGAAGTGAATGACAGTGCAGAGTCCTGATTTACATAGATTCTGGCCCTCTACTATCTGAGGTTTCTTCCTTCTCATATGACTTTGCAAGATACCATTTAGGGTTTTGAGCCTACCCCTCATAGGGACCAAACAAAGGGTGGAAACAGAAGAGATGATCCCACACGCAGTCTGCGAGCTAGATTTTTTCTCACCCATGGCACTCTCCCTCTCTGGGCACGACCCTCCTATACGAGACCAGGTCACTAGGCTTTAAAGATGCCATCCCTGGCATGTGAACTACTCCAGACTCATCCTCTCCCTGCTGCCCAAGTCTTCCTCTCTTCAGACTCCAGCTGGTGCTGATTTCAAATGTACCCACCAATTAGAATTCCCACGCACATGACAGTTTTCCCTCTTCTAAGGCAACATCCAAACCTGGTGTGTCTGGAATCCAGCGTAGGTGTGGGCATGTCAGAAACAGTCTCCTCACCATGACATCCCCAGGACTAGGCTTCAGCAAGACTGTCTAGCAGTTCCGGAAAGAGATGGAGCTGCAGAATATTTGACCTGAGTGCTATGTAGAGTTGTCCACTGAGGGTTAAAGTGTGCCTATTAACCCATTAGAAGCCCATTTCTGGCTCTCACTTTATTTTTTTACTATTTTACGTTACTAATGGAACTCTTTCCTGCTGTACTTCCTCCCAAAGGGCTTTAACAACAGTTGCTTCTGTGACCAGATGTAAAATTAAAAAAAAAAAAAAGAAAGAAAAGAAAATTAAGCCAGGCTATTTTCCAAATAAGCTTAAAAATTTGCCTTTTCACCAAGAATGTACCCTCTTCCTCATATCTCTGCCAGCAGTAGGTATTCTGATCCTTTTTAATTTTTGCTACCTGGTGGGTACAAAGTGATAGCACATCGCTACTTTAATTTGTAATTTCATGACTTCTATAGAATTTGAAAATATTTGCATGTGTTTGGTCGTCATTTGCAGATGATTTTCAATGAGTTCCTGTACATTTCCTATATCAAACTTTCTGACAATTTAAAAAACTATTTGGATATTAAAATTATTCCTTTTGCCCACTTTTGCATTACAAGCATTTTCTAAAAGTAATCATTTATTGATAATGTCACATTTTTCACATACATTTTAAATTTCAAATTAAAATTTTTTAATTAAAATTTTAAAAGTTTTAAGATTTTTTTTAAATGTTGAGTTTTTATTAAAAATGTTTACAATGTTTATATGAAAGCATCTATAGATTTTGAATTTCTAGTCTTAACTGAAAAGATTTATTATCTTTTGAGTTTACTTGGTATATTATAGATTCTCAAACATGAAATCCCACTTCTAAGACTCTATCCTATAAAAATAAAGACATCAAAACATAATGAATTTGCAGAAGGATATTATTTTAGAATGTTTCACCATGGAAAAATAAAACACATACATAAATAAATATCCATCAATCAGGGAATGACTGAATACATCATGGAGGATAAACACCATTAAAAGAAGAAAGAAAGACCTATAACAATTGCCTTGGAGAGATTGCCCATGAAACATTTTGAATGAGAAGAGTGAGTTGTAGCAAATTATTCAGGATAAGTAAAAAAAAAAATTAACAAAAATCTATATATCAATATGTATACAATATGCACAATTATGTCTACATCTATTTGTGCTTAGAAAACTATGGAAGGTTATGTACTGAGTTGTTAATATGAGATGGGAAGAAGTAATGGAAGATAGGGCGAGAAAAGGATGGAGGAGGACAGAATCATAAACATACTAGAGATGTCTGTATTCAAGACAAGGTATGAGAACAATACCTGCCCTAAAAGATGGAGCCACAGTTTGACTCTCACTTGAATGTCTTCCATCGCTAGGAGACTCACCTTTCATCACATTATGTCATAGAAGAGAAAAAACGAGCTTTTGTGTTTGATAAAGGTGGTGGAATGGAGAGAACTTGGGCTTAGCTTGACTTTCAGCTCTTTGGTGACTTGCCTCAGCTCTCGAACCCCAGCGTGGATGTGACGACCCCCAGGCCCTTCCACGCCCCAACCGTTCCTTATTTGTGATCTAAGCCAGAGTTCTCAACGCCATCACTATTAATCGTTTGTATGGGATCACTAATTCCTTGTTGCGGGGACCATCCTGTGCAACGTGCGGTGCTTAGCTGTTTATCTCCAGCTTCTCCCTGCTAGGAGCTAGCAGCATCCCACCCAGCAGTGACAACCAAAAATGCCCCCAGATTTATCAAATGTCTCTTAGGGAAGCAAACATCACTCATTCAGTTTGGAATCACTAATCTAATCTGAATGATTATTACATCCTTTTCCTGAAATTTGTTTTTCTGGGAACAAGAGGACACGTCTCAACGATTCCTTTGAAAATTGACCTCTTTGAATTATTTCAGTGCCCTTTATTTTGATGAAGAGTGTGTCACCTTATCATTAGTGTGAGAGGAAGATAGGATCTTGTTTTCCCTTCAGTGTTGGACAAACAAGTTCTAATGACTCATTCGTTGTGGGCACAAGAACGTTCAGCCTTCAGGTGCTCCGGGAATATTCATTATAAATCATAACTATCTGAATTGTTTGGAGCTACTATTGTAGGGCTCGGAAACAATGACTTAGAATTTTTTTTTTTTAATGAGGGAAGTTCCTTTCTAGTCATTTGCTTTATTCCTACAGTAATCACACATACAAAGGAACTGCTTTATTCTTTATTGCTCTCTTTTATCTTAGAATTCCGGGCTTTTATGAAAGTGATAATCTAGGACAACGAAATCAATCAGGAATGTAACAACCGTTAGGGCTTTGTTGGTTTGGGTTTAAGGGTTCAAGTGTATCATTCTAACTTTGGATAGTCCAGAGAACTCTGGGATCCTGAACAACCTGAAGGGAATTCTGCTCAAATGTCAAGTATAAAGAATTTCCAGTCAGGGATACTGTTGTTTTGTCTCAAGGGGTTACCTTTCAAGCAGTTTTCTGACATAACCAAGAAGTACGGAGGGCTGTAAAACTCTGTCCAGTTTACAGAACCTGTTTCTTGTTTTGTTTATCTGTTTATGGCCAAACGTGACATGAGACTTGCTTTCATTATAACCTGTTAGTAAGATTGGGAGGACACCACTAACCGCATCAGCTGCAGCGATTCAGTGGCTCCTGAGATTTACTTAAAAGGACATAATTATTGCCTAAAACAAAATGGCATAGGCCAATTCACAACACAAACGAAACCTTCCTTATCTTTGTAACAAACTTAAAGAAATAACTTGTGCACTCTTTTATTAATTTAACAAAAATTTTCTAAATGCCATGAGCAGGCATTGGGCTGGGGTTACAATGGTGACTAAGATTCTTCCTGTTCTCATGAACTTTAAGACCGATTGGAGTAAAGAGGCATTCATTACATATTTTCATAAATAAGCAGTACTCGTTCTGAAGGAAAGGTACTTGAGACTATGTGATGTCTGCTCTACTCAGGATGGAAGGTTTCCTGGAGGTAATGATGCTTACACTGAGGTGTGAAGGATCATTAGAAATTAACATGGGGAAGAAGGAAGAGAGTGTCATTCTAGAAGGGAACAGCCTGTGCAAAGTCTCTATAATAAGAGGGAGAATGGTGAGGATGAGAGGGACCAGTGACTGACACTGAGATGGTAAATAAAGAGAGCCACATGGGATAAGCTTGAGAGGTGGGCTGATGCCAGATTTTGCAGTTCAAACAAGTTTACCTGAATCTTACAAGCAATAAGAAGACTGTGAAAGGTTTTAAGGAAAGAGTCGGTGTTAGTGTTATTGAAGTAAGAGACTGACAAAATTACATTTGGGAATTATTTTGGCTGAGTTGAAGGAACAGATGTGAGGGGGGACAGAGGATGAGCAGGCAGGGAGTTGAGGAGAGTGTTAACTGGTCCAAACAACAGAACACGGTAGTCTGCATCACAGTGGTCGTAATGGCAGTGATGGAGATGAAGAGAAGAGATCAAATTCAAGGACTGTTTAGTGAGTAAAGTCGGTTGGAATTTGTGGGGTGTATTGATGGAGGGGATGAGAGGTGGGAGAGAGATTATAAGGATGACCCCAGAAACACTGGATTCATGAGATGAATATTATTTTGTATGGATTTTAGATGACACTCAGCTAATTTAACTAATTTTGCTCAAGTTCACAGAGACAATCCATGGCATAACCAGAGTTGAATCCAGGTGACTCTAACAGCAAAGCCAGTGGTTTGTTTATGGCTGAAACAGTTCTTACCTGCTTTGTAAGGGAGTTGATCTGATCCAGGAAATGAGACGCTTAAGAAAGAACTGGTGGCTTTTGGGTAAAAACTGGAGTTCTGGTACTTTTATTTTAATGAAATACAAAATGCCTCTCCTCCCATAGACTTCTCCTGGTACTTTTACTTCACTTACATTTATTTAGCATGTGACTAACCCTTAACTTTCAATAGGCCAACTGACGTGTGATTCTGGAAGGAAGGCAGCAGAATCAGGGACATTGTTTTCTAACTTTCCAAACTCCAACACGAAAAAAGACGGAATGACTAGATAGCACAACAAAAAACACCACCAAAAGGAAAACCCGGTGACAAGTTACACCCAGGATTTTCAAATAACAAAAGGATAAGTACAATCAACCAGCAGTCACAACACCTCCATGGTATTGCTGGTGTTTGAATAGACTGAGAACAGGAGAAACGCAAGATAGTCTGGTCTGATCCAGTTTGCAGTAAATACCAAGGACAGAGGAACAGGTTGACCCAAACCGAGTGATGGCAACCAGCAAAATCCAGACAAACATCCAAGTCAAATGCCCCTTATTTGACAGATTGATTGTAAAGAAAAGTAAGCTAAGAAGGGAGAACCTGGGGATTAAAATATTAAAAGACACACCAATTTTCTTTAAATGGGCAAGACTAAACTCTAGTTTCTGGGAACGTCCACATCATTGATAAAATCATGAAGAAAGCTAAGGAAGTGATCAGAACAGATCATGGTTAAATTTGGGGTTGGGGGATGGAAAAAGTATGTTTGGCTGGCTTCTGAGGTGGTAGCAAATTTGATTTCCTGACCTGGGTTATGGTAACAAGGATATTCATCTTATAATAACTACTAAGCCCTGTATATGCTTTGTATGATTTCTTGCATCCATATTTTATTTTATACTACAAAGAAGAAAAGGAAATGTAACTTACGTGGACAGGCCTCAGTTTAGTCTAAAAAACAAAATAAACGGCTAGAGAGATATTCGGCTGTACTCGCACAAGTATTAAAGGTATGGTTTCTGCTCCATGGATATGAAGGAAAGTGGTTTTGACTGAGAATTAAACTAGAACATTAATTTACAAACACAATCTATAGTTTCACTTGTATCCAACTAAGTTAAGTGACACGATACTATGTCTGAAATGTATCTAATCTCTGTATAATTTGTGTCCTCAGGCTCTGTCTCATTGTCATGAAATCTTTGGACCCTGAATGGTTGGCTGTGCCCCAATAATCAACATCCACGTGAACAGCACACAAATGTGACCTCACCACGTGGGCTGCAAAAGGGGGAAGACCACGGTTAAGGTCAGGGGTGCCTTGGATCTTGGAAGGTGCCTTGGATCAGGATCTTGGAAGAGAAATGTTACTTCATTCCTCGGGTTATATCTGCAGAAATTTCCCAGAGCAAGGGACAAAAGGATGGTGAATGTTTAGGCGCTGCGTTGGGTGCTCACAAAATGTTTGGTTCATTATGATGATGTATCCACAGCTGTCTGCTTATAGAAAGAGCTGCAGGAAATATGTCATCCTTCTTCAAAACAAGCAAGGGACACTACCGTCCCATTATTTGCCCAAAGCAGGAAATAGATCAAGGCCCAACATAATCCAGTTCTGCTGAAAGGAATCTGATTTAGGAAAGAGGGGTAGGTTTTTCTTAAGATCACTAGTGTAAACTCTTCCCAGGCCAGTCGTAATTAAAAGACATGCTTATTTAATGACCAACCATTTATGACAAATTGCAAAGGCTATCAACAGGAGAAGGAAGCCTGTGCATCAAGATGTAATCCTCTTCTGATGCACCAGGAAATATTAACCACTGATGACAACGTAACATAAAACAAAGATGATTGTTGACATGTCAGTTTTGGAAGCACGCCAGCCCTGTTACGGCCCAGGGAGATGGGAGAGTCAGGCAGTTGCCCAGAAGAACAATTATATTGGTTCTGTGCTGGCTTCTATGCCGCCTTTGTGACCTAAAAGAAAACAGAGGTTTTTTTTCTAGTGGGAAATAAAAATAGTAGGTTCATAGTCTCTTTGTGACATTCATTAGTAGGGCCATTAGTCAAAACCAGCAGGTCACCTTTCAGAGGAAGCCGAGTCATGCATATTCTAGGAAGTATAGGGGATACTGCTTTTAAAGAGAACTGTGCATTGTCCACATGCCAAGTATCAAATATTACTAGATAATAATTGACAATATACTGTGAAGTCTCAACTTGTATCTAAAAATAGATACCTAGAGTTATCTAGTGGTTTTCTTTGGGTAGGTTTAAAAACGATGTGTTCATTAGTTACTTCATTTACCCAAATAAACAGTTTGCAAAATTCGTGGTTGTCACGTAGCTCAGTCTGTAGTAACAACTTCCCATGATGACGCATGGACCCACCCAAGTCTTGAGCCTCTGAGGACCAATTATTATACTGAGAAATTCTTCCTCACTGGACAGTGGGGGATGAATGTCGATCTGATGTCCGACACCCAGTATCCATCATCCTAGGGATAACAGACCTTTTGTCCTCTGAGAGTTGAGCCACAGCCCCAATCTTTGTTCCACTATGTAAGCCCATTTTGCCTGACATCTCATTGGCTCTCTATCTGCGTCCTTATCTAGTTCAGCCCTCCAACTAGGCCAGTCAGATAGATCATTCCTTCTTTCCTTCTGTCTCTCTCTCACTCCTTGTTTCTCCTTTTCTCTCAAATAATCATTATTCAAAATATGTATGTATGGGTATGAGTGAATGCATGCGTACACTTACATATGCTGGCTATGTTTCTGGATCGTGTGGGAGTTACAGAAATAAATAACACTCAACCCCTGCTCTTAAAGATTTAGTAGAAGAGAAAGATGTGTAGAAAATATGCAACAATATGAGTTTAAGAAAACTGTGCAATTAAAGAAGCAAAGGGCTATGGGAGTTTTTCCCATCCATCTATTTAATACTACCTGTCCTTCTAGGTCAAGCCCCAATCTCGCTCTTACATATCAGCTCTGAGTATAAATGCCACCACGCCTAACAAATGAATACATGTGCCTTACATATTCTCTATACTGTGTCTTCTTGGCCAGGTACCAGGCTTCTTGGGCATGCATTTTAGCCTTACCCAGTATCTCCGACATGGCTAACTGCTCCACACAACATTGAACACAAACTAGATAGCAACAATGATGACAGTGAATTTTGAGTCCTTGCTACATGCTAGGCAATGCAATAAGTGCTTTACATATATTAACTACGTAACATACTCACCATCACAAACACTCCTGACGTAGATAAAGATGTATGTACAGAAAGGTTAAGTTACTTAGACAATATTGAAATTTTTGAGGCCACCCAATTCATAGCATCCATCTTCACAATCAAGTTATGGGTTCTGAGTCAATTTAGGAATAAGCCAAAAAAAAAAAAATGTACAGGATTGATACATCGCTGTTTTTTGTTGTTGTTGTTTTTCTTTCTTTCTTTCTTTTTTTTTTTTACTCGTTAAACCTGCATTGGAGGAAGTGTCTTAAAGAAAAACAGTGAACTCATACTGACGCCCAGAACAGGAGAAATTACCCACCCAGCCATGGCAGTGCTGGACTGTGGGCAAGACACACCTAAGAGGATGAGGGGAGCAGCTGACCTGAGAATATACCATTCTTTCCAAATTGACCAATCTGGTACACTTCTTCACCTCCCTTGGGGCGATGTGAGTAAAGAGCCCAGAAACAGCCAGAGTGCTCACGACTGAGCTCCTTCCACATGGAAAATAATAATAGCCGTTGGGAAAATAGGTTCCCCTTCAATATTTCCTAGGTGTTTGCTCTCTTGCTGTGTCAGACTTAACCATTAAGCCTGCTGTCAGCTAGAGGCGTGATTACCCCACTCGGTGGTCCCGATCAGCCTTTTGACCCCCTCTTCACGAGCTGCTGCCCATTTCCACAGGGTGTCTTCTTGACTTCATCGGTGGAGAGTTTAGATTTTATTCTAAGGAGACTGTGAAATAGATCATAGTGCACAGAGCCAGTCGACTCTGTACCAACACCATGTAACAGAGGCCTAGCAATAAGATTAAATAATAACATCAAGATATCCAAATATTAAAGTGTAGAATGGAAAAACCTAAAAGCCCCAAGTTTGAACATAAAGCCACTCCCGTTAAAACGTTCCTAGGGAGACACTGGTGCTCAGTGATTACATTTGCTTCAACTTCATGTCCAAAGCCCTTCAAAACTAAGAGAGTTAGAGTCCAACTTTGATCTCTCTGGAAGATAGGTCAAATCCAGGGGAAAATGAAAGTTCAGTGTTTAAATCTCCTCGAGACCTACGATCCAGGGAAGAAGTCAAATGTGAGTTAAAAGTGCAAGGAAGTTCAAATTCCCAACTTCTTCCTCGCTTTAGTCTTGATTAGGAGGGTTCCACTTCCTGAAGACAGTGAGGTTCCTGTGGCTGATAAAGCCTGTCTCACTGGAGTGGCTGTGGCTCAGTCAGGCTTAAGACAACATGTTAGCACAACTCTGAGTATCTGATCTGCCTTACTTTTTCAAGAGCCTCAAGAGTGAGCAGAACACACAAGATTCTCTAGCAATGGTCCCACACCTACCGAAGTTAGCAAACAAACTTTCCCCAGCAGGAAACTTTTATTCCTAGAGCCCCAAACTGTGTACTGATGCCCAGTCCCTTATCTGGATTTCTGAAAATCAAAAAAACATTTGGTGGCAAATATCCACCTCAACGGACGGATGTGGTTCATCATTTTCATGTATTATGCCAAGTATGAATATTCATATACTCTGTTGCAAAAGTATAAATGTTAGACGATGCGAGCTTTTGAAGGCCCTTTTCTAAGTATTATGTGATATTTGGTTTAAACTGAATTACTCTAAATTCAGAAACACATATGACTCTACAGGGTTTGGAGAAAGAATTGTGGACCTGTAATTGCCAAAGAGAACCAAAAACTGATGGAATTGAGATAGATGGAGATTTCATTTTCTTCTGTAAGTCACTGTCAGCATTCATGGCAGGGGAGCTCAAAATTGATTAGAAGAAATTACATAGGAAAGATTAATTTTGGCACAATACATTCATCAAATCTGGGGTGGAAATCTTAATATGCTTTCTGTCCTCTCTCCAAATGGCACTTGAAACATTGTTATCCTCTCGCAAAATTGGGAAATTTGTAACGAGAGCAGCACCAGTCACCAAGTCTTACTTGAGGTGACTTTCTTCCCAAAAGCATCAAATGGCTCCCAAGAGCTGCAAGAGAAAACTGGCCCATAATGAAAGTGTTTTGCAGCTTGTGTTTGCATCACATTTGCTAACATACGAAGTGTGATTAAAAAATATGGTGAATGTTTAAATAAAAAAAAATTATTACAGTAAAAGACGCATTGCCATTATTCCCCCTCAAAATACTCCCCCTCACTTCAAACACACTTGTCTCCTCGTCTTTGCCACTTTCTGAAGCAGTTCCAGAAGTCCTCTTTTGTGAGCGTCTTTAGTTCCACTGTCATGGCTGCCTTGATGTCCTGAATCCATTCAAAACATTTACCTTTCATGGTCATTTTGATTTTGGGGAAGAGCCAGAAGTTGCACGGTGCTAGATCTGTGAATAAGGTGGATGAGGACATATCGTAATGTTTTTATTTGACAGAAATTGCCATACCAAAAGCTATGTGGGACATGGAGCATTGTCATGATGGAGGATGAAGGGCAGACACTCGTGAAAGAGGACTTCCAGAGCTGCTTCAGAAAGTGGCAAGAACGACGAGATGAGAAGAAGCGAGGAGTGTCGTGAGGAGGGTTAATGACAATGTATCTGTTACTGTAATACGTTTTTTAAAAATGTAAATGTTCACCATATTTTTTGATCACACCTCATAACGTTGTCCAAAGCAAGCACTTGGCCAACTCTAAGTCAGACTGGAAAAGCATGCCATGGCAAGGAGTATGGCTACAAGGAGAGAAAAGAATCTGTGGCCATTTCTGTAAGTTGCCATAAACTTCCTCTACATGGAAGGAAACATGGTAGAAGGGTGGGGTGCAGTAGGTGAAGAGCTCTTGTAAACATTCACTGTCACACAACTAGAACATGGTGAAGACAGGATTGAATCTGATTCTAGATCTGCTCTTAACCCCTGCACTAACAGGTCCCCTCCATTATTTTCTGACTGATTGACTCCCGAGTCCTTTCCAGGAGAAATGGAGTCTATTCAACAGGATGCACTTGGCCAGAGTTATAAGTCAAGTGCAAGAAGAGGTTGACACGTGGCTGCTCTACCAGCCTGAGCAGTGCTGGATGCACGGATGACAGTTCAAACAAAAGCAGGAGCTATAATATAACCCTATCCCTAGAGTCATCCATACCATCCCCATGCTTGTAATCCAGATTCTCACCCTTCATCTCATAGCACTGTCCTGGTATTTAGACACAAGCACTACAGAAGTACACACCCCAGGTGTAAAGCAAAGAGATTGAGGTCAAACATTCTAATTTACCCTCTGCCCTCAGCGTGCTACCCCAAGGAAATCCACTTCATGACAGTTTTCAAGTAACTCCTGTGACTTAGGAGCTCAAAAGGAGATTTATTGGAATTTAAGGCTCCATTAATATAAAAATATAAATTTGACTGCTTCCACATGAATCATATTTTATTTTCAAAGAAAATAAATGTCCCAGGCTTTTTGATTGATTTTTTTTTTCTCCTCCCTTCGGAGACTCTTGCGATCTTAAGATGTTAGATAACTACCGATTCAGAGTTGCTTAAATGAAGTTGATGGTCACATTAAAGAGTTGACCACTGAAATCCAACTCTCATGGGATTCCATATCTGTTCATTTTCCATTGATTTCAAATAATTCAAAACATCGAATGTGGAATTTAGGATTTGATGGAATAAGTCTAGTAGTTTATAGGGTGATAACATTGAAGCAGTGAGAGAGAATAGTATTCCACAAGGGAAAGATGAAGGTGGGACTTTGGAAGCAATTTGAGAAGTTATGTGGCTTGATGGTCTTTGTTAGAATGTAGGCTTATATGGTAAGGTCAAGGATTTAAATCACACGACAGTACACTTAGACATGCCCTAATCCTATTGCAGAATGTCTGTATTTTAAGGAGATGAGGAAAAAAGTGAAACCAAGTCTGCAGACCATATACACAAAGAGCTGGAAAGCTGCAGATGCCATGAGAAGTAGAAATATTAGTGACAGATGTTTTTGGATTATTAGAGGTCCCTCACTCCAGACAGTCTCTTCATCATCTCTCTGACACTGCCTCTACCCCCAAGCATGTGACAGGCGCCATGATGGCTTTTACAAGTGTGACGGACAAAGGGATGCTGTGAAATAGAAGCATCCCTTCCAACTAACACCTTCACAGCAGCCTTGTAAATTACTTCCCTTAATTTAGCCACCCAGCAGGACACAACTCTATTGAAAAAGAAATCCTAGACAATACCAAAGGTCCTCAAAAGAAATAGAAGAAGAGTGGGCATTAAACCGATTATGGCTGGGTGGTAGCAGCTTTCCGGTATCTCTAGCAATTGGTGAGATAATATACTTTTGTGAGGTTCCTATACTAGAAGCAAAGTAGAATAATGTTACTTGAAGACCGACTATGATGAGTGACAAATTTGTATATAATCCTTAAAACAATTACTTACAACAACAATAAAATAAGAGTTATGCTACTAAGCCAAAAAGGCAATAAAGTGGAATTCAGAGAAAATAATTAATAAAAAAGAGGGCCAAAAAACAAGAAAACATAAAGAGCAAATGGAAATTAGCAAGACGGCAGATTTGAACTCAACTTTAGTCACATTAAATGCAAATAGTGTAAATATTTCAATTAAATCCAGAAATTGTCATATTACATTAAAAAAGTAAGACCCAATAATATGCTACCTACAATAAATCTACTATAAATATAAAGACACAAATATGTTAAATAGAAAGATATTATATAAATAGGTTAAAAGAAAGGAAAATCAAAAGAAAGCTGGAGTGGCTAAACTAACTGACAAAGTTAAGTTTCAGAGCAAGGAATATTACTATGAATGAAAGGGTCATTTTGTAATCAATAAGGGATTCATTCATCAAGAGGACATAATAATCCTGAATGTTTCAAAATCCATGAAGCAACATTTGATAGAAAGCGAAGTTAAAAGAAGAAATAGATAAATCCACAATCATAGTAAGGTTTTTCCAGTCGCCCTCTCTCAATAATTTATGACATAAATAGAAAATCAGTAAGGATATACTGTATTTGAACTACACTATTAACCTAGTTTACCTATTTGGCATTCCTAGAACACTTCACCCAGCAACAACAAAATAAAAATTCTTTCCAAGTATACATGGAACAAATACTAAGACAGACCATATTTTGTGTCAAGCAAGTCTCAATAAATTAAAAGGACGCAAATACTCCAAAGAATTTTCTCTAACCACAGTGGAATTAAATTATAAATCAGTAACAGAAAGATAAATGGAAAATCTCCAAATATTTGGAAATTACATAACAGACTCAAAATAACCTATGAGTCAAAGAAATAATCAAGAGGAGAAATAAAAAGCAGTTTGAACTGAATGAAAATGAAAACATAGCACACCATAATGTGAGAGATGCCAATAAAGCAGTACTTAGAGGGGAATTTGTAACTTTTAGCATCTTTGTTAGAAAAGAAGTGTCTCACATCAATGACCTTGGCTTTCGCCTTAAAAATTACCAAAAAGAAGAACAAATTAAACCCAAGGTCAGCAGAAGGAAAGAAATAATAAAAATTAGAGCAGATATCTATGAACTTCATTTTCCATGTCACAAAAGTCTAGAGATCAAAATCAGCTCAGTGCCGTAGGGATATTTCTTGGAATCTCAGCCACGTGTAAAATGATTCTCATCACCATTTTACTGGGGAGACGAGAAAGAAATATGGACCACTTGACCTGGGAGGGCAAGGTACAATGAGCAGAAAAGAGGGAACCAACTGTATTTGCTGGTTACTAGCCCAACAGAGATATTGCTTCTCTTTAATTGATGGGTGGTCAGGGGAGAAGTCCAGTTTGGAAAGAAAATGCATTTTCTGGAACCGCTATTTGGATATCAAAATTCATGTAACCCAACAGCTAAAGTTCTTCTCTGTTCTCTTACTTTTCTTGGCCCCACTTCAATGATACAATGACAACTGTGGACACGCTACTTATTTTCAATAACCCGTAATGGCTAATCTTAGTTCTCTTTGCTTTTCATCTCTTTAGATGACTTACCAAATCTATTAGCCTTTCTTCTCCCCATGTTCCTCCATATCCCAGATTTAGACCCTCAAAAATGAAAAACATGCACACAAACACAAATAGAAAACATTCCCAGAATTCTTATTCATGAAAGGAAACTCTTTGCATGAATGAGATCGCACCAATTCCTGGTAACAACAATGGAAAACAAACCTGTGTCCTACCCTATGTCCTGCCCATCCTCTCCTTCCTCATATCCTGTACACCCAACTGCAGTTGTCTTGGACAATGGGAAAGGAGAAGCAGCCTTCATTGACTGTCTGCTAAATCTTAGTGACAGAGACATCACTAGTAATTCCACTTGACAGACGAGGAAACTGAATCGGAAAAGCAATTTGCCTGTTGTGATGTAGCAGTGAGATTCAAATTCTCTGACCTTAGACTTCATGCTGTTTTGCCATAGCACACAGATTCTATGGCAGCCATATTTCATTGTGCAAAACATTCTTTCATTCTTTCTTTCTGTCATTCATTTATTCAACCATTTATTCAACAAATGCTTATTAAAAGCTACAATGTGCCAGACACCCTAGTAGGCGCTAAGAATAAAAAGGTAACCCATAACCACAAATCAGTTACTCTCCTGGCTCCTGGGGATCCAGGTAATCTTAGCTTGAACCCCCAATTCTATGTCCTATGAATGTCCCATGTCCTCCCCTCAGTTTCTGTCATTTTTTGGTGGGGGTTATACTGTGTTAGTTTCTGTGATGCAGTTCATGATTCTCACCAAAATATCCTATTGACACAAAAATGTGACTGTTAGTAAGCTTTACTGGAGGTTCTGTGGAGGAGAGATAGTCAAGGGAGTAAGGAAAAAGTTTACATATCAAAACCTAAAGCAAATTCAAATTGTGCATTAGTTACCTCCATTTCAAAATGTGCTTTCATTACCTCCCAGGGGACAGTCTGTTGACTACTTGCCCACACCTTCCCCTGCTCCAAAGGGCTTCTCTGAGTTCTCTTTCTTTCACATGTGTTCTTTCTTTCCTTCCCTAGTCCTTCTTCTCATTAAAAATCAAATTACTCTTCCTCTCCCACACACACTCAGTTTAACCATGATGCTCAGAAGCCTTGTTTCTTGCCCACAATGTCTTATTTCTTAACCAACAGGGGCTCAGAAACGTATCTTTGCAAATGAAGGCAGTTCCCTCCTTAAAAGGAATTCTCCCAGCTGGTAAGACGATCCATTTCCACATGCTTAACGAGAGACAAATCGGGCCAGGAAGGAATACAGAGAAAGAAATATTGATTTTGGTGATTGCAGTGGAATAGTAATATGCCAGTGGCCCATAAAGACACTAAGAGGATTACAGGAGTAGAATCCATGCCCGATTGAAAGGGTCGTTCACTGCAAAAGACCTCTCCAAACTTAGTACATGAAACTAATTCTGTGGATCAGGAATTCAGACAGAGCAGAGCGGAGATGCATCATCTCCACTCCATAATATCTGCACCTCCATTGAATGGCTCGAGCAGTGGAGCAGGCTGGAACAACTGGGCAGGCGTCAGCTGGCGGGGATTGAAATTAGTGCTGCTGTCATGTCCCTTGGTTCTCCTCTATGTGGTCTCTCCATGAGTTAGCTTGGGATTCCTCACAACATCGCCATCGTGAGGGGCGGAACTTGTGTGTCAGCTGGTTTTCTCACAGGTAGCAGGTGACAGCTGCCAGGATTCTTGAAGTTTGGGCTCAGAAGTCTCAGGACATCATTTCTGTTTCACAAAAGTCATAAGAGGGGCATCAATAGACTCCACCTCTTGAAGAGGGGGACAGCATAGGCAGACAGGGAGGGAAGGAATTGATGATGGCCACTGAGGGACAGGAATGGCCCAGGGGATACATCGAAGTGAAGAAACAAAAGGCAGAAGGGGCAGCATGGGTGACGATTATGATAAAATGAAAGCCCGTGGGTGAGAGAGAACATAATGCAATTGGGAGCTACAAGCCGTTCGGCGTGGCTGGCATGTGAGATGCTCATCCTGAGTGAAATGCTCACGTGGGCTGCAGAGCTAATCGGGTGCCAAACCACAGAATGGTGCGTGCTCTGCAAAGCACCCTGCACCTCACTGAGTGTTTGGGGCAGAGGTGTCATCCGATGTCTGCTACTAACAAGCTTGTTGCTGCCATCCGCAAGAGAGATGATGGTGATCTGGATGAAGGACATGAAATGAAGCAGCAGGGAAGATGTAAAGAAGTGAGCAGATTCACGAAATAGAAAGGAGGTAAGATCAACAGGGCCATCCACTAGGAAGGCGAATACGTGGAAAGAGTGGCTATTTTGAGGATGACAATTAGTTCAGTTCTGACAAAGTTAATTTTGTGAAACCTTTAAGTGTCGGGAATAAATAGCATAAACAGGGCTCAGCCTGAGTGTGAGAGAGTGATCTGGGGTGCTGAAATCAAACGTGGGTTGATCAGCCAGCAGAAGTTGAGGGTATGAAAACATGGGGAGGTCAGGTCTGGGCGTGGGACCTTGGGGAGCAGCAACATTTCAGGTCTTAATTTGCAAGATTCGTTGTTTTGGAAGATCTGAGAGAAAACAGACAATTCAGTGCCCCAAAAGTATCTTGTGCTTGGTGAATGCATAGGGAATGGCCCTCCAATGGATGAACCACCATAAGGACAGAATTAGGACTTCTGCCTCCCAAAGTAACGATGTTAAAAATTGTATCTATGTGTATTCCACATATCTGCTGGAAAACAGGAGTGAAAGTCTCTGACATGCGACTTTCTGCCTAATAGGGAAGTAACACGGAAAATCGCCTCAGTTCAGATACCTCTGATCACAAAGGAGGAATGCCCTAGAATGGGATTCAGGGAACAGCTTTGTTTCCAAGTTTCATCCAGGCACCCAAACTTAAATTCTTCAACTTTTCACTCTTTAGTGGTTATACAACACATTTTGCTCTCCTTTCTGAGTCCTGGACCCCTGGGAAATATCAGTCTACTTAAAAGCGTCATCGTGATTGTTCTCATTCACCCAAGTGTAGCGTTGTCACTGGTCCTGGGAATGTCAGACATTCCAGGACGGTGGGTCCTGAAAACCTGGTGTGGGCTTTTTGTCCATTTCAGCCCTTCTGTCATGGAAAAGCTTCCCTCCAGATCATGGACAGAACCAAGTTTATACCGTGAAACACCTCCTCTATGAGTTCCCATTGTTTTCTATAAATGTCCAAGCTGTCTTTACAGGGCTGTGACAGCTGCCAGCCAGGATGGGTGACAGAAGCTCATGAGGTGGGGGTGTTTTCCTCTGCCACATTGGGCTTTATTGGATATAACAAAGGATCTAGCCAGCTGGTGTATGGCAGAGAGTAAGAAGCTCAGAATGCCCTCGTAGACTATTATGTGATTCTGAGAAAGGAAATTCAGGCAAGATCAATACATCCTCTGTGAAGACGTCAAATGTTTTGTGACGTCAGTTGTTCAGGGCTGTTTTTAGTGAGGATATCCCAGTCTTATGAATTTGACATGAATTTGGCTTGGTGCCCCTACAGAATGCAATGTAGGCACAATTTGATCTTCCTGTAATTGTCTGTTTTACTTGGCAATCTTGGCTAATTTTTTCCTGTGAAGTGAGCCCAGGACGTCATCAGGACAGTGGTTGGATTAATTAATGAGGCATAATAATGTGCATAATAAAAGCTTATGATCTGAGTTTTCTTCCCACTGAGTTTTCCTCTCCTTCTATAGAGAACTGCTGGTCTCACCGGAATCTGTGAGTCATGTTTTGTTAAACGAGTCTCTTCTTGTAAACAACATCAAGGGGAAAATAATAACTGGAGAACCATCTGTTTGATTGAGTCCTTGACTTTTTTTTAAATTTCCCCCCATTGCATTAAAGGAAGTAAATAGGAAAAACAAATTCTAATTATATTGCTGTTTACTGATTACAGGATAACTTTTATTGTATTTATTTTCAATACCACTGAGCCGAACCCAAGGCCTTTATTATCATCCTGCTCCTTCCCACAATCTCTTCCTTGTCTCTTCAGCATGTAGCTCATTATGGTCAAGCTTATTCTCAAGATTGTTCAAATCTTTGCAGCCCAGTGGCACCAGAAATAGCCTTGTTTGCTTTGGGGTCAACAGTCAATTGCAGAAAACAGTCTTTCACACGTGCCAATGGCAAGGCCACTGGACACACTGCCTGTAGGATACGGCTTTAAGTTCCTAGCTGTTTCATCTGGTAGAGCTGAGTTTGGGGAAATCATTAAACCCTCTTTATTAATATGGAAAATGTGGCTTCAACAACTTCAATTCTATAAATCCTTCCTAAGCACTAACTGTGTATGTGGCGGGAATTGAGTGAGACCTGGATGAAGGAATAAGCATATCAGCCTTGCCCATCACAAGGGATCACTTGTCAGGGTCAAGTGAGATAAATACCAGGATGTTCTCTGCAGATTATAAAGCTTGGCCTGCCTGAGATTGGTGGACATTATTACCATTTGATTGTGGCAGTGGCTCCTTCACAACCCCAGGGCCAGTTGGGTACCTAATTGTTCAGAGCTGGGTAAGGATTTACCAGTGTACTAGGCAACCGTGGCTTTCGCCTTCCTATGTCTAATCCTTTCTCAGAGAGAAGAAACATGGCCGCTCTCTTAGATTCACCGACTGATGACATTTCGCTGTGGTCATTTAACACATGATGTATTTCTGTTGAAAATTCCTTGATTTTACAACTCCAAAGTTGTTCTAAATGTCAGTGCCATTCTTGAGGAAGGTCAACATTTGCCTAAAGCAACGTTAGTTAAAAGGAAAGCATAAATGCTATGATGACCGGCGCACTGTGCTGCGTGCCTGCGTTTGTCTCTCGTCACTGCAGGGAGTTTGGGAGTTGAAATTTTACGGGAACAAAAAGTTTGCACAGAAAGGGTGCATTCCAACATGAGTCACAGGCAATGAGCTCATCATCCAACTTCTAGTGTGATCAACTTCTTGAAAACTGGGCATATCAGGAAATAACTCTATTCATCAAAGGAAAGATTTAGCCTCTCCTACTCGTGAACCTCATCAATGAAGTCACTTTCGTGCACATGGATCATAACGCTATTAGCTCTCTTATCTTCTCATTAATTCATGTCCCACCTTTGGGGAGCTGTGACAAATGTTTGCATTTTTTCCCAACAACCCCTTTAGAAGTTCTTTCTGGCACATAATATTTTTAAATTAAAGTTAATTGAAAATTATCTTAAGAATGTGGTCATTAAGATGTAGTTACCAGAAAAGGAAAAATGGATATCACTAAAAATACCTCCAGCATATTGCAAAACTCGGGCTCAGTAGTACTGTTCTCACTCAAAGGACTGAGATACAAATGAGACACAACATCAATCTTGTAAGAGTTAACAAATTTAGATAGCAGCAATCTATATAAACTATGGGAAAACCCAAGATTAAGATAAAAAAAACATGGCTGAAAATTTCACGACAAAAACAATAATGGTGTGTGACAGAGAGAGAGAGAGCTAGAATTGAGAACTTTTGGGGGAAATAATGGTTTGGGGTCCAGAAGGAGTCAGGAATATACCAACTTAACATTATTCAAAAACGTCTTGCAAAGGGCATTAGAAGCATGACTTAATTGGTCTACCTTTTCTTTCCTGGGATTGGTCTCACAAAATTAGGAAACACCATCCTGTGGGAGGAAAGTTCCGCTTACAACCTGGTAGTCTAGGTAAGTACTGAGCACAGATCATTCAAAACACAAGGCAGCAAAAGCTAAATGCCATCTAAGTAGCTAGCTGGGGTGATGGGGAAAGTTAAATGCAAGTAGTATTTGATGGCTTGGGAATCCTTTCTCTGGGGCTATTTAATTTGTCTACTCTTCCAAATTTTGTTATTCCTTGGTCAATTCCTAGCCATGCTTCCAGTCAAGGACTCCACCCCTAGAATAGAGCTGGCCTGTGTGCTCGTGGCCCCGCTGGGCATCCTACCAAAGCTGACCTCTCAGGCAGTCAGCCAGCCCCCACAACTCACCCAGACCCCTCTTCATCTTCTTTAGAGCCACATTCCCTGCATTTGCCTCCGTGGCCCTTTGCTACTCTGGCTTTTCCAGCTCAAGATTGTGCTCCAAACCCTACTTTGGTGATCTTCCTCCCACGCATCCTCACCAGACTCTCACCATTGCATTCCCTTGTTTCCTGAATGCTCTCTGCTGAGTGACCCTCCTGCCACTAGCATGGTCCCAGTGGATCCATATGAAATGTGCTAGCCTCAGCCACGCCCTATCGCCAGGGAAGAGGATTGGTCCTTGTTAGGTACCCGTGTGATCCATCCATCATCAAGTATTTATTGAGCATCCACTATTTATCAGGCCCTGTCTTAATAAGTTATTAACAAGACAGATAAGGCCTGTCTTCATGAAAATCATATGAGTGAGGGAAACAGAGTAAACTAATAATAAACAATTTCATATTTTCATAACTAATATAAATGTTACCGTTGTTTACTGCTATGAATAAATAATAGCTAATAATAAGGGCCGACTTTTATTGAATGATTTCTATGTACATCATCCTAAACACTTTTATGTAGACTTAATCTTTAGAACAACCCTATGAAATAGGGACAATCATTATCCCCATATAACAGGTGAGGAAACTGAAGCTCAGGAGTGTTAAGATACTTCCCCAAGGTCTCACATCCTGGTTGAGACCAGGACTTAAAAACAGGCAGTCTGACTCTTGAACCTATACTCTTAGCCCACCAGGTGAAGAAGGTCTATCTTGGAGAGAATATATTTGAACCAAGACCACAATGAAATACAGTAGAGAGCACAAATGCTCTTGGCTTTTCCGTTGTCTAGTAGTGTCTTTCTTGGCAACTATACACCCATGGTAACTCCAAAAGTTATGTACATGAGACCCCTCTCTTTCAAGTTTACTCAAGCCCCTGATCCAGGTGGGATTAATTCTAAACTTGGCAAATCTCAGGGTCTCAGTAGGTCTCATTCCCCCCGACCACAGGCGAAGGGTGTGAGCTTAAAGGAACATGCCAAGAGTTGCATCCAGGATAATTTCCCCATCCCTTCCTTTCGCAGAGGGCTCATGGCCGCTACCACGTGGCTCTTCTTTCTGCTCATTCTCTACGCTGGAGCAAGTGAAAACCCAATGTTCCTCTTAATTTTCTTTTCTATTTACATAATTATATATGCTCGTTACGTCAACTTTGGAAAATGCAGAACAATGCAAAGAAAAAAAAATCCTCCTCAGTTCTATTACCGAGAAAAAGTCTTTCTTCCCCCTCCTGTGTATTTCCTTCCTTTATTTTTTTTGCATAGAAATTTTAATACGACGTGCTGAGCTCACACTGCACATTGTAGTAACATTGTGTTATGTAACCTTATAAGACACATTTTCTCCTTGATAAAGCACATTTAAAGGCTGCATATTTCATCCTATGGCGATATCACAACTTACAGATAATTCCCTCAGTGTTGGACATTCAGATTGTTTTCCATTGTGTACTAATATAAACAGTGAAGAAGTTGACATCTTGATGTACGAAATTTTGTATTTCAGATTATTTCCTAAGGATAAATTCCCAAAGCTAGAATTATTGGGTCAAATGCATGAATGCAATCAGACTATTGGTGCATATGGTTAAAATACTTTCCAGGAAGAGTATGCAAATCTTCACTCCCACTAGATTGAATGTTTGCCAGCAAGACTGTCATTGCTAGCACTGGAGATTTAGAAAGGGACCCGGAAAGTTTCCCTCAGTTTGTATTAGATTGGTATAAAAGCCATTGTGGTTTTTGCAATTATTTTTAACCTTCTAAACCGCAATTATTTTTGCACCAACCTACTCATTTTCCCTAGGCCAAGGCTTGAATCGCCTGCCATAGAAATTTCATCTAGAGATCTTGGAGTTCAGCATGAGGAGGAGGGTTGGCTACACAGAAATGGGGAGACTCAGAGAGTGGGCAGGGTCAGTCTCCTTAGAAAAGGAGCCTGGCTCTCCGGAAGTTGGAGGAATACATATACCCTAAAGGAAACCAAACAGAAAGCAAAAATAGACAACCAATGGCCAACACAATCACTAAAATTAAGTCCCTGGATTATAGTTATTTCCCCCCCAATAATGTGCTGTTACCCGGGGATGGCTTGACTCATTCCATCAAGTTGTCTTCAGTTGTTTTCCATCTATAAATCCTTTCCTAAATGTGCTTCTCCTCTGGGCCCTGGCCTCAAGGAGCAGTGATTAAAGTAGAATGAGAATAATCACAGGGCTGGAGGCCTTCAGTCACCCTGAAGATTTGCTTTAATGTGCTAATGCCTCACAGATCCAGACAAGATTTAGAAAAGGCTAGAAATATAGTTATCTTTGTTGAAGCAAACATCTTTATTCATTTTGCCCTTGGCAGCAAGACAAGTCTATTTAATAACTACATAATTTATTATCAACTTTGAGATTAAGAACACCTGAAAATATCTCTTTGCTTGTTCTTTGAATTAGCCAAGGGCAAATCAGGGATTTTGGCCAAACAAGGCAATTGGAAAAAAACAAAACAAAACAAAAAAAAACATCTACTGGAAAATAATAAGGTTGTGGATGAGTCAAATTAAAACCATTCCATTGTCCTCATAAATAATTTAGAAAATGAAATGAAAAGTTACCACCGCTTTGAGCCATGACAAGCTCTCAGAAAATTCAGAAGGCAAGATGCCAGAACCTTAATCAGTCACTAGGGGAAGCAGGGAGTGCTGGAGAAAAAGCAACAACAGGCGGACACTGAGAGAAGCAGAGAATCACACACAGGGAGGTGAAGAAGAATTCAAAATCTTCTGACTCCCCCGCCCCCACTCCTGCCTCCAGGAAGAGCCAAATTCTCAAAATAAATGGAATTCCCAAGTGAAACTGGCTGGGGGGTAATTACCTTGGCAAAGGTCCACCATGGAAAGAGAACTCTTTTCCAAGACAGTGAAGGAGACTTTTTTGATTGGGGGCTATTGGCCTGTTGTCACAAATGGCCATATGCCTTGGGTTAAACTGGGCAAACTGATATTTTAAACGTGGTCTAGTAAAAATGTGAAAATTGGTCATGTAAATGTTATTTTTTAATGTAGTTTGCTAATATCCCCGTTTCATGGTGGGTTCTGTGATGGTAGACTGCACTATTTCTGAACCATTGGTGACTGGAGGGAAGGACAAAAGGGTTATTCAATAATTGCCAGGAGCAAAATCCCTGCCTTTGGCTGTGAAGATGGACACAGGAATTGTCCATAGGCCAGCGTCTTCAGTTGCTTCAGTGTTCCCTCTTGGTCAATTCAGTTCCCATTCTCCTTGACATGACCACTTGGCTTCAATAAAGGAATCCAGATGCAAGTTTTCCTCCGACGAAGTTGTGTTTCATTTCCCAGCGTGCCATGGGGGATGGAGTCCTAAAACTCACCCACGGCGTTAGCCGGAAGTCTGGTATTTCAGGGGCGCACATCAGAGAGCCCCAGTCTCCAAACTGATATGAAGCAGATCCAAGGAGAAGTGCTGATGGCGAGGTGGAAAGATGAGAGGTTTGAACAAGCCCCGAGAGGGGCTGGCACAAGGATTAAACAAAAGAAATCAAAGAAAATAAAAGGAATCTCTGACAGCTTGGGACATGTGACATTGTGGTTGTCTGGACTTCATTCTTTTTAATTGTATTAGATTTTCATCTGAGGCAATTTGTGAGAAAAAATGGTAATATCTCCCCAATTCAGATGCCACCGGCTCAGAAGGAGTGATAATTGAAGGTCTATGTGATGTTCAAAGATTGCACTTGGGAAGTCCCTGGACCTCCTTTGTGTGTAATGGGAATTCCACGTAAACGCAGTAGCTCTGGGAAAATGGATTGCTCAGGAAGTCAAGAATTCTTTCCATAGGCATTTATAGGTCTCATGCAACATAGGTTAGTATGAATGGTCACGATTTCGTTTTCTTCTTTTACTAAACAGCAGCCATATTAATATCTATTTGTGACTTAGCTAATGGCTATTAACCAGAGGATTTACCCAGTTTATTTCAAAACTTTGCATAATACAGACTTTCTACTAAATCATACCATTCACTCCCCAATTGTCACCTCAACCTCTCTTGGCAACTACAGTGACATTAGAACACCATCTTAAGCTTTTAAGATGCTCTTTTGTTTTTCATCTTTAATTATATACTTCATGCAAACTCCTAATGTTATCAGACAAAAATGTGGGCCTGAATATGAACTTCATCCCCAAAGAATTGTGTGTTTTTTTTCAATTTCCCTTAGACACTTCTTCCAAACCAGACAAAGCTCTAATTAACCATCATCACTTTTAGGACAATAGGTGTATGTATAGGGCAGAGTGGTGAACAGTGGCAGATGTAGAATCTGACAGACCTGGATTCCAATCTCAGAGGTCCCATTTACAAGGGGACCTTGGAGACTCTCCTGACATCTGTGAGCCTCAGTCTCCAGATCTGAAAAATGAAGACAATGGTACTACCTATCACACAGCCTTCTTGTGAAGAATAAACAAGAAAGCCAGTGGAACGTCCATAGCTTGGCACACAGTCAATTTTCCCCAGAAGTGCAGTGTTATTTTCTCATTTTGCATCTCCCATTAGGGCGACCTGGGGGCTGTTACCTCACATTCAGCATTTCAGCCATAAGATACATCCTCTCAGTTTTCTGGCCTCTTAAAGACACAACCATAGGATTGTGATTGGCTGTTGGGGGTGGGTCTTGCTTGCCTATCCTTTGGCCTCCTTGCCTGACCTCTGGTTCCACACAGGGGCCTATGCTGGATCTGGCCAGGGCAGCATAGCAGGAGCACACGGTACAGAAGAATCTGGGTAAGTGCTGCCTCTTGGCTGCTTAAGCTTCAGTGCTTCCACAGAAATAACAGTGCATCCATCTAGGGGTCATGGAGCAGAAAATCCACGTACAAAACGCTATAGGGATGGAGGAGATTATTATTACCTACGTGTAACACCCGTATTGATGACCCCTCGCAGCATTTTGCTATTCTGTTGTATAATAATAACCTTATTATGTAATAATATGTTCCATATTTATCTTATTATATGTCAGACTCAGAAATCTGTTTGTCACATGTGCTCACAGTCAATTATCCCTCTGTGCCAATGCAGTCCCCTTGATTTTGTTCCCGTTCACCACATGTGAACAAATTGCTCTCAGTATTGTAGTGCACATGCGCCTCTCGCCAAACTCCCACCACAAGGCCCGAGGTAGTGCTTGAGACAATGCTGCCTCCTACTTTATTTCGTTCGCCCTTCTTTTCCTGGACCACATCTTCTGGTTCTTGTGCATCGTTTCCGGATCGCCTAACACAATAATGTTGCGGGCAATCTTTCCAGTTTCTAGAAGTCCTGTGTTAATTCCAGGTGAAGAGGCCCCTTATTCCTGGCTTCTCAAGGTTGGAGTTTCACTCAAAGAAGGAGCCCCACTTGTCCTCTGATTCAGCTGAACCCTGGGGCACCTAGATTGCACTGCACTTGCACTTGCTGAGGCCCATTCATTTGCAGACTTCAACGTCTTTTCCCAGGGGGCAGGGGTGAAGTTTTTTGTGAGATTGTACATAGGTCACCCACCACTGAGAAGGATCCATGTCCAAATGTAACCCAACCACTGAACTGTTCTCTTTTCAGAGAAGACAGTAAGACTTGGTCAAGAAACACTGTGAAAGGGTTTTAAAGGGACCCAAAAGATTACTGAGCAGCTTTTACTGGAAAGCTAGGCTTTGTCCAGTATACATTTCCACGTTATATGATTCGATGACGTCTGTCGTTTTCATGGACTGTGAGCTATATATTTTTTTTAATTCTGTAAGTGTTAGAAAATGGATGTGAATGCAAATTATTCTTATTTCATAGAAATTCCAGTGATTTTTTTTTCTGGAGGAGGTGAAATTTATACAACCTTGGGCCCGTGGCATAACCAATTTTGCATCTATATTACACAAATTCGCTTCAGCCTCCCTGATTACCTATAGGTGTGTCTGCCCTTTACATTTTCTTTTGAATAAGCTTTTAACACCTTACTACTTCCCTCATTGATTCATGACTTAAATAATTAAATAAAATCGTTGACACTTGTTCATTTTATGTTTGTATGAAAGTCAGGACTTTGTTTCACAAATAAACGATCTTGAATAACTTTGTTTAGCCTTTCTCCCCCATGCGTAATCATAGGCCTCCAGCTCTTCTTCAGAAGGCACATTCTGCTTCAGTAAAGTCTCTTTGTGTGGCTCCCAAGTTTTCTATTCGCTTAGCTTATCTCTAAATCTGCAAAAAACACCATAGGTAGGAACTTCACTCTGTCCTCTTGAACTCGTCTATATACAGCCGAATTCTCAAGGTGTCCTTTTTAAATTTCTACTTTGATTAGCCTGAAATATCCAGATAAGCACATTCACTGTTTCTCCCATTCTGTTATTATCAGCATTCATATTTTTGATGAATGAATTGTTACATCTAGAAAGGTCCAGAGTATCTAATTTCATGAGGAGGAGTTAGAAGCTCACTATATAAATTTCAGTGAGGGAATTTCAGCAAGAGTGGCCGTTAGGGGAAGGATAAAAACAGAGAGGACTGGCCTGGAACGCTGGCCCGAGAGGATGCACTGGGTCTCTGGCAGCTGAGGACTGACAGAGAATACTCTTATTTTCCTGTCTGTCTTTCCAGATAGCCTGTAATACCCACGTGGTTAGAAAAAGTCAATCTAGTTCATTATTATACCGTCAGCACTTACACCAGTATTGAAACATAAATGCCCAGTCAACATTTATTAAATTAATAAATGAATGAGTCTAAGAATGGAGCGATAAATCAAAGAAAACAGACGATGGAACAACTGGAAATATCAATTTCTTGGATAATCCAAGGGCAGACCATAATTTTGTAATCTGAGAGTTTCTTGAGTCTGCCACTTATTAGCTCTGTAACCTTGCGCGGTCATGACTTTACCTGGAGATGGAGGTAATGGAGAGGTGAAGTGTCATGAGACGTGACACAATGACCAGATCATGACTTGTGAAGGTGGACAGACAATTATCAATGGATGAGAGGGAAGGAAGAAGGGACATGGGCCCCTTCAGTAGGGTGAGCTAGACTGTCATTCATTCTGTATAAATGAAGGTTCTAGGAAAGAGTAGCATGGATTAGCAATTCCGACTGATTGAATTAACAGAGTGATCCAGGTACATGAACAGGGTAGAAATTGTCTCTGGAATAGAAGTTCTCGTTGAGATAGGAATGCAGTATTTCCCCCCTGTTCTTGCCCAATCTTAAAAATGGTTCTGCCCACATTTGGCCAAGGAATCAAATCAGCCTGAATACTTTCATCTGACATCCACCAACCACGATAATATTGGCATCAAATTATCTGTAGAATTTCATCACTTATTGCTCTCCTACACGTAGCTTATGACTTAAGCAAATTCAACTTCTCACTGTTTCTAAACCTGCTTTGCCTCTTTTCCACTCGTATGCTTTTGTTCATTTTGTACCTTTGCTTTGAATACCCTCCCATGGCTCCTGATCTTTTCAGAGAGAGAACTCCAGCATATCCTTTAGCTGTAATGCAAACCCTTTTATAAAGCCTTCCATTAGATAAGTCCCCAAATATGCCGTCTCCTATCTTTTCATCCCTAGATCGGACAAAGCTTATGATGTTTATCTCATCATAATGGTACCACCTATCACCGGTAGGGACTTACGCATCCTCCCCTCCCAAATACAGAGAAAGGTCCTTGAGAGCCAGGACGGTCTCACGTCTCTATGCCTTCAAGTGCTGAGACCGTTTTCTTATCCATAAGAGGCTTTCAATGGAACCGTCTTGAATTAATGAATGAATACTCATACATGAACAAATGGACATATCCATACCATTTGTTGCAATTATCCCCACCAGATGTGGAGGAGCAAATTTAGACCGTTACTAGAATTTCACAGATTGAAACAAACTTCAAAGTCCTTCTCAGAGGAAATTGGTGCTCCAGATCCAGACTCGCTTGTCCCTGGGAGTTTAGCCATCTAGTGTTTCTTAACATTTCCATTTTTCTCTGTTTTACTGCTGCTAAACATGCACGTCTTCAAAGACCTTGCATAGGGTCTTCAAGAGATGTGCTGTTGAAAGGAACATGCTCCCCTTACTGACCTTTACCAGCAAGGCTGCTGTACGGAGAACATTCCAAACACATTGCACGCTCTGCTAACGCCAGCCCCACATGTTCTGCACTGATGGATGGTGGTTTATAAAGTGCTGTAAAGAATTTTGGAACGATAATGTTAGAACATTAAAGATGAGCTTGTTCTTCAGGCCACGTGATGAATGAATGGGCTTACTGCTTGGGAAGGTTATTTATTTTCTACAAGGTTATTTGAAAGGATTTAAATATTTGAAATAAAGGACCCAAGCTCTCCCTCGCAGAACGAAATGCTTGACGATTGCTGGTCATGTTCATTTTAGCCAGAGCTGTGACTGGATGACGGGGAAAGAATTATGTATACTTAGAGGTCCCACAACTATGTAACAACGTGGTAACTGATAAAGCGGAGAAGCCCCCTAATAATTGCAACAAATCAAGATTCCCACTTGCAAGGGAATTACACTTTTCTTAGAACCTCTTTCCTCATTGACTTACATTTTCAAATGTCTACACTGCAAGGAAATTGTTGCTTGGATGTTTATTTGGTCTACTTTGAATGACAGCCAGACCCACGTTACCTCGTTAGCTGTTACATTCGGCAGAGCTGTCACCTTAGGAGAATACAAGTCACAAAGAAGTTTGGAAATGCAGGTGACACCAATGGCTGCCAAAACCCACTTGGAAAAACCATCCACCTTTTTTGCAGGAGTCTGACCTCCATTGCAGCCCTTTTACCAACCCTTTCCCTTCCTTATCCCAAACCCAGCTGGGGCAAGTGTGTTGGCCCTGTTTTTCAGGGAGCCAGGCCAGGCAAGACATACCCAGTGAGTGGGCTGCCGCAAGCTGTCTTCTTGATTTAGAAGACTCGGGGCGGGGGCGGGGGGGAGAAGCCATCTATAAAGGCCTTTTAATTTCTAACATAAGCTTCAGCTTGAGTTGTAAAGTGTATCTCATTGGTCATCTCAATCTGAAGTCCATTCATTCCCTAAATCCATCAGTGTGGAACTGTCGCAGATGCCAAGCCTTTGGCACCTGCAGGGTACCGCTGAGAGGGGCTCTGCAAACAGATGGTTTTATAGGCAGCAAGCCCAATGGCAAAACTTGCAAGATTTGTTTTTCAAATAAGTGCATGTTAAGTGAAAGAAAAAAAAATGTCACTGAGCCAGAGAAAGTTTCATTGGTTCACAGGAGCCTTCTGAGAATTTTATCATATAGCCTCTGATTTAGAAATGTGAAGGGAAACAGACTGACCTAGATTTAAATAAGAGGCAGAAAGACAAGACAGACTATAATCTTTAATGTGTGTCATACCTGTGTTCAAATCAAGGGCTCCTTCCAGCTGTCATGTGTGTTTCGAATGAAGAAGCAGTTCTTAGTTTAGAGGCTAAGCCTCAGAAGTTGCTTTGGAGGGCAGGACATTTCTTAGCGTTGGGTGGTGTGTCCGCTCACTTTGCTTTACATCTCAGAGAGCCATCAAATCACGAGGAGGCAGGAATGGGCTACATATCAGCAGAGAGGAGCTCGAAGCTCCACTCTGCAGAAACATTGCTTCCAGGTCCTCAATTCCTACTTTGTGCTGCACTTGTCACGTGGGTTGGTAGTGTGACCACAGGTTGGTGGCACAACCGAGCAGGTGCTGAAATCTGGGTTCTGCAGAGATGGGCACCCCAACGATGGCTGCCATCACAGAGGAGGAAGTGAGCAGGAACAGACTACTCCTAGACAGTGTACAGTACGTGAAAGCCTCTGCCTATCCCCAACACAGCCATTTCTGGCAGCACACAGGTATTCCCAAGAGTAGTTTCCATAGTTTTCAAGGGTAGGAGGTCATGACCCTCTTCTTCCTCTACTCCCTCTACTCTGCCCTAATGTAAATGGCTGCCTATCTCACATACTAAGACGCCCAATGAGAGAGTTTGGTAAAAAAAAAATAATATTATTCCAAGATTTTTTGGGGGGGAAATTTCTCTATTAAAAAAACTGGGATCTATTTTGGAGTCAATTGGAAAACTTAGCTGGGTTTCAGTGACAAAATAGGATACTTGGAAGACTTTTAGATCTTAACTTAGACCTTAGACGTAGATGCAAATCTAGGTTTCAAAACTGAAGTTTCTGTTAGTGATGGTTTGGGACTAGATCCAAAAACATCCCTGTATTGCAGTGTGTCAAGTAAGCAGATATCAGCATTTCTAAACTCTTCACTGCATTCTTAGTAGCAATCTATATTTATATCTTTAATAAGTGAAAGATGTACCAAACTACAGGCCATAAAAGTGCATTACTGTACACTTTTTAGTTGGAGGCCAGGCAGCGTGGTGGAGAAAGATAGTTGATAAAACACAAGGAAACTGGAATGATGGACTCTGCTCCGCCCCACCAGCCAGGTCCCTTTGGACAAGTCTCTCAACTCCTTTAAACTCAATTTCTCATCTCTGAATGGCTTTTCTGCCTTGCTTAGCTCTGAGGTTAAGGACAATAAGGTTAAAACCCCATTATTCAGCCTATATGGAATTCTACAATAATGCCCGAGCATCTTTCGTACCCAGAATCCTTCTGAAAAAAAAAGTTGGTTGGAAGACTGGTTTGATGAGTGAGTCCTGATGATTTTTATAGCAGAAGAATAGACACCATTCATTGGCAAATGCCTCAGCCAAATTTCTAGACATTTGATCTCTAGGTGATAAGCTTTTAGAGAGCTTATCTTCATGATTTACCTAATGCTTTATGAGGATAAGATTCCCCTCTCCTGTGAGGTTCCCTTTCCTCCCTCCAATCCCCATTAGCCTCACAGGGGATCCCATCTCTGTCTGAGCTGGTCATCCTTCAAGCTGGTAAGGTACTTCTTCAATATTCCCCTTGTGCACCTTATTCTGGGCACAGTGACTGGTATTCAGGGGACATAGCTCATTGCAGCCTAAAGTAAAATCAGGAGCTCTTTTAAGTATACGACATTGTCACTGAAATGCAAATAGTTTTTCCATTTATATATATGTGTGTATACAGAGGGTGCCAAAAAAAAACATACACACATTTTAAGAAAGGAAAACACTGTGTTAAAATTGTAATACTCAGTATATGCCAATAACAAAAGATGAATACAAGTCACGTGTATACATTTCTTTGGCACCCCCGGGCTGTGTGTGTGTGTATTGACCCTTTAAAACAAATATTTCAAAATGGGGGAAAAAAATTTTTGAGCAAAAGTTGTTTTTATCAACAAAGTGAGCCACATTTCTGCTGTAGCTATCTCCTCCTTCTCCTCCCCGCCTCGTAACCTGAGAGCATTTTCTTAAGAATTAATTCTCAAAATCATAGCTCTCCTTGGGGGTCTTGTAGTTCAATAAGGCCTTTTAATGCCAAAATTTTAGAAAATAATTCAGTTAGACTAGGGAGCAGCCTGTGAAGGGAAAGCCTTCACACTTCCTCTAAACACTCAGCCCAATGTCTCAGCAGCTCAGCTCATGGACTCAGTCTAGCCTCCTTTTTAGGGGAGAACTACAAGCTATGAGGTCTCCTGGCTTTGAGGGGGTAGGTCACCCAGAATGTGGCATTTCGTCTCTGAGAAGTGGCTGCCCCCTGAGAGATGTTTCTGGTCAGCCCTGCTCACAGGACAGGTTCCTAAACGGAACCCCAGCTTTGAACAGCTAACTCCTCTGTCCCCCAGGCAGAGACTGTAGATGTCCCACATGCTTTTGGGCAGAAGAGGGCAGGATGGAAAGTGCTCAGGGCCCTGCCCCATGCCCCGGCAGGAAAAGCAGCCCAGCATCTAACTGGTGAGGAGTCAGCGGTGGTATCCTCACATACAGAAAATCACACATGTGCAGAGTGAAGGCAGGCTCCATCTCCCACTGAGGTACTGCAGACAGCGTCTGCCTGCACAATCCATCTCCAGGGCATGTGTGGGGGAGGCGGCGCAGAATGGGTAATGTGAAACATAAAAAGTACAGCTGAAACGTGGAGTTGCAATTGCAAATGGCCCTTAACTAACACCAGGCCCCATCTGCTGTTCGTGTTTGAAGTCTGTAGACAGAGGCCTGTGCCGTTCCCCTCTAATTTCTTATGCTGGAGCTCATCAGCAGTGGAATGCACAGAGACTAACCCTCTGGCTAGGGTGTGCTGTCAGGAGCCAAAACCAGGTCCGTGGGACGTGCCCTGGATGACCCAGCTGTCTCCCAAGGCCGAGAACTTCACTGATCAACAGTGGTGCCCGGTCGCGGGAGGACTGACCAGGCTGTTTGTCAGATTGTGAAATGCAAGTCAGGTTGTGAAGAGGGGAAAGAGCGCCTTCTGAAGAGCTAGAGTAGTGACTTCTCAGAGATGTCCCCAGAGCTCTGGCCTTCCGAGGGAAGGGAGTTATCTGGGTCTACTGACAGAAGCACAGAAGCTCAGTGTTTGATGGTACATTTTCATCTTCTTCCAGGGTCCTCTTGGGAAGAAGGGTGATGGGTCTGAACACTGCCCTCTGCTGGTCAGACGACACCACCACCTTTGCCCTTCTGCGTTATCACAAACAACATCAGAAGCTCCGACTGCCGAAGGAGACTTAACAACTAAAATCTCTGATTCGGGTCATCTTGAAGTTACTGGTAATGACGTTTGTGGTACAACTCAACCCCCTGACCTGGGCCAATCCACCAAACCACAGATGTTCCTCAGTCTTTTTTGCATGAAGTCTAGGTGTGTCCAGCTCTATTCTTTTTTTCATTCACTTTTCAAGAACTTTCTGGTCTTTAGTACAATGACAAGTCACATTCAGATTTCCTTTTTGCTGCGTGAACTGTAGATTTATAGGGGACTCTTTCATGTCTAGTATTAGGAAAATTAATCGTTAGGCAAACATCTTCTTTAATTTTCATCCACTATTTCATCCATTCAACAATGATTTACTGAGACCTGCATGTCTCAGTTCTGTTCTAGTTGCAGATCAGCGCCTGCATCATAGCAGATTTTTGGAGAGTGGTATGTTGTTCAACAAACAGAACCTCAGCTCACTTGCTCTGAGCAATTCTCAGAGCAAATAAATAATTTGGGGATTTACATAGCAACCACTTACCTCCCGAAGAAAATGTGTTTAACAAATAATCTTTTTAGGCATTCTGTCTACACATAAATTAGGGACTTCTGGTCCAGACAAGATGGTATAGACATGTTTCTCTCTGCTCCTCCCCACTAAATGCAATTACAAACCCTTGGAAATAATTCAAGACACAACCAAAAGAGAACCCTGAAAGGTAGAACGAGGAAGGCAAACTGGTTAGGTCCCCAGCACTGGAGGAACAATATGATGACAGTGCCACTTACAAACTCCCACCCAGCCGAAGACAATGCAGACCCCGTTGTTCTGACCCCCAACTTAGCAACAGAACTTGGCTCAGGTCTATTTTTCCTCTCCCCTATTGCACGAGAATCCTGCCCACAACAGCAGGCAAGCTCAGAAGCCCTGGTGAGGAGGCCCCACTGACAACAAGCCATCCCAGAAGCCTCTCCTTCCCCACCAGGACTGGGACTCCCCTGCCCCACCCAGGGATACCAGGCTGTTGGGCAGATCATCAAAGGGGATCTTGCCACAACAATCACTCTGGTTCAGGAAACTCCATTTCTCTGCTGGACCCGAGGATCTCCTTCCCACAAAGAGATACTAGGCAGCCAGGGGGTACCTGCAAAGGGGATTCAGCCACAGTAAGTGGCCCACCCAGGAAGCCTCTTTATCCCCACGGGCCTGAGATACCCCTCCCATACCTCGAGACATCAGACACATCGGGTGACCAGACCAGAGAGCCTCTGCATAACAGATGTCCTGGACCAGACACTCTTTTCTCCACCTAGATGCAGGCAGTCTGGAAAAATCCTTACATTTTCTCAGCAGCAGCCAATGGGAGTCTCAGCTGTACCAGATACACCAAGCAGACCGAGTTAGCGTGCCAAAGGTTCTGAAAGTACATTTGCCATTGGAACCACAGCCCACAAAAGCAGGCCAGGGTCTGCACGTTGAACCTAACAATGGGCAAAGGACTTGAATCGACATTTTCCAAGGAAGATGTATAAATGGCCAATATCAGCATGAAAAGATGCTGAACATCACTAGTCATTAGGGAAATGCAACCCAAAACCACAATGAGATGCTACTTCATACCAATTAGGATAGCTACAGTCAAAAAAAAAGAAAGAAAGAAAGAAAGAAAACAAACAAACTGGTGTTAGAACCCTCACTCATTGCTGGTGGGAATACAAAACAGTGTAGCCACTGGTGGTTCCTCCGAAAGTTAAACAGAATCACTATCTGATCCAGCAATTCCATATAGATAATAATTAATATATAACATTAAAAATGGGACTCAGATATTTGTACACCAATGTTCATATCAACATTATTCACAGTAGCTAAAACCACCTAAATGTCCATCAAGGAATGAAGATGAATTGGTAAATAAAATCTGGGTCTGGATCCATGTGTCATATAGATATTGATATATAAAACAGAATATAGTTCAGCCTTAAAATGAAATAATAATTCTGATTCATGCTATAATGTGGATGAACCTTGAAAGCATTATGCTAAGTGAAATTCTCCAGACACAAAAGGACAAACATTGCATCACTTCACTTCTATGTGGTCCCTAAAGGAGGCAAATTCATAGAGGAAGAAAGTAAAATAGAGGTTGCCAGGGCTGGGGGTTGGGGAGGGAATGGGGAGCTATTGCTTAATAGGTACAGATTTTCTGCTTGGAATGATTAAGAAAATTCTGGAAATGGATCTTGGTGATGGTTGCCCAACTCTGTGAATATTAAGCCACTGAACTGTACACTTAAAAATGGTAAGCATTACGTTATGTGCATTTTACCATAATAAAAAAAGAAAACCACCACAATGAGGTACCACTTACACACTTATTAAAATAGCTAAAATTTATGTGACTGTTAATCACGAGTATTGGGGAGGATGTAGAACAAATGGAACTGCTGATGGAAATGTAGAATGGTACAACCATTTTGTAAAAGTCTGACAATATCTCACAAAGTCAAACACCTGCTGACCGTTCCTTGGTGTTTACTGAAGAGAAATGAAAGCACATGTCCACACAAGGACTTTTCAAAGAATGTTCCTAACAGTCTTATTCATAATAGCCCCAAATGAAAACAACTCAAATACCCATCATCTGATGAAAGGCTATATATTCATTCCATGGAAAACCACACAGCAGTAGAAAGGACCAAAGTACTGATAGATGCTATAACATGGAGAATCTCAAAATCATTAGGCTGAGAGAAGAAATCCAGACCAAAGGAAAAATAATAATATACAGTCTATGGTTCCATTTATGTGTAATTCTAAAAATATGCCAAGTCCATGATAAAAGGTGGGTCAGTCATTGTTAGGGGCTGGGAGTCAGAGTGGGTATTGAATGGGGCAGGAGGAAACATTCTGATCTGATCTGAACTATTCGATATATTGGTTGTAGTGGTAGCTACACAACTATGTAAAACAGCCGAAATTCATGAAAGTGGATATTTTTTAACAAGCAAACCAGCAGGCAGACAAACAAACAAAACCACTCACCTTCTCCTGTGCCATTAAGGACCCTGGAGTCCAGCATCCCATTGCTGCTATTCCCTTAGAGTTGTGGGAAAGGCAGAGACAATATTTGGGTTTGTCCCTTCACTTGGCTCCAACCTCCTAGCCTGTTTTTCTGTAATCACTTACAGTATTTCTCTGAAATACTAGAACAACTATAGTATTTCTTTTGAAAGGAAAAGCCTTCCACTTTCATACTAACATAGTAATCAAAAAATAAATCCACTTCGTTTTGGCTTTGGTCTCTGCTATACTCCACCCTCTGGTCCCAGACCCTACTGTTGCTTCTTCAAAAACCCTCAAAACAAGGGGAACCACCCTCCCCACAGCCCACTCTCAACTCCATAACCGTTATATAATTTCTGTCATCAGACCGTGTTTAACTAGGTTATGAACTCATTCCCTAGCCATGCTTAACAGCGGATGGCAATGGCTTTTAATTCTTTTGCATCGAGCTCGTCTAGCAAAGAGCAAGTTGGGGACCAAGGTAAGAGTAGAAAGCCTGAAGCAAGAAATAAAGGAAAGACTATAATGCAAAATTATATGAGGCAATATATTATTCACCGTAGCATGAGTCCTAATATTTCTTCAGAGAATAGCTATAATAAACAACACTCTCCCTGAAGAGCAGCAACACCTGCTACTGATTTTTTCTCCCCTCAAACTGGAAATCATTGGTGGAATTCTACAAACAGAAGAAAACTCTGGCTGTTGCTTTTAGGCAGCTGGGAAATGTGCTTTCAAGATGTCCCTAAGCACCCAGATGGTAGCCTGAACAGAGATGGATGGGGGAGGAAGAGCAGGAGAGACAGACAAAAAACGTACAGAGAGAGGGCCAGAGACAGACAGATACCTAGAAAGATGGAAGGAGATAGAGAAATTCAGATTCAATTTCTCACTGGGGCCTGCGCTATTAGCTTAACTTGCTGATTCACTAACGACTGCCTCCATATTTTGGATTTTATAAAGCCCCAATAAACCTTTTGCTCCAAGCACCTTTTTGTGCTTAATTGTTAAACTCATATGCAATTGGAAGGAAATACAATCCATGTGTTTCTTCTCATTTACACTTAAATCATTCGAATATGGTGTTTTAACCCCAATTTGTCATTCACAGAAACTTTACAGACTTAAATAAATCTCTAGAGACCTGTCCTGATCCCTCCCCCATTCCATGGGATCCTCAAGCAACTACAATATTTGCATTCCAGAGTTTGAAGGTAAGTACAGGGGTTTGCAGGAAGTTCCCAAACAAAGTTTCCTCCCTTTGTTGGTTTCCCTCCAACTGTCAGTGGATAGTCTTTCTCAGAATCCTTTATCGGGTCACCCTTTCCATTCAAACTCTTAATGTTGGATCTCCAGCACTCAGTTATGGGCCCTTTTTCTTCTTTAGTGCCACTCTCTCTCTCCCTTGTCATCTTGTTTAGTCCCATGGCTTTAAGTTCCACCCATGTTAATATCAAATTTATATTTCTGGTCCTGGCCTCCCCCCTGAGCTTCCATCTTGAATATCTTAGTTTCTATCTGCATTGGGAAGTCATATAAGCATTTCCAATTTAACTTTCCAAAATGACATACAAATGGCCAACAGGCACATAAAACAATACTGGATGTCTCTAATCATCAGGGAAACACAAATCAAAACCACAATGAGATATCACCTCACACCTGTGAGAATGGCTATCCTCAAAAAGACAAGAGATAGTAAGTGTTGGCGAAGATGGAAGCAAAGGAAACCATAGTGCAGTGTTGGTGGGAAGGTAAATTGGTGCAGCCACTATGGAAAACAGTATGGTGGTTCCTCAAAAAATTAAAAATAGAGCTACCATAGGATCCAGCAATCCCACTTCTGGGAATATATCCAAAGGAAATGAAATCAGGGTATCTAAGAGATATTTATACTCCCATGTTTATTGCAGCATTATTCACGATAGCCAAGACATGGAAGCAACTGAAGCGTGTCCATTGATAGATGAATGGATACAGAAGTTATGAGATATATATATATATTTCAATCATAAAAAAGAAGGAAATCCTGCTATTTGTACCAATTTGGATGAAGTTTGAGGGCATTATAGTAAGTGAAATAAGTCAGACAGAGGAAGACAAATACTGTATGATTTTATTCATATGTGGAACCAAAAAAAAAGCCAAACAGATAGAAAGAGAGAGGAGAATGGTGGTTGCCAGGGGCCGGCAGAGGGGGGGAGATTCAAAGAGTACGAACTTCCGGTTAGAAGATGAATAAGTTCTGGGGATCTAATATTCAGCATGATGACTATAGTTAGCTAAATTCTATCATTTACTTGAAAGTTGCTGAGAGAGTAAATTTTAAATGTTCCCACCACAAAAAAATATATATACAAGTATGTGAGGTGATGGATGTATTAACCAGCCTTATTATGGTAATCATGTTACAATGGATACATATATCAAATCATCACGTTTTACACCTTAAACTTACACAATGGTCCACGTCAATTATATCTCCATAAAGTGAAAACTAAATAAAAAAATAAATTTCCGTTTCATGCTTAATTTTACATTTGTATTTCTGTTTTCTTTCTCCTAAAACTGTTCTCCAAATTTTATAAACTTCAGGAACCAAAACTATCTACACCTCCCCTGCCTCTGCCTACTTCTCCTACCATATCTTGGACCACTCTCTGCCTTACTTACTAGACTCCAGCCACATTGATTCTTATTTTGCTTCATGATTAGCTAAGCCCCTTCCCATCTTTGCATTTCCCATTCCCTCTGCCTGAAGTGTTCTTTCGCTTTGCTCTTTGCAGGGCTGGCTTTCTCTCAATATTAAGGTCACAGCTTAACACAATCATCTCTGTTGCGTTCCATTGTTTGTTTCTGTTACCATACGGGTCACTCTCTAAAATGACCTGTTGTCCACTTTTTGGTGATCGATCTCACTCCCCTACCGCACCCCCTTTGACTAGGCTGTGTAATTGCAGTGGTCTCGTTCAATGTGCAATCCTGGGGCCCACAGCAGTGAGTGCACAGTGGTCGGCCATCCTGGTATCAGCACTCCACATGTGAACTTCTGACTCTATTACCCAGTTTTCCCATGGAAATGACTTTTTCCTGGGGGTTTCTATTGGCAGATGTGTGATCGGGGAGTTTGGTGCTCTGGCTTGTGTCATTCTTCCACATTCTAAAGAGACAGTTTTGGCAAAGGAACAGAGATACGGAAAAGCGTCAATGAATGTTGTATAAATACATGAAGTAATGAATGTTCTTCCTTTCCATCCTCACCTTGCCCTTCTGCCTTCGTGTGTGAGATTTAGCAAACATATTGCCTACTGATGCATTTTTAGGTTACCGTAAATAAACCTTCCCAGTTTCTTCCTGCTCAGGTGTACCTTCAAACAACCAGGTTTCCAACTTCTACAGGGCTGCACATGGAAAATATAGAAATAGTCCCTTCTTTTAGTATTGTGTCATAGGTAAACCCTGATTATATCATTACAAGGCAATCATTTATTTACTATGTGTATAATACTATGTGTATAACACTATTGTATACTATGTGTATAATACTACTTATTTACTATATGTATATAAATTCATAAAGAGATTATAGAAAAGATTCTCTAATAAAAGGAAAACATACTTTCTAAAGGCCATTTGTTTACATCTTCATTGCTCCTTTGACCCCTGTTGATCTCTCTTCCGGTACAGGAGGTAAAGTAGAGGTGTATTCTTTTACTCATTTTCCACGTTCACGTTTCTCCCTCAAACTAGGAAGTCAGAAAATGAGGTTCAGGGTTAACTTCTGATAAGATGAATGGAACCTACATGCCTCCTTTGGCAAGCCCCTGCCCTAAATGTACTGGATGTGGAAGACTGACACCTTTATTTTCATAAAAAGAAATCAATTCCTCATGTTCCTTTGAGGAAGTTTTCTGAGTATGATACTTGTGTGTTTAACAGCCCCTACTGTCAGCTTCTGTTGATTCCACTTGTGAATTGTCCCAATTCAAACTGATTTTAAGTCCTCCTGGACTTGGTTTTGGTTGTTGGGTAATCGTTTTCACTACCGATGCATTTTGACAGTCAGCCCCACCTGAGCTCCCTCCAAAGCATCCTGCCTAGTTCATGAAACTGGCTTCTTTAGTGCCACTATCTCTTTAAATCAGCTCCACTTCTGGTACAACCTGAAACTCCCATCCGATGTCTGATCTCTGGCCTGATGCTACATTGAACTTTGTCACTGAGTCATATGACACATGGGAATAAAAGATCATTTGTTACACATTTTGTACACCCAGCTCTTTGCACACAGAGACATGGTCATACAGAGGCACTCAATAATGCTTGTCAATTATAATATACGAACAAATCAGCAAGAAAATGCTTGTTTTCCTCTTTCGTCATCTTGCTGATCAGCAAGCCAGTGTGGCACTTTTGAATGCTAAAATTTCCTTAACATGAGTGATGAATAGTTGTTGATTAGGAAGAATTAGGCAAGTTAGACCACAAGTATTGAGGAATTACATTTGAGGTCTTTCTGTCAATTCCAAACACTCTTCTTAGAAAATAATAGATTTTAAAAAAAACCCCACTTCCCTGATCTGATTTGCAACAGGCAATGAGAAGAGAGTGGATTTCATTTAATTGCTCATTGCCGTTTACGAAATTTCCATTCCATTCAAATTCCTGAGACATTTTAGTCCCTGAGATGGCCCTACAGGTTCCATCCTTCCCATCTGGCCTAGGAAAGCTATGTGGTGTGGGGACAGAGGTGTCAACAGACAGCCCCTGCAAAGCTTTATTGGGCTTCTCACAGGTTGTTCTAGTGTTTCTACATGGACCAGATTCTAATTGGAGTCTTTCAAACCTAACATATTCAGCTGAAGCTGGACTTAACCGAAGTTTGCTCATATCCGGACAAAGCCTACTGGACAGAGATGTCTGGATTTTCATTTTGTGCACAGTTAGAGCTTGGCCATGCTGCATTACTGCACACAGCACCTGCAGGTGGTACGGAGTAAGAAAGGTGAAATTGCATAAGATCCTGAGTCCATAGGACCTTCTCAGCGGGGCAGAGGACTGGGGGCAGGGCTCCCAGGGCAATCTCCTACACAGGCTCAATGAGTACTGTCTGTGCAGCTAAGATGGTTAACACAGAACCCCTAGTTGTGAGTCCCAGAGTGACTGAGAAGATACCTATGGAGTATCAGACATCGGTTAATAAATACGATGAGTGCTAATGTCCACTGATGCCTGCTTTGCATAAAATCACGGTGCATCACCCTGATTGCTCTCCAGCTCTACAATGCCTCTGTTGAACGGTAGTTTTAATGTAGGCGGCATTGTGTTCTTATTTTTTTTTTTTAATTTTACGTTAAACGTTTCAAAGGAACATGGTAACATTCTCTGTATTATGCCTCTTCTCTATGAAAATGAACAATGGTCCATGTCAAATTAGGTGAGTACAATTTGCATACAAAATAACATTGGACAATCGTGGTAATACATGTGCTAGGCTTTCCACTGATGGTCCCTTCCTTTAAACGCCCACAAATAGGTCTGCCTGGCAATCTTTTACTCAGCTTTTGTTTCCAAGCAATGGCATTCTACTCTCTTTATAATCCCACGGCACTTTCTGCTTAACACCATGAAATATATTACCTCATGGGGTTAGAATGGTTATAATCACTTATTTGCATCTCTACCCTTCCACTGTATTTCCCATTTCTTGGGGGCAGAGAGTGTGATCTTTACCACTTTATCTTCAACCCCTAGCAGAGTTCCTGGCACAAAAAAATCAACTCGAGCTTAAATGTTTGTTAAATTTGCAAAGCACTTTTATGTACTTTATGTCATTTCATAGCATAACAACCCTGTGAGGCAGGTGTTATTATCCCCATGTAAGAGTCGAGGAAATGAAAGCTTAGGGAGATTAAGTGGTTGGGACAAGAATGCACAGTTAATAAATGCCATAAATTTGATTCTAGCCGAGATCTTCTAAATACCAAAGCTCATGTTCTTTCCAACATGCCACAGTTGCGTTTTGAGATGCCATTTCTCTCTCAGCTGAGGACATGACTGTTATCACCATTTTACAAGTCAGGAAAAGCAGACCCTGAAACTCTGCCAGGTAATTCTCTGGCCGCAACGGGAAGCAAGACTAGGAAACCAGCATCACTAGTCTGCCTTGCAGCCAATTCATTTGCATGGAATTAACACCATGTGTTCCTTGGTCAAAGGAGCCTGCAGATGAGATGTACATAGACCGACTCACCAGTCTCAGTACTGCTTACAGTTGGCAGAACTTAGCATCGTGCTGGACATGGAAGAAGTGCTCATAAGAAATGTTATTTCCTTTCTCTTTCTACCTAACACACTTAGGAAAATACCAAGTGCATGCGTGCAATGACATCTCACCCCATGATATTCACATTCTCCTCTCCTGTCCTCATCTCCATTAACTCCATCTGCATATGCTTTCCGTTCTGGCACAACGGGTCATGAGGATCCCCATCCCGAATTTCAAAACTTCTGAACTCCTTCGCTCTGGGTTTAGAACTGGATTGACAACAAGGGCAGGTCTATTTGATTCAGTTCCTCAGTTGGGGGATTCTGATGGGTATACCCAGAAATCCTGAAATGCTCAGGGCACGGGGCACATTCTGCTTCTATTCACGTGAGAGCCTTCCTGGGTCAGAACTCGCTGGGGTTCCCTAGAGCCCCAGAACCCATTTGAGTCTACCCTTACCTCAACTCTCTTAGCCTTTCGGCAGTTCCTGGCACCTGTCTTCTATACCTCTGTCTCAAAACTCAGTGATCACAGAGGGCTTATTTTGTTTTGACTTACACAACAGCCCAAAGGGCTCAGCCCCAGTCACTGTTACAATGGTCAGAAAGAAACAAATGAGCCACGTGGTCACAATAAAATCCATGTTAAAGTAAAAAATGGTCCCACACACCTATGTCTCCTTGGCTTCCATTTTGGACATTAGACATTGACTCACAAATTCTGAAGAATCAGTTTGGCTTTTGGGTCAGAGAATTACCAGTGACAATTGAGGTGTGGTTTTCAAAATATAAGAGCCCTGAGTCATTAGTTAACATTCTGCAATAAAAAGGTAATGAAAACTGGCAAAGATTAGCCAGAATCTGGTAATAAGAAAAAGAGCCAAGGAACAATAAGATGTCCGACCTTAAGAAAGAATAAAAGGTCATCTGGACCATGACACTATGTTTTATCAAAAACATGTAGAAAACAGACTTTGAAGAAATCCTGGAATTCAGTAGAAGTTTTCTAATTTCAAAAACAGAGAGATGTGAGAATTGACCGAGAATACAAATGTTGAACAAAGATAGAAGAGAGCCAGCAAGTGTCTGGGGACTTTCCACCAGAACAGCTCAAAGGTAATGCAATCCAGGAAATAATTAGAATGCTTTGAAAAGGATGAGTATATTTTGTCACGCCTAATGGGCAGAGATCTCCTGTCTTCCCACCTTGGGATTGTCCACTGCGCTGTACTGTGAAGACATAATTTCCTTGCTGAGCCTCTATGTCACAGAAGGCTGCTCATCACGAGTTCTGGTCCTCCACGACCCTGAACTCTCAGAATAGAACTGGTTCCGAGGGGCAGCTTCCAAGCCAGTACCTGTGCTCATCACACCTGTCTGCCGTCAGCACTATCAATCATCCGTTTCGAGAAGCCTAACTTCACCATCACCTTGGAAAAAGAATTAACGTTGTGATGTCTCCCGTGATGAAACTACATTGGAGGGATTGAACAGTTTCATCTAAATTTGTCTCTATTAAGTTCACATGTGCAGCAAAGTAGTTGGAGCCCGATATCAGTTACAACATATGGACTTTGGAAAACGAGAGCATAGCAAAAAAAAAAAAAAAAAAAAAAGGAGGGGAGAGGTGTAACTGTAAAAGTTCATTGTAAGCAGCGCTAAATCATCAAGGAGAATGATTTCCCCATTGGGAATGTATACTTGGGTGCACGGGTGCACATGTGCTCACGTGCTCACCTTAAAACACACAATTTCTCTTTGCTTCCCCCATCCTTCAAAAAAAAAATATATATATATATATATATATACATGTCTTTTACCTCCTTCCTCAGAAGGAATATATCAAAGCAATAATCTTCTCCCTATTGCCAACTTGGTTCTAAGTTCAAAGTATATCATGGGGACAGTGAGCGAACCGAAGCACAAAAAGAAAGATTCTGTGTTCTGAATGGTTACATGCCATCCTCACTACAGCTTAGATGGTTCAATAACCACCCACTATTTCACTTTGGACTTTTGCTTATGTCTTTTCCCTAGACCTTTTCTACCAGAAAACTAATCTGGGTAATTGGCAATGTTTTCATTAAGGCTAGAAACATCTATTTGTCTCACAGCAAAGGACAGGGCTGAATTTGATAGTTTAGACAATTAGAATAATTGATTGTCTCTACTCAAAGGGCCATATGGTTTCCAGGTTGTCGGACCCTTGAATAAGAATTAAGTTTGCTGAGGAAAACCTAATGACCCGGATGGAATGATGTTCGTGTAGCTGAAAAGGAGGCCAAAATGACTCTGAATTTGGTTATCATTATTAGTATGTTTTCTAGGTCCCCATACGTTAGACAATAAAGAAAGTACACTATCTTCTGGGCCAGAGCCGTCTTATCCAGCATGTGTCTCCCTGTAAATTTAATACTTTTACATAATTATAAAATATCAATATTATTACAATAAAAGCCCTCATTATTTTGAATGCTTAAAATATGCAAAGCACCAAAGCAGTCACTTTACATACATTACCTCTGGATCTTCACACGAACCCCATAAAGTAGATGTAATTATCAACTCTTACAGATAAGAGAGATGAGGTTCAGTGAAGCACCCCTCCTCCGACCACGGAGCTAGGAAATAGCAGAGGCACAATCTGAATCCACGGATTTCCAACTGCAAAGCCTGTGCTATTAAACACTACACCATTCTACCTATAAATACATTCTAATGATTCGTGGTCAATCGTATATAACATATAAACAGTCAAAAACTTAAAAAGTGAGGAGGACCAAGTTGCAAGAATGGCGAGGGTACCACGACTCTTTAGTTCCATGATTACATGATGGCAGCCAGCCATCAATCCCACAGGAAAGAGAGTTTCTCACTCTGAGTGTCTGAGTCTGAAACCCTGGGAAGGACATTGGCCGGAGGATCAGAAGGCAGCTACCCCACTAGGGCAGAAACAGTTTGAAACCATGCATTTCATTGTGCGTTAGCCATTTCTTCTAGGGAAACATTTCCTGGCTTGGGTGGGGCGACTCGCTCTGAGTAGTAGGTTCATACCCTGGTAATGCTTGTCCCAGATGCCAGAACAACCACTCTCTGCTCCCAAGCACAGACCCCAGCAAGCCTGTTACCCAAAGAAGAAAAGCTTTGACCTCACTGACATCCCTTCTAAGAGGCTGGAGACTTTGCTATTGACTGAAATTGGAGGCATTTCATAATTGGGCAAAGACAAGAGAGCGATGAATGAAGACGGAGGCCAAACACAAATATTTAAATATCCAGAGCCTGTATTTATAACCAAGATGCTATCAGCACATGTTTCATGTGTATATTTGGGGTGGGGGGAGGTCAGTGCATTTCCTTGGTAGGGCAGGATTTGAATAGTATCATCATTAAACTGTGACCAAAGACAACAAGTATTCATTGGAGAAAAATTGAGACACAGGCACAGGGAGAGGCTGAAGAAAGAAAAGTATATAACTGGTTGGTGCCAACCCCAATTCCCCAGCTTGTTGATGGAAAAATCAGTCAAATGACTCTCTCTTGACCTAGTATTTGAGAGGGTGGTATTAGGTGGCAGTTATTCCTGAAAAGAGGTTACTCTTAAAGACAACAAAAGGCAGCTGGTTGAGTCATTAACCACTCTGGTTTCAAAGTCTTGGTATTAATATAAAGTCTGGCGCTTCTTTCAAATGGAACCCAGCATTCTAGAAAAGACTAAACAGTCTCTATAGAAGAAGGTCCTGGCCGAAGAGATCCATAATCACAAACAAAAGGGATAGTTTGTGCCTCTTACAACTGTCACCCAAGAAGCTCATAGAATATGCTTCTAAATAATGTCCTTCAAGCACTTCAGAGCAGTTGATGGCAAGTATATTTGATTATTACTCTGTGACAGAAAGAGAAACCAAAGACCACAACTCTAAAATAATTGTCTCTGAATCTCTGGGTGATTAAAGGATGTTTCTAGAAATGGATATTGTATAACACAGAGCGTCTGTGGCATCTGTGAGAAGCAATCTTGATTTTTGAATATGTGGAAGAAAATACCTAGGGTGTTTTGTTTGTTTGTTTGTTTTTTGGCAGAACATGAAATGTTTTAGGCTCACGTTATATCTTGAATAGCCCCCCCCCAAAAAATAGTGTCAAAGGAGGAGTTGAACAGGGGTGGTCCTGACATCCTCACATGGCCAACATTTCTCTAGCACTGACCATGGCAGGTACTACATCTTAGCTTTTTCCTGGATCCTGACATCAGAAAAAGTGGAGTGTCCTGGAGGGAAGAAGTCAAAATGAGTAAAGGTAAGGAAAATAACTAGTGACTTTTGGATCTGGAAATGATACTTGCGTGTTTACCGGGGGAGAGCAGAGACCAAGAGAATGGAGGAGTTTGTCCTTGTAGGTAATTAGTGACAGGAGCAGTGGCCTGATGTCCCTGCTCCCCACCCCCAAACAGTTTCCCATTTCCATTCTCTTGGTTGCTTCTGAGGCTTTTCTAGAGAAGACAATCCATGAAATGACCCAGAATTCATCCTGAGTGACAGGACAATTATTCCTGCTATATCCCCTCAGGTGTTAGCCCATGAAGGGACAGTTTTTGTTTCTTTGTCCCTCAGGTCTTAGCCCATGAAGGGACAGTTTTTGTTGCTGTTCCCTGTGCCTGGCCTTGAGAGCTTAGGGTCTCGCAGACACCCCTCCAGTCCTGGGAAGGAAAATGGCGACTGGAGGCATTGCAGAAGGCCAGTGTCCTGGGAGCTCTGTGGACCCAAAGGTTTATAACTTGTTGTTTTTGTATTGTTGCTGTTTCTCAAAGCCCTAACCCTTAGGCCACGGGCTGATTTATCCTCCCTGGGCAGTGCTTGTCAGAGAACAGTCCCAACAGCCAGAAAGGGGAGGGACTGCATCAAATCATAATGTTGGAGGCTTTTAACATCTCTTCACGCTCTACTGTAATCTCCATCTAACCACAAAAATGTGGCGGCTTTGATCCTCTGATGTTATCTTCCTCTATCTCTCCCACGCTTACAGGAAGGAGGCTTTGGTTCTCCAGCCTGAACGGCAGTACCAACTGGCTCCTCACCAGAGTGGGGTTTTCTGTCCCTTTCTCTGTGCTCCACACAAAACCCTGAATCTGAGGTCTGGGTCAAAGGCTTTCTCACTCAATCACCACTGCTTATTAGACAACGACGATTTGAGGAAGAACCTGCAAAGCCCTCCCTGAGCGCGCGTGCTCTCTCTCTCTCTCTCTCTCACACACACACACACACACACACACACACACACACAGTTTTCCACCAAAGTTCTCTTGGTTGTGCTGGTCAGTCATCTGCCATTGTGATCGTTTCTGGGGACAACAGTAAGGCATCTCCATTTCTCCAGGCACGAGCTGCTTCCAGGGAAGAAAAGCAAAAAGAAGTGTCTGTATTTAGTAACTGGTCCCCATTCAGTCACTGGCTTTCCTATGTGGGCTCAGGAGCTGGCTTGACATCCTTTCGTCACCACGCTAGTGCATTTTTCCCTGGGAAGACTGCCCAACAGGCGACCCGAGTAGCTTCCTAGGGCCCAGGTGGTGCCTTAGAGATCATGGTCACAGAGGCCAGCGGGTGACTGAGCACTCTGAGTCCCAGGTGCCCCTTCAGTCTATTGAAAAGGTCTTTTTCCCTGATGAGATGAAAATGCTTCTTTTTTTTCCTTTTCTTGTCTTATCTTTTCTTTCCTTCTTTCCCCTCTCTTCTCTCTTCTCTTTTCTCTCTTCTCTCTTTTCTCTCTTCTCTGTTCTCTCCTGTCTCTCTCTCTCCCTCCCTCCCTCCATCCCTATCTCCTTCTCATTTTTAAATATACTAAAAACCTGGTCTGATGAAGTCTTAAGGAAAACCTCCCCCATCCCAGGAAAGCTGCTCCTCAAATCTTAGCTGTTTGTCCAAATACTTGACATCAACTTCCTCTCGGAATGTACTTTATCTCAAAGAGAAGGAAAAAATAAACCAAACGGTTTGTTGCTTATAAGTTGGTAGGAAAAGGCCTTCACATGATAAGCCTGGATTTCTATTTTAAGGTTTTATTTTTCCAAATAAATGCACATAAACAAGAGTTTTGAAACCTAAACTAGTTACTAAAAAGCTACCCCTCCCTCACGTGCTGGCTAAAGCCAAGGCTGGGGTTCTCTGGGCGGGGTTCTGATAAGACAGGCTTAAACTGCAGCAAAAAAAGTCAAACAGACAAAAACAAACCACTTTCTCCCTATATCCTCATTCTGGAATGTTCCCCTATAGCTGGCAGAGGAGGTTTGGTGAGCAAGAAGAAGGTGTCCCAGATCTTTTCTTTATGGATGTTGAATCTGCATGAAATGGTATGTGTGTGTGTTGGGGGTGGATTTTCCTTTAGGACAGAGGGGTGATGAGAAAGGATAAAATACAGGTTTTCACAAAGCCGTCAGGGAAGCATCCTATAAAACTATGTTTACAGAATGGGGGAAATATCCATGCTCATATGTCTCTTAGTTCATTTTTCCCCCCTCTCCACCCTCCTTCTCACTCCAATAAATTTTTAGAAAATTAGTTTAGGGAGGCGGACTTTGTTTTATTTTAAAATGCGTACATAGGAACAGAAGTGAGAAAGCGATTCCAGTCTTCACCTGAGCGATGGCTTCAAGGTGGCTTGTTTTGTTCCCAACTCATTGTTTACATAAGCATTTGCAAAAATAATCTCCTAAAATGACAATGATTCAAGTAGTGTTATGCATGAGAACTGCCATCGGGGAGGCTGCTGTCTATATAGAATAATTACTCTCTTTACTCTCTGCTACGGGCTTCACCTGCATTTGCTCACTTCATCTTCGCCACAGCCAGTTAGGCTGATTTCCGTATTATCCCAGAGGAAACTGAAGTTCAGAGAGCGTAGGCTACTTGCATGAGGTTACTCCGCTATGGAGTACTTAAAAGGAGCTTGAAACTCAGACTCATGGTGGTCTAGCTCCAAAGCCCACATTTAAAAACTTTTCATTGTGATCAAATACATGTAACATAAAATGTACCATCCTCACCATTTTTAAGTGGACTGTTCAGTAGTGTTACGTACACTCACATCATCGTGCAGCGAATCTCCAGAACTAAACTCCAGATCTTCCCAAACTGAAACTCTTCCTGTTCAGAACAACTTCCATTTCTCCTTCCCCACCAGTCCATGGCAACCCCCATTCTACTTCCTGTCTCTATGAATTTGACTACTCTAGGTATCTCGTGGAAGTGGAATATACGATATTTATCTTTTTGTGACTTGCTGATTTCACTGAGCATGATGTCTACAAGATTTATCCACGTTGTAGCATGCGTCATAAATTTCATTTGTGATGTCACAAATGACATCTTTATAAACTGCGTACCTGTTAACATAGATTATTGTATGCTTTTGTGTTCTAAATTCTATAAAGGAATAAAATGTGGAGTTATAAGCCAAAATTACAGTAATACAAGTTTTTATATTTGTTCATATAATCATTATTGCCAGAAAACTTCATATTTTATATGGCTTTGAGTTACTGTCTGCTGTCATTTTGTTTCAACTTAAAGGACACCCTTTAACATTTCTGGGCAGGTCTAGTGGTGATGAACTCCCCCAGCTTTTCTTTTTTTATGTGGGAATGTCTTAATTTCTCCTTCATTTTTGAAGGACAGTTTTGCTAGATAAGGAATTCTTGTTTGTTTGTTTGTTTGTTTGTTTTCTTTTCTTTCAGCACTTTATATCATCCCATTGCTTTGTAGCTGCAAGGCGTTAGCTGCGAAATCTGTGGAAAATCTTACGGATTCCCTTGTATGTCACGGTCACTGTTTTACTGCTTTCAAGATTCTCTTTGTGACTTTGACTTTTAACAGTTTGATTATAATGTGATCTTTGTGGATATCTTTGGATTTAACCCACTTGGAATTTGTTGAACTTTTGCATTATAACTCATATCTTTCCTTAAATTTGAGGAGTTTTTAGCTATTACTTCTACTAATAACCTCTTTGCCCCTTCTTTCTCTCTTCTCCATCCGGGACCGTAGTGTGTATATTGGTCCATTTGATGGTGTCTCTTTAGACTCTCTTCACTTTTTTTTCCCCCATTGTTTTTCCTTTTTGTTCCTCAGACTCAATAATTTCAAGTGACCCATCTACAAGTTCATTTATTCTTTCTTCTACCTGTTCAACTCTTCTGTGGAGTCAGTCTAGTGACTGTTTCAATTCAGATATTATGTTTTTCAGCTTCAGGATTTCTATTTTTAAAATAATTTCTATCTTTTTGTTAATAATTTCATTTCATTCATATGCCATTTTCATGATTTCATTTAGTTGTCTGTCCTTGTTTTCATTTACCTCACTGAGCATATTTAACACCATTATTTTAAAGTTTTTGTCAAGCAAATATGAGGCCTGTGTTTCTTTAGGTTGGTTTTGGGATATTTATTTTGTTTCTTTGAATGGGCCCTGTTTCCTTGTTTCTTTGTATGCCTTGTAATCTTTTGTTGAAACTGAGCATTTGAAAAACCAGGCATCACTCTCAGTCTTTGCAGACTACTCTGTGCAGAAAGTTACATTTACTGAACAGCTTAGCGGGGATGCTTAAGGCCTTCTCAGGCCTTTTCTAAGGATATGCATGTGCTTTCTACTCCCAAATTTCCCTGTATACACGGTTGCCTTTAAATGTCTTAATTTCCCTGTCAGCCTCTCACCCTGCTTCTTCCCAGGGGCTTCGATAGTCTATTGTAATTCTCTGCCTGTAATCTCCTGCCTTCAGGTATCCCCAGATCTGCAGTGTCCCTGTAGATCTCATGTGCCCACCATTGCTTTCAGTGGCCTCCAATATAATAACTAAGTTATGTCACTGTTCCCATCAGCACTTGGAGTTAGGCAAAACAGCAACCAGTCCCTTGGGCAGCTTGTAGACAAGCAAGAACATTGTTAAAAAGTTCCATTCTTTTCCCTCCCTCCTGAGGGAGGAACCAGGAATTTGGGTGGCTTTCTCCTGACTTCATCATGCTGTGTTGGAGGGAAAGGTGGAGCAAGAGTGAGCAATAACGCCACAGATGTTTCTACAATTTTGAATGTGGCTTTTTTGGGGGCGGGGAGGTTGAATTACGCAATTGCTGCAGATTCTTAACTGGTTTCTAACATTTCTACAAAGCTACTTTGGTCTGTACGTTGCTGTTCACTCGGCATTTTTATGGGAGAGCAAGGGCCTAGAGCTTCCTAGTCTGCCATCTTGCTGATGTCACTCTCAAGCCCGTATTTTTTTAACTACACCATGTTGCTTCCCATCTGAAGATAAGTCAGACACCCACACAAAACAAAGCCACTTAAGCCACTGTGTAATTAAATAGACAATCATTAGGTAGCACATTTTGAGGATAGAGGGAATGATGAAAACTAGAATAATAAGGGGGCGGCCAGATGGCTCAGTTGGTTAGAACACAAGCTCTTAACAAGAAGGTTGCTGATTCAATTTCCACATGGGATGGTGGACTGCACCCCCTGCAACCAAGATTGAAAACGGCGACTGGACTTGGAGCTGAGCTGCGCCCTCCACAACTAGATTGAAGGACAGCGACTTGGAGCTGATGGGACCTGGAGAAACACACTGTTCCCCAGTATTCCTCAATTAAAAAACAAATTTTTTTTAAACAAACAAAAAACTAGAATAATAAGAGCAAGTTTCATGGAAGAAAGGGGAAATTGGCCTAGGTCTTACACACACACACACACACACACACACACACACACACAGCACAGCACAGCACAACTTTTCATTGTTGAGGATCCTCCATAAAGGAAGAAACCCTGAGTCTCCAGATCCTTCTAAAATAATCCTGAAACATTTTTACTGTGTACGAAGGTAAGAAAAGGAAATTGGTGTGATTGTAATAAAGAATGAGATCAATTTGTTGTTTTGTTTTGTTTTATATTTGTAGACAACTAATATCTGGAAGTAAACTGTAGGGTCTTTAATACCTGCAGGGGAAAGAAACCTTATGAAAACCATCCTTCACCATGCAAGAAGCTCTGTCATTAGAGACAAGTGAATGGTTGCAATATTTCTGGCATATTTCTCAAGTGTGGACAAATTGCTTGGACTAAGGTTGAGCTGACATTTGGGGTCTGAGATGGTGCTGTGATTGGGATTTCATAGCTCGATTGAAAACTTGTATCTTACTTCATATTATTTTTAATTGTTCCATTTTCCAGATGTTACTCTTAGATCATTTCCCACCAAAGTAGGGGAACTCCCTTTGAAAAGCCGGATAGCTCAGATCCCTTTGGGCCAGAGGTTTTAGACTAAACTAAATAAAACTGGGAGGGAAAAGGTGCTTGCAATGTGTTTGAAGATTCTAAAGAAATCCTCTATACAAAAACAACAAAGGCGGGACCAGGAAACAAAGTATTAATTTCATGTTCCCCCCATTAGCTTACCACCTGTTCTTTCTGATGTTACTCAGCAAGGAGAGGGGAAAAGGCTAATCTGTAGCACATTTATATCAACAAACTTGCACAAAACTTTGCCTAATTATCCCCTTGAACCTGTGTCCTCTCAATGGAAGGCAGTTTCCCGACCTGGCTGAGAGCCAACTGCAGCAAGCTGGTCTCCAGAAGCGTGGCTAACGACAGCCCACTTTCACTCCAGGAGTTCCATAATTGCCCCAAGCAGTTTACAGAGCCATTATTTTATGGCCATATTTCAGAAGGAGGGGTCGGAGGTTGGCAGAGTGGGATTTCTAATGCACGTAGGACCATCTTCACTTTGGATCGCAGGTCATTTCCTGGTGGAAATCTCATAGGCTTCTGTACCCCCAAAGAGCCGCTTTGCTGACAAAAACCTACCCAGGAGCCAAGGTGGGGGGGAGGTAGTGTGAGCGAACAGAAGGAGCACTGGACAGGAAGTCAGAAACTCCCCCTCCAAACCACTCACCACCGTCCCTGAACTCCCTGAGCAGGCCACAGCATCACGGAGCTCAGAAGCTCATCTACTTCCACACCTGCCATTCGGCTGGACACCAGCCTCCTCCTGGGTGAAGGACCCACCGAGTGATGGGCCACAGGCACTGCTGGTGCCACAGATGGATCTCAACACCCAGGCTACCACTTGAAACAAAGCGGATAAAGTCCCTCTCCCTCACCAAGCATACGCTCTCATAACAGACAATAAATATACAAACATACACGTGATATGATCTCAAGTACTGTAGCACTATAACTAGTGATATAAAAAATAATAAAGGAGACTAAGGGAGAGTATAGGAAAGGAAGGCGGCTCCTATTTCCTACGGGGGTACGAGGGACTTCTCCCAGAGGTAATAGGTGAACAGGGACCCTACTGAAGGTGGGACAGGAGAACAGGAATACATAAAGCGAGAGGGAACTGGACATATACTAGGTGTAGCGAAGGGATGGCTGTGGTTGGAGAAAAGTGATTGAGGAGAGTGGTAAGAGGTGAGAGAGGAAAGGGCGCAAGTGTATATGTGTAGGGCTTTCTAGGACGTTTTCAGAACTTTTGATTTACTCTAAGGTGGGGCCAGTGAAGGATCTTCAACAGGAGAATCCCCCAATCTTATCTTGGCTGTGATGTGTTCCTCTGGCTGCTTTGCAGGAAGAGATGACAGACAGGCAAGAGTGGAAGGCAGAGATTGGGGGGCGGGGTTGTCTGCCTATGCTAGGAGTCCCGGTGAGATGAGATAGGGCCAGAGCCATGGTTGTAACCTTTGAAATAAAACAACACGTGAAACAAAGAACGATGCTTAAAGCCACCAGAAATTGTTCCTATTATACCACACAGCCTTCTTTTCTCTAACCTTTTCTCCCTTTCTTAGGTTTAAAAACATTCAGACCGTGCTAAAGGTTTGTCGTTTGGCTATTACCAGATGTATGTCTTGTGTTCATCATACTTTTTATAGAGACGCCCACTGAATTACCACACTTCCATGGCCCTGGTACCTGTGGTGACGGTCACTTGCCTATCTGGTTTGGGCCCAGGTGCCTCTGAGCCACAGAGGAGGATGGCAGGGCCACATGGCGGTTCCAAGTCTCGAGGCCAGAGTCAGAGAGCCTGGATTCAGATCCTGGCTCTGACACTTACTGAGCTATCTTGGACAAGTTACTCAACCTCTACGCCTCAATTTCCTCCCCCGTAAAATGGAGATTATAATAGTGCACTCCTCCTAGGGTTTTGTTGTGGGGAGTAAATAAAATCATATTTTTTGTCATTTAAAGTAACATAATCATACTTTACAAATATGCGAAGGTCTTATTCGGTCTCCAGAATACAGTAAGTCTCAACAAATATTACTATTATACTCATAAAATAAATGATTTCCTCCAAAAAAGTCAGAGTCCAGTACATCCAATTTTAGAGAGACACAAAAGAACAAACTAAATAATCCTGGATATACAGTTTAATATAACACACCAACTATAACACACCAAAATCTTGATTTCCCCTGGTACCCATTAGAAACCCATACTTCACCAATAAATATAGGTTAGCTTTTTTTCAAAGCAAAGTTAACATTCTGTACAATGTTAGTAAGAGCTTGGGCGAAAGGCATTCTTTGGTAAAATAAATGTGGAACACGTAGGGTTGAACAAAGTTAAATAAGTTTCTTTTCTATGAGACATCTCAGAAACTTTAACACTGTAATATGTATTATAATTATTCCAAGCGTCAGATGTATATGTGGCATTTTCCACCTTTGTAGGACCATGGAAGCTGTTTTTTCTTGTTTGGTTTTAGTATTACTTTTAGGACACACTTAGTAAAATGGTAGTACTCTTTATATCGAACTTATTTTATTTTCAGCCTTTGTCACTTTGAAGGTATAATTAATTCTAAAAGTTAATTGCGATTGCTCTGCTAAAAAGAAGAAAAAAAGAAAAAGAAAGAAAAGAAACCTGTGAGATAAAATATAAAACTACTTAGTAGTTGTAAAGTTGTTAACAGTTATATCCTTCAGTTTTCAATGGATGCCTCCTAAATCTACTCCTTGAATATCATAGAAGTTACTCATACTCACTCTCTCCAAACACTTAAGCCCCCTCATATTTTGTCTTTTTGTCCTACCCATCAAGGCCCCAGATCATGGAGAGTCACACCTTCGTACAGAAACAAACAATTACCCCTGTTCCGGGATTATGGATGTGGTAAATGTGTTTCTCTTTGCTTTGGGTCAAAAGATCATGAATCCAAGGTTCAAATGAAGTGCTCTACAAGAAATTCCATTTCTCAAAACGTTAAAGATCCTAAAAATAATACCCAACAAATACCACAAGGGCAGAGAAGAACCTTGCTACAGAACAGGAAGTCGATTTCCTAAGGTAACCTCCAACGTGTCTCATTCTGTCTCCAGAAAAGAGAAACATAAGGTACACGTGACCCAATGGTTGAGGCAAATGCTCAGTAATACTTTTTTAGTCAGTTACCACACCCCTGTCACTCATCTCCTAGAGATGTCAACCCTATGAGAGGAACCTGAATAAGAATAAGGTCATTCCCTTGTTGTACCCTGCCACGTGCCTCAGCAAACTGAAAGAGTTACGTTAGTGCCACAGAGCTGTCTCCTATATTATTAGGTGGCTGCTGGGAGATGGAAGGAGAGGGCAAAACAAATGGAAACCAAGATCTTTGTCTCACGGAGTCTCTGCTTGGGTGGCTAGAACAGGTCTAAAAAACAGACCCCCGAAATTTCAGCTTGCTCATTGGTCTGAAAAAAAAAAGATCTTCAAAATTTTGGAAGATCAACTCTATGGTTCCAAAATGCAAACAGGTAAGAAAAGCAAATGTAATATTTGTTTTAATCTTAAGTCTCTAGTCCTTGGGTTAATATGTGTAAGGTTGATCACTTCTTTGTCTCTCAGGAAATGGACTGTTTCAAGCATGTCATTTCCCTCTGGTCCACACAAGTCTCTCGAGTTAAACCAAAAGCAAACCTTCTCCTTGCAGCGTACTAGTGATAAATTGAACATATCTCCAGCTATCATCTAGTCAGGTTAGATTTCAAGTCAAATTCACCTACCGTGTTTCCCTTATTTTCCCTGAAAATAAGACCTACCCCGAAAATAAGCCCCAGTTAAGATCGTCAGCCAGACGGACGCATTTAGTACATTATGACGATGTTCCAGAAGAAGACATGACTGTATTTGAATAAATGTAGATTGTTGTACGTGAAAAAATAAGACATCCCCTGAAAATATGCCCTAATGCATCTTTTGGACCAAAAATTAATATAAGACCTGGTCTTGTTTTCGGGGAAACAGTAGTTTTAACTGAGCATTCTCAAGTAACACCAAGCAAAATGACAGCAAACTTTTTTTTTTTTTCCTAAAGCGCAACAGACAGTCAATGCCCAAATCACAAGCTTAAATACACCACTGAGTATAGGAAAGTCTGCAGAATTCATCAAGATCCCAAGATATTTTCTCTCCTTCCTGATATTTTTAGCCAGTGTTTCTACAAGAAGTTTGAGGTGGTGCAAAGGGTATCACTTTTCCTTGCAGTCCATCTTTTTCCTTTGGTTTCCTTTTATACTGATTCTGGTGAAATTATCACAGCTTTACTGGTAAAATGCTTCAATGTTTCAAGGATTCGTTTAGGTGTATATCATATAAGACATCACCTTAAGGAATTGGGAGGTGAACTATTATTTTCAATGGTGAAGCATTCGATTTTTTTTTTCAAAAGTCAGATCCTTAGTGAAAATAAATGTTTTCAACAAACGTGTCTTTCGTTCTTTTTATTTCAGAATATTCACCCATGAAATGATCTCTTTTGTCTCTCTCAACGGTCCTGGAATTATAGTTGCTACAATAAAACTCCAGGAGTTATAGACTATACATAATAAAACTGATAGTTTATTAAGTTCAATAATAAAGCTCTGTGCAAAACAAAGGCTAAAATATTAGGGAGGTAAACCAAGCTGACCCTGACTATACCTTTATAGATTTTTAGCATCTGCAGGTAGTTATGCGGGCTTTTACTATCTCCAGTTCAATATAGTCTTCTGATTAAAAACCTACTTACTACTTATCTGGTTATTCTTTTATTAGTTTGCAGTCAGCATGCATCACAGAATGCAATTTAGTCAGACACCTTGTCTAGGAGCAGATGGGAAGAAGGCTTTGAAAAACTGAGCAGTCAGTCATTAAAAAATATAAAGAAGAAAGCTGAGAAGCCAAGTGGGGAGCCATGATCCTCTGAGAACTCTGGCTCTAGGCGTAATCTGTCCCTTGAGTGGAGGATCTGTCTTCTGCAGCCTGAACGCGCCCTCCAACTGTGCTCCATTGGTGCTAAAAAGACAGATGTGGCTGGTGCAAAGTATGGCTGAGCCCATGTTGGAATTTGGGCAGGTGTGCCTGAGTGTCTCCTTGCCTGTCCTTTCTGCCAGTGTTCTCTGATGCACCCTGAGGAATGAAAATGAGGGAGATTCTGAGATCTAGTGGAAAAGTCACCCAAATAAGACTATACGTGTGGATAATGGAGAAGTGAGGGTCTATATCAAGGAAGTCTTCATTGACAAGAGCAAAGAGTCTGCTTAATCCAAAGATGCCGTGCAACAGGCCTGGGGGTCGTCGCTTCATGTGGATGAGAAGGCAGGAGGTGTCCACAGGGAAGAAGGGAAGCAGCTGGAGTGAAATGAACCTCATGTCCCATGTCACACTTCAGTGCTGTTTTAAAAGAAACTATTTAGAAACATTTAGTTGGAAGGGACCCCCAAAGGGTAATGTTGTTTATTTCCTAAATTCTGGGCGTGCTGGCAGCATGCAAGGATGGTGCAATAGCAAAATAGTGTTAAGGAATCTCACAATGAATAATGCTGGGGTTTGAGGGTTTGGGAGTGACTCCTTGGTGAGTAGCTGTTACATGAATATACTTTCAAAAACCAAGAACCAATTTTTTATTTATCAATTGTACCTAAACCATTGTTTTCAGGTTGCACAACTGTATAATTCCTATGAAAGGTGAGCAAATATTGAGTCCAGTTTTTTATCTATTTTAACTGACATATTTTAGCCTATGGGTGAATGAGTCAATGGCCACTATACAACCGTGACAGGCATTATATTTCTCCTCTCCCTGAAGAAAAGGGAGAGACTTTATAGATAATGGAAATGATTTATATTTATTTATATAGTACCTGTATTAGTCAGAATCCTCCATAGAAATAGAATCAATGGAGGGGGTCGGGGAGAGAGAGGCCGACTATATTGTACTCTCATGAGAGAATAAAAGTGGAAAAAATTAATAGAACTTTTGTATAATTCCAAAAAATACTTTGACCTCATGGAACCCCTTGAAGGGGTCTTGGGGACCCCCAGTGGTCCACTTTGGTAATCACTATGCTCTTGATACATCAAACAACATGGATGAGTTTCAAAAATATATTGAGCAAAAGAAACCAGACGCACAAAAATATATACTGTATTGCTCCATTCATGGGACATTTTAGGCTTGGCAGAACTAGTTCAGAGTGATAAAAATCAGGGCAGTGGTGGCCTATGGAGGGTGGAAATTGACTGGAAGAGGGAATAAGGGAACTTGATAGAAATGGTGTATATCTTCATAAGGGTGGGAGCGACGATAGGAACATTGAGTCTATGTCTTGATTAAAACACGTAGAATTGTCCAATTAAATCTGTGTACTTCACTGTAAATTTTACCTTAACTTAAAAATTCAAAATAGAACCAAAATACTGGATTAAAATAGAATATCAATGTGATTGGATTGAAACATTTTCTAAGGTCTAAGGAGGGTAAACACATTTGATGAATCTTATAATTAAAGGTGGTAAAGATATTCATCTTACAATTTTAAAGTTAAATATGCAGGTTACAATTTCTAGAATAACCATCACAAGAATAGAAGTAAAGAGTATAGTTTTCAAAACAGTAGAGGGGAAGAATGGAGCTGGTAGATGTGTAGTGGGGGACAAATGGCACATTGCAACCTCACGATATCTCAATATATTCAAAATAAGCCATATTGGGGCAGGAGGCTGGCAAAGGAAGGAAGATAGAGCAAATAAACTGGACAACTAGAAAATACAGAATAACATGGTAGAAGTGACATCACTGCGGCACAATGAAATAGGCTTAGCCTTTGCCATTTCTTCACCAGATGTTACATTCATTTGCATGAACTTGTACATGTCACTTAATTTCCAAACAAAGAGTTTGAACACCTTGATCTCTAAGATTTTATTTTTGTTTTGTTTTCTTTTTTCCCCAGTTAACTTGGGGCCTGATTTGGCATACACTGTTACATAAAGGAGACAAAAATCTCAATGTAGACATATAATAACCACATTTATATAAAAATATTCCCCCTTAGGCGGCTCAAATTGCCCCCTCCTTTTTTCTTTCAAAATGTAAACACTGAAGCCCTTGGTTGATCTGAGATTTTGTAATAGAGTGAAAGAGTTGGCTCGAAACGGCTTTCCACCAGGATGAGAAACCCTCACCTGCGCACTCATTCAAGAACCAGATAAATACATCCTCTACTTCCTTCAGCTCCCTCAGTCTCAGGACCTGCACATACCCCTGCCCCCTCGCCCTCTTTCCTAGCCTTTGGATCATCAACAGATTCATTTGATACCTTCCCTGGGAATTCACCACCTTTGGTGGGTGACTTGAGGCAAACAGCTTATAAGAGTCCTGCCTCCCTCCTGGCTGGGACAGACGGTGTTATTGAGAAGCCCCTTGGGGACGCTGATAGGTCCTCAATTAGTGTTAGCGGAAAGACTGCCAACACACCCCAGACGGCATCAGGAAGTTAAATGAATGCTTCGAGCTGCTCACCTTTCAAGGCAAACCAAGGAAAAAGAAATGGATCCCTAAAGGCAATTCAAAGGAGAAAACTTACACGTGTTTGCAAAGAGCACTATGGGTTTTTATTGGATTTTTCTTTTTGGTTATTTCTTTATTTCCAGGAAAAGGCATACATATCTGGGAATCACAATGCAGTGTTCTATGAAGATATCAAACATTTAATTTCCTTTTTTATTTGCCTTTCTGGGAAAACATGGCTCAATCTTTCATGCATGTTTTCCTACAGAAAAGATTTACAGTTGGGATTGCTGAGAGCTTCCCTAGGGATCAGCTGTCCTCAGAGAACACTCCAGAAAGTGCTGGTAACTGCCAGTGTGAGTCTGTGAGTCCCCTCCTCTGGGTGGTCAATAGCTTGGCCTCCATAGTATTAATGTTATAAATTCTACTGTAACCTATTGAGTTAGAAATTAACACCACCAAATCAGTATGTCATTGATAGGCTATCCCATTCATTGTGCTAAGAGTCTTAGTAGGGACCCACTAGGGGCAGGTGGTCCAGAAAGTGTTTCCCCCCAAAGCAAAAGTAATCTCTTAAACCAGAAAGGCTGAAGTATCACTATTTTCATTAACAGCAGGATAGCGTACATTAAGCCATGAGTAAAATATGTAATTTAACAAGTAACAACAGGAGTGGGTGCTTGGTACTTTTTTTTTTTTTTTTAGCATCTTTTACGCAATGTAATTATTGACAAACTTTAAAAAGTCAAGTTATATTATCAACTTTATAACAAAAATGTCCACTTCAGGGCCACAGACAGTTCTGTGGCCAGCAAATAAATCTGAAGAACATATGAACACCATTAAGGAAGAGGGTACAGTGAGGCTGCCCCTAAAATGCCAGTGCCAGGGGTTCAAGGGCAAGGGGCAGTTTGCTTACAGTACTTCCACACTCTCAGCTATGAGGATATGGTCAGCTCAATTTTCAGATTCGGCACCAAAGGGATTGTGGGCGTTTTTTCTTCTTTCTTGTTTTACAGTGAAAGAGCCACTTAACAAAAGCCAGAGGACACACTGCCCTAGGAATGAGTGCACCGGCCTGTGTGGTAGAACGATGTGTATGAACAGTGGTGGTTTCCAGACGCGAACCCAACTGTGCTGCTCCCCACCACAGCGCCCTTCACAGCTGGTCAGCCACGGCTGCCCGGCTTCACCCCCATGTGGCAAGCACGTTTGGGGGCTAATGAGCGATGCAGGCTAACCCCAGCTTCTGACAATCATACACTGAGCAGGACCTGAACACATTGGAAAGGATCTTTTTTTTTTTTTTTTTTTTTCCCCCCTCCTTTTTGCAGGCCATATGGGGCTTTCTTCCTCCTTGCATATTACCTCATGGAATGAACACCATTCCACGTGGGGAAGAGAGTCAAAGGGTTGCCAAATGTGTTTTCATTGGAGTGGATCTTACCATCGGAAGCACACCGTCGTCTCTCTTCTTGGAAGCCTTTGCCTCCCTTCATTGTGGATTTCACTCTGTTACACATTTTCATATTTTTATAAGGGGCAGTGATAAATAGATCCCTGTCCAAACGCGTTCCTTTTTGTTCACATTTTCTTCCATGCTTTCACCTCCAGGGGTGTCTTTCTACCAGCAAATTAATTTGGTGATTTTTAGCACTATGCTGCAGTACAAAGCTGCAAATGATGGATTTGTCTACCCTCACACTCACACTGACAGGCTATTGTTCATTCCCAACCACAATTATCAAGTCCATGAGAAGAAATCTGAACATGACAGCAATTCTCAAAACTCACCTAGAATAGTTCCATGTGTCTGGCTGATTCTGGGTCCAACAGGAGTTATTTCTATCAGACCATGAAAAGCTAGTGGGGAAATTCTTCCTGGGAGGTATGGATATATTTGTGCACTGACTGTTCTAAACAAAATAGAAGTGACCGACTACACCTCAAAGATATTTCACAGTTATCGCAAATCTCTGAAGCCAAGGGTCCCATGCAAACATACAACACATGGACTCACAGGCCGGAGGAGTGAAACAAGCCTCTGTCCCTTCTTCACTGTCTTAACAGTCGTCATGGTTTCAGTTTTCTCCATCATGCAGTTTAGCCTGTGGGGTTCCACGTACAGGGTTCTGCTTTCCGTGACAGGAATTGCTCAGTGTCATGAAGATAATAGCATTCACTATGGGGGGGGGGGTCACCTGTGTTTACCTCCTCAGTGTTCAAATTGCTTTCCCTGACCTTTCCTCCTATGCTTCTGATAACAGTGTTAGAAGGTCAGTATTATACCCATTTCATTTATGAGAAAGGAAGACAAAATGCTCAAGTGATCCGCTTAGGTTATGCGTCTTCTGACAGACACAACTTGGGACTCCAGCGTGGGACATGAGTCCATATCCAGGCATCTTTCAACTGCACCAATAATTCCATTAAGGTTTATGGAGCACTGAGTAAGAGCCAGACACCCTACTACTGGGTGTTCCCAATAAGGCAGTTCTCAAGTTTTTGCAGAGGACTGGCGGCTCCCTCCTTAAGACCTCAAACAGCGCACATCCCACTCACCCGGTTATTTTCCTGTCGTTCCTCCATGACCCTGTGATTTCCTCAAAGTCAGACACCCTGACTTATTCAACTGCGTGTCTTCAGCATCCAGCTGAATGTCTGGAACTCAGGGGATGAGGAATGTGCCGAATAAATGAGCAAATACACTGATACAATAGGCTCAAACATAAATTGTGCTAGAACGGAGGCATGAGGAAAGCGTTATGAAAACAGCAAGGGGAATATGACCAAGCCTGCCTCGGAACTCAGGCAGACTCCCTGAGGAAGGCGACAGGAGCTGAACTGGACTCATCGGAAGGGTTTCACGCACTAGACAGGAGACCGGAAGACGTTCTAGGTGTGGGAAGGCCAGGAACACGTGACACGCGGCCCTGCATGGACCGAGAAGCAGTACAGGGTGGTTGGAAGGTTGGTGCCTCAAGGGCGAAGCACAGAAGATCGGGACAGAGATGTAATTAAAGCCAAGAAATTAATTACACAAGTGAATTTTAATATTAGATTTAATTAAGATGATGTAAACAAATTAACAGATTTAAACAAATTAAATCATTCGATTCAAATTCATCCGTGAATTAATTAGAGTAAGAAAATTTGCCTCAATTTATAGCTCCAAAGAATATTGTTTTAAGCAAGACAAATAAGGGGCGGGGCGGGGGTGGGGCGGGAGGTAGTGCAGGAAATCCACACTCCTCAGGGTTGAAATGACAGGTGGAAGCTGGCAGCCTGTGGGCGCCCTGGCCTTGGCTTCTCCTCCCTGGGGCTCCACCCCTGGGGGGCCTGGGAGGAGCTTGGCCCCACCTCCAGGTTGGCACAGCGGGACAGCCACACCTGGCGCGCTTTGCCCAGCCTGCAGCCGCACCTTGGGGGCAGGCCGGTCTGAGTTGTTTTTAGAGATCCCCAAGGCACTCTCAATCAATAATCCCTGGGGTTTTTTTTATGAGGGTTGGATTATGAGGATTTGGAAAGGGGACGATTAAGCAGTACTTCAAAGACGAGCTCCAGCCGCACCTGCAGCAGTTATGAAGATCTATTAATAGAAAGCACACGATTTCACAGTAATCCCTAATTCATAGAAAATCGATGATTTATGCCTCTGGGCCCAAGAGGGACCGAGGACTTTGGCTCATGGGCTGCCTGGAGGCTGGTCCCACATCCAGGCAGGGCTGACAATAGTCACCCGGCTGTGTGGAACCCTTTCGTTCCTACCAGGAAAAGGAAGAAAATTCTGCAGACCGGCAGACAGTCCGCATCTTTTTTTCTTTCTGTCCTAGGGTGTCAACCATTTTGGTGCAGGAGACAATAACGGCCTTGGTGATCGTTGGTATGATGCCAGTTTGCTGGGAACTGGAAGCCAGACCAGGGGTCTGTCCCTAGCCAAGCTCCTCCCCCTCCCGCCTCCTCACCTGAACCTGTCTTTTGTCATCTGGAGAATGGTGCCAGTCACACCAGCCATCATCAGAGTACCTTGTGGGTGGCTTGGGAATTCTAGAATCCGTCTGGGTCCTATTTGATCCTAAAGGTTTATGTATTTGAATTTCTCATTAAAAGAGTCATGGAACAGATCCATTAATTAATGTCTCAGTTCACCTCACAGAGCGAAAGGCCAGTTGCCCTCTGGGAATACTTTTGCTGAATATAAGAAAAAGAGAAAAACATGTTGAAATCACAGAAGGAAGGATTCAGGTTACATAACACTAAAAAGAAAAAAGAAAATTCCACAGATAGCAAGCAGAGTAAAATAATCTTTTGTCAGCATTTAAGAAAGTAACACCAACAGAAGGTGAGGGGTAGGAGATTGTATGTTTTCCTACTTAGCAGGAAATGTGAGGCCAGAGAATCATTCCATATTCACAGCTCTATGATAATCAGTGTGTAAAAGACCCAAAGATGTATTTCACCCATCATCCAGTCAACTATAAATGAACAAATGTCTATGGATATTTCTGTATTTAAAGGTTTCATGTTCCTTTTTACCCCGCCCCCCCGCCTCCGGTTCACAGGTAACAGGTAGAGAATATATTTATATTTATATGTTACCATTTATATTCTATCCTGTAATTAAATCATCATGCACATCTTAATTCAGCCCCCAGGTAACACCTCTGCCTTATGAGCAGCAATTTGATCCCCAAAACCAAAACTTCAAAGCATCCTAATTTAAGAGTTATGAACCTTACTGCAAAGAAGTCTGCACCATCCCAGAGTTCACCACACGCCTCCTTTCTATGGACCAATGTAAGTTTATAGAGCAGGGACACGGAACAGAAGGGATGCAGGGGACGAGTGAAGGGGGTACAAGGAGAACTCCCCACCCCCCCATGAAGAGTGGCCTCAGGACGGACTGTATTTACTGGGAAAGAAATCAGATTCAACCACATCATTTCCCTACGCAGTGAATTTTTTTTATTATCAATATATCATGTACAGATTGGTTTTTTTTTTAAAAGTGGCAAATGTGTAAAAGTATAAAAAAGAAAATAAAAATCGCCATTCATCCCACTGTCTGGAAAACAATCATTGCAAATGTTTTGTCATATGTATTTCTTTCCATTATTTTTTTCTATGCTTACATATCTATTCCGAGATAGAGGATACAGATGTAGGAACAAAAGTTTTCATTTTTAAACAAAGTCGGGGTCACACTATGTTGTGTTATAGTGTGCTTTTTCTTTTGATACCATCTCAAGAAGACTTTCCTGTGCTATTAAACATTATTTTAAAACAAATTTTCACGCTACTGAAACTTAGGTTATGAGTCAATTTATTTAGCTGAGAGTTTATTATTCACTTTTCATTACTATAACTACCACAAGCATGAATAGCCTTGTTTAGCCCAGAGAGGTAGCGTAGTGTTAAGACCACACACTGCAGAGCCAGACTGCTTGAGTTTGAATCCCAATCCTACCACTAGCTGTGCCTCTTTGGGTAAATTACATAACTTCTCTGCCCCTCAGTTTTCTCACCTGTAAAATGGGACTTTAAAAGTACCCACCTGAAGAATTATCATTGGGAATTTCTAAGTTTATCTACGTAAAAGGCTTAGGACCTGAAGATAACAGCTGATACATCGTAAAAGCTATACAATTGTTGGTTGTTGCTATTATAAAGAAGCAAGCTTGCTCAGCTTTCCTCGAATTTTCCCAGGACTCACCCCAGCCCTGTACCCTTGCTGGTGTTTCAGAGTATTATTAGTCATTGTTCACCCTCCACACTGGGTGTGTGGGGACTGGAAAGGCGGCAGTCACGGAGCTCAATTACCTGGACTCCCTCTTTTCACGTCATTGCCGTCCTTTTGGTGTTTAATGGCTTCACCATCCAAAAGAACATCACTGAAGACAGAAATCCACACTCATTTCTTTCTTCCTCTCCTCGCCCCATCCTCTCTCTTACATCCTCAACCCACGCCTTCCAACATAGGCCTTTCCCTTCCCACCTCACACTAAAATGAACCCTCAATCCCGAGTAGATCAAGAGGAAAGGAGTCAATCCTGGGTCCATAACACCTGTGTTTAGAGTAATTTCTAACCCTAATATCCAAGGGTTTTGCTTCTTTTTTATTTTTCCTGTATTTCTTTTGTTCTCCTCAGGACTATGATTTATGCTTTAGGCTGCTTTCTATTCAGAAGACATCATTCCTCCTTATACTGAAGAGATGAGAGGGAGAAGAGGAAAAATGTGGTATATGTACGTATCTATAGGAAATGAGGAGGTCGGTCTCTCTCGCTCACTCTCTCTCTCTGAGAGCTAGAGTTTGGCAAGCACCTCACCTCAGGATTTTTGACGCTAATGAGGTAGCAAGGAGTAGAGAATTGCCTGCTGGGAGACAAACTTCAGGAAGATTGCTCAGAGCATCTCGCTCAGCAGAACTGATAAGATTAAACCAACTGTAACCCAGTAAACAAACCACATGGGAAAAACCAGAAATGTTTTATGATTTTGCTCCAAGAAATGTAACTTTGGTGCTCTGTGTGTTGGACAAATTGAGTTATGGGGAAGAAGACTAGGTCAGAAAGCAAACCGCGGGTTGTTTTTCTGTTGAAAAATCTACAGCCTGGGGTTAGCGTTTAAAATCTTGTGCAGTACAACTCGCAGGAAGGGAGACTCCTAAAATAGTACTTGCTGAGATCACTCTTTTGCTGTTGTACTCTCTCCCCTTTCCTTCCTTTGCCTTCCATTGAGTTCCCTACACATCTCTACAGGCCTAAGGCTAAATTTCCAGCTGGCCCTAATCCAGGCAGATATTTTTTATAGGGTAATTCTACATTCGGGATACTCCTTTCTGTCTAAATGAGTCAGCAAGCCTTTACCAATTTTGTATTCATTTGCTGATAAGGGAAGTCACGTTTTCTCTCAAACAAAGTGTGGGGATATCTGCGGAGCAGCAGAAGGGTCTGTGTTCAAGCATTGTTTCTGCCCATGTCAACAATGTGGCGGGGTGGCGGGGTTCCCCACCAAGCCTCAACTTACTCATCTGTAAAATGGGATTCCTGCCAGCCTTGCCTACTGTATAGGATCATTGTAAGGATTGAAAGAGGCAATGTTTGTACGAGGCACTTCATAAATCGGCAACGGCTTTCCCACATATGATACCAGCTGTTCCAAAACCCAGCTAAATCTTCTAGGGTAAGACAGTCCTAAGGAAGAATTTAAGTCACATTTCATTCCTGGACAGATGACATGCCCTAGTCACTTGCCCAGTCTCAGTTTTAATTGGCTGGCTCTGTGGTTTGGGCTTCTCCCTTCTGTTCCTGAAATGGTTTGTCCTTGTTCCTTTTCATAGAATTCTTTCCCTGCTTCTGAGCAAATTAAGAAGTCATCAGAAACCAGTGAAGGCTACAGAGAGCACCAAAAAAAAATAAAAAATAAAAAATAAAATGCATACATATTTTAAGAAAGGAAAAAAAAACTGTATTAAAATTGTAATACTCAATATATACCGATAACAAAACATGAATACAAGTCACATTTGACTTCTGCAATAACAAGAGGTGCTCAAAGTGGTTCCCATCAGTGTAATTTTAATACAGTTTCTTTTTTCAATCTTAAAATGTGTACACATTTTTTTGGCACCCTCTGTCTATTAGTTCTGAATGTCAAATGTGCTGGTCAACTGACTCCAGAGAACAATGTATCTACGTACCAGGAAGCCAGGTTAGAAGAAAAGATGGCTAGCTGTGAGAGGCTAATTTTCAGAGGGGCTTTTACATTTGCCTCTCACCTGGGATAGCAACTGGATGACTTGTGGCCGTAACAATTAGCAATAACAGCTCTGGCCACTTGCCAAGATACTATCAGGAGGATAAAAACTCTGTGGGCTGATAAACTGATGAGAAACAGGAAATGCCTAGCTATCACCTCTTCCCCATCTGCCCCACTCCCAACCTTGGTCAATTATAAAGTCACTTGATGTATGATTAAAGGTAAATCCAGGAACACAAGATTTGCTTGGTAGGGTAGAAGCAAATGGAGGTAACTGATAATTTTTTCACAGTGCCAAGAGTTCTACAAACATGATTGCATCCTCTTCCTTTCCTTTTAATTTACAGGGAGAGACATATCGATACTTAACCTTTGACCTATCTCTGAAAAAATGCCACCTGATTGGGAAGATGACACACCCTGGGTAACATGAGCTTGCAGTCTGATATGTTTATTTACCTGAGGGATGTACCCACAATAAAATAAAAACAACCAACCAAAGTATCTGTAACTCCTGAAACAGAATTGGGATAGACACACCAATCAGGTAAAACAAGCACAATAAAATACTCCAAGAGATAAAGACATAAATAATATAAATCAGAAATAAGAGAGCATAACCACAATCAAGTAAAAACGCTAAGAATAAAAAAATATGATAGCTGAAATAAGGAATTTATTAATAATAGATGGAATCAATAATAGAATTGATAAAGCTGTGGGATTAATTAGACATTTGGGTAACCAGAAGACAATAGGAAGAGAATCCTTTCTTTTATACAAAATATAAAGGAAAAGCTAAAAGATATGGAGGGTGTAAGTAGAAGTAACAGTATACAGACAATGAGAGTGCCAAAATAAAAGAAATGAATAGTTGGGAAAGTCATTATGAAAATCTTGATAAACTTTTCAGAATTAACAAAAATTAAAATAATTTAGATTTAAAAGACTCATAGCACACCTAAATGCATTCTTATGAAATCTAAGAATATCAAAGATAAAGCAACTATTCAAAATGCTTCCAAAAATAAGAAAAAATAACTTTCACAGGAAAAAGAATCAAATTTTTATCATCTTATTTGGCAGCAACTTGGATGCAAGAAGTATAAGAATTTTTTCAAAATACAATAACATAGATTCTTAATTTTTCAATTCAGTGGTATTGTCCCTTAAATATGAGGATATAATAAAAAATATTCTCCAGCATATGGGCTTTACAAGATCTTTTCATATGAATCTCACCGAAAGAAATTACCGAAGAAAGTATGCAAATAAAGACAAAGGATACAGTAAGAAATATAAAAATTAAAGCTGATCAAATAGTTTATCTAAATGAGAAAATTCTAAAAGAGTGAGAGAGAAAGATAAATATTATATCCATAAAATTCAGAACGAAAAATCAATATAATGGAATGGGGCGGGGTAGAGTTTATTCCAGGTACACAAGACATGCCAAGATACTTGCATTATTAGATTTAGACATGGTTTTGATGAGCTTAAGAACTCTATAAAGAAAATAAACATGGGAATGAATCTTAAGAATAACCACTTTTTAAAAAAAAATAATAGAAAAGAGTATATGACTTTTAAATCAGAAGGATAAAACTTAATAGATATAATAGAAAGCAGGAAAGAATTTTTAAGAAATGAAAGTACAATAAATTGAAAATATGAAATCATATGGCAGAAATATGTTTTGCTTGCTTTAGTAATAATTACAAAAGCTAGCTAAGGTCCCAAACTGACAAGACACACATACCTAGCAAGTACGTGGTACAAGGTAGCCACCAACCTTAATTCTTTCCAAATTTTCCACTTAGTTTTCATAGAAACAATAATTCTGTTTGATATTATTGTTTGTCGGTTCATATCCCACTTAATCAAATTACCTACTTTCAATAACAATTACAGTTGACATAAACATGTTTGGGAATAAACACGACTTACTCATGGGTGAGAGCAGCAGGGAGAGGGCACCCTGCGGAGTGACCCACTACCGGAAGTTCCAGAAGTTCCAAGTGCCTTGGGTTCAGAAGTAGGACGTCAGTTAATCCCATGACTCAGTTAAATGGAAGTCATTTAATACCAGTTCAATTATATCTCAAAAAATACTTACATTTCTAAAAGCTTGTGCTGGTGCCCAACACTTCCTCTTAGAGACTTTGACTTGTTTTTAATTTTCTACAAGCGTGTTGGCTCCCAGTATGATTACGTTAGACTCTGGGCCCAACCGTCATGACTTTCATAGAGCATAAGAGCCCACAGAAACATTTGATGATGCATTTAAAGTGTTTTCCTGCAATAAGACAGCCACTTAAAGCCAACTATTATTTATTAACTTAGTATCACTCCTGTTCTATGAGCTATACTCCCTAGGAACCTGTGTAGCAAATTACAATTATGCAAAGAAAAGACCAAAAAAAAAAGCATTGCCTAAGAATAGTTTTCCTTTTTAACAATGTCACAAAAAACAGGTGATTACTTTGGTTTAAAAGTCAGCACAAGTCTCATTTGGAAGTTATGCATGGAATAAGAATGCTTTGGGGAAATACTGGCTGACCCAATGCTTTTTTGTTCTCTATCAACAAGTTGTCTCTTGACAAATGTCATTTTGGTGGTCTCTCATGTGTTATCCAATTGTCACTGCCAATGGGGAAGCTTCTGCAGTTTCACTATGTAGTTTGATATTTGCAGTAGCTTCCTGGTAAATATCTTTTCTCGAACTAAAGTTGATTTCTTTTATTCTTATCTTGGTAGGCATTGGGGTCTCTATGAAGATAGTCATGTGGTTTTGTCTCTTTTAACCTGGAAATGTAAAATATTGCATTAATAGATTCCTATGCTGACCTGTTCTTGAACAATGTATAACTCTTTTTAGAAGCTGCTGGATTTTACCTGCATATATTTATTGACGATTTTTACATCTATGGCCATGAGCGAGATTTATCTACAGTTTTTGATACTCTCCTTGTTCAGTTATAGTGTCAGAATTATGCTAGTCTTGAAAAATGAGTTGGAAAAATGTTCCCTATTTTTCTATGCTCTGAAAGAGTTTAAATAACACAGAAATGACATGTTTCTTAAAGCTTGATGGACTGTGCCAGGAAAATCACTTCAAACTTTTCTATAAAGATAGGCCTCTAACAATACTTCAACTTCTTTTATGATTATTGTTCTTTTCAGGTTTTATAGATCTTCTGGAGTCTGTTTTGTTACTTGATATTATTCTAGACAGTCAATTTCATCTATATTACAAAATGAATGATTTAAAGTAATAAGTATATTCTCTAATTTTGAAATCTTTTTGTATCTGCTTATTTTCCTTTTGTTGAGTTATGTGATTTGTGTTTTTTAATTTTAAATATCTAAATATTTATCTATTTTACTGACTTTTTGAAGAAACAAGCTTTTTATTTAATTGAAGGTTGTGTTTTTTAATTAATTTCATAGTTTCATCTTCCATTAATTTCTGCTTTATCTTTATTAACCCCCTTCATTTACTTTTTATAGGCTTATTTGTTTTATAGTTTTAATTGAATGCTTAATTATTTTATTTTCATTCTTTGTTGATTTCTAAAAAAATCTGAGTATTGATTTACTGTTATATTTGAATGTGGAAATTTCATATTCATATATTTCTCAATGGCTTATAATTCTAATATGATTTCTTCTTAAACCCTAGTTTTATTTAGAAGAGTGTTTTATTAATTTCTAATACAATGGTTGGCTATATTTTTTTCTCCATATCTAGTTTTATTGCTTAATACAGTAGTCTCCCGTTATCTGCAGGGGATATGTTTCAAGACCCCCAGTGGATGCCTGTAACCTCAGAGTACCAAACCTTGTATATACTATATATTTTTGGTATACATACATACCTCTGATAAAGTTTAATTTATAAATTAGCACAGGAAGAGATTAACAACATTAATAATAAAATAGAATAATTATAACGATATACTGTAATAAAGTCATGTGAATGTGGACTCTCTGAAAATATAACTTATCAGTTTCTGAGAGAGCATTAAAGCACCTCACCATCACTGTGTTTTGGGATTTCTCTTTGTATTTCCAGCAGTTTGGACCTTATCTATTTTAAGGTGTTTTGGCAGATTTCTCCTGACTCGGGGCCTTTGTACTCTGTATGCTGTTCACTCTGATTTATCCTGTCATAGCAATCTGCACTTAATTTGGATGATATAGTCTCTTAAAGTTCCCCAAAGTTTCCTGGTAGAGGTTTTTTTTTTCCTAGTTTTCTCCTTTTTCATGCACTATTTCAATTTCGTCCAATGCCAGTTATATTTCTTTATTGTGTCATTTTTTTATATGCTGTTCTCAAATAATTGTCCATTCAGATGTACGACTAAGGTGGTTAGTGCTGATGGCTGTTAAGGGTTTTCTCTGCCTGTGAAAGTCTGTCTCACCAACTTTTATAAGAGACGGAAGCCTTTAGCCTTTGTGTAAAGGGACAGGTGTGCTAACAGGCAGGTTTTTCTTTGGGTGCATGAAGGAGGAGCAGGAAATCCCCAATTACCAAAATGAAAAAGCCTTTCCATGGAGAGTGTAGTGTTTTATAGAGCATGTCACTCCTGAATATAATTGAGTTTCTTTCTTTCTCTCTTTGAATCATTCTGGATTTCTAAAGTTAACTCAAGCTCTGTCCCACTCTTCTCCCGAGTCCTTCCAGTACGGGGATACCAGAACCTCCCCCAGATGATACATGATATTAACCATCACGATGAAAATAACTTTTATTGAGCATGTTCTCTAGAACCTATATTCAGTACTTTATTTCGATTATCTCCCTTTAGTGTCATAACTGCTCTATAAAACTGGTACTTTTTACTCATGTTTACTCATGTTTTACAAATAATGAGACTAAGTCTAAGGGTGATAATGAAACGGGTGAAGTTAAATACCTGTCCAAGGTTACATCACTAGTAAAGGTGGTGGATGCAGACAGGCTGACTTAACACAGGTCCATACTGCCTCTCTCTGATGTGATGCCACTTTCCTCTAATGTTGTGGGGGCTATGGAATCGTCTTTAACCCTTGATCAGGTCATGAGGCGTGGAGGAAAATTCCAGAACAAAAAGTCTAGATAAGACAAAGGAATGGATTCTAGGAAGGTGTGCCTTGTGTGCTGAAGGCATGGAATTCCAACGTCTGAGAAGGCGGCCTTCTCATAATGGCTTACCCAGGCCACACTTTGGAGATTTAAGGGTCTGGGACAGCTCAGTTTCAGGCTGTTTTTGCTATGATTTATAGCCAGGATTCAACCCTGCACGTAGCAGTCATGTGCCATTCTACTCAGACTCAACTGCTCCCACGTTTGCCCCTTGTCATTCCAACTTCAGTTTAATAGGAAACACAAGCCACCCTGGAGATGGCAGACCTAGCTTCTATCCATCGACTGGGTGGTTGCAGGTTCAGCGCAGCCCTGCAGAACTTCAGCTTTCTGTTTTTAGAGTTTGACCCCACAGAAGTCATGCTGGGTGAGCTTTGTTGAAGGACTCCTGCCAGATTGGCTTGCCACACAAACCAGCCAAAGAGGCAACACAGCCGGCCAATTAGCCAGCAGCTGTCTGTCAACTGAATAAACGAGGTGAGTGGAAGCAAGGGGCTGTCTTTGCCACAGACAGTAAGCAGAACACACAGATTAACTTTTCTGGTCTTAGAGCTCTTTGGGGAACCTGCCATTTATTCTATCTGTATGCTCAGACTCCTTGATTTTATGACAGGAACTTGACCAAACTACCTTTGGCAAAGCAAAGGGATCTCACCTCAATTGCCACGGAGAAAATCTATTTTCCAGGTTAGCACAAGATAAAACTAACATGAAGCTGCTATCAAAACTCTGGTTGTGACAAATAATGTTTATCAAGAGACGCCTAAAAATTTTGGATCATATTATAGAACAGAATTGTATCAGAGCATGAACTTCACAGTCTGGACTAGTATCTCAGCTCCCTTCTTCCAGCTCTGTGGTTTTGGACAAATTGTCTGACCTCTCGGGTCTTAGTTTCCAAGTTGGTCAATGGGAATAACAGTTCCCACATAAGGGACTTGCTTCGAGGAATACACCAGCAGGTAATCTGTGGAAAGTGCTTAGAACAACTCCTGGCCTAGGGGAAGAGTTTAATGGATGTTGACTATTGTTCTTAAATGTTCTGAATTTTAACTGACCCATAGAACCAAAAGGTGAGTATTATCATCACAGTTTTTAACAAAGGAGCAAAGTAACGAAAAGGAAAGTCACGGCATTGCGTCCACCCTTTGTGTTGAAATGAGCCAGAATTCAATCCTCAGCTGTTTTGATCCTAAAGTCTTGGAACGGTCCAGGAGCTTCACTGAAATTTACTCCTTGTAGAACAGCTTTTACTGACTTGTTCTTTGGCATTATGCCAACTCCCCACAAGAGGGGCTGTTAGGAGACAGACTCAGTACATCTGTGATTGGAGCTAGTGAGGGAATCATGATAGGACCGTTGTCTGCCACATCACACAGCAGTTTCTGCATTCATGGGAGAAATTCCTCGGGAATCAGTTTTCAATAAAACTGGCCTCCTTCTGAACAAGTGGTTTGTTTTATTTTTCTTATGGAGAACTGTGACTAATCGTGATCCTTCTTTGTTTTGGCTGCTAAGAAGCTTAGAGTCAAATTTGTTGCTTTTCTGTAGTACTTTCATGTACTAATCTTATTCCAGATTTATGATATTCCTTTTCGTGTTTCTCCTTTACTCTCATTCCCTTGATAATATATTTTATCCTGTTGAACAGTGTATATTTTGATACACTTCTACAGTGCCTTTCTGGAATAAAACGAGAATAAATGTGCTTTAAAAATCTAAAAATATAGTGCAATCCATGTTTATCTCTTTCCTTGGGTTTGGGCTTTGCTGGTCCTGTTGGAGCAGATGCTATTTTTTTCCCCAGGGTTGGACAAGCGGCACTGGAAGATATGACACAATCGTTCAGAGCATATCATGGTACCTAGTATGTCAGCAGTAGGCCGAGGCTGATGTAAACTACAGAAATTTATGAGAATATTACATAGCCAACCATATGCTAATTTATTTCCTACACAAATGACTGACTGCTAGGGGCAGATAAAATCAGGGGTAAGGAGATCGGAAATGTAAGCAATTACATCAACTTTTCTACAAACTCCTCAGAAAGCCCTGTTCATTCAAGGCTGGTTCAGGTTCCTCTTCACGGTGGTCTCTGCTATTGTTGTATTTATTACACTGCAATGTAATAGGATTGTTTTCTATTTTATTATTTTCCTAATGCTCAGGACAGTGCCAGGTAGGTAGGTAGATAGGTAGGTAGGTAGGTAGATAGATAATACAGACTCAATACATATTTCTTGAATGAATGATTCAAGGGTGCAGAAGAAGGATCCTTAACAAAATAGGGCAGATGGAAGACTTGGAGAATTTCTGGGGTAGTAACACAAACGTTGTGTCTAAACTCTTTCACTGCGTTAATTAATTTCAAGTGGTTTTTTTTCCCTAAAATGTGTCAGAAATCCACAAAAACCAAAAAGTTGATATTGTGACTATTTTGTGCATTTAGTAATAACAATTTGAGCTGCTTTGTATATAAATGACATTATTTTTATGTATTCTATTGTTATTCATTACTGATATCCTATAAATATCCTATTGTTACTCATTCTTGAAAAACACAAAAATATAGAAAAATGTACATCTGCTTTCCTAAACTTTCTTTCTGGAAGTTTCCATCCACACTCAGCGGATGGAAATATTCATTCAGATATATCCAACCGTCACAGCAAAATTAAATAAGAATGTGTAAGTCAGACAAAGAAGAAGAGGAAGAAAATTCAAAGCAAAGGAAACCGTATGCCAAGTCACAAAGCTAAAGAAACCATGACATGCTTGGGGAATTGCAAATATTTCAATATGTATCCAGTCTGGGTTAAGAAGAGATGAACTTGGAATGTGAATTTTATCTTGAGCCCCATGGAGAGTCATTGATGAATTCTAGGTAGGGGAAGGGGCAGGTTACGAGATGATCACGTATGTGTTTTAGAGAGATTACTTTGACTCCAGTGAGGACGGTGGATTGATGGCAGACATTTAGGAGGCTATTACATCAATCCAGGAGGGAAATGATGAAGCTTTTAATTAATTAGGTAGTGGGAGTTGCGATGGAAAGGAGGGGTACACTTGAAAAGGTTTTCAGGTGGTAGAATCAACAATCGTGATCAATTGCCTGGGGAGGATACGGGAGAGAGGAGTCTGTAACGCAGCCCACATTTCTAGTTGGCTAACAGGATAGATGCTGGTGTCGTTTTCCCAAACAAAAAAATAAAAGAAGGTGAGGGAGGGTGATTAAGTCAACTTTGGATACATTGCACTTGTGATACCATGGGTACAGCTAAATAAAGCAGGCCTTTCTTTCTATACAAGGATTTGGAGCTCCAAAGATTGATTTGGCTAGACACTGCATGATTTGGGAAGCACCAGGGTGTAGCTGGTTGCTGAAGGCAGGAGCAGGATGTATTTTCCCATTCGATTAGGAGAGAGTAAGAGATAAAACACTCTGAGATCTTGACCTTTGGGAGATGAGCAGACATGGAGGATTCAACGAAGAAGGCTAAGAAAGATGGCAAGAATGGGAGGGAAAAAATGGGAGCTCTCAAGCCAAAGGAGGAAAAAATATCAAGAAATCAGGAGAGTCTTTCATTTCCAGCAATTTGACAGACAAGGTATCCCAAGCAATCCTCCTTTTGAAAACAACCTGTGGATAAAATTTAAACATATTTTCAAATGAATTGCTGAACTGGTAAGTAAGGAATTCTCAAAGGTGAAAAACATGGATTCAGAGGGGCAAGCTGGCTCTGAGGCCCACTTTCTCAGAGAAATAACTATTGAACTCCAGAGACCTTGAACTTTCATTTTGATAGCAATGAAGTTACACAAAGTAGGAGACAATAAGGTAAAGAGTCTAATAGGAGATGCTGTAGAAATGTGAGGATTCTAGGATAAAAGTGAAAAATAAATTAATTAATTAATAAATAAACCCAGCAGAGGAGAAGAACCAAGAATCTTGCTTACTTTGACCTGCTTCTCTTTAGTAAAAAGCAGGAAAAAAAATCTCACCCTACCACAAACACTTCTCTTAAAAATTTGGAACCACACACTAGACGTCCAACGGTTTAAAGATAAAATCATAGTTATAAAAAAAAAAGAAAAACAAAATTACTAAAACACAAAATAAATGTTGCACCAAAACAATGACCAAAAATAGCAGACGTCTGAGTTATGTCAACAAAGACTTTCTCTTCTAGAATTAATCAAGCAAAGAACAACAAAAGAATATAATTTACATGTAAAAGAAATAAAAGAGGGTATTAAAAACAGAGTAAAAAAAAGCCAAAAATATTAGTGGGCTGTAGAGCTAATTAAGCCTGAAACATCGTCGGAGGCAAAAATGATAAAACTGAAGTTGCTCTACTTTGGGCATACCATGGGAAGTGAGGGCTCTTTGTAGAAACAGTAATGCTAGAGAAAATAGATGGCAGGAGGAGAAGAACATAGATAAACTGACCCCATAGGCATGAGACTACAGGAGTTGAGTAGGACTGTTAAGGAAAAGACATTGTGGATGTTACTCATTTATAGGGTAACAGGAGTCTAGGCTGACTCAAATGCATCACACACACACAAACACACACACACACACACACACACACACACACTCTTCTTACAGTTTTAATTTGCATTTTTCAGATGACTATTGTGGCTGAGCATTTTTTTCATATGGTTATTCCCTATTGAAGTTTTTCTCTTCCATGAATAATAATTGCCTGTTTGCAATCTTAATTCATTTCTAATTAGTTTCATTTTTATTGTCTAGTTTACCTTAAGTGAATCTGAATAATAGCGCTTGCAACTTGTCAGTTCTCCTGAAACTTTGTTTATGCTTTATTTCCTGTATGCTATCATTCTATTTTAAATATAATTAAATTCAGCAAAAAAAAAAAAAGCCAAAAATATTATTAATGCAAATTATGGAAGGAAGAGAGACAATATTTGAAGGTATCATGGATAAAATTGTACAGAATTAATGAAAGAAATCAACCTTTAACCTACAAATTTCAAGCAGGATGTGTTTCAAGACACAGTCGTGATATGTAATATACCAAAGACAAGGAGAACATCCTAATCGTAGACAGAGAGAAAAGATCACCCAGAAGGGAAGAGTGAGACCAACATTTGATTTCTCAGCAAAAAATAGACTATGAAATAGTACACACAATGTGCTGAGAAAGCAAAGCAATCAATCTAGGGTTCTTTCCTTTCTTTCAAGGATGAGGGCAAAATACGAAATTTTCAGATAAGCAAAATAAGAGTTTGCCATCAACAGGACTCTACTTAAGAAAATTCTAAAGTATGTACTTAATAAAAAGAAAAAGAAGTGGTTCCAGATGGAAAGCATGGGATACAAAAAGAAACAATGTACAAAGAAACTGATAATTACGTGGGTAAACATAAATCGCTGAGTCTCTGAAAACAACACTAACATCTATTTATAGGATTTATAGGTTTAAAAAAAGATCAAACAAATAAAGGGCCAAAAAATGCATATAAATTGGAAGGGACTGATTGGTGTGTTCTGAGGTCCTTGGATTATCTGATGAAGTAATAAGATTGATTACCTTATGGTTTGTTAAGTACATGTGTTAAATACCTAGAAAACCTCTAAAACACTTTAACATTTTTATTTTATCTTTTCTAATTATTTGTACTTTGACAAGACACTAAATTATTTCTAGAGCAATACAGATATATTATACACACGAGTATATAAACCAATAAATATTCTTTAAAACTAAGGGACTGGCCAATACAGTCAAATGTCCTTGACATAGGTCTTAAGGATGATCTTTTGAATATGATACCAAAAGCAACAATAAACAAGTGGGACTACATCAAACTAAAATGCTTCTGCACAGCAAAGGAAGCCATAAACAAAATGGAAAGGCAACTTACTGAATGGGAGGAAATATTTGCAAAACATATGTCTGATAAGGAACTCATTTTCAAAATATATAAAGAACTCATACAACTCAATAGCAAAAAACCAATATAAAAGAAAACAAGAATCAGATTTTAAAATGGGCAGAAGACCTGAATAGACATGTTTCCAAGGAAGACACACAGATGGCCAACAGGTACATGAGAAGATGTTCAACATCACTAATCATCAGGGAAATCAAAACCACGGTGACATATCACCTCACACCTGTAAGAATGGCTAGTATCAAAAAGGAAGAAACAACAAGTATTGGTGAGAATGTGGAGAAAAGGGAACCGTTGTACACTGTTGGTAGGGATGTAATTTGGTGCAGCCACTACGGAAAACGGTATGGAGGTTCCTCAAAAAATTAAAAATATAATATAACTACCATATGACCCAGCGAGTCATTTAACCAAAGAAAACAAAAACCCTAACTCTAAAAGATATGTGCACCCTCATGGTCATTGCAGCATTATTTATAATAACCAAGGTATGAAAACAACCTAAGTGTCCATCCAGGAGTGACTGGATAAAGAAAATGTGATACATACAATGGAATATTAATAAGCCATAAAGAGGAATGAAATCCTGCCATTTGCAACAACATGGATAGATCTTCAGGACATTATGCTAAATGACATCTGTCAGACAGAGAAAGACAAATACCACATGATCTCACTTATATGTGGAATTAAAAAACAAACAAACAAACAAACAAACAAACAAACAAACAAACAAACCAAGCTCATATAAAGAGAGAACAGTGTGGTGGTTGCTGAAGGGTAGGGTACGGGGGGGATACATGGTTAAAGGGGTCAAAAAGTACAAAGTTCCAGGTATAAAATAAATAAGTCCTGGGCATATAATCTATAGGATGGTGGCTATAGTTAATAACACTGTACTGCATACTTGAAAGTTGCTAAAAGAGAAGATCTTTATAAAAAAAAAAAAAAGGTACAAGGTAAGGATGGGTACAGATAATATGTATGTATGCGTATGTATGTATGTATAATTAACATATACATATGAGCACATATATTAGAATACATAATGTACAATTAATATATACCCGTACATAGATATACAATATATATACATATAATTTTATAAGAACATTAAAATGAGGGAGAGAGAAAGCAGCCTAGGGTAAGTATGTAAGAACAGTGAGGAACGTTGAGAACAGCTCTTTAGGGAAGTGGGGATCGAACTAATTCAAGACTTGGAGAACCAACCCCTGGGCATGATTCTGAGCCTAGCTGCGATTCCAAACGCCACTTCTGTAGGGAGCCTCATGCATGGTAGGATGACTCTTCTCCAGCAGGGCTCAGGAGGACATCAACGGAGGAAGCAGAAGTTTGAGCTCCGAGTTGGGATTGTGCTGGGTTTCGGGTCAGAAGCACAAGGAAGTGGAGTAGTAGAGACACGTGAACAGTGGAGCTAAGGACATTTAAGCTCCAGAGCCTTTGGGATGCACCCCTGAGAGGCCAGCAGGCTGCTCACAGGATCAGCTGGTGTCTTAAATTTGCAAAAGTAAAATATTTCATTGGTTAAGGCCACCCGCTTCTTCCACTCCAGCTTCAGGTCTGTCACACAGACTCTTACAACTCTTTGTCAAGTCCTGGGCATTTTTGTGACCCAGCTTGAGGGAAGTTGAGTTAAGGGTTAGTTTTCCTAGAAACTAATGTTTATGTGATTCCTAGACACTTCCATGTATAGTTAGGTTACAGTTACATAGTTACTTCCAGGGTAGGATTGGCTTTCAGAACATTTCTATTGCTCCTGGTCACCTGACAGTATGATGCAGACTCAGGGAAGAAAGTCCTCCTGGGGTGTGCACGTGTCCTCCAGTGCCCGGCACCGAGAAAATGTGGGAAGTGGTTAATGAGTGGTGACAATTTGACGGGTGTTGAAGACTACTCATTGCGCAAGAAAACCCGAAGAAACCTGAAATCTTAAAGTTCAGAAATAAAAGAGCCTTGCTAGAAATGTCCCCAAATTTGACAGCAATCCTAAAATTTCCATGACATTACCATAACAGGTGGTAAAGCTGAGAGAAAATGATCTTAACTATTAATGATTACACATAAGTTTTGCTCAACCAAACTCGGTCTCAGCCTGCAATTGTAGTCATCACATTGGCAGGGATTCCACCTGCTGGCAGCCAACTACTTTCTCTTCTAATGTGCTTGTGCCTGCATTTTCTGGTATTGAAATTATTAGAAATGTTTCCCTTTTACTAGAGTTTGGGCATTATACGGATTTTTAAAAAAGCATGTGTTCATACAGGTTATATTATTTATGGTGATTTCAGGATAATCAAAGGGATCTCAGAAAATTTACTACAAAAAGATGCATTGATTCTGGTCAGGTTGAGAACCACTGATCTAGGCCAACCATCCACCTGGAGCTTAGAGTCCAGCCTCAGGATTCTGTTCTGTGTCTTTGACCTCTACTCGTGTCTCCTTTCAGCCTATGATCTTTAACCGCCCTCGCCGTCTTTGGGGAGGCAGGGCTGTGTACAGAGATCGGCCTCAGGACACTCTAGCCCTCCCTTCCAGTTGATATAAATCTACCTCAAACCACTTTCTTTCACTCATACTGGCCTTCCTTCTGTTCCTCAAAGACACCAATTTGTTTCTGCCCCAGGACTTTTGCACGCTTGCCTCCCCAGATCTTTGCATGGCTAATGTCTTCTTGTTTTCATGTCTTGGCCCTGATAGTACCCTTTGAGAGGGGCTTCTTCTGAACTTCATTCAAAGCTGTCCCCCACATACGCTCCATTACGTGATCTTGTTCTGTCTCCTTCGTAACACTGATCTCCTGTAAAATGAACTTGTTCATTCATTTACCATTTTAGTGACCTCTATGACAGCAGGGACCCAGTTTGTCCTTTCCAGCTCTGTATTGCCAACATCTAAACACTATCGGGCACAAAGTAAATGCTCAACAAATGGTTGTTGAGTGAATTAATAAACCCGTGTGTATTCGTCTGCCAAGGGGCCATAAGAGAATACCACAGACAGGGTGGTTTAAACAACAGCAATGTATTTTCTCACAGTTCTGGAGGCTGGAAGTCTTAGATCAAGGTGTCAGCAGGGTTGGTTTCTCCTGAGGCCTCTCTCTTTGGCTTGCAGATGGCCAATATCCGAATGACTTTTCACATGATCAGCCCCCTGTACACATGCCCCCCTGGCATCTCTCAGCCAGTGTCCTAATTTCCTCTTCTCATAAGGACATCAGTCAGATTAGGTGGGGCCCCACTTTAATGGCCCCATTCTAACCTAAGCTCTTCAGACCTTCCCTCCAAATCGGTGACATTCTGAGGTGCTGGGAGTTGGAATTTCAACACAGGGATTTTGGGGCACACAATTCATCCCATAACACCGTGAGCAGCTTCGTGCTGTGTTTAATGCACTTTCAGGGTGGGCGGCAGGAATCCCTCCAGCCTCGAGAAGCCTTTAGAAAATAGTCTGGAACATGCTGTCAGCACGTCTCCCCAGGTGCCCTGGATGGGACAGTGGAACCATCAGTTAGTGGCTAACGCACCTGAAGCATGGATAGAAGGGGTTTCCTAGAGATGGTCCTAAAGCAAAATAAGGGGCACCCCAAAGGTTGTCTGCTCGGCTGGAGTCTATGGATGTTTGGCCCTGGGTGGCTCTCTGTGTGCTTGGTCGTCTCTGAAACAGGTGGGACCAGCTTGCCAGGCAGTGATAAGTCGTGAGGGGCCACACACTGCAGAAAGCTGCCAGTGGCGGGGAGGTCCGGCTGGCAGGGTGCGATCAGCCCACACTGTCTGCAGCTGTCTGGGGATCGGATTTCCAAATCACCTGCTCTAGCCCAGGCTGCAGGAACCGAGCTGTCAGACAAAGCCTGGTAATTACCCCAGACTCATCCACACCTCCCTTGTCTATGTCCTAATTGAGGTTTAATGGCTTTGGTCACAGAAGGGGGCTTTTCCTGCCTTCTAGACTTAGATTCTTTCATCTGAGCATCAAGCCAATTAGTTTAGCATCTGGGGTAACTGACAGAAGTCAGGCCTGACTGCCTGGAATTCCCAGGCCAGAGGGGCCTTTTGTGGTTGCTGTCGGTGATGATGTGCCTGCTTTCAATGTTATAGGGATGCAATTTAGAAGATGGGGACTGAGGTAGAGATGGGGGGAGTTGGAGCACAGAGGGCATTTATGACTTAAGTTGTACTTGACCTCCATTTACACCTGTTTCTATTTTAGATACTTCTTCTACTTGTAGGCAACAGGTCAACTATATAACACTGGGTGTGACGACTCATTGGAGTCGTCTTAGACCTTATCCTTCCAGCATCATTCATAATCCATTTATGAGACACAATTCAGAGACTTGATGATCATGGTGAGTGGAGTTTCTTCTTGCAGTTATTTATCTTCCTTATTCTGACTCCTCGCCTCTGTCTGTGACCACTCTCCCCTCTGCTGCCTAGTCACCAACCCTTCCAAGGCAGTTAACTACACAGATTCTTCAAAAGTAGAGGAGCGGAACCAGAACTAGTCATACCAAACTCTGACTAAAAGGCCTGGAGACAGAGTCTATTGTCCCCTAAGTTTTCTTATCTACAAGCCAAGAACATTTGGCCTCCTAGGACCGAGGGGGCCCAGTGATGAATGGAGATGTTGTCTCAGTCAGCAAGCACACATTAGGGGTTTGGGCCAGTCTGCTGGGCCCCCTTCATTTTGGTTGGATGGGCTCCACCCCAGAGGCAGGCACCAGCTTGGGAGATGGATTGTGTTGGGTAAATGCGTGCCCTGCAGCCAGCTCCTGAGAGATTTTCACTCTGCTCTAGACCCTGGAACCATGCCTGGCTTTAAGCCCCTAAAGTAATCTCACCAAGAGTGTTGTAATTATCACCAGTAGAACTTGGATGTGGGGTAACTAAACTGGTTAGCTCCGATGTTCTTTGAAGTGCGAAAGAGAGAATTATAACCTTCAGAAATACTGTTTTGAGAGGGGGTAGGTGTGCACGCATAATGAATTATTGGGTGATGTTCTGGTACCGAGTGAAAGAAGGAGGTGGTGGATGGACTTTGGAAAGCCTGTGAGTGAGCGTGTCCTCTGCTGGTTTGTATATTTCAACTTCGAGCCCAAGGTGGCCTTCTCATAGTTCATATCACAGGAGGAAAGTAACAGACACGCACAGGTTTCTTGTTGTACATATTCAGACACAGGTGAATGAAGACCTATGGGGATCATACATAGTTAATTCTTGAAAGACCATTCCAATCCATCCACCTACAAGTGTTCTCCAATCTATTCACTCTTGGGGTGCCACCGAGCATATGAAGAAGGATAACACGCAGCACCTGCTCTTGACCTGCTTACAGCATCCTTGAGGAGAAGACAATAGCGCAATGGAGAAACAGCTGAAATTACAGAACCAGCCGGGGTCTAATAAAATGTTGAATTATAGAATTTCCAGCACAAATACTCTAGGGAGTTCACAAAAAGAGAGGGATGAAGATAATCACTAACAGGTATTGTGTACTTCCTATGCGTCGATTACTTTGTAAACACCTGACAGGCAGGAACTAAACGTAATAGTAACTCTTACAACTCTATAAAATGGGCACTATTGTCATTTCCATTTTACAGATGAAGTACTGCTGCATACAGAAGTCAAAGAACTTGTAGGAGGTACACACTTAAAATGACTTATTCCTTTTCTTTAATGAAATTATTCAGTCATACAAGAAGATATAAAGAACTACATTAAACAATACTATTCCAATGTTATTTTATATTAGTTTCAGGTGGACCGCATAGTGGTTCGACATTTATATAATTTACAAAATGATCCCCCTGACTAGTCTAGTACCCACCTGGCACTATACATAATTATTGCAATATTACCGACTACATGCCCTGTGCCTTACTGTACATCTCTGTACTTCTTAATTCCTTTACACTTTTCACTGTGCCACACAACGCCCTCCCATCTGGCAACCATCAGGACTTATCATGGCGGTCACTTCTTCAGGTATATAAATGTTGACTAACTGTGGTGTACCCCTGAAACTAATATAACATTGTATGTTAGCTATTTTTGCATACAAGTCTTTTTTAAAAAGAAAATTAAAAAAGAATACTTTTCCAAAGAAATCAATGAGGATGCCAGCCGTCAGAAAGATGTCATAAATGTGATTCACTGGAATGGTGACGGGATTTGAATCAGCAAAGGCAAGGGAACTTGGAGCAAGGAGAAAGCTTGGGGAAGGAGCAGAAGGCTGGGTTAAGGGAAGGAGATCTAATATAGAGCTTGACTGGAGGGGTGGGAACACATTGGTGAGGGCTCAGAATTACAGCTTTTATAGAATAAGACACAGAGATGAAGTCAGATCATGAATGACCTTGATCAAGGCAAATGTGTGATACAAGAGAAATGACAGAGCAAAGTGAGGGGTCATGAATAAACCACGTTTCCCCAATCTTCACCTGTCAGTCACTCTTGTTTAGCACCATATAGAGGGTCTTACTCAGAATCTGACATATACAAGATGTTCAGCAAATGTTTATTCAATGAAAAATTACTCAGTGAGCTTCTAGACAGCCTGCACGTCCCTCTGGTTCATCAGAGTTGCCAGATGAGAGAGAGAAAGAGAGAGAGAGAGAGAGAGAGAGAGAGAGAGAGAGAGAGAGAGAGAGAGAGAGAGAGGATGAGAGGGGACGGGAGTGCGGGGAGGGGAGGGGAGGGCACTGACATTTTTGGATGTGAGGATCTTTATTGGGAAGTCAGAGAGTTGCTAAGAGGCAGATGTAGAAAACCTGGACCATTTCACAGGGAACATCAGTACATCCCAAGTGTGAACCTGAAGGAGATGGGTTTTTGTCCATTGGTGGAAATGACTTGACAACCATTGGTGACACTGGAGTTCAGCTCCAAGAACCAGACTTCTTTGTTTCCTAGAAAGACCTAAAGAGAGGACGCAGCTATTTCCCCAAGGGGCTCTAAGTCCAGAAAGTTCCAGTCCTATGGTCTCTTGTACTTTCCTTCATAGTCCAGTCTATTGAATTTTCTAGCAGGGACTTTGGTCAGCATCTCACTTTCATGGCTTTTCATTGCTTATGGGCTAAAATCTAAATTTCCTAGCATGGAATACAGGGAAGGATTTTTATACTTTGGCCTGTGTTTCCCTTTCCAGACTCATTGTCAATCAATTTATGCCACACTCAGGATCCTGCTCTTCCCCAAGCAGGCTAGATACTGTCCTACCTCTAGATATTTGCCTATATGGTTCTGCCTAGCCAATATGTCCCCCACTTCCTGTACCATCTATAGCAATCCTACATCTTTCTCAAGGTACAAACCAGATGGCACATCCTCTGTGACATCTTCCCAATCTTCCTCAAAGTTAATTTCTCCCTCCTCTGGGACACATTTCCATTGTGGCATTTATCCCATTGCATGGTAATTATTGGTTGATGTGTCTGCACAGCTAGACTATACATTCCTCAAGAGCAGAGATGGGAGCTCTGAAACACCAGTGCTTCTCAGCATATGAAATGTCAGACACTGATTTCTAATTAAATATCTTGATGGATAATAGATATATTATAGACTCAGTTCTAGGACAGTGTTGAAGAGGTTTAGACATACATCTACAGTCACTTTTTACTCACTTGATCAACCTTCAGTCTACTCCAAGAACACTGCTTACTGGTGGCACCAGATTTGGAAAAACACTATCAGAGCCTGGAAGAGGCTGCACCTGTGAGAATGTGTCAGAGCATTGAGGTGCAGACACCACCCCCTGCAGACACAAATGGGGTTGAGACTGTCTTCCCCCCTGAGTCCGTGCACCATGGACATTCCAGGGTAGTGCACAATTACATTCCAGGGTAGTGTCCCTGATTCAGCTCAATACAGCCAGAATTCTGATTCTCTAGAATCCTCATGAAGACCTGGGATTTGGTATGACCAGACAAATTCCAGCAAACTACACAGTGTAACTGCTCACCAACTACAATACTGAGGCACCCAACTTTAAAAACCTTTCTGGATATGATGCCAAGCAACTTGTGTCGTGCATTTCCCCCCAGTGAATAGAACTATACATCCATTTTCTTGGAGGCTCTAGATGTGGCTATAGGATCTTAATTTTTTTTCATGGATAAAGTTTTTCAGTTACAAACACCTGTGATCTTCACAGAGGCAACTGAGATAGAGCGTTGCATAATGGGAAGTCCACGCTCTGTAGAACCAGAATGACCAATGACCCCGAGAACATGGTGGGAGCCATGGAACTCCCTTTCATTCTCTTCACCTCTGCCTCGGATGCTGTGCCCTCCTCTACCTGTACCCCACCTCTTCTTCACTATCTCAGCAATAACTCAAATCTTGGAGGCCTCAAGGACTCAGTGCTGGGACAGATGGTTGCTTAGGTAGAATAGTGATTGCGAATTATACAATTTCAGCTTTGCTTTCAGGAGACTTTCACGGGTGATTTGGGGAACCTAACCTCGTAGCGCTGTCTCTATTGCAAGATGCCTTTTCCGTTGGAAACAATAGGCTTATAGAATAACCCTTTAAACGTAACCCATTTCTAAGGCTGCCTACCTCCAACTCATGTTGAAGAACCACATCAGAAAACAAATTCACGTGTTACTTGCTTTCCATTCTGAAGGAAACCTTTCCTAATGACAGGAGGTAGCTGACTCCTACAGTGCATTCTTGTGACAGACAGTAGATCGAGTGACAGCAGTTAATACTTCTAAACAGGAAGAGATTTTTACATTGCTAATGAGACAAATGATACATTATTGAGGTTCCCAGCATTTCCGTAAGTCAATGACTTGTTATATGATGAGATGTAGGGTAAGCAGTTCAAGGTAAATGACTCTTTTACCTATTATAGAAGATATGTATCTTCAGAGGAAGATAAATGATCAAGTAAGAAAGGATGAAGACTCTTGCGCATTTGGACCCCTTTGGGATGTTTATTAATTTCACAAATAAACACAGCTTTATTTTCAATTAACAACAATTTTGAGATGGATTCATCGCTATGAAGACTGAAATAATGGGTTCAGAAGTGGTCATTCTGAACATTTCACCCTCTATCAAAAGTCCTCCTAGACACCAAGGGGAAGACTGTCCAGAGGTTTGGAAGTTATTTTCCATATGGGAGAGGAAGAGAGACTGTGAATAAAGCTCCTCCCGTCATAATTTCCAAAAGGAGAGACTGAAGGTGTCTTGCTCAGCTTGGTAGGCCCATTGCTTCTTGGACAAGACTTTATAAATATCTAACCAGGAGGAGGCAGACAAGGAAAGGAAGGAAAAAAAACAAGGCAATCAGGAAGAAGAGAAGGAAGCAGGAGGAAAGGAAGGAAGAGGAGAAAAAGAAAAATGAACTCCAAAGAAAAATGCTTAATCATAAACTTCTTCACACTTTTCGTCTGGAGAATGTCATTCAATGGCATAATGGTCTCCATTTTTCAGGCCCTATCTTATTTAAAATATTTCTCTGAGTTGATGGTTGTCCTTATAATTCTTAGAAAGAGAATCTTGTCTTTGTGACTTGCTATGTTAAAGCCTGGTGAGTCCAAACTCATTCATCACTGGTCATGGAATAGTTGAGCCCCTTATTTTTAGAGAGGGACAGTATTTTGAATGAGGTCTCAAAGTTCACTAATGGCAGATAAAACTTTTTCTCAATTAGGTTGTAAATTTCATAAGGAAAGAACAGGTCTTCCTCTTGTCTTTGAACTTGTCACATGCTAACACTGTGTCTTATTTATCATACAGGACTAGCAAAGTGCCCCTAAATGAGTGGACATCCAATTCTGATTTGACCCACTCCAGAAAGCTACCAAATGCAACTGAGACTGAGGAAGCTGGTCCTTCCGAAAGTAGAGGGACTATCTCTCTAACGCATAACATCATAGTATTTGCCAACATTTCTTCTATTCCAGCTACGGGTCCAAGTGCTTTGTGTATTAACAACCAATGTGGTGGGGACTTCTGTCATTACCAGATCAACATCATCAACCTCATCTTATGAATGATGATGGAGGAAGAAAGGGTTTAATTTGTCCAAGACCACACAACAGGTAAGGGGGGTGAACCAGGATTTGGGCACAGTCAGTCTTGCTCTGAGGGTTTGTGCCCTTAAATATCACATATCACCGCCTCTTGATATGACACGTATGAGGACGAAACATTCTCAGAACAATGCCAATAGCAACAACAAAATCTCTAGATCCTAAAAAAGGTAACAGGCCTGATGAGACATGGGTGAGCACTCAAAATTATGGCCCATCCATCAAATTTTTCTGCCTGATATTGACATCTGTTGTTGAATTCGTATGTTTGTGTGTTTGCTTGTCACATTTTGCTACAGTGCCTCATCCACACAGAACTCTGACCACATTCAGTATTTACTGACTTAAGAAACGTGACAATGAGTGACGCTAACAGACTGCAAGTACAGAAATGCAGCCAATGTCAGTACTGTTAACATACTGTGTTATTCCAAGGGATAATTTGAGAAACAAAAATGTTAATATACATATATACACATATATATCATATGTATATATGTGTCTTGTGTATATTTTAATATATGTTTTATATATGTATATGTATATATCATCTTTGCCTACTAGATGCCAAGTGTTTATACATTTTATCTTATTCATTCCTCACTTACTAATTGACAGAGTCAGTAAGTGACACAAGTATTCAAAGTGAAGGGTGGCTCCAACCTCTGTTGGTCCCCAGTCACTAGGAGATATGGCTTCTATTTGTTGGTTAGTAGTAGTTTGTGTCTCTTACTAACTCTGTCAGCTCATCCAAGTTACCCAACCTCTCGGAGCCCAAGTTTTCTCATATGTGACTTGTAAATGATAGAGGCTACTTTCTCATATTGTTATGAGGATTACATAAGATAAAATGAAAAATCATCTAGCATGTAGGACCCACTTAAATTTTAATCCTCTTATAAATAAGACATTTGAAATTCCTGAGGCTCTTACTCTGTCCCAAATGTCTCCCTCCATCTTGTTTGCCCAACTCTTCCACCCAGAAGACAACAAATGGGAAGGCCCTGATGCTCAAAATGGTGATTACCTCCACGTCAATTCCTTCCTCGATTGTGAATTCAAAGGCACAAAAGCTAGGCTTTCAAGAAAGTATGCCTCAAATGCATAGCTAAAGCACGACTCCATCTTATCTAAAAGCCATGTCATTTCCAAAGTCAGCAGCTCAATCGCAGGTCCTCATAAAATTCATGTACTGGGTTGCAACCAGCATTTAAAAAAAAAAAATAGAAGCAAATGTTACCGTTGTGTTTAATCTGTACATATTACACTGCAGTGTAATTCTTATTTCAACTTCTTGGCGGTTTCTTGGAGACGAATGTCGAAATCAAGAGACTCTTAGGGAACTTCTTTTGTTCCTTAGGCCAATATTGGTTGACATCCTTATATTAATTTGGTTCAGAACCTGGCTAAATCTTTTTAGCAGTACTGATCTACCTGTGATGGAGTTTGAGATCCAACGGTTGGAATCCAAAGGCCCAGGAGGGCTGAGTCTGACATCTCCATTACTGATTTCTGGTGTAGTTCCTGTCACTTCATCCTCAATAGTTTTCAGTAAATTTGAGAGGACTTTATAACTTCATGGGCTTGCCAAGTGTATAGTGAGAACCCAACACAGGTGTCTATTTCAGTGGTGCTTTAAAACCTACGATCCTTAAGTTTCACGAGGATAATAAGGTCCATGCTTTTGTCAGTCACCCTGCATTTTCTCCCCGCTTAGTCATTCTGCATTCCCAAAGCGCAGCACGGTGCCTGGTACAGTATCAGAACAATTTAATACATACTGAATGAATGAACAGTCACTCCAGCTCCAGATGGCAAAGTAAAGTGATTATTGCCCCTTGGTATTCTAATTTATTTAGCTACCTAATAAGTTTCTTGTTCACTTCAAGAGTGAAGATCTCAGCCAAAATTTTCTCTTTCAGAAATGGCCCTAATCGTACAATACCAAGATAAATGAAACTACAAGAAAACAATCAGTTCAATCTATAGGGTGGGACATTTCTACAGAACAAAAATCTGGGTATCACCAGAAATCTACAGCATAAATTTTAAGAAGAAGGGGAACTGTCATAGAACCAGAAACTAATACAATAGTGGACCTTGCTTGGATTCTGAACTATGAGAAAACATATTGAGGATATCTGGGAAAAATAAACATAGACTGGGTATCAGATACTTTTAAGGAAGTATTAATTTTGTTAGGTGTGATATTGACGTGATTATGTGAAAAATAGAAAGCCCTTATCAGTTTGCAATGCATGCAAGACTGTTTACAGGGAAAAAGATATAATATCTGTGATTTGTTTTTAAATCTCTAAGTGAAGAAGATGTGTATGTGTGGGAGGGGGATTAGATAATATCAGATTGCCTGAATGTTGATTTTGTGCAAGTTAAAGAATAGACACGTAGAGGTTCATTATACTATTAGCTCTACTTTTGTACACATTTGAAAACTTCCATAATAAAAAGTTAAATATAGGTAGCCCCAGCAGAACAGAAACAAAATATAAAAATTCAAGACTACAATGTGATACTCACTCATGTAGCCATAATCCATGGGGACCCAAAACAGCATTGACTGGGCTTTGGGCCGACTTTGAAGACTTTCCAAATGTGATAATCTGGTGCAAAATTTGCTCATTACTTTTTAAAAAATAAAAGATCATATGCAACTGTTAGAAGCATCAAAACTTCACTGTATTCATCTTGAGCAAAACGTTCCTTCCAGTCCAACTTTTTCCTTGAAAGAGGAGGAGGGCAGAGAGAGAGAAGCTGGGGTGAGAGGTCGGGAGGAGAAACGACCATTGAGTGTTTCACTTTCGGGAGAATGGCAAGATCCTTGGGGAGACAGTAAATTGAAATTAAGGCTGTTTCAGGCAGCCTACAGGATGTGCCTGCAAATGTAGACATATCTAAATGGTGAAAAAGTCTGTTTGTGCCCATTCATATGAACTGAATGCCTTGTAATGTGCTCCAGCCCTTGGGAATGGTGGCTGGACGGAGGAACGGAGGCCGGAAGAAGGGGATGGATTTGACATAAGTACTTTTAAAGTGCTCTGAAGGCTGGGCTCCTCCCTGTGGTTTAATAGCAAGGGCCACTGGGAGCTACAAGGAAGAAGCCGAGTGAATCCCTACAGCTTTTCATTTTAAGGATAACAAATCTTAAAACAGGTGTGAGCTCAGAAAGATCCTTTTACTCCTAGTCGTTCGTCTGCTGTGGCCAGCCAGCTCTCTGTGTGTTATCATTCCACAGAATGCCGGCTGGGGTAGGGGAAGGGAGGAGAGGAAAGAGAAGCTGAATAAACAAAAATCGCTTCGACTGACTAATATTCATTAAGTCCGCTGGTCATGGGCTATGAAATTTATTAAACTGTGGTTTCCAGGAGAATATATTAGTGGAGCTAATGAACACAAATAAAAAAGAGGCCTCCAGGAAATGGTTTCCTGGGCCTAGATGAGACTGCTGAGTAATGTGACAAGAGATTATAACGTTAAAAGCTTCTATTATAGTCTAGAATGCTGGTTGTCGGAAGGGGTTGCCCTCAGTGGGGGAGGGGAGATGGAAGGGAGACTAAAAGTCTGACTGGTCTGAAGATGGGGCCTAAACTTGCCATTTATATTCATGAAGGACGCTGGGTGCTGAAGGCCTCTGAACTTCAGTGCTGCCATCTGGTGGACAAGGTGCTTGAGAGGCCACAGAATAAAGATGGCAACCGCCATCTTTTAGATGCAGGAATTTGAGGGTACCCGGCACTGTTTCCTGAATAGCAGTCCTGGAAATCCTTTGTAACTGTGGTATCAGAAGCAAAGGCTAACACTCGCAGAGTCACCAGCCATGTATAATCTGACTTAAATACCACATAAAGAGAACTCAGTTATCCCAACGCTGCTGTTCTATTTTACCAGGATGATAGCAACTGATTTTACATGATCCTACCTTCAGTTTTCGGCTAAGGTGTTTCCCCCACTAAGAACATTTGTTTCATAACCTAGTCCAGTTTCTCCATCCAGAAACATTGGGGTCATCCTTGATGCTCCTCTTTCTCCCACACCTGTCATCCAATCCATCAGCAAACCCAGGTGGCTCTATAGTCCCAATATGCCAGGACCCATTTTTATCAGTTACACTGCTATGACCCTGACTGAAGCCATTGGCATCTATCTCCTGGAGGATTGCAATAGCCTCCTAACGATGCTCCTTGATTCCAACCTTGCAGTCTATATAGTCTGTTCTCCACCAGCCGCCAAAATGAACCATTAGAACATGTTAGATCATTTTACTTCTCTGCTGCAAACCTTCCCATGGCTTCTACGCTCAATCAGAGTAAAATCTAAAGTCCTAGTATGTGTGTCAGGCCCTAAATGATCTGACCTCATCTCCCTCTAACTTCACTTCTGGGCTCTCTACTCACTCTACCTGGTCCAGGTCCTTTGGCATCCTTGCCAGCCCTCAAAGAGGTCATCCATGTCCCTGAGTCAGTTCCCTCTGCCTGGCGTGCTCCTTCCCCAGACATCAGCATGGCTCTCCCTCTTTCTCCCAAGTCTCTAATCAAACATTACCTTATCAAGAAGGTCTTTCATTACCACCCTACGTAAAATGACGCCTTCTCCTCTTTCCTCCAGCATTTTTTATTTGTCTTCTTTGGTTTATTTTTGTTAGTGGCAATTATCACCCCCTAAAATGCTATCTAGTTAGGTATAATGTACTTATTTTCCATCTTGCCCAAATCCCCTACAGTAGCATGTGAGTTCTATAAAAGCTGGGGCTTTGGGGGAATATAATATATTTAACATGATTTGTTAGTTTTTGAAACTCCAAAAGCAGTCAATGACAGCCTGCTCAAAATCCTTATAGACTCTTGCTAATTGTAAGCCCCATCAGAGCAGGGATTTTTTGTCTGACTTAGTTTCCCCACCCATTGCCCAGGCCTAATACTGTGTCTGGTAAATGGTATTTTTCAATAAGACTTTTGTTTTCACAGCTTTATTGAAGTATAATTTATGCACCAAATTCACTCATTGTAAGTGTACAATTCAAGGATTTTAAAAATCAGACTTATAGAGTTGTACAACCACCACCACAATCCAATTTTAGAACATTTCCAATACTTCAAAAAGTACACTCATGCCCATTTGTAGTTCATTCTTATCACCACCCTCAGCGGCAGGCAATCAATTCTCTGCTACCAGTCTCCAGAAGTTGCCTTTTCTGGAGATTTCATATATGGAATCATGTAATATGTAGTTCTTTTGTATCTTGCTTAAGTTGGCATGTTTTTGAGTTTCATCCATGCTGTCGCATGAGTGAGTAGGGTTTTTATTTTAATTTTTTATTTGTAAATAGTACTCTCTTATACGATTTTTAAAATCCATTCATCACTTGATGGACATTTGGATTGTTTCCATTTTTGTTATGAACATTCACACTTTTGTGTGGACATGTTGTTTATTTTCTTTGCAGATTCCTAGCAGTGAAATTGCTGAGTCACATAAGCTTATGTTTAATTTTTAAGAAACTGCCAAACTGTTTTCCAAAGTGGCTCCATACTATTTTATATTCCTGTCAATGATGCATGATGGTTCCAGTTTCTCTACTTCTTCAACAACACTTGGTATTGACTCTTTCTGTTTATAGCCATTCTAGTAGGTATGGAGAGGTATAACATCATGGTTTTAATTTACATATTTCTTACAACCAATGTTGTTGAACATTTTTATTCACATTGATTATTAGCGATTTGAATATCTTCTTTGATAAAAGTCAAGTCTTTTGCTCATTTTTATATTGGAATTTTGTCTCCTTATTATTGAATGATGAGTTCTTTATATATTTTAGATATTGATCCTTTATCAAAAATATGACTTGCAAATGTTTTCTCCCTGTGTGTGACCTATCTTCCCATTGGTTTAATGGTGTTTTTTGTAACACAAACATTTTAAATTTTGATAAAGTGTAATTTATCAGTTTTTTATGTATCACACTTTTGGGATCATATTTAAGAATTCTTTGCCTACTCAAATTAACAAAGATTTTCTCCCATATTTTCTTCAAGAAATTGTGCAGTTTTAGCTCTTACACTTAGGCCGACTATCCATTTTGAGTCAATTTTTGTGTGAGACAAGGTTCTAAGTTCAGGTTTTTGCATGAGAAATCCAACTGTGCCAGCACTATTGTTCTATTGTTGAAAAGACTATTCTCTCCTCATCGATTGTGTTGGCATCTTTGTTGGAAACCAATTGTCCTTTAATGAAATGGGTTATTTCTGGACTCTTCATTCTGTTTGATTGAGCTAGCAATAAATTACTTGTGCATTTTTGCACCAATACCACACTATCTTTTCTACTATGGTGCTACAGCAAGTTTTGAAATTGGGTAGAGGAATGCCTCCACGTTTGTTCTTTTTCAAACTTGCTTGGCTCTCTAGATCCTTTGTATTTCCATGTAAACTTTTAAAAAATTTTGTCAATGTTTTGATAGTTTTTGATAGAGATTGCATTAATTTTATACACCAATTTGGGGGAAATGGCCATCTTAACCATATTGAATTTTTTGATGCTACTAGAAATTAAATTGTTTTGTTAATTTATATATATATATATATACACACACACACACACACACACACACACACACATATATATATATAAAACTTGTGATATATATGTAAAACTTGTGTATTAATCTTAGTATTTCTGTGGATTCCTTGTTTTTTTCTGCATTCATATCATATCATCTGCTGGGAAAGGTGTATTTTGCAATACATAGGGTAATGTTCCTTTAAAACAGAAGTTGAATTGGTTAAAAGTGTAGGACAAGTCTTCTACGTTTGATGATTTATTGTCTAATACTTCCTTCAATTTTTAAGAGTGGGGTATTTAAATCTTTAACTATTACTAAAGTATCAATTCTCTTTTCAATTCTGGCTGGTTTTTCCCTATTTAGTTTGAGGCTCTCTTGTTAGGTGTTTATATATTTATAATTGTTACATATTTCTGAGGTACTGACATTTTTTACTATTGTAAAATGTCTTTCTTTTTGGCAATGTTTACAAAAATGCCTGCTAATTTTTGATAGAGACTGCATTAATTTTATACACCAATTTTGGGAGAATGGCCACCTTCTTCAGCAACACTTTGTATTGACTGTCTTTCTATTTATAGCCATTCTAGAAGGTATGGAGAGGTATAACACTCTTTGTCCCTAGTAATATATCTTATTTCTCACTCAATTTTGTCTGATGTTAATATGATCACTCCAGCTCTTTTATGACTATTATTCACCTAGTATATCATTTTCCATCCTTTACTTTCAACCTATTTGTGTTTTTGAATCTGAAGTGTATTCCTTGTCATTGGCATATTGTTGAATATTGCTTTTTGATTCATCCTGACAATCTCTTCCTTTTGATCAGAGCATTTAGATGTTTCCCACTTAATGCAATTATTAATAGAATTGGATTTGCACTTATTATTTTGCTAATTGTTTTCTGTTTCCTGTATTTGTAGCTCTCAGTTCCTCTTTTATTCACTTCTTTAGTGTTGATTTTTTATTCCAATTACTGTTAGTGGCTATTTTAAAGATTACTATATGCATTTTAATTTATCACTATACTTTATAGATTAATACTAACAATCCCGGTAAAATATAGAAACTTTAATATAGCCACATTCCTTCTCTCCTATTTGTACTATAATTGTCATACATTCTGCCTCTGGATATGCTTAAAACCTAACCATACAGTGTCCTACTTACTGCTTCATGTAACCATGACAACAACTTCAAACTACTAGGGACATAGGCTCTCTCACTGCCAATAACATCACGTGCACTACCTTTAGCATAGTCTTTGCCCACTTCTGCAAACCAAATGATATCCCTTTGGCTACAGCAAAAAAGCTACCTATTTTCTTGGCCTGTCAGGTCTCCCATGCAGACTGAGCTGGGGGCTAGGTGGAGTGGAATGGGTGCAGCCCAGGCAAGACTATTACTGACTCCCACTCTTCTTACTTGAAGTTCAGCAGTGTTTCAAGCATGAAGGATTTGCTGATTGTTGCATGCTTTGGGGTGAATTCCAGAAATAGTTGTTTTTAATCAATTTTGTCCAGCTTTATAGTTGCCTTTGGGGAGATGATTTGCTGAACACTTCACACAACCATGTATAACCCCAACTAAACTCTAACTTTTAGGAGGCACCATATTTTCCACTACTTTTGCACTTATTAAATAATGTAAATTGCTTTCCCCTATCACATAATGTCCTGAGACAGAAAGGATTTAATACTTTAGTAACATGGGAGAATATACTGCTTGGAGATATGGCAGGAAGAATTGCAAAATAAGCTTTGTCAGCACTGTTATCTTTGGGAAGAGAGAAATGTCTGACAAGCTTCACTGACTAAGGTCGGGCAAAGCCTGAGTGAGAAAGTCATGGATATCAATCCAGTGTTCCAGAATCTGCCTCCTTCAAAACAGGGAAACAGAAAATAAACGTAAATTCCTACAAAATGGAATTCAGTTAGTTTTATGGGAACTTCTATAGAGGAGAAAACATAGGAATATTTTTCTTAAGCCTGTTGAAGAAAATTTATCGAAGGCAACAGTCAAGAAATGGGCCTATGATTATGTTTCTGTCATGTTTTATATTGAGATATGTCTGAGGCTTGAGTGGGTTAGAGGGCCTTTAAAAATTCTCTCCTAAGAATCTTCAAATCTTGATTTATGGAGACCTCTATCACATCTATATCCATAGTGGTATTTTCTGAGTTAAAACACAGAAGATTTATCAGTTTTCAACATACAAGAACCTCACACATTTATCTTCAAGTGTTACAATGGTGAACTTTCACCATGCCTAAAAGCTTGGCAGAGACTTTAAATTGTGTTTTTATTTTTATACCTTTCCTATATTGAAAGAAAAATAGTTGAGAGAAATGCTAACTGTAAGAAAGGGAACACAGCTGATACCCAGGTCAGGCCACCCAGAATGCACCAGGATTAATGACAACTTGGCCTGACAGCGTCCTGACCACAAGAGATGAAGTCACCCTAGGAAGTGTTTTGTAGAAGAAAATAAAATCAGCAAAGTGAAAAAAAAAGAAGCATAATGCCTGAAATATACATTGTCCAAGTATTTTTCCCCATTAATTTTGGAAGCCCTTGAGTGTTTCCAGGGAAATTTAATCTTCATGTTTCTGAGCCATTTACACTCAACTCACCACAAGTTGTTTTGTAAGAGTAATTTGTTGTCCAAGAAGCCCTCTGAACCTTGTTCATAAAGATTTTTATTAAAGCAATTGTTTTCTTTTTCCTTAAAATGAAATTATGCTTTTCCAGATTGAAAGGAACATTGAAATGAACCCTAAATTCAAAACTTCTGAGGCACAAGACAGAAAGTATATTCCATTTCAGATTTCCAACCCAAGGTGCTTTGGTTTTGGCAACATCACAGTAAAGGGTTCAGTTGAAAAGACACAGGTTTATTACCCCTTGGAGAGTTGGAGTGAGTCCTCTCAGGCCTTTTTAAAAAGCAAGCCTTTTAAGGAATTCAGTCAGCCTAACAATCAACTCTGCTTTACAGTCCATCCTGAATAAAGCTCTGAACTTGAGTGTATGAGGTGAGATACTGAAGTACGAGAGATGCTTCAAGATCTTAACAACTTTGTAGTCCAACGGACTAAACTGAAAAATGAGGGCAAGGAGAGGTGCTACCTCATAGGACTGCAGTGAGAACTAAATGAGATACCAGTGCAAGGTGCTTAGCATTACCTAGGTCTCAGTATGTTTTTAAATAACATTAATTACAATTTATCTTTATGAGTGTTTGCATTGACAATTAGCCCCTAAAATAGGCATCTTCGAACAAAAGATTAAGATGAAAAGACAACTCCATATGAATACTCATTCATGCATTTATTCACCTGCCAGCTCCAAATAACCCTTGTGGGAATGAATGACTTCTGGGCTCAAAATATTTTTATAATGAATTTGTAAGTCGTCATTGAAGGCCTCACTAGGAAAGCACCACAAGAAAAGCCATTATTGTACTACACAAATCAGGTTGATTCACTGACATAATGTGTGCTATTTATGAAAAGATGACCCGAATTTAGGACTATTTGTACTATTTCATGTTTAATACCAATAAAAAGTATTTAAAGAACCCTTTGTTAAATCACCTACAGAATATTGATGTATTACCCTTTTGTTATCCTATCTGTGATAATTAATTGTATGTATCAACTTGGCTAGCGAGAGAATGGCTTCGAGTTATTTAATCAAACTCTAATCTAGGGGTTGCTGTGAAGGGCTTGTGTAGTGTGGTTAACATCTACAACACACTGACTTTAAGTAAAAGAGATTACCCTCAATCATGTTAGTGAGCCTCATTAAATCAGCTTAAAGGCTCTAAGAGCAAACACTGAGGTTTCTTGGCAAAGAAATTCAGCATCAGCTCCTGCCCCAGTTTCCAGCCTGTTGGCTTGCCCTGTGGATTTCAGACGTGCCATCTCCTGCAATCTGATACAATATCCATCCATCTTTTAAAAGTGCTGATAACTACTTCATCAGAGTCGAGGCACGACCAAAAAAGTAGTGGGCTGTTTTGCCCAATAACTTCTGAAGCAACGTCAATCATTTCACTTTGTCATGTGAAGGAGGGAGCATTACCTTTGCTGCCTGATGCCACCCTTGTGACCCAAGGGTATAGAGTTTTTCCTGCCTGACCTGTTGCACAAAGTTACCAGGCAGCACATGATTTCACATTCATTCAGTCAACAAATGTTTATTGAGTGCCTACTCTGTGCCACTTCCCCATCTAGGCACTATGGAATATAGCTATTTTAAAAAAGCGAAACATCCTTGCCCTCATGAAGCTTACAGTCTCACGGGGGGCCGATAATGTGTAAACAAATAAATAAGTCAAATATGTTACACATGAGATGCTGGTACGTTGTTTGGTGAAAAACAAGTCAGAGGAGGATTTAGGCAATGATAGAGGTGGGCGTAATTTTAAGTAGGTTCGTCAAAGCAACATTCCTTTAAAATATGGCCCTTGAGCAGCGCCAATGCATCAATAACGTATTTCATATCGCCACACAGTTCTATTTAAAAATAACAGAAAATCTGGATTCAAAATGGTTTAAACAATAAGACTATTTTTCATATAACAATAACAATAATAATAATAATAATAATAATAATAATAATAATAATAGCTAGTATTTATTGAGCTATTTTCATAGTATTCTCTTTTAGCTGACATGACCAGAGGTGTAGCTAGCAAGAAGGGCTCTTTATTTTGACGTCATCCTTTAAAGTGCTGGAATTTCTTCACAGATATTTTCAAAAGCTTTTAGTGTGACTCAAGACTACCAAGAGATTTTGGAGTACATGCTACAAGTGACAGCGCAGAAAGGCCACTGGACATGTTTCTGAAGCCAAACTCGGCTGAAAAAGCGGGAAATACACAACTGGAAACGATTCTGAAATTTTTGAAGATAATGCATGAGTAATCCAGCAATAACTTCTTTTATAGACTGTACTTGATAATGTTTATCTATTCCATTATGAAGGCAACCAGTTAAAATGGCTAATCACCCACCCAATTTCGTTTGGTAACAAACACCAAAAGGGAGGTGTTCGTTGTCAAACAAACTTGGTTTTTAGCTCTGTTCAGCACTTGTCTGCAATCCAACTTACTATCTCCCTTCTCAGTTTGGCATGGCAGTATGAGCATTATAAATATCTGTATTGTCCCACTACCTTATAATGGTATCACAATGACAATTTTATTAGACTCATAAAATTTTTGCAACTTCCCTGCAGCACATTGTAATTTCACCAACAGTTGTAAAAGGTCTTAAATTATATTTGTGCAAAATTTAGATGAATGGACTTGAGCATTAATGCATTTCTTATTGTGTAATAGGGACTTTTTCTTCCCCCTCTCTTTGCCAAGTACAGAGAAAAAGCTATCTCATTCAACTATTTGTCAACTCCCATTAGAAACATTTAATACTAATAAAATTTATGGATTCAGTTTCCAAAGGATACTGCCAGAAGACTTCATGATTACTACATCAGTACTTAAATACAACCATTGTTCACCTTATAAAAATCTATATGCAGCCTGACAGGTATAAAATGTAGCTCTGTGTGCTGAGTCAGCATTACAGACTTTTTTGGTTGAAGTAGAGTTCATGAAATAAAAGTAAATGTGTTCTCAAGTCAGTAAGGAAAGATTGATCTGAAAACATTCCTCCAATAAATACGAAACTGACAGATTATGATGCTATATGCCTATTCTCAACAGAAAATAAAATAAAGCATGATTCAATCAACTCCATAGGTAGGAAATAGGTTCATTCATTTTAAAGGATTTATATACACACACTCAAAAATGTCAGTATGAGCTTGTGAGTTACAAATTTTAAACAAAGTGCTATCTTTCAAATAGGAAGACTGTGCTGACAGAGCCTTCAGGTTGCATTTCTAGAAGTCGCTATGGCCTTGCTTCTATGTACACTCATGCACACTGTCATTCTTGGGACCTGATTCTTCAAGCTACAATGAATTGTCCCCTCCTCTAAGCTCCCCACACCTACAACTTACCGCTTTCTATTAATTTGTACCATAGTTATGTGTATATGAACCTTCTCATTCCTATAAAATATGAGCTTCTTATTTTATGTGGTCTATACCTTCATCTGAGCCACAGCGACTTGCAAATGATAGGTGCTTGTCATATATTTGCTGAATTAACAAATGACAAAGATGAATGAATGAGGTGTCTGTCAGCAGAGCTTTGCAATCTGTAACCCATGGAACCAACCAGAAATAGCATTATGAAAGTAAGGAATTTACAACTGCGGCATCACCATAAACAGCAGCATGTATTAAGCTAGGTGGCGAAGGCACAGCGGGGCATAAAACACTGGTTGTTAAGCTATGGGGTGTGCATTCCTTGAGATACACACTTTCCAAGGGACAAGTGACATGAGTAATTTTAAGAGAATACATTTTCTGATTCTAAACTTTCAGATTTGTTCTTTGAAAAATGTATCTGCTTGAGGAAATGTCTGGAGTTGAGAGTTCCTGTCCATTCTCCCTTCTGCTGGTTGACGAAAGTTGTAAATCCAGATTCTATAGGCATGGAATGCGAATTTTTAATATGGGAGTAGATGTAAAGTAAGTCCCTGAACTAAGCCTGAGCCTGGCTTCCACAGACTGATTATGCAAACAAATTAACGAAATCCCTAGTAAATGCATATTTCATGGTCCAATATCTTCACCCATATGCAACATTTTTTAAAGTAGAAATCAGTCACGCAACTGGAATTCTTGAGAATAACACCTGCTTCCTAAACTACATGATACAATACAATAGGTTGTCTTTAAAATGATCCGTAATTGTACCAATATCCACTGTCCTAAAAGCTATCACTAGCATCGAGCCAAAAATAAAACAAAAATTTACCCATTTAACTCAAATGAAATGGTCCAGACAGCTGCCAAATCTTGCTTTGTTTTACACTGTGTGGAAACAGCCTTAGTCCCTTATCCCCTCGCCTTTTCAACATTTCTGAATAGATCACTCATGAGTATTATTCTCCCCATGTAGATGGAGGGAAAACAGTTCTGTTCTTTGCTGCAGTCCTAGGACACTGAAAATGTGGCAGTAAGACTATCGTACCCAATTCACTTCTTACACAAAATAACAACAAACGGGGCCATCAAATGTTACTCCAGGAAGACCTCAGAGTGACTCCCTCCTTTCAAATCTCAGATTGGGAATCAGAGTCTGAGGGGAAAGTAAATGACACCTATAAGAAAGGCAGCCATACAGACGAGTTTTGGAACTTGTCTCCTAGTGCCCGGTTCATCCTTTAATAACTTCATCCTCCTGGATCGAAGAGGTCAAAAGTGGAACATTCTTCCCAACCAGTTACTGAGAATTGCAGAAAGCAATGCAAATGAGGAACTGTTGGTTTCATTTGGTAGTCCATTATGTTTGTGAGATTTAGCACCAACATGAAGTCTGCTCAGAGTCTGGATGTCTATTCTAGCACATTTCAACTACTAGCAGCGTGGTGAAGAAAATCAAGAATGATAGCAGCTAGTGAAGGCCCTCCCAGCACTTCTGAGGCCTTTCCCAGAGGACTTTCCCAGAGGCCTTTTCCTGACACGAGGACAATGACCATCTGTGTGTTATGACTATTGGGGGAAGAGGGTAGGTTGAGCAAAAAGCAGCCCATGAAATCCAAATTGTGACCCAGATGCAAGGAGGAGGAGAAAGATGGGGCAGAAAGGGTTGCCCACAAATCTGCACAAACTAGAAAAACTAGGGAGAGAAATCTAATTTCCAGAACACATTGGAGAGAGGCAAAGGGATGTAGAGACTTTCTACGTGCCCTCCCAATCTAAACCCCAACTACAAAATGGAGCTGTTATAAAAATAGACTTCAGGATAGTGGGGGCCTTGCAGCCGGGGGAACAGAAAGGTATAGCTGACCAAACTGAGAAATAATAAACACTTTCACAGTGAGGTTTTTCTGTGTTTTTTGATTATCGATAATTACTCTGATTGTTTTTCCTTCTCAATATTCTCTACAGTAAATCAAAAGCCACATGACCTCCCTTTTTCCTGCTTTAATTTACAGAGAAGCACGATAGCAAGAAAAAGCAATGACACTAACTCAGATTCCAAAGGACCCAATAGGATCAGATTTCCAGGCAATAATTGTGAATAACATTTATTGAGCTACATAATTTTTTTTCAGTGTGTGTGTGTGTGTGTGTGTGTGTGTCTAGCAAAGCTTGGATCTAGTAATCGGAAGGAGAGTGGAAATAGGAGGGTAAGTGAAATAATGATTTTAGTTATCTAAAGAGAAGACTTTTTTTAATGCTATACACAAATGCTACAAATCCTACCAAGTTTACACAGGGCTCAGGAAGGAGGAAAGTGGTAGAAGCATGAAAAGAGGAAGGAAAGAAGGAAGAAAGGAATGAAAGAAGGAAGGGAGGGAGGAAAAGAGAAAGAAAAAAGGGAAAAAGGAAGGAAAGAGAGGAAAGAAAGAAGAAAGAACAAAGATAAGAAGGCAGAGAAAGAACAGAAGAAAAGAAAAAAGACTCCTACTTAGGTGAAAACCACTACTTGAGAGAAAACCAGAGTCCAGGCCACATGTTGGGGAGTAAATGTGTTTCCACATGTGAACGCCAATATATTATTGACTTACCCTGAGTCATAAATATGACAATTTGCCTCATTTCAGATTGAGGTCAGGCTCAGCCCAAATAAGCAGCCATCCTCTGCTTACTTATGTTCCTAAATATGAGCTTTCCCCAAAGCTCTCCACGCATATAATATAACGCCATGTGCATATGCCGTGGGGGCAGGAATCAGGGAGGTGACAGAAAGCAAGCTGTGAACACAAAGATACTTTTAAGCAGAATACTTATACATGATATATAGAACAGAAGATCGTCCATCATGGTTATTGAAACTGTGACCAGCAAAGCTATAAACCTGACACGAAAGAAGAGAAAATATGACTTGTTAGGTTGAAAAAGCACCAAAGAGGGAATTATGAAAGGGAAAATTTCATGACAAATTAGTTTGTATTTTTTGTTTTCATTTCTGACACATGGAAGGAAATGCTATATGTTTGCTTAAGGAAGTGCAAATTTCTCCACTTCATCCATTTAAAATCCTCACCCTTAGGCCTTTTGTACTGAAGCATAAAGTTTGGAGACCTTAAATAGTCGTAATGTTTCCCCGAAGAATTTGGCCTCAGAAACGTATTACGATTCAGAAGGGCTCAAAAGGAAAACCATTTCGCAGCAATCTGGCAGTGTCTGCTTGAGACGGCTCACAAGGAGCATCAATTCATTGTCAAGGTTTCTTTACCATATTTGATGAAATATTAGATGCAATTGGAACAAGCGGTTCAGGCAAGAAAGCTATAAACTTGGCAACAGTGTTGTGAAACAAAACAAGTGTGCTAACATGAAATAAGTTTCAGATCGGGCGGGGGAAAAAAAGTGCCCAGTGGGTTGCTCACAGAATAGTCACACAACAGGCTGGAAAGTTACAGATGTTAGGGGCCAATCTGGTGTTTCACACACACTCCCCTTCTGGGAACTAAGATTTGGAGCTGATTAATAACAACTCCCCAGCTCTGGGAGCAGGTAAAGCAGAGCAAATAAAAGAAGAAAGCTCAAGTTCAAGAGAATGTACCGAAAACCCCCTATTTTAAAGGGCTGTGCAATTCTATGTGTGGGGGGGGGAAGCAGGGGTGAAGAGAAGACAAGATGACAATAAGGGGTTCCCCAAAACGCAACATATTAGTAGTGACAATAACAATAATACTGTAGCATTGGAAAAATCATACCTTTTAGTTACGACTTCAATTTTGAAAGATGTCAATTCTCCCTAAATTTATCTACAAAAAAATTTACAGAATTCTGCAGTCTCAATCAAAATCTCAGCAAAATGCTTTCAACTTGGAAAACTGATTCTAAACTTTAGCTGCAAAAATGAACAAGCATAAATAGCTAGGAAAATTCTGAAAAGGAGGAACAATTGGGGAGAAAAGGGTTACTTACCCTAGCAGATAGAAAAATTAACTCTAAAATGACTATCACTAAAACAGGAGAGGAACAGAAATGAGTATAAAAATAGTACCAAGAATATGTATAAATGCCGTGTGTATCAAAGGTGGGATTTCAAATCTGTGCAGAAAATATGGCATATGCTTAAAATGTCAGAAAGACCTGTTAGTAATTTATTAAATAAATTAAGCTGCATCCCAACTCGCTCCTGATTCCAATATAAATTTTAAATAAATCAAGTATTAAAGTTTAAAAAATGGAGACATAAAAGCACTGGAAAATATGAGTGAATACAGTTATAATTTTGTGATGGACAGAATGGTTCCAACCATAACAGAAAATTCAGAAACCATAAAATATAATTTACTTTTGCAGCACAAAAATAAGATGAAAGTTTATGGTGCAAAAATGAAATCAACAAAGTCAAAATAGTAAAGATAACAGACTGGGAAATACATAAGAATATTATATTTCTATATTTCTATTAGCAAATTATATTTGTATAAATAAATTAATGTGTTTAAGTTAACATACCTAACATACAGAGAGCGCTCAGAAATCAACAAATGGTCAACTCCCCCAAAAGAAAAATATATGAAAAATATGATGAGGTTAAGGGGGATCAAATATAGGGTGATGGAAGGAGAACTGACTCTGTGTGGTGAACACACAATGGGATTTATAGATGATGTAATACAGAATTGTACACCTGAAATCTATGTAATTTTACTAACAATTGTCACCCCAATAAATTAAAAAAATAATATGTACAAGCAATTAACAGAAGAAATACAAATAGCCAATATAATTAAGAAAAATATTAAACCCATTATTAAAGAAATGCAAACAAAACACCAAAGAGACAGCATATTTTACCAATCTGATTACCTGTGATTTTGTTTTAATAACTAAAGGGTCATTGACAATCTACCAGGCAATCCTCCTATGTGCCACTTCTTACCACCTTTATTGCTACCAACAAGTCCAAATCCTACAACTCTCCCCTCGAGGTTCCTGTATCAACTTCAAAGGTAGAGGTTCAACTCTTGCCCTTCTATAGACAATTCTTACAAGAGACATCACTTAAAAACATATATAGCATAATTCTAGGATCTGGAGCCTGATGGCCTGGGTTTGAATTCCAGTTCTGCCACCAACTCACTGTGTGACCTTGAACACACTTCCATGAAGCCATTTAAAATCAGGATGATAGCAATAGTACCTAATTCTTGCATTAGGGGGATTAAGTGAATGAATACATAAAACATGCCTAGAACAACATCTGGCATCTAGCAAACATTTAGTAAGTATCAGTGATGAAGAAGATGCCGTTGCTACATGTTGATGATGCCACTCCCCTGTACAGAATCTTTCAATGGCCTCCCATCAAACTCAGAAAAAAATTCCAAACGCTCATCGCAGCCTCCTAGGTGCTACATGATCTGGGCCCTGCCTATCAGCAGCCTAACTTGTGGGCCTCCTTTTCTCAGCTGCTATCACACCAGCCAACACTTCGCACACCATCCAGTCTTTGTCTCTCCGCAATTGCTTTTGTTCTTGCCTGGAGTGCCGTTTCCTCAGACATGGCTCATTGCCTCACTCTTCCGGTCTCTGTCCAAATGTCCAGAAAAGTCTTCCCCGACTACCCTATCTAAAATAGTCTCTGCCTCCAACCCAATCATGATGGATACCTTTTACATGATTTGATTAAAGCCTAAATTAATCCTACTTTCCAGGAAGCAATTTATATATGTTATAACTTAAAATGAATAAGCATATTCTCTTTGATCTAGTTATCTTGTGTGCAGGCAATTATACCAAGGAAATGCTCTGACAAGTATGTGAAGATCTATGCGAATATTTTTCATCAAAGCATTGTCTATAATGAAAAATTAGAAATAATCTAACAATCTAAAAGTTCATCTAATAGTTCATCTAATAGTTCAATCTAATAGTTCATCAATTATCAATTTGCTCTTTTAAAAAATCCCAAAAGACAGTGACTTCAACTATAACCATTTATTCAGCTAAGGAGTTATGGGTTGGCAATTTGGACAGGGCTTAGCTGGGTGGTTCTTCTGGTGTTGGCTGGCCTCACCCACGTGTCTATAGATGACTGTCAGCTGGGCTGGTTCACATAGCAGTTTGGCAGAATTCCAAGAAAACGAACAGAAGCATTCAAGGTCCCTTGAGCTCTAGGGCCAGACCTTGCATAATATTATTTCTATTTTATTCTCTCAGCCAAAGCAAGTCACAAGGCCAGCCCAGATTCAAAGGGGAGAGAAATAGACTACGTTTCTTCATGGCCAAAGCAGCAAAACCACATTGCAAAGGAACATGGATATAGGAAGAGGTAGAAAATTCTGGCCATTTGCAATTCACCAAAATAAGGAACTGATTGAATAAATTATGGTAATAATTACATGAGATTATTTTGCAGGTATTAAAAATGGTGTATTGATCTATGTTTAGTGGTTAGGAAAGATGCTTGTGGCAATGTACAAATAAACAAAGCATATTACAGAATTTCAGATTTATATCTTACATACAAGCATCCCTATACACACAAAAGATACTGGGAAGGATGTTTTCTGAACTATTAATCGTGCTTAGATCTCAGTAACAGAATCTGTTCATCAGCCTTCCTTCCTGACATCTTTTCTTCCTTTCTTCCTTCACTCCCCCATCCTTTCTTCCTCCTTCATTTCTGCATTCCTGACATCCTGGCATTCCTTCCTAGGATGAGGTGACTGGACTGTATTATTTGTACTTTACCCTACAGCAGGTTAGACTAGATGTTTTCTTATGACACTAGAAGAGCAAAAGCGTTAGCAGCAACTTTCAGGCATATTTCAGTTCCCTGCTTGCCTCAAAATTACTAAAGCAAGTCAAAGCGCCAAACTCAGAACCAAGGGATAGGAAAATAGGCCCCACCTCTTGATGGGAGGAGTTGCAAAGTCACATTACAAAGGGTGTGGATAGAAGAATGAAGAATGAAGAAGAATGAAGAATTGGCGCTGTTAACCCAATCAGTTACCACAAGGATGGAGCGTGCATCTAGTCAGAAGGTGAGGGCTAGAGGACATTGTCTTTTCTTAGAAAAGTTAATTTTTTATGAATTGATAGGAGATTAATGGGGATTATATAATCTAAAACCTCCCTAACTACCATGATTTGACATTCATGTCTCATCAGAGTTACTTATAAAAATGACATGAGACTAATTTTCAAGTACTTTGAAAATATTAAAGCTATGTACAAATGATTATTCTATGCTGATTTTATAATTGCCAATAAATGTTCTTCTGGGCCTCCTTTCCTTTCCTTTGAGTGTTCAGACAATGCAAAAATCGTTTCACTAGAGTTAAGCCAAACAGGATTGGGTAGATAAAGCTGTTGCTGCAAAACAAAGACAACGGCACACAGTGCCTTCCAAAGCCAAACATAAATTAACTTGGGGGAAACCGACGACATTAGTGTGGATAATTGAAATGTAGCTAGATTATTATCATTATTCCTTTTAGAACTACTATTTTATGCTTATCAAAGGGCTTGGTGATATTTAAAAATCAGATACATTCCATCAAACTTGCTTTCATTAACATGAGTCCCTGCCTGCAGGGATTCTAAAATGAGTCATTCTTCCTTGAAAGGCATCCAGTTGCTGTAGCAGCTGTAAACTGTAGGAGTTGATGCTCTTTAATATTGAGGTGAAAGAGTCAGAGAGCCCCACCCTTTGGAAACTACTTTGGCTACAACGCTCATACAAAGTTCAAGGCCTTCATGATGAGGCCTAATGCCTTTAAATAATTTATTTGCCATTGCAGCTCCTGTGGTCCCTGAGTATTCTACTGCTGCATAGCAACACCCCCTTGTATTTACTCAAGCTCTCTCTCTCTCTAAGCAACAGTACACAGTTTTAGAAGTCTGACCCAGAGTCTAGCTGTGGAAAAATAAAACTTAGTAAAAAAAAAAAAATCTCACCAGGAAGATTTCAGCCTCAGAATAGGAAACATAGAGATTCTTTTGAAAGCCCTCCTAAGATGTAAGAAGGCTCTTCCTTTCCCCCAAATAGTTATAATTATCTAGCCCTCAACTGCTTGTCTTTTCCATTCATTTCCTTGCATTTGTTAACTCAGTAAATATCTATTGAGCCCTTTCTCTGGGACAGACACGGTGAGAGGCACAGGCAATCAAGTCCATGTTGTAGTTTAAATTAAAGCTTAGGAAGACTTCTCAAATCAGTTCCATTGACCTTCCAACTCAACACAATCAGTCGTATCCCTTCTTTCTCAGTGCACTTTTGCAGAATATCATGGGTAAGGCGCTTTGCTCTCCTATACCTTGTATAAGTACCCAAGGTGAGTTTGGAACCAGGCAATGGCACGGCCACGCTCTCACCTCTGTCTTTCTGAATCTGCTTACGCTTATTATAGCTGCCTTTTTGCACAGACACGCATACAGAAGATAAGTGATTCAGCTGTGGGCATGAAACGGAAGGTAAGCTAGATCGAACAGGTGAGACTTCTTTGGTTTGAGATGATTCTGGACTATCTAGCATAAAATAGAAAGAGCCTCCTACCTGGTTTAATTTTCTGATTAGAATTCTGCCTTGGAATTTGGGGCTAAATTCCAGCTAATCATAAAGCATTACTTGATTTCCTTACTTGTCAAAGATCTGGGTACAGATTTTACCTGGAGACATATTACCTAGGATCAAGGGCACTTTGGGGGTGTAATTCCATCTACAAAGGCTTTAATCTCACTGTCATCTCTAACACTGTGAAAATAATCCCTTCCACACACACACCCTTCATATACCACCAGCACCTATATCTAAATTGTCTTTATTTTACCCTCACTACAATTGAATGAAAATTTAACTGGATGTACAGTTCCAAATTCATAGGGTTTCCCCCGCATTTTTTGAAGATGTGATTCTATCTCTATCTGGCTTCTATCGATGCTTGTGAAAAGTCATCTGCCAGTATAATTGTCCCAATTTTGTAGGTTATCCTCCTTTTTCATTGCAGCTGACTTTCAGATCTTCCCTGAAATTTAACCATGGTATATTTAACTGAGATTTACTTTTATATATCTTATTTGGAATATTGCTTTATAGGTCTGTGTTTTTAATCCTTTCTTTTTAATGTCTTTCATCATCTAAGACATACTTATTTTATTATCTCTAAAAGGTAGTTTTGTTAGTTGAGTGTCTTGGTAACTTAATCCTTTTTTCTGTGATTTTTGCTTACGGTGTATTTGTCTTTTGTAATTGTGGATTATGAGGTGATTTTCAACAAGGATTCTTATGGAAATCTTATATAGCCTAGATTGAAAGTGCATCCCCTCCAAAGAGGTATTTTACTTTCTGTCAGTCACTCTGGATATAGCATCAGCCCAGGACCTGTTTTATGTTGATTTCTTAGTCTGGGTATCCCTCAGCCACACTGGCAGTAAAAATATTGAGCTATAATCCCACAGGAGCACAAGTATTTATTTTTTTTCAAAGGAAACATTTTTGGTTTTGTTGTTGGTGGTGTGTCTGTTTATTCCCTCATGAACTTTAAAACAAAGGTCCTCAGATCTTAAAGAGCAAACTCCTCCATACCGCCAAAGTGACAAGAGCAAAAGCTCATGTTTTACTATCTTTGTTGTCTCCATTTTTCTCCCTAGAAAATTTCTTTCCCTTCTTGCAAACTTGACCACACATTTAATACAATGCTTATTATATTTTAGTCTATATTTCTAAGTGTTTCTACAAGGAGAGTTTAATGTAACTAAATCCAAAATATGTCCAGAAATTGAAGTTCTTCACCATCTTCTTGATATGATTAACTCAAAATATCCCACAAGCAGCCTGACATTCGTATGAATTTTAACATGGAGTGTTCACAATTGTGGATGAATGCGTGACCTTCTTGTGGTCAGATGAAAGGTCTGTGTCCTAGTTCAATTATGTGCCAGATAGGAGCTTCATAAATACTGACAGTGTTAATTAATTAAAATACTTCTGATAAGCCTTTTATCTGTGATGGCTACCCTTTGCTTCTCTATGGCAAGAATATTTTTTTAATTGCTTTCTTATGTTTGAATATGTGAGTGACTCTAATGCAATGAGGTGAATTCCACGAATCAGGCACAAAAATTAATATTAGTAATTTGCCAATAGTCACTCTTTCTATGACAAAGACTAACAGCTCACTGAGCCATATCCTGTTGCTGTGACAAGAAGATACAGAGATGGAGACCATACTTTCCATGTTTTATTTTAAAAATAATCCTTCCATGTATCTTGAGGATCAACTGTTCTTGAAAGACAACCATAAAACTTAGATTTAGAAATACCATGTTTCCCTGAAAACAAGACCTAGCTGGACCATCAGCTCTAATGCATCTTTTGGAGCAAAAACTAATATAAGACCCAGTCTTATTTTACTATAAGACCCGATCTATGTAATATAATATAATATAATATAATATAATATAATATAATATAATATAATATAATATAATACCAGGTTTTACATCAATTTTTGCTCCAAAAGACGCATTAGAGCTGATGGTCCAGCTTGGTCTTATTTTCCGGGAAACATGGTAAAAAAAGTCTCATCTCTATGGTAAACTGAAGACATTAAAACAAATTCTGTTGTACTTGAATCCCTACTGTCTGGAACCAAAATCAATCAATCGACAGTCAAACAAATAAAATAACTATTTTAAAAATCCATGTTGTCTTCACAGAATTTAGGCCTATGATGGAGTCACAAAGCCACCTACTGTTTCATGATGACTTTGCTCTGCACAGATTTTAAAAATAGGCCCCCATGTTTCAAGCAGCGTGGCAAGTGAAGAGACTGATAGTTCCTATTTCCCAGGGCTGTGGCGGCAGCCCAGCATTTGGATTGCTGCTTCTTTGCCAACAGGATGCAAGAGAGCATAAAGTGACCAGCAAACATGGATGCCAGGAAACAGGAACACCTTGCAGGCAATGCCCTCTTCCACATGGGAAATTTCATTCTTAGGGGGAGTACAAAAAGGGTCAAATGAGAAAAGCCAGAGAGTAGTAAGAATATGTGTAACTTACAGTAGCTTGGTTCACAACTTTGAGATTCCACTTACCCACCTATTATGATAATTAATTTATTAAAATCCCACTCATCTCAACTTCATTTCCAAAAAGCTTAAAAGTTAGAGTCAAGCCAGCCCCTGGGCCAAGTCGTGATGCTGAATAAATAACTATTATATCTGAGCGAACTTAGGCAAGTCTCTAATATTGGTTTCCCTATCAATAGAATGGAAATAACAACAATACTAATCTCATAGAATTGTTATTACAAGACTAGCAAGATAATCAGTGTAAAACAATTAACACAGTGTCTGACATTGTTAAGTAGTCAAATATTTGCTATAACTATTCTATGAGCAAGCATTTGGATACTTACTATGAAATTTTGCACTAAATACTTCTGTGGATCTAAAGATAAATCGGACCTGTATTCTGTCTGCCAGGAGCTTAGATTCTATCAGAAAAGATAAGACCAAGTTGTAAACTCCATAAGAGCAAGTACTGTATGTGTTTTATTCATCCTTATGTTCCTAGCTCTCAGAACACTTTCTGGTATATAGTAGGTATCCAATAAATATTTGCTGTGTATCAAAATAAATAACTCTTTTGCCTCACAGAATGTTTTAAGGTTGAATAGGAGAAATGTAAGAGAAAGTCTAGGAAAGAATCAGGACATTAAAAGCCAATCAAAAGAAGAATGTGTCGACACTTTCTCATTTGTCAAAGGATGATAATAATTATACTTGCCCTGCTCCTCTCATAGAGGTTATTGTAAAACTGAAATAAGAATGTGTTTCCCTGACAGCAGCAGATGGAGGAGGCAGGTAACGAAAGGACAATGGATTAACCCATAGAAAAGTAATGATTTTTACCAAGAGTCTTGCAGTGCTTACTATGTGCTAGAGACTGTCCTAAGTATTTCCTGTGTGACAACTAAGCTTATCTTTGCAACCGCTCTGTGAGATAGGTCTCCCTATTATCCTCATTTTGCAGAAAAGGAAACTCTTACTCAGAGAAGTTAATATGCCAAAGGTCACACAGCTAGTAAGTCACAGAAGCAGGATTTAATTCCCGGCAAGATCACTCCAGAGCTTGCACTACTAAGCAAAGGGTGCCTTGTTCCCCAACAAGTGCAGCCAGGGGCTCAAACCCTCTTCTATTATCTTTACTTGGAAAATGCTTGTCCTTTCAAATCAAGACCCTCTGTACTTCATGTTTAGCTTCTGTCTCTCTCTTTCTAGAATCCTTCTCCAACACTTTCTACCACAAGCTTAGTTCCATTATCTTGGCTGCTTCCTGGAAGGAGGAGGAAGGGGAACAGTGAGCCATAAATATCCCTTCCCAAGTGCCCCCCAAAGTGGAACCACCTGCTGTGTCCGTGTGAGGTAGGGAGAGAAGCAGAGCTTGCACTGTGGAGGGAGATTTGCATCCCATCACTCAACAGGAGGGTGTTAGAGACCTCCTGCAGGGCTGACTGCTGCAAAGGGAAGGAAAGTAAACAGGCTGTAATGAATGGTGTTATTACAGGGTTTTATCATCTACCTGCTTAATTGTGTCAGTGAGATCTCAAAAGCAAGTGTTGGGCAGAGAAAGCACCCTGAGAAAGCTGAGCTTTGGGTACAACGGCCCCCAAACTATGCAGCACTTGCTGAGGTCCTAAGACCTCAGGCATTTAGGAATATCCTGTTTTCTTTCTCCGTATCTTTGGGTATGGAAACACTTTGTAAAGTGAGAACAGAACAGCTATTCCTATGACCAAGTAACATAGAGGAAAGGCATTGATGGGGGCTGGCTTGCTTTTAAACTGGATGAGCAAATACATTTTCTGCAGGTGTCTGGGTGCAGCTCTTTATACACTGTAAAAGCAATTGGCCTGAGGTCAGCGAGCAAATCAGTGATTAAACTTAGTCTTCTAACTAACTCCATCCTCAGCGTTCTTTAATTCATGGCTACCTAGAGCGTGTACAGTGATGAGCCGCCAGCCCCTCTGAAGATCTATCTGCTCACCAGGATGGACAGACCATCTGGAGGTCAACGCTGGGGCAGACCTGAGTTAGCAAAGAGCTGTGCTTGCTTGTGCCAAAGAGCAGGATTTCTCTTGAAACACCCACACACAATTGCGGGTGTGCACACACACATATGCACAGAGAACCACGAGGAATTTTTATTCTCTCCAATCCCAATCCAGAGTCAGAGACAGCTGCCAAATGAGCCCCGGTGATAGCACCTCCTACACAAGGAGATGCCGGAGCTGCACACGGTGCTCAGAAGGCGTTTTAATTGTGAATCCAGATGCTCTACCCCTTGGTTCTCGACACTGACCTTTCACTTGAAAGTCAATTTGTCAGTCTGCTCCATGTGTCTGAAGAAATCATCAAAGCCGCCCTGCGGAGGAGCTCCCCATAGGTTTCTCCAAATGCGGCTGCAACACAGCTACACTGTGTTGGGGGGCGGGGGGCAATGAGAGGGTGGGAGTAGGCAGAGCTGGCAGCTCCCCACCCATTAGGACTGCTTGGGTTCACTTTGTTTCCCAGGGGTGGGCACTGAGTATCTCTGCGGAGGGAAGGAGGAAGTAGAGGCCAGCAGCAGCCTCCTGCCCCATCCACTTGTCCAACAGGACCCAGTGAAAGGGGAGGGAGAGAGACCCCCCAGAGGCTGCACAGCCCAGGCATGTCTGATTTTCAATCTGAGTTTCAATTTTCTGCAAGCCTGGAAATAAATATTCTGCACAGAGGGCCAGGGAGGCAGGTATCATCAGAGATAACGTAAGTCTGAGAATTAGAAAGGCACAGGGGCTGGCTGAGGATAACTCCCTCACCTTAAAGATGCTCATGGATCTACTCTCGAGTTGCTAGAAAGAACTAGACAAGCCAGGCCCAGTAGCAGCCCCTGCCATCCCCAGGGACTTAGAACCCCATTTCCATTTCCTGTCCATACAGAGCAGTATCCCAGCTCTAGCTCTTGCTCTCCCACACCACCTACTACTACATCCCACCTGCCACAATATGTATGTCACACACACGCACACACCATCCCCATCCCCATCCCCATCCCCGCCACAACCAAAGTATAACTCCTTCTCCATCCTATTGAGCTCTGGTGAGTGTAAGTCAATCTATTGAGTCCATAGTCAGTGCACTGAGCGGAATGCCCACAGAACACAGCAGTCCCACCAACTTGATTAAGCATATATCTGACCTCAGGATAGTGAGGCAGCTAGAATCTAACGAACAGGTAACCAGAGAGGAAGGAACGGTTCAAAACCCCAAGAGAGGAAATCTGTAAGTCCTTGGTTGCAGGCTGGGCTAAACATGCATAGAGCAAGACTACTTGAGGCTCTCAAGAGAGTGACTGCTATGAGTTTGAGAATAAAACAAAAATAGTAGAGAATGCAGTACTTGGGGTGGGGGCTAGGGGGATTGTATTTCTGCTACAACCAGAGTGGAGAAACTTTATTAATGCTTCATTAATACCCAGGCAACTAGCTGAGGTGTCAGGAAGACCAGGCCTTAAGAGTAAGGACTATACCCTAGAGTAATTCCTACTCTGTATCTGCCCTAAAATTGCTTTAAACTAAGCCCTGACAAAAGCCTCAATGGAGAAAGAGTTTGGAAATTACTTTTCCTCAGTCCCAAGTTAGAGGGGGTTAGGAAATACTTAGGACTTGCTATAGATCTGCCATAATAAAGCACAAACCAAGCCTTCACAAGTTCAATGTAAACAGCGAGTCACTGAACTGTCTACCAAAACAACACTCAACACCCTCCAGGGACTCTACAATACAGCATTCACTAAGTTGAACACACAATCAGAAACATCAAGAGATATATATATATATATAAAAAAAAAGGAAAGTGTGAGCCACAATCAAATTAAAAAAGCAAGCAATAGATAACTATTCTGAGATGACCCAGATATTGGATATAGCAGACAAAGACTTTAAAACGTCATTACAAATACTGCCAAGGAAATAAACAGAAATATATTCAAAGTATTAAAAGAAACTATGGTCTTGAATGAGTGAAGACATAGGGAATATCTACAAAGAAATGCAACTATAAAATGAAGAATCAAATAGAAATCATTAAAATAGAATAATAATTTAAATAATAAATTCAATGGATGGGAGAGATGGCAGAAAAACAGCACACTGGAAATGGCAGAAGAACAGAGAAGTAGCAATTAAAGAAAAATAAAGAGTCTGAAGTACTTGTGGGACAGTTAAACCTGTCTAATATATGTGTATTAGAAGACCAGAATGAGAATAATTGAAATTTTCCATATTTGTTCATAAATTTCAATTTACAGATCAAGAAGCTTAGCAAACCCCAAGACTAAATACAAACAAAACTATATCTAGGCACATTATGGTCCAACTGCTGAAAAACAAAGAGAAAGAGAAAAGCTCTGAAAGCAGCCAAAGAAAAAAACACATGTTATATACAGACTAACAATGATACAAATGACAGCTGACTTCTCCTCTGAAACAATGTCAGCCAGAAGATACTGGAATGTCACCTTTAAATAACGAAAGGGGAAAAATCCCACTATCAACACATAATTCTATAACCAATTAAAATATCCTTCAAAAAGAAGGTAAAACAATGGCATCTTCAAATAAACAAAAGTTTAGAGAATTTATTACAAGAAAATCCAAAGGCTAAAGATACATGAAACCAGACAGAAACGAGAATACACAGGAAAAAATAAAGAGTGCCAGAAGTAATAAGTAGCTTACTATAAAATATCATGCTTTTTATAACTTCCTTAAAAGAAATTGGCCATTTAAAAATAAACTAATAGCCTTGTGAGGTGAGGTTTATAACATGTACAGAAATAAAAGATATGGCAAAATTCAAAAAGCTGATACCACCAAAATTTCCAAGCAGGAAGAACAACTAGAGTCTCTTACTCTATACTCTAATTAGAGTATAAAATGGTACAATCTCTTTGCAAAACTATGAGGCAGTTTCTTATAAAGTTAAAGATACATTTAGCCTGTGACTCAGAAATTGCACTTCAGGTACTTACCAAAAAGATATGAAAACGTATGTCCAAAAAAAGACATGGCAAGAAGGTCCTTAGCAGCTTTACTAGTAAAGACAAAAACAAACAATGAAACAAAACAAAGTCATCCAAACAACTATCAACAGTACAATAGATAAGAAACTTGTGGCAGTCATATAATGAGATACAATTCAGCAACAGAAAAAACGAACTACTGATTTGTACGATAGCATGAAAGACTCTCAGAAACATTATGCTGACTGCAAAAAGCCAGCCACATGAGAGTAGATATCATATGATTCCATTTAAATAAAATTCTAGGACAAATATAACTAATTTGCTGTGATAAAAATTGGAATTGTGCTTGCCTGGGGTCAGGAATTCACTAGGAAAGGAAATTAGAAAATTTTCTGGGATGATAAAAATGTATCTTATTTTAACAAAGGTGTTGGTTCCACAGGATGTAGGCATTTGACAGATTCAACTGAGACTACGTTTAAAATCTGTGATTTCACTGTATGTAATACCTCAATTTAAAAAAAATTGTACTTGTCTTTGTGAAAAGATATGTCAGCTAATATCATTCCTTGGTTCAAACCCTCAAATGTCTTTCATCTCGAAACCAAAGCCTGAATCCTTACAATGGTCTCAATGGTCTCAAGGTCCTACCCTGTTTCCCAAAAAATAAGACCTACCCGGACCATCAGCTCCAATATGTCTTTTGGAGCAGAAATTAACATAAGACCCCATATTATATTATATTACACCTGGTATTATATTATATTATATTATATTATATTATATTATATTATATTATATTATATTATATTGTATTATATTATATTATATATAAGACCTGGTCTTATATTAGATTAAAATAAGACCGGGCCTTATATTAATTTTTGCTCCAAAGATGCATTAGAGCTGATGGTCCGGCTATATCTTACTTTTAGGGAAACGCAGTACATATTCTGGTTCTCCACTACATGTAATATTTTCCCCTATTACTCACTCTACAGGTACATTGGCCTTTTCACAGTATTCTGTCACACCCTAAAGCCTTTATCCTTTCTATTTTTCTCAGTGGTACTCACCACTGAATATACATAGATTCCTTTTTTATCTCTTTACCATCAGTATTCCCCCAAATAAGTGTAAGGCACTTTATTTTGTTTGTATATAAATCTCCAGGAAGCAGGGTAATGCCTGGTGCATAATAGCTGCTCAACAAATATTTGTTGAGTGAAAAATTTTAATGAATAATCATCTTTTCCATTAAAAACATTTTGTGTTTCCTTTATTCTCAATGGGCCCTTTCAGTTCGAAAGGTCAAAGCTAAATTTTATTGCTGAGTAGATTTCTGTGTATCTAAAATTATGGATCTATGGCTAAGGCTTCCAAATTCCCTGTATTTTTATTGGGGGAGAGTTTAAATGTGTCAGACTAAGGAACACTAAGGAGTTAAAGTGTTTAATATCCTAAGGCGTTGTCTGGGAAGAAGATTGGAATATATTGGAGTTAATTGCCTATTCCAGGAAGTGACTTTACATTATAATAATGGAAAGTAAATTAGCATGTCTTTAGCCCCAATGGGAAAGGAACTCACCTTGAATCAAGGGAGTCAGAGTTCATCTAATCAGTCCCCACAAAACAGCTGGAATTAACCTCAAAGACAATTTTTCTTGCTTCATAGTGATGAGTTCCTCATATTGTCTCCTAAACCAGTCCTAAAACGTAATAACTGCCTTGCTCTCAGAGGGAAAGACTCTTTTATACTGGAAGATGAAGTATAAACAGCTTCTACACAGAAAGTGAGAGGAGACAAGCCTTTGAAAAGAGGAGTCTTGCAGTGACCGATCCCAAGGGACGACAGTGTCTGCCATTTTCACGAGAAAGGGCTGAGGTTTTCCAGATCAAACGAATGAACTTGAGCCATTACACCGCTGCACAAACGAGAGAATTAACTCCGGCCATGTTAAGCAAGAAAGAAATTTACTGGAAGCATGTTGGATAGCTCCCAAATCAACATGAAGCCTGCAGAACCTGACTCAGAAAATGGATGAGAATCAAGGAAGGTTGGACGGCCAAAAACATAGCTGAGGTCACAGTACTGAAATAATCTGGTTAAAATGTCACCACGTCTCGACATGTGTTGTTGTTTTCACTGTCACCAAATGCACCCCAGACACTAGCTGACCCCACTCCGGACTTTCAACTGTACTGTCCCTATCATCATCAAACAACTTTTTGGTCGGTGCATCCATCGCTCCCTTGGGTTTCAAAGGCCTAGGTGGGACCCTAAAGATGACTGACCAACCCTAGGCCACGTGGACATACTGATGTCAGGAAACAGGGAGAGGAAATATCTGCCTCCTTTGTTTTCCTAGTGGAAAGCAAGGTCCTACTACCCTACCAATTTGGGGATTCCTTCCTAAAAAAAAGAACGTTGAGGCTCTGGAGAGTCAAGTCTATTATAATCTATCTCTTTGCCTCACATCATTATAAACACTTCCTCCCAAACTTCCACGTCCAAAAATATTTCTACATAATGCAGGAAACCCACCTCATACAACCAAAAACACACCCAGGCTTTCCCCAAACAGAGAAAATACAAAGTTTCATTATTTACTCCCTTTACTTTCAGTCCAAGTTCTCTGGCCATAGCTCATTTTTCCTGTTACGGTCCCATTCTGGATTTCTAAAACTGAGGATTGAATATAAATTACAACTACGAACAACACATTCTAATAGGCACTTTTTACATATAGACCATCAATAGTATGGACGGCATTTTCCCCGCTACCATTTCATGTCCTCTCTGCCTCAGGTAGCACACAGTAAGGCAACCTAAACCTAAATCGTCACTCTTTAGAAATATGAGCCCTTGTTTTCTCTGCTTGTGTAAGCTTGCAATAGTCTTCTACTCATCTTTACCATTCTAAATAATAGTACAAAATGTACCCTTGGGTTGTGTCCATGGTTCTTTCTCTTCTTTTTAGTGGTCAGGATCAATCAACCCAGCAAACATTCAACTTGCTCTTTTCATGGTTTTCCAGTCACATGAGAATCCCTGAATGTCCAAGTGGCTGTTTTAGACTCAGTTTTATAGAATTAGTATAGTATCTCTTAGTGAAAGTAATTCTCCATTGGGGACTAAAACCAGCAGAGCCCAGGGACAGAATGCAAACTTTTAATCATGGATCATTAGATTTCATTGTAAGTGGTTCCCTTATATTTCTCCCCAGTGCTCCAGAATCTGTGTGTCCTACAACAGGGAGCAAGGGTGCCATTTAGTCCCCATTAATTCAAAGTAACTGCTTCATCCTGAGAGATGGCTTCCCAAATTGGCAAGATGTTTTCTACCAACTGGAAGCCAGTTGGTACCAGACCTCAGTCTTCAACTGACGATTCCATGTTTCTGTAAGGTCAGTTGCTTCTGGATAGTGGGGCAGGTGGTTAGATGAATTCTAAAGGTCATCAGCCCATTGCCTTATTTATTTCTCTCTAAAGTGGGTTTCTTAGTCAGAAACAATCTATTTGCAATTTTAATTTTTATTATAGGTCAGTTTGTTTAAATTATTTCAAAAGTTTATCTGAATGACAAGGTCATATATCAGGAATCCTTAAAGAGATTTGGAAACTAAATGCCAAGAAAATCACAATGATTAGAAAACAAAAGAATACAGAGTAGGGATTTCACTGGGATATTTAAGAATTTAAGTAAGTTCCACTGATGAAGGTATTAGCAGAAGCGCAGGGGGACCGGGAGAAAAAAAACCTAAATATAAAATAGGTGTGCGATTTCTGCCCCTTCCATACGGAGGGTCCGATAGAATCAGTGTCTACCAGGTAGTCCACAGGTGTTGCTGGGTACAGAGCCATCGTGGTGCACAGGCCTGGTCACGACTCCTGGCCAGTGCAGGACTCTGCGGAGTGACTAACCAAGTCACCGTAATGGGAGGAATGTCAGAATGTTCATTCCTGCCGCCACACCTGTTTTGCTTGAGTCCCTTGATTAAGCATGAGGGAAAGACTGTTGGCGACCTTCAGTGAAAGTCATTTTGTCTTCTGATTACTGAAAATCTCTCTCCAGTGGGGAGCATGCAGATTGGGCACAAATAGTCTCCTATTTGGGGTTCATTCTAAGGAATGGATCCAAGTTTCCCCTAATCTTCTCCATCACCAACCCTCCAATAATTTTCCTTCTAAGCCTCTGATTGTCTGACCAAACCATTAGCCACTGTCTAGGAACTGGATCTAGATTGTTGCCTTAGGCAATCTCTCCTGGATAATTAGATATCCCACCAAACATCTGATCCCAGGGGAATTTTTATTCTCCGCTGAGCTTTGGGACCACCCTTGAGTGGGGTTAATGCACTGCAGCGATTTACAACCAAGAAAAGTGACTGGCCCATTGCCATATGTGCCAGAGCGGAGAATTTGACTCGCCACAGGGAAAACACTGACTCTTTACAACAAGACCGGCAGGGAGTGCGGCTGGGGTAGGACCTGGGATCCCCGCAATTGTACTGGAGGAAACTTAGAGCAAGGCTACCGACCTTGTGGCTCACATTCCCTTTGGTTCTGCCCTGCACTCTGTTGTCACTGAAAAACCCCACCAAACTACACGCTTGGGAGGTGTACCCACCCGTCCTCCTCTCAGGTCTACACTCCAACACAAACAGAGGCTGTCATAATACATCCTGCCTCTGTGGTGGGCAGAAATCTGGAGAAATTCAGGCAGGGAGGGAATGCTTTGGAAATGGTTTTATTTCTGAGAACTTTAATTTCCAACATTTCCGCCAATAACCGCATTTTCTTGGAGTTTGAGATCAGAGATAGACTACCCTGGTGGCCTTTTAACCCTAATTAACCCACAAGCCCATTCGGTGCTCCCACATAGTTTGACTATGTGATGTAGCTTATAAAAAGACGTGGCCTCCAGTCTGTCAAACACTCACATTCCACAGACCTTGCTCAGGCCGCTTCCTTCCCTATGGAGCCGCTGCCTGACTTTTCCAAAGCTGATATTAATATCACAGACCATTATAATATAGTTATTTTCATGGAAGGCAGGGAGGAAGTCACGTGGCATTAATTGGTCCCATGGGGTTCTGAAAGTCTCCATTTAGCCTGTTGTTTTTACTCACATAAGCAGCAATGAAGTGGAAACATGAGGAAGTCACTGTGATTGTATTAAATGAGTATTTTTTTCTAGGACTTGTTTGGTTAATGAGTCATTATTCCTTTTTTAATTGTATGAACATATGTAGTAGCGGGGTCAGAGGTGCATGCACTTTCTTATATGTGTACACACACACACACACACACACACACACACACACACACAGCCTACTGCCTGCTGCCTTAATGTCTGCCATGATGTCAGCTTGGTGAAAGGCGTGGACACACAGAAGCTGACCAAAGAATATGAGTTTGTATAGTTTGAAGGGAAGGAATTCAAAAGTCCCTGAGCATAAAGAGATATATTTCGTCCTCTTTAAGTTACTGAACCAGGAGGGTTTCATACCAAAATGTTGACATCACCACAATTCACTATTTTGTGTTTGCATCTAAATTTTACTTTTTTGAAAGCCCATCACATCCATCATCCTTTCTGATCTGGAGCATGAGCCTGTGAGGTACGTAGGGCCAGGATTACTATTCCATTTTCCAAAGTAGGAACTGATGTCATGGAGGCACAGTGACTTTTTAAGGATCTTGCAGCTAATAAGTGATGACCTGAAAACCAAGGAAAGCCAAAAAACAAGTTGGGGTTCTAATGAGACTCTGTCATGGCTGAGAGGCCTTCGTGGGTTAGATGGTGAGCATGGCAAAGGTGGGAGCTGGGAGCCACCAAGCTCTGCAGGTCCACCTCGCCTTCCCAGGCAACTGCCCACATGAAACCTACCGTGTTTCTCCGAAAATAAGACCTAGACAGCACAATCAGCTCTAATGCATCTTTTGGAGCAAAAATTAGTATAAGACCCAGTCTTATTTTACTATAATATAAGACCAGGTCTTAATATAATATAATATAATACAATATAATATACTGGGTCTTATATTAATTTTTGCTTCAAAAGACGCGTTAGAGCTGATTGTCTGTCTACGTCTTATTTTCAGGGAAACATGGTATGTGCTTAGGGCTGTCTCCACTAACTCAGCGACGACATTCTATTTTTCAGCCAACAAGTCACGTGAAGGAGAACACGAAAGCATGCAGATGATGAAAAGCCCTCCTGAAACATTTTCTGTTTGAAGGTACTGATATTAGAATAATTTGTGGATTCCTTGGACATGAGAAATAATTCTTTTGACAAAGATGTGCCAGAAAAATATCTAGTATATATCCCTCAATATGGCAGATGCCATGGATGGTGAATTCTACTTCTCTAAAAGATTCTGAAATTAAAAAATAAGATTCTGATAGGAAAAGTTATGACTTTCCTCAGTCAAGATGAGGTTTAGTGTGGTTCACCCTGAAGAGTAAATATTACTATGTATAAACTTTCATAATTCTTCCTATTAATGCTAATGAAATGTCACTCTCACGGTCAACAGTTCATTCAATCAGGGAGTACAGGTACACAATGAGGTAATGTAGTTAGATCACGGTACTAAAAAGCTGTTCAGTTCACACAAGAGCCAGTTACCTTTATATAAGAACAACTCAGAAATGAATGAACTCTAGTCCATGGCCACAGATGTGACACCTCCTCCGGGACTCTGTCAATCGGTCTTTACACAAATGCTCGCATGCGCCCCCTCCAGAAAGCATGACTCAACCGACGTCATCACCATTACCAGAAGCATGACTAAAACGGGCTGCTCCTACATGTGATTTTAGCCACTCCGTCTTCATAGGGGAGAGCATAGCACTGCTCTGAGCTTTCAGAGCCTACCACTCTATAGAAGAAACCCAGAATTTTCGAGACTGCTTGAGATGAAGCTAGACACCAGCTATGAGGGATGAAAGACAGTTCATCAATCCAGCTTGTGACTGGATTAAGGCATTTACTTCTCCTTCGTCTCCCTCCTCATCGTTTCATTGCTCGTAAAAAAGCTTATGAGGTCAGTTAGAGCAGTAAGTGAAAAAAAATGAGCTCAAACAGTCTGTTTGGTTCACTTTGAGTCATTCTAGTTAAAGTGCATTAAGGTTGAATCAGTTGCCTGGCTTGAGGTGTGGGGGCCATCTGTGGATGTTGGCTGCCCGTCCCATCCAGGACCGAACCGAAATGAGGGTCTCAGAAACAGAGAGTCAAGAGCCATAGAGATGCAGCAGAATTATTTTTCGGTTCCTCACATTATATAGATGTAGAAACTGATGCCTAGAGAGCATAAGGGACAAAGTCATGAAATTCTTTATGTGGGCTAGAATAAAGCAGCACAAAAGTCATTTCATATTGGATGACTAGCACTGAATATCTGGAATATATGTGTTTGTTGAACATATATTCAATAAAAGCTTCATCTTTGGCTCAGTTTTTGTTTGTCTGTTTTTTTTAAGATTTTATTGGGGAAGGGGAACAGGACTTTATTGGGGAACAGTGTGTACTTCCAGGACTTTTTTTTTTTTTTCCATGTCAAGTTGTCCTTTCAGTCTTAGTTGTGGAGGGCACAGCTCAGCTCCAGGTCCAGTTGCCGTTGCTAGTTGCAGGGGGCGCAGCCCACCATCCCTTGTGGGACTCGAGGAATTGAACTGGCAACCTTGTGGTTGAGAGCCCACTGGCCCATGTGGGAATCGAACCGGCAGTCTTTGGAGTTAAGAGCATGGAGCTCTAACCACCTGAGCCACCAGGCCGGCCCTCAGTTTTTAAATAATGGTTGTTCTCCATCTCAGAACTGTGAAGATGATTTTTATAAGTCATCTGTTCATAATATTTTGTTTCAGGCACACATTATCCATCAGGCAATCATAAAGGGCACTATGAGATGGCATGCATTTTGTTTTCCAGAAGGGAACAGCGTGCACTCTCTCTGATGCCTCAAACATGAAAGTGCTCTGGAGCCATTAGCTGACCGACTACTGTTTCCTCAGAGATCATAAAGAACTACACGTGGTGAAGATGACTGAGGCAGGGCTCAGCGTAGTAAGAATAATGAATCTCTGTATACCCATTTTCTTGTCACTGTGCAAACTCTCCCTTCTTATATCAAGAAGCTGTGATTTTAATTTTTGCAAAATCCTGAAAAAGGAAAGCCTCTCTGTTGACGCTGGAGAGGTAATAGGGCTTGGCATTAGGAGAGATGAAATTCTAGTTACACTTGGGACAGCTTTAATTTCAATTTATAATAACATTCTAGTTCAAGGCTGTACTACAGACAATCAGTAGACAACTCAGTTCAAGAGCCAGAAGGCCTCTGGGGAACATAGTGGGCACCGGAAATGCCTCTTACTTGGGAGAAGACAGGAAGACTATAAGAAGAAAAAATAACAGACTCTAGCAAATAAACCGGCTTGTCCTCAACCCTTGGAAAAATCAAGAAAGGAATATTAAAAGTACTGTGGATTGAAGAAAAGCCAAATAAACAATCCATAATGATAGCTTGCCCTATAGATTCACAAAAAGTAACCACTAGAGAAAATGACAGAACCAGCATAATTCCAAAGGAAACTGAAGTACCAAACATACCTTTTGTTTTCTCTCATGGGCGGAGAAATATAGGTTTTGGCAACATAGAGCTGCATCAGAAATATGACTGGCTAGATATACTCCTCTCATTTAAATTTTGATATGTGTGACACACAATATTTTCTGTTAATTAAACCTCTTTAGCATAACCTTGTGGGAAGAGTGCTTGTCTGGTATTTCACACATTCCTAGAATTTAAGGGAAAAAGATTCTACAGCCCAGCAAATTGCCAAGAAATGAATTGCCTACGTAGAAGAATTCACTGAACTGTGCTAGCTTGGCTAAGTGGCCTCAGTCTTTCAGAGCAGGTGTAAAACTTCTGAACGGTATTTTCTCTTCCTTCTCCCCACCCCAGTTTGCTTTTGGGTCAACAAGTGTTCAGGGACAACAAAGAGAGGGTGACGATGCAGAGAAGAGGACCAAGGAGGAAAGAAGTTAGTCGACTTGAGAGAAAGGAGTCTGGGAGAGGTGAGCTCAGAGCCTCCTGAGAAGCCCCTGGTCTCCCACATTCACTCAGTTGATGACATCCAGGAAAAGTGCTCAGAAGAAAGAACAAATAACGGTTCCAGTTTCCTTCAGTCTTAATATAGAAGGCCCCCAAAGGTCCAAAACAATTTTAGAAAGAGAGCTGCAGGGCGGGGAGGAAAAAGTATTGTGCACCTCTGAGGAAATGAAAGGGGACGACAAACAATATTGTTTTAACACGTCTGCTACAATCTCTATGGGCTCTCAGCTCTGATCACTGCATCCTTCTGACCCTGAGACATTTATTGTTAAATTTTTCTAAAGAAAAAAAAAAATCTGCTTTGGACACAACTCCCTGAGTTATTCTATTTCACAAGAAACTATTTAAGGCTAAGCTATTAGTACATTGACGCTTTTGTGTCATTTAGGGGAATGAATAGACAAAAACACTAGTCTCATTTCCCTTCTCACTGAGTCTATATATAATTAAAGTGATGGAAGAAAGACAAGCTCACTTCACTTTATAGAAAAGAAATGTTGTAAATGCTCAGAAAAATATGTAATTCTGGAAAAGTCTTCAGAAATCAATTTAAAGAACACTTCAAAATAGCTTTCCTTACGTTTATTGTTCGGTCATCTTCCCTTTCTTTATATGATTCAGAAGATGACTCAAATGTCACGTAAAATGGGGCACTGTCATTAAACATGTACAGTATACTTATTAACTCTAGAATCAAATAGCCCCAGCCTTTCTTCTGTTGGGTAGAGGCTTGGCTTCCAATGCCTGCCAACGAATATAGATCACGATAGTCTGTATCTGAACACAGATTGTGCTTACAAATAAGTTACTCTGATATTTAACCACCAACAGAGGTAGAAACGTGTATTAGTTGTCAATTGGGGTAACAAACTATTCTCAAATTGAGGCAGTTTTGAACGAGAAATGTTGATTCACTATCTCACGATATCTGTGGGTCAGGATTCTGGGTGTGGCCCAGCTGGGTGCATTCTGGCGTGGGATCTCTCAGAAAACGGCAGTGAAAGCATCAGCTAGGGCTGCGGTTGTCTCAAAGGGTGGCAGGCTACAGGTGGTCTTGGCTATCGACCAGAGTCATCAGTTCTTTGTCATGGGGTCTTTCCAGAGAGCTGCACAATATGGTAGCATCCTCCCCACAATATCTAGGTTCCAAGAAAGAGAGCGCAAGACAGGGTGGAAGCCACAGTCTTTGTGTAACCTAATCTTGGTTGGTCATCCACCCTAAAGCTTCTGCTCGAATCATTCGATGTTCTCATCATTTGAAGTGAGGCGGTAAGATCAGCCCCCACTGAACGGGAGAGACTTGCACAAAGGTCTCAATACCAGGAGGTGGGATCACTGGTGGACATCTTGGAGGGCCTGTCACACAGTCCCTGACCCAGCACTGCAGCCTGAAACACCAAAGCTTCCTAGAGTTAACACATAAAACCAGGTAACTTCTATTACAACGGGAAAAAAGACCAGCTGAACTGAATTTAGGGTGATTTATAGATAGGTAACTTGTGAAGGCCGTAATCTGGATGACCTGCCAAATATTAGAAACAAAGTATGACAAATTCCCTGTCATCGTCACTATCAAATTAAGAAACTAAAGAGACATAGCGTATTCATTCTGATGCATTGGTCATGCTACATTGGCTATGGTTCCACTTCAGTCATTCGGTGACTGCAGCAACTTGACATATGAACTGCTTTTGAGGGAAATTTGGTTTAGAAGCCTCAAGACTTCATCTCAGAACAATTTATCACTGAACCTACATCGTATGAGTGTAACTAATCCTGCCTGAAGTTGTGTGCACGTGTGTGTGTGTGTGTGTGTGAGTGTGTGTGTGTGAAAGGAAAAGATGAAAAGGTTAACCAGGGTCTGTTTATGAAGTTAAAGATCTTTTCAACATACTGCAGCCCAAGGCTCCATATTATGAGGAAAGCTTATCAACCACCATTCACACACTATATGGGTCTTGGCATTGTTCTCCCAGATTAATGGGAATTGTAAAACCCACATGGAATGTAGAAGTAGCTAAAATACTATTTTTAAAAAAGAAAAGGAAAGAAACAACTACAAAGAATGCACTAGTCGATCAGAATTTGATTTCCTAATCTATGAAGGAAATTCATTCTCATTTGCTTTTCTACTCAGACTTTGTGACTTAGAATTCATCTTCTTATTCTCTAGAATATTTTAGAACAAGGCTCACACAAGCATGATATGCTTTCTTGTAGCTGCAATGGCACTGCGCATTTATAAAGCGAGGGCTAATACATTTGGGGCTCATTGTGTTATCTTTGAGAAACCCCAGTGCACAAGACCATCCAGCCATTAAGTGACAATCTGGCTATGTGTCCTAACAGCTAACCACTTTCTCTAATTCACACATTCACATTTTCCTTAACCAGGATAATTGCTGCCTCTATTTCCATAAGTGTGGCATGATTACAACTCTGAGAAGCCCTTTGTTCTCTAGTATTTGGAATCCTTAAAATTGTGCGAAATTGCGCAGTTAAGAAAATTGTTGGGAATATAAAAGCATTTGGCTTCATTCCCCTGATCCAGAAGGTACTGTGTGTTCTTTGGATCTCAGACAACTTTTTGGGCAGTTCCAGATAAGGTATCCAATAACCTCACTCCGTGTCCCCGTTTTTCTTGCCCTCATTCCAGAAAAAGTTGGATCGCTGCCTCTTAAATAATTTTATTGTGAGGAAAGTTATTATGAAAACGTACTCCACTGGTTTTCACTGACCTCCAAAACACACTCCCTAATTAAGTGCAAATGGGAAACTGACTTGGAGCAGGTCGTCTCTGATTTTGGACTTGGGAGAAGTATTAAAGTTTATGAACTCGATATGCAAGCTCCATCTGCCAAATGAGAAATTTCTTATTTCATTTGGTTACTGCACTGAGATTATATAATTCTCCTCAGAAAGCTCTGAATGCTGAAGATGCGTAAACCATCTGTCTGTGCTGAAAAGTCAAAAAACACACTATCCTCCCCCTCCCCCATGCGTCTTCAGCCACAACTAATTATTTCTCCAGAGAAATTTCATCACCGTGTTTTGTTGTTGGTGGTGGTGTTGTTGTTGTTTCAAACATTGAGTTTCCACATCACCATAAAATTTTACAGTGCTAAAGAGGTAATGATTATATTCATGCTCTCACATCCTTTTATAGGAGGCTAGAGTTAGTCAGCTTTTGTATTGAGAGAAATCTGAAGACCTGGCAGAGAGAAGTGAGAGAAAGCGAGCAGGAAGGAAGGCAAATTTTCAACTCCCTGACTCCTGTTTCCCTCCCCAGTCAGCAGGGGGCAGTAGTAACAGAGGAAGTGAAGCTTGCTCTGAACGTGAAAATACATCAAGAAGAGAGGGTGAAAAGTTGTAAGAGCCTTCTCTGCTTTCCAGGGGCCGCCTTCGGGCAGGGGTAAGCGTCAGGTGTAGCTCTGAATTCCAGTTCTGTCCTTGACTGGCTGAAGTTGTAGCCAATATTTAGGATAATAATAGTAACTAAGGTCTGCAGACCATACTCTGAGCCAGACACTGCAGGAGTCACTTTACATGCATTATTTTATCCCATCCTCAGGCAAAGTAGGATGAAGTCAGTTTTGTTACTTATTTGTGTTTTTTTTAAATGAGGAAACTGAGGCTTACGAGATCAAGTAACTTGCTCAAGGTTACTGAGTTGAAATAACTAACACTAACCAGGAACGAAAACTGGAATATTCATATTTAACTCAGGCATCAATTCTTATCTTTAGTCGATGTGTTTTTGTGTACTTTTTTCCTTTTCTTAATTTTTTTAACCTGACGAAGCAGATGCAAATATGTTTAGTTTTCTTGTTCTTACCCAAAGTATGATACATGGAATACACAAATGCCAGGTAAATTTGAACATGCCTGCATTGCCAATAAGAGTAATTCAAGAGAAGGACAATTTTCCTCAAAAGTACTAAATTGGCTAACAACGGTGATATTTCTGAGTAATATTTTAAACTTAGATATTGTACAGTCTCCCTTTCTTTAAATAGTGTGGCCACAAATTGGATATATACCGTTTGTGGCTCTGCCCCTCTGTAGTTGTTTTGGCAAAATGTAATATAGTTAACAGCCCAGAGTTTACCAGACAGACGGGTTCTTCTCTCAGCTCTGCACTTCCCAGTCTAAGCCTCAGAGCCCTCACCCGAAGACGAATGTATCCTTAAGTCAGAACTCATTCAACTGTTGTGAGGGTTAAACAAGCTAATGCAGGTAAAAATATTTAGCCTGGCTCGGGCACATAGAAAGTACTCCATAGCTGTTGTTATTCTGACACAATGTCAAAACAAGTGGAGAATTCAAACCCTCATCCAGATGTTTTAGTTCTGGGTGCCAAAAGTCCAGATGTTTGAGAAACCTCCGATAATTAATTGTTGGTAGTGTTCACTGGGATAGTTGGCACAAGCTGATCACAGATTATGTTCAAGGGCAAATGGAGGTCAATGCTCTCCTCATTCATGCACAGTCGTCCTTTGTTAGGAACGAAAATACAAAGGTACAAAGGCTTCTCCTTTCCATGTCTGCCGAAAAGATTACCAACAGTCAAAAAGCAACTTTTTTTAGGCACTTAAATTCCTTTTAAAATATGAAATTAGAAAAAAGCATTTCTTTATTTCCTATACTTTCTTTCCAGCTTTCAAATGTATCACAAAAGTCCACATAAATTCCAATATTAATTTCTTCACCTTACTGGAGTCCTGAACAGCCCAGCATTGAAAATAAAGAACCAAGATTTACCAGTCTCCCTTAATTATGAGTTTTGTGATTGTTGTTTGTACATGTACATACTATTTTAAATAGCCAGCTCCTACCTCAAAAATAAATAACTTTTGTGAACTATAAATTCCTTTAAGTAGAAAACGCCTTAAAACTCTGCCCCATTTAATAAAACCTGACATATAAAAATCATAACTTACATAGTAAATACATTTAGAAGGCAATTATATGTATAAGAATTGACCAAAGGGAATAATTATATAAATATTTTTCTGATAAGCATAAAAATATAGCATTATTTCACACACTTAAGCTTTCTTAAACATTTCTGTTTTATTGGCCCTATTTCTACTTTTCTCTATCTTCTTATTTATTCCACAGAGTTTTATAATTTTCAGGAAATACATTAACTTCACAAATTTTTTATGCTAAAATGAGACAAATTTATTTCTTTTTTATAATGTCTTGGAGTATAAGAAAAAGCAATGACTTCAATTGACCAACCAGTGTACTTTTCACATAAATATTGGTTGATATTTTTCTTTATGTTATTCACAAGTTATTAATGAATACGAGGAAAGTTAAACCATTAAGACATGTCTTAACTGCACTCATTTGTCAATTACTTGGGTGACGTTTTTGCTGAACTGGATTATAGTTTTCAAATCCTGGAACTGTTATTGCATCATTTTTTTCTTGTTGCTATTCATAATGTAATAGCTAAAGACACTATATGCTATCTAATACAAATATTTATTTAATATTTATTGACCATGAATTATTAACATTTTCTCCATCACTTTCCTAAGACTAGACAGACAATAAAACAATGAATCAAACCCTCATTTGCATCATGTATCTATGTCCATGGTGTAGTAGGAAATGCTGAGTAGGAAAGAAATATGCCACTATACAGTACACCATAGAGTTACAATAGACGTAACTCAAAATTGAACTGTAGGTTCTCATGAGCTGCTCTGCTCTTGCTCCAATACACGTCTGCCTCCAGCCACTGGACACTTGGCTGGACCTGCCCTTCTGGATAGTTCCAGAAACCATTCGACTCAAAGCAGCTTTTACTATAATACAAACTACTTCTCAAATAACTCGTTGCCCCTTCTGGTACCAAGAGCCTTGCTGGACCATTGTTTCTTTCTTTATTTGTTATTAACGCCTTTCTCAGAGCCTCTCGTAATCTTTTCAGCATTTGAAATTTTATTATTTAAAATAAAACTCTTCTGAGGTCAGTAGAGGTTTCCCAATAATCCTCTTTGCTAAGATGCCAGGACTTCAGTCACTTTGGTTCCCTATTTATAACTACATCCACTATTTTGAAATATGTACATAAATGAACTAAAGCATGAACTATCCCATTCAAATGTGCTCATTGCTGGAAGGGGGTTGCTCACTGTTGAAGGGGGTTACTTGGAATATAATCCGGGCAAAGCTTCTTTCTTGCAGTAACTTTAAAAGTCCTGACATCCTTAGTGAGGCCCCTCTACCACCCACTCTGAGCCGTAAGATGTCACTAGAGTCAGCTTACTTCCTAATTCAGGGTCCCCTGACACGCTCACCCTTGACTTTGTCACCTCATAAATGTGTCACTTCCAGCACCACCTTCCTTTTTAAGAAAATGTTCTGCCCACCCTGAAGATGTAGGCGTATCTTAGAAACACTGAACTTGAGCCAAAATAAAGGAATAAATGTACTGGACCACCTTCTATTAAGAGACTCCAGTGCACCAGAACCTGTGATGGGCCCAGGAATAACTAAGAGAATCCCTACCTTCCAAGAGTTTACAGATTCAACCAGTGGTTCTCAATCCAAGGGGCACTTTCAAGCTTTAAAACCGACGAATGGCCAGGTTCCGCTCCAAACTAATTAAGTCAGAATCCTTCAAATGGGACCAAGGCAATAGAATTATTTAAAGCCTCCCCATGGTTCTAAAGTGAAGCCAGAATTGAAATCCACTGGAATAATAGTGAATCGCTCCCTTTTGCATAAGCACCATCAGCCACGTTGTTCTGTATCCTGAAAGCACCAAAGAACACTAAAAGGTTTCGCCATTCATTGTGGGCTAAAAATCGTGCCATCAGCATCCCCTGAGAGCGTGTTAGAAATGCAGTCTCAGGCCCCGCCTCAGACCCGTTGAAGGAGAACCTGTATTTTAACAAGATCTGCAGGTAATTTCAGAAAATACGGAATTGAAGCAAAAATCCTGTTCTTTAGAAGTTTCCAATCTACAGGGGAAAATACATGCAAATACAGATGATTACAAAACAATGTGTGAGTTCCATGATGAGAGGTGTACAAGTTATTCCAGGAGGACCTGCCTCCAGGAAGACTGATGGAGTGGGTGGTACTGGACAGAGTTATACTTGAAGAGTACAGAGGAATCCAGAAGAGCAGATAGAAGCAAGCAATCCAGTGTTGAAACATAAGTGGATACAGGGAGTGTGAGATCCTGAAGAAGCCCTCCAAAGTCCTCAGTAGTCAAACCCTCCTCGTTCCCTCCTGCTCTGAAAGAGAATACACTTCCAGGCTAGTGATCCTCAGACTTGTCAAGGTTAAGTTTGCTCACAGAGTGCCTTGGAAATAAAAATAAAAAACCTAACTTAGTTTTTTGGGTTTTGTTGTTGTTTTTTGTTGTGTGTTTGTTTTTTAGAAAGTGATGGAAAAATGAAATGGGCCTGGTACACCAGTAACGTTTCCTAAATATTTCCTTACGCTACCTGTATTCGTCAGCCATACAAGATACCCCTGACTGGGTGGCTTCAACAAAAGACCTTTATTTTCTCACAGTTCTGGAAGCTGGGAGTCTAAGATCAAGATGCCAATGAGGTTGGTGGCTGGTGGGGACTCTCTCCGTGGCTTGTAGATGGCTGTATTCTCACTCTGTCCTCACAAGGACTTTCCTCTGTGTGTGTGGAGAGAAGGAGCGACCTCAGATGCCTCTTCTTCGTTTAAGAACACAAGTCCTATCGAATCATGCTCCCTTAATATTGCTCCCCGCATATGTTTCCCAGATTTCTGCCCATATAAATTAGAAAACTCAAGTCGTTCTTCTGGAGTGTAGCACACCTTTTTATTTTGTTCACACTTTGTTACATAAAGATCCAGTCTATTCCTCTTAACGGTTATAGAATATCATGCTTTATGAATGAAATGAATGTTGAGATTCCACTGTTTATGGGTTGTTTAGTTCACTGTTATTCCAAAGAACTGTCTTGTACCTATCTCATTACACACCTGTGCAAGTGTAAATTAGATAGGAAAAGGGAATTATTGGGTACGTGCATTTTTTTCTAATTTGTAGAGGTTCCATTTATTTATTTATTTTTATTAAAGTACAGTTAACATACATTATATTAGTTTCAGGTGTACAACATAGTGATTCGATGTCTACATACCTCACAAAGTGTATTTTTTCATTTTAATGAATACGGCTAAGTTGCCCTCCAAAACGGGATACTAAGTCACGCTCCCATCAGCAATGTATTAGGGTACCTGGTTCTCCACAACCTTCCTGGTACATGTCATTCTTTATATTTTACTTACATCTTTATCAGTGGCTTATTTTTATGTTTTATTTTTTTCGCTTATTTTTTGCCAATTTGCAGGGTGAAAATAGTGTCGCATTTGTTGTTTTATTTTACATTTTCCTAATTAGTATTTAAATCGAGCATCTTTTCATATTTTATTGGCCACTTGTATTTCCACTTGTGTATTGCCCATTTACTTATTTCACCCATTTTTTATGTTGAGATATCTGTTCTTTTTGTATTGGTTTATAGATATTTTTTATGTATTTAAGTGGCAAATATTTTGTCTGTGAAACATGTTGCATTTATCTTTGCTTATGGTATATCTTTTTCTTATATGAGTTTTCTCTTTTTTTATATGGTAAAATTTATCAATATATTTTTTTTTTTTTACATATCCTTCCTGAGGTTTTATAACGTGTAAATATTTAGTTCTTTAATTCATGAAAGTGGTTGTTTTTTTGTTTTTTGTTTTTTGGGTGTTTTCCCATTAAATGTGAGGAGGTTGGAATTTGTTTCTATAAGGAGAGCCAATTGTCCCAGTACCATTCTCCCGACTTCTGGATGTCACTTTTTATTTCAAATTCCTATGTAGGCATGAACTTGTTTCTTTATTCTCTAGTTTTATTCTTTATTCTGACCTAATTCTCATACTGACCCACACTGTTACTACAAACTCATAGTGTTCTGATATCTAGTAGGACCCATTTTCTTTACTCTCTATCAATTTTGTCTTTATTAAAATTCTAACATGTGAATTTGAGAATCAGCTTATGACATTCTATAAAAATTCTGGCAATCACATTTAAATATAAGCTAATTTTGGAAGAAATGACATCTTTACAATATTGAGTAAAACTCCGCATAACTAAATTACTTGAAATATACTCACTGACATCCATTCATGCTGACTGAATGCACCCAGCAAGAAGAATATTTCCAGAACACCCACATATTTCATTTCTCACCAATTGAGGTGAAAGTTTACACACTCTTTCATGACATCTGCTCTAGTTAATATTATATATTATGCAATGTGATTAAATGTTACAAGAACCAAAGGCATGCAAAACGAGAACTATTGTTCCTACCCAGCCTGAAGTGGATGCTATGGAAAAATTCAATGAAGGGAAGTTCCTAAAATTAGGTGCAAGTGAGCAGTCAGTAAAATATTGCTTCATCAATACTTTTAACTTGTAGTTTCACTTCAAAGGAAATGAAACTGTATATCTGAGATGCTGTCTTTACGGATATGACTGATACAAAAAAGTCAATGAGAAACCCAGTCAGTGGCCTTGATAAAAGATGAGACTTAAAGCTCCGCTCCATGGAAAAATATTGGTGAATAAATATAACTGTACAGGTTGAAGTTTGCAATAAAATATTTTAAGCTTACATTTATCTTTTTCTTTAATTACTCTGTGCCTTAAGAAACTTTTTATCATCAATTAACTAACTTTCAGTCTCAATCATAGCATAACAGAGTCTGTTTCCAACATTTCTCTCTACTTATCCAGGTTTTCTTCAATGCCTTTCAGTAATTTTTTTTGCAAAAATGCCTGTGTAGTTTTGTTAATTTTATTTGTAATTGCTTTATAGTTTTGCTGCTATTGTGAAAATTTTTGTTGGTCATTTCTAATTGTTTTTTGCTGATTAAAGGAAAGCAACTGAGTTTTAACATTGATCTTTGTATTCGTCTATTGGAAAATTGACCTATTTGATTACAATAAAATTTAGTATTTCTGCTTAAAAAAGATACCACTGACAAATTTAACAGAACAGGACAATTAGGAAAATATATTTTCAACACCTAAAGCAACATATGATTAATACCTAGAATACAAAAAGACTTCTGAAAATCAATACGCAAAAGATATAAATTTCAGTAGAAAAATGGGCAAAGGGTATGAACAAGCAATTCAAAAAATGTAAAGTTCGAATGGTTAACAAGGATATGTAGTGATATTAGAACACTTTAGTAATCAGAAACATTTCAGACTGACAAGTGAAGAAGTTGTTTAATGCTAAGAGGGAGAAACTATCACCCCTGCAGCTGCGGGTATAGCTGAGTACAGTCTTTTCGGTGAGGATGTGATGCTATGTAGTCAAACTGAGTCCACATACAATCTGTGACTGAGCGATTCAGTGCTGAAGAGATTCAGTTCTGAAGGCCCAGTACCAGAGAGAGAAGCAACAGCCATACATAAACTGTTTAACCAGCTACCACAATTGCATAAGCTCGAATCCTGATAATAAATCCCTGATTTTATACCCTTCCTAGTGGTTCTCCTCCTCAGATTGAATGCTGACTAACAGAGGAGGACGCTCATCCCAGGGTTTTCCAGTATCAGGAATAAGTAGGCAATCTAGGGGCTTGTTATGGACTTAATATGTACGTATTCCAAAATTCATATGTGGAAAACCTAAACATATTATAAGAATGTGATAATATTTGGAGGTTGGACCTTTGGGAGGTGATTAGGTCACGAGGGTGGAGTCCTCATGAATGGCATCAGTACACTTATACAAAAGACCCCAAAGAACCCTGTCATCCCTTCTGCCATGTGAGAACACAGCCAGAAGATGGCTGTCTGTGAACTAGGAAGTGGGCCCTCACCAGACAATGAATCTGCTAGCACCTTTACCTTGGACTTCCAGCTTCCAGAATGACGAGAAATCACTGTTTCTGACTCCACAGGGCTTTGTACATGTTGTTGTATCTAGCACACACTTCCTTCCCTCCTCTACTCATCCTACTTGTCTTGCTCTTTGTCACTTTGTAGTAACAGACCTCATCACTTAACTCTGGGACTATGTTTCATAACTTTATATTTTCTAAACACATGTAAACCCTCCTTCAAAGAATTTATCGCAGGTCCAGCTTTATAATCTCTTTTTGTGGTTGTTTAAAATACATCCTTCTACACTACTGTGGTACCTCAGTTTTCGAACGTAATCCACGAGCTCTGAAACATTCGAAAACAGCCGACAGCTAGGCCTCAGGATCTTGCACTGAGGGGAAGCCATGTGACATATGCGACTTCTGAGTCATGTTCGAAAACCGAAGCTTTTACTTCCAGTTTATGGCATTCATAAACCAAAATCTTCGTCAACAGAGATGTTCGAAAACCGAGGTACTACTGTGTAAGCTTCAGGAGGACAGGGCTGCATGTGTTTGTCTCACCACTGTATGCCCAAACCTGGCCTACTTAGTTAATGCTCAATAAAAATATATTGACTGAGTGAGTGAATTTATTTTTTGTTGGTTGCTTGCTTAGTTGCTTGATTAGTTTAAGTTAATGATGTAATAGAGGAGTAGAAAACTGGCTTCAATTAAAGCAGACTCTTAGCCATTATCTGGCATTCTCCGGCCTACTTCTAGGTCCATCTATATTCACAGACTAAACTCAGATTTATATATTCTAGTTCTGGGCCTTTGCTGTTTGTAAAATTGCTGACAGTTGTGACAGCCGTCTTCTGTCTGCCCTTCTCTCTATGCTCTTTTCTCTTCCTTCACCCTCCGTCCCTCATTCTCTCTCCTCTCCTTTAATGAGACTACGAAGACATCCTATGACCAGTTTTGTTAATAACCCTTCAGCCTAAAGAGACTAAATTATAATCCACTGAATAATTCTCTGTCCAGGAGATGGACTACATTATATTAATAATCCTTTCTAGACACATAATTTAAAGATTGAATATCACTTCTCTAATGCTCCTGCTAAGAAAATTATAAATTAAATTGTTCTTTATTTAAAAAAATTGCTATTCATGAAACCTGCTGTTAAACTGAGATTAATGTCCTATATCTAAAGTATAAATTACCTAATAATTCCTCCCACCACACAGCTCAGGAATTTAGAAATCCTGTATCAGGATTTCCTCCATAAATGTATGTCATGAATATCAGCCTTCTTCAAAATGGCATTTTAGAGTTGTGTAATACAATAATTCCATCCCAAATGTCTCAGCTTAGATAAAACTCAAAGGTTCTGCATATCGTAGCTCTTTCCTCCCCACTTCTCCTTTATTCTCTCTCTCCTCGTTTAATTCTTGAGAACACACAAACATATTACATACTTATATATATTTTTATTCATCTATCTTTTCGTTTTAAAAATGGTTAACTATTGGTATTTTTAAAGTACTCAAATCTCTTATTTCCTTATAAACTAGATCCTAAAATTTTTTAAAAATATAAAGAGAAACTCTTTCTATTCTTGATTTTTAAAAATGTGGAGGCACTTCCTGAATTGGATTTCAAATCTTGAATCCAAGGCTCTCAGGGTTTAGGCTCAGAATTCTATCATCCATGAGAAACAAACTAGTAAAATTTCACATAACGTAGTAAGTATATATTGCCCATTTGGTGACCCATGCACATTTTTACTAAGTTATCTTTCCTTCGTTCTATACATGCTAAGAAGTCTTGCTTTGAAAGCTGGTAGTGAATCTTTTGGAGAAGTGAACAAGTTTCTGGAAATGAAAATGATTATCTCCTAATCCATCTTTTAAGATGCAGGGAGTATTGAAATGCGTTGTAAAACAGAGGCACAAAGTGAGTTTATAAAATGTTAGGGATAGATTTTAGGAAGGCAGAAACCCCTCTTTCCTCAAGCATCATGGCCAACTGTTCTATTGATTACTATGTAACACATCACCCCCAAACAGCATGGATTTAATAAACAAAAATTTAATATTATCTCTCAGATGTTCTGTGGTTTGACTGGGGCATAGCTCCCTGGTTCTCCCTTGGAATCTCTCCCGGGGTTGGTTGAATCAGATACCAGCTGGGGCTGCAGCTTGAAAGCTCAACTGCCCTGGGCGTACAAAATGGTTCCCTCAAATGGCTGACAGTTGATGCTGGTTGTCAACTGGAAGCTCAGCTAAGGGGCTTTGCTCCCCTCACAGGAGCCTCCCATGGGAACCCTGGGCTTTCTTATAGAAAGAGGAAATCCAAGCTACCAAGAGGTCTAGGTGGAAGCTGCAAAATTTCTTATGGGACCTCGCCTCAGAAGGTTCCAGAAGAGTATTTATGCTACATTCTGTTGAATCTCTAAGAACAGCTGTGATTTACAAAGAAAGGAACTAGATTCCACATCTTAATGGAGAGTGGCAGAGCCACATTGCAGAACATGTGAGAAAGGAGATGCTTTAGCAGTCATCTTTGAAAAATACAATCTGCTTCACCAGTTCAGCCCACCTTAAATCTAAATGAGATAGAACTTCTCAGTAACAACACAAGATTGATCAGAGACGGTTTGACCACTACATTTTAGGATGACATGGAAAGGTAATGTTACGGGGTAAATTGCATACCCACAAAATTCATATGTCAATGTCCTAACCCCCAGTACCTCAGAACGTGACCTTATTTGGAGGTAAGTCTTTACAGAGATGATAAAGTTAAAATTAGGCCATTAGGTTGGACCCTAATGTAGTATGACTGATGTCCTTATAAAAACGGAATATTTGGACACAGAGACAGACACACACACAGGGAGAATGCTGCATGAAGATGACATTGGAGTTTAGAATGATGCATCTAGAAGCCAAGGAACACAAAATATTGTTAGCAAACCCGCAGAAGTTAGGAGAGAGGAATTGAACAGATTCTCCCTCACAACCGTCAGAAGGAACCAACCCTGCTGGCATCTTGATCTCACACATCTAGCCTCCAGAACTATGAGATAATAAATTTATGCTTTTTGAAGTACTCAGTTTGTGGTAATTTCTTACTGTGGCCCCAGAAATGAATACAGGTAACAACATTAGATCAGTGGATCTGAACTTTCCCCAGGAATTACACACACCCAAATAAACAACCAACTTCTTTGTAGGCACTAATCACAGGCAAACTCAAAATGAAAAAGCATATTTGAAAGGGCTTTCTCCTGAGATCAATAAAAGATCTCAAAATTGTCCAGCTTCACATCCCACTAATCCTGAATTGCATGGTTCCTTTATTTTCCTTTTCTTTCTTTCTTCCGTCCTTTCTTTGCTTTCTTTCTCTGCCCTAAGCATGACACTTCTTTCTCCCTGGCCAAGGTTCTCCCTCATAGTCAAAATCAATAGATAATGAAGAAAATATTGTTGGTGGAGAGTAGTGGTCGGTCCTTCAATTTGAGCAATTGTCAGCATCATGGGGAGGGCTAGACAACACTGATCACCAAGCCCCACTCCAGAGTTTCTGTTTCAGTAGGTCTGTGGGAGAGGCTGAAACTTTGAATTTCTAACATGTTTCCAGGTGGTGCTGAGGCTGTTGGTCTGGAGACCACACTTTGAAAACCACTGGTGTAAGTGTTCTACTCAGCAATCACATGCCAAACTACCCCTTTACACATATTCACCTGCTTCTCACTGAAAATGGTATATGTTTACTACAGCTTCCTTTTTTCTGTGCCCCTAATTTTGTTCACTGTCCCTTTAAATTTGGGGGAAATGAGAAAGAGGGACAGAGAGAGAGGGAGGGAGGGAGAAAGGGAGGGAGGGAAAGAGAGAAAGAGGGAAGGGGGGAGAGGGAAAGGGAGAGGGAGGGGGGGTAGGGAGAGAGAGAGAGGTTTTGGAATTCTTAAAAGCCACACCTGAACCAGGAAAGTCAGACATCAGTTTGTTGTGTGTCCTATGTGTGAATATTGCTCACTCCCTAAACAGTCCAGTCTAGAAAGATGAGAACAGAAATATGTTCCATGAGCAGATTCCTTCTAAGCAGCCCCACAATCCTGCATGAATGTCTAGCAGAAAAGAGTTAGAAGGAGAGGCAGAGGGAAGTTGAGTTTTCCTGGACAGCCTTCCTCCAGGACCAGCTGAGTGTGTCCGAAGCACTGGGCAGGAAGCACACGACCCGCCTGCAGTGTCTGTGAGGACGGCAGGAGCGACAGGTTGGCTCTGGCCTTACACCTGCGCTCCGCCCACCGGTGGTGCACACTGGTGGCTCCTAGGCCCTCACTGTCTCCCTGCTATTGGCCATTTGTAATCAGACTGTGCAGCGGTACGTGGCGCACAATCAGACTCACAGGCAGCAGGGCCCGAATGGAGCTATAAATAAAATAACAAGTATATTTCAAAGGGACCTAATTCTGCTGCTGCTGGGATCCTGACGGAGGAATGTGAGTCCGGGGACCTGCACAGTCTATCTTTCTGTGCCGTCCTGGCTGAAAGGTCCTCTGCACATTAACACCCAACAGGTGCACTGCCAAGGTTGTTTTCCTTCCTTAGCTCCCGAGGAAATCATAAACCAAATATATTACTAGAGGATGGTTTCTGGGGTGTCCTGTGAACAAACGGAGAGGAAAAATGGATCAACAACTGGCCAGCAGGGACAGTAAATCAACAGACGAAAGGAAGAGGTTGAGTAGACTCTCACGGGCCTCCAGGGCGCAGCCAAGGACAACTCCCGTCAGTCAGGCCTGAGTACTAATGTCAAAGCCAGCTGGTGCCCGGAGCCTGCTGGCTCTGCGGAAATGATTGAGCCGTCTGTCAGCTGCTGGGGGGCCACTGGAGGCCACTGCGATGCCGAGGGCAGCGTGGTGTTCCTCAGCCCCAAACTGCCATTCCCCAGAGCTCTAGTTCGGCTTTCCCGTTGGTCTCCTGTGCTCAGGGCCTGTGAGGCTCAGCTCCTGAAAGGTCAGTTAGAAAAAAAGAGATGACTCGTCATTCCTCCATCAGAAAATGTGATGGCCGCAAGATTGATTTGTTCAGGTTCACATGTACTCCTCCCAGGCAAATGAAAACCATTTTCTTCCTAGACCATAGTGGGGTTTGTCACAGGGGGTTATGGGAATAAGGGAAGTTGGGAAAACAACCAGAAGGGGGCCGTCCAGGAAACCCTCTGGGTGTACCATGGGGTTTGACTGCATGCAAGCCATTGGAGTCTTGGCATGATTTTCATGTTTTTCCTGCCTGCAGATATATTTCCCCAAATGAGATGGAATAAGGAGAGCAGATAACATTCCAGTCAACCGGAGCATTTCTTAAAGACATGATTAGAAGTGTGATCTGAAAATCAAAATACTCTTGAGATGTTAGCCTCCTACTCATATAGAATGGAAGTGGTTACCTTGACCATAATAATAGTTATATTTACTTTGTGTTTTCTATGTGCCAGGCACTGTCCTACCCCTTAATCTTCATGACACCAATGAGAACATACTATTCTGAATCCAATTTTGCAGATAAGAAATCTGAGGCATGGGGAGTTTTAATAACTTGTCCGAGATTAACTCCATGCTCTTTCACACTTTGCTCCGATGTCTTCATTCCCTTATCCAAGAAATATTGATTGAGCTGTCACTAGGTGCCCGAAACTTGCCAAACACCAAGCATTGTTGAGAAGAGACAAGTGACCTTTGAACAAAGTGACCTTTTGTACCCCTTGTTGATAGAGATCCAAACTATACTTCAAAAAATTAATTAAAATAATTTTGGCTATTATAACAACCACTCACTATTTTCCCAGTGCTTCCTGTTTTACTTACAAGTTTACTGTTTCAATGATTTCATAATGAAAGGATAGCAACCTCAGCTTTGTCGTTTTGACAGAAGTCAATTTACAATGAAGGAAATGATAAGGTATGTGGGATTTGGGTATAGCAGACACCCTGAAGACATTGCTTCCTGGAGCAGCCTAAAGAATATAGTCTCTCTCTCTCTCAGTCTCTCTCTCTCTCTCTCTCTCTCTCTCTCTCTCTCTCTCTCTCTCTCTTACTCACACACACACACACACACACACACACACACACACACTACACACGCCACACACATACACACATGGTATAATTCTTTAAGCCTTCCCTAGAAGCATCAGTGCAAGTTCTTAAGCTCTCTGTATTATTCCAGTCACAGTAATTTCTGGGATCAAGAGATCACAATATCAAGGGACCATGTAAACATCACTTTCACAGCCCCAGTCTTTGGCTCATGTCCATTTTGAGAAAGTTTTTCAGCAAATTGGAGCAAATTTCTCATAAGCCTGAAGAAACTAAGCCCAACAGTCCAGGTCTCCATTCTTCTAGCGTGTGTGGGTGTTTTGGGGAACATAGTTACAAGTGGCTGTCAGCAGTAAGTCTAAAACTAAGAAAAAAGGAAGCCCTGATTTATGACCCAGAGTTACATTTCAAAAATGTAATGAGTGCAGGCATACAAGTACCACACACACACATGCATGCACACAAACACAGACACCACTCACATGCATACTTGTAAATACAACCATACGCCACTTCTATATACACCCACCTACCCTACACCCACACCACATATGACATATAGAAACACACACACACACACACACACACACACACACGAACACACATACTCAGAAAATATGCCCTGATACAGATGTTCAAAAAATATCTAGACACAGTTAATACTCAGAAGATTAACTGTTTAATGACAGGAATTCAGAACTTAACCTTACTCTTTTCTTTGAGATTCTAAGTAACATTTGTAAAAATACTACCTTATAAGAGACTATCTTATCCATGCAAGAGACTCTTGTATCTATAGTTACTAAAACAATATCCTTGATGGTGAAAAATAAAACAGTAGTTATGTACATAGCAACTTATTATGTGCTATAAACCACCATTGAACTCAGTTTGCTCTTGGTTGTTTGGAGGTTTGTACTAAGTGAAAAAGGGTGGTGGAAAATTATTTTCATTGATTTTTTGAGATAACTATTTTGTGGACAGGATAAAGGCAATATCACTCTATTGCCTAATTCCTTTAGGGTTACAAAGATACCATGTTGAGAATCACATTGCTGATCAAAATCAGGAAAGAAGCTCCAGGGATAAGAAGCAATTTCTACCTTTTAGCATGTTTCAGTTACTTTATGAGATCCAAAACCCTTAAATCTCTTCTCTGTCATTTTTTATGGTTTCCTATTCCCTGTAGATACTTTCAAGCTTTTTGTTTAGTGTTTAAACTTTTTAAGCATAGTTGTTTTATAACCTATGTCTGATAATTCCAAAATCTGATATCTGTGCTGACTGATGTCTGCTAGTGCCTATTGTTTATGCAATTTTTACTCATTGCCTTGTTTCCTTGAGTGCCTAGTCATCTTTGAGTACATGCTGGTCAATGTCCTTAAAAAATAATCTACAACCCAGGAAGAGTAGTTTCCTCCACCACAGAGACTTTGTGTTTATTTCTGCCAGATATCTGGGACACTGCTAGACAGGGACCACCTCAAACCAAACCAAGGCTTGAGGTTCTAGGGTTTACCCAGGTTATATATGTCCAGGGTAGGATATGTACCAGCCTATATTCATCTCAGGGATAAGTTTTCATTTTTTTCCCCTCTTTTCCTTCTATTCTCCTGCTATGCGTGGCACCAATGAAGTCATTTCTGCACCTCCTAACATTTAGTTCTATAGCTTTTTGGGTTCCCACTTAATTAGTAAGAGTATCCCATAAAACTCCTAATCTTCAGCATGCCCTGGGCCTCTTCTTCTGACGCTCTTGCTCCGCTGAATCACTGACCCAAAATCCAAGTGTGTGGCATGGGCAAATACTTTAAGGTCACAGGCAGCCTGGGTGTTCCCATATTCTACTTCCCTTTCTAGATACTGGCTTTCATCCATAAATTGACCTGGAATTCTCTTTTCTTTTCTTTTCTTTTCTTTTCTTTCCTGGCTCTTCGAAGATTTTAAGTGGATATTTCAATGAAAAATTTATCCAGCATTTTTTTATTGTTTTTAACAATAAAAACAATAAAGATAGATCTGAATAATCTAGACCACAATTACCAGAAATAGTTTATAAGGGCCATTTTCAATTTGGAAGTCACATGGAAAATCTACTTTTTTTTTTTAATTTATTGGGGTGACAATTGTTAGTAAAATTACATAAATTTCAGGTGTACAATTCTGTATTACATCATCTATAAATCCCTTTGTGTGTTCACCAGCCAGAGTCAGTTCTCCTTCCATCACCATAGATTGGATCCCCCTTACCCTCATCTCCCATCCCCCTCCCCCCTTACCCTCTGGTAACCACTAAACTATTGTCTGTGTCTATGAGTTTTTGTTTCTCATTTGTTTGTCTTGTTCTCTTGTTGACAATCTACTATTTAAATGCATCTCAACTATGTGTTTCCCACAATATTTTTAGTCTCATTAGAGAGCTTTGTGGTAGACTGCATATAATTTCATGTTAGTATCATACCTGAGAATCCTGACTATACTGATTATAAATGATAAATGGCTTGGGGGGGAAAAACCCAAATAAACTTCAAAATGGCTCTTGCATTAGATACATTTCACACATTGTGTATCAACCATCATGTAACATCTAAGTTTTTTGACAGAAACTCTCCCTATCATTTTCCATTATGAGAGATTTTTGAAAGCATGGTATGAGCACTTGGCAAAATGGCTTTTTAAGGCAACTTATCTGATTGAGACTTTCCCCAGATTTATTTTAGATTATATCTTCTCATATAACCACATGGTCCACTTAGATTCAGCTGACTAGTAATTCATTGAAAAGGCAGACACTATATTTTACCTTGCAAGGAAAAACCTAGGGGGCTGTCTGGTTCCTTTAAAAATGAACTATTTTTGATTAGTTGGTTTTTTCCCAGCTCTAATGTCAAAAACAATGGTCCCTGAATAAAGAAAATGCCAAAGAGTAAAAACAAGGCAATGCATTTAAATTGTAGAATTGCTTTTTAAAAATAAGATTGGAGTGGACTGCAATTTTAAAACTCAACCACATTTTAATTCTATCTTGTACAAGGTCATTGCACACATGATTTGAGTTCTCCTTAGAGTCTTCCCATCTCTTCCTAGGAGGCTCAAGAATTTGTAGAAACAAAATAGGCACGGACATTTCTTAGAGAATATGCAATGCAGTTCATCCAGAATGACATTTTAGAGGTTATTTTGTCCTCCCTGGTCTCATATAAGTCATGCTGATGCAGTAAAATATTTGTAAAATTCATAACCAAAGTGTTCTGTTATATGTAAGGGGGAAAAAAATTAAGTACTTCCAGCCATAGTCCTAACAAGACCAGTCCCAGCTTCACATTCCCTGTGAATAATGAAAATGCTCTTCTTGAGCAAATATGAGATTTTAATTTTATTAGTCCAGATACTAGGAAAATCCCCTCATGTACTCATCCTCTTTGGAAGGTACCTTTGTGATTATTATTAGATAACTCAGGACTGAGCTTTTCAAAACAGAGTGCTTTTCATACAGTAAACCACTCAGCTCTTTATCCCTCTCAATTCTAGTTTCTAACCATGGCAGTCACAAAAAGACGGATCCTGTCAATGTCACATTAGAGAAAAAGAAGCTGGTTTTCTTTTGATTTACCTGCTACCACTGAGTATTTCCAGAAAACCATGCTTTCACAGAGCACACGAGGATCATAAATGTGTTAATGCACAAACCATCCCATTATTCTTGCTATCTCCTCCAGAGAAGGAAATGATGATAGAGAGAGATTAATGGACGGACCAAAAGCCATCCAGGAAATTAGTAACAGGTCTGGGATTAAACTTCTGAGTTCCTGCCACCCACTGTTAAGGAGAAGTCAATAGTCCACACCACCTCTCCAGATTCCATTTCAAGCCACAGTGGAAACGTGGGACGGGAGGGTACTGCTCATTAGGCCTGGCAGCTAGGTATGCATGTCCTCAGCTAAGACACAATTGTGAAAACAGTCATGGAACCCATTTCCATTCCAAGTTCCTTCGAAGCCTCCTGCTGTCACAAAGATGTCATCCCAACAAAGAAATCTGAAGGCATAACCCAGAGAAATGCTGGGGCTATTTGAGCTGCAAACCCCAAGCTACATTATTTTTATATCCATGCAGAACAATGCTCTGAATTGTCTCACAGAGGAGGGAATAGCCTGAGAGTCACATTAAAGTCATAAACAGAAGGTCGGATGGGGAATAGAGGTCCGGGATTGGCTCAATGGCTTCTCCATGACTTTTTTATGTGATGGCGACTGATGGCTCACCGTGGGCCGGTATCAGTGTTCAGGCACAAGGGCCAAATGTCTCGCACAGGGAGTTGTTTATGAAATGGTTAGAAGACCTGAAAGAGGTTCCTAAGTCTGCTACTTTCTGGCAGGATGATCACGGGCAAGTTAACTTACCTTTCTGTGACCTCATTTTTACCATATGTGTCTGGAATCCAAATCCCTTAAGCCTGATATACAACATAGGTTAACGTGAAGATAAAATGAGATGGCAAAAGATATACTGAAAGCCGTAAGACCCTAAACGGAATTATAATAGTTGAATACAAGAGCATCCAGAATAATTCTTTAAAAAGTCATCCTCTTTAAGCAATAGATCGATACACACTTATATATCTATGATGAACTAAATGTCTTATTTCTTAGTTGTTTGCTTTTAGAACAGCGGTCTGTTTGGTGGCAGGAACACAGTCGTTGGAGCCAGAGAAACCTGACTCCAAATCCTAATTCTGCTACTTTCTAGCCATGAACTCTCTGATAACTAACCAACCGAGTCTCTCTGAGACTCAATTTCTTCATCTGTAAAATACAAACACCAATACCTACCCTAAAGAGTCTCATAAGAAAAAGTGATGTTGTATGTGCAGGTTTGGACCACTGCACATAGGAGGTACTTAAAATATGTCAACTATAATTATTCTCCAAATGAATTATATAGAACTGTATTGTATAGAACTCTGTGCATACCCATACATCAGTATAAGTAGTACCGTAGGCCATCCAGCTCAAGGTTCTGGATTCTGTTCAGAGGAAAGGTTGTGCTTTGGATGGACTGATTTACTAGCCACTGGCCCCTACATTAAACACAGGAGTGTAAATCTCTTGCAGTGATTGGAGGGGGATTGACGCTGGGGTACATCCGAGAAGGTAGTATTACAGGAAAAAGGCCTGAAGCCATCATGAGTGTACCTAAGCCTGGCCCTTTGGGAAGTGAGCTTATGACAATATAGCAGTTGTAGAGTCTCCAACCTGGAGCTGTCTTTCATTAATTCATCAAATATATACCTTTTATGTACAGTGCCAAGTACAAAGAAGGATTTTTTTTAAATGTTATAAATTTTTAAAATATAAGGTATGGCCCCTACCTTCCAGAAACTCATAATTTACTTGGTTAAACAAGATTCACACTCATGTGACAGCTAAATAACAGCCTCCTGCCGACCTTGGCCAAGATGAGACCAGGCAAATCATTGGGCCATGTCTCTTCTGCAGGTCAAATGCAGAGCTCAGCAGCTCACAGACATACTGCACTTGCAGGGCAACTCAGTGTGTCGCCTGCTCCATGGACCTAACTCTGGTTCCCTAAGAAAGTCAGCAGAATCCATGTTCTCACTATCCCACCACTCACCACTTGCGCAAAAGATTTCCAGTGTAAGTCAGTGATCATCCAAGTGAAGAGGTCCTGGGAAGGGTGAAGGTCATTCCCAACCAGGCTAAAAGCACACACACAAACACACACACACACACACACACACACACACACACACACACTTGCAGCTGCTTCTAACATGACTCAGCACACATTGGAACATTAGCCCTAGTGTCTCTAAGTAAGTCCTGTGTTTCCAGTCCCCCTCTTTCAATGGATCAAATGTTTGGTCTTCAAAAGAAGTGACTCCCCTTTCTTTTCCTTACATTTTAGTTGCTTTCTCTATCAATCGTTGGAACGTTACTGAAACTTCAGGGACCGCCATTATTTTCCCATCTGTTTGCAAAAATTCTCTCGATTTTCCTCAACAGTTCTTCTTGGCGTTGAATTACTTACCTTCATCAAATACAAAAAAAAATGGGGGGGTATGGGTGGGGTTGAAAGGATCAGAGCTTTTGAGGAAGTATAATCATTTGCTAAGCCTTACATTTTAAAGTGATTAGCTAAGGTTTCAGAAATTTCTCAGAGTGACTGTAGCGTGGAACCAAATAAAAAACCACAGAGATATTTGTAGTTTAAATGTTCTTTAAGTAACTGCATTATTACCACAGCACCTCAGAGCCTTCCCCTTTTTGCAGATTGCACATTGTCACCACTTCCTAAATAGCTGGCCTTATTAAAACACTACAGGCTTTTATAAAAATGTTTCGTGCTTTGAATAATTTAATAACTGTGTTGAAAGGGGAAGACCTGGTTTTGTCTTACAAAATCCTATCTGTGGGTTTACCACCTAAAAGAAAGAAATCAATTTAAAACGTGTATGGCATACGTACTATGTACCCAAAACCATGCTTGATAGAGAGGTAGGTGGAGAAGAACTTACAAAGGAGATGGCAGAGATCACTAACACCCTCAAAATGATATAATGAGAGTTTCAGGAATTGGGTGCTTCAACGGGCTGAAAGAAGGAGAAACCATTAGGTGCCAGGCTCCTCCCCAAGCTGCTGTTCACTGCTGCTCCGTTTTGTGATTGGCTTTGCCCTTGACGGTTCTTATGAAGCCAAGTTATCACAATCTATAGTGGGATAATGTTTTCCATCAGCTCAGTTGTGTTCTTGCTCTTGTGTAAATATTATCTTGATACTTATTGGTTCCCCACCAAGAGATTAAAGGTGGCCAGAGGGCCCGGTTATGTCACTGATGTGTCTTGATCCAGCCACAGTGGCTATTGCAGGGTGCATGCCCATTGACAGACAGGAAGGAAAGTCGATCCTTTCCCTGGCGGCCTGGTGCCCAAGTTAATGATTCTACAATGAAGGTTTATTCCCTTGGAGAAAGTGTCCCCTTAGAACAGGGATGGGGTGGTGTGAGCATTTTCTGTCTTCATGGCAGAGTATTTTGCAGTAGGCTTTGTATTTTTTTTTCTTTCTGCTTATTCTTGGCCACGACGCACAAGTAAAAAATGTGTCTCAGGTAAGTTAAAAACAACTTTAAGCCCCAGGGGCAAATGCTCTATAACAGGAGACCCAACCAGAATGCTGCTGCCTGAGCCTGGCCTTGGTCTTGGTTCCATAACACACTAGTTAAAATTCTTATCGTCGCCCAGTGACAATCAGTCTCTAGGAATCTGGAATGGTTGCAAACCCGCCATTTCCTGCAATTCATCAAAACCTGGTCTCCAAATGGTTTTGACTTTCTTCAGAAATATCATCATACATCACAGTCATGGGAGTCCCCTGTGCTCGTCTTCCCCATTACGGCTGGGTCACCTTTCAGAGCACGTATTTTCACTGGGAAAATGTAGGATGGAGTGACCTCTGGTGAGACATGTCTAATCTAAGAGAGATGGTTAGTCATGATCTAAATTGCAGATAAATTCAATGAGCTTATCTCCCAGAAGAGCGAGGGCGGGACAAAACAAAACAACCAAAAAAACTTAGTACCCAAACACCCTGTGGTTTAGGAGAGAGGAAAAATAAGAATCCCTAGATTGAATGAAAACAGGATAAAGATTCAGGGAAAGCCAAGTGTCCTCGGGCCAAGGTGGCACAAAAAGCACTGGACCGAGGAACTCCAAACATCAGTGTCCGTATTTCAACCTGCTGAGTGGCTTCTCTCTGGTCTCACTTTCCTCAGTATCATGGCCTTCCAGTACTAACATTCTGTGATTCAAATCAAGAGATCACTGTAAAATCTCCCCAGAAGTCTCCATCATCTCTTTCCTCTAAGGCAAGGGAAGGATATAAGACAAAAGCAGACGCTATGCTTGAATAGCTAGTTCTTTCCAGAAGCATGGCCATTGCTTACACCCTGCCTGCCATCTTCCTGTCTCATGCCGGGACCTCTTCAGAACCTACTTGGGGTTCTTTGAAAACAACAACAACAACAAACAAAAAACATTTCAAATCCCTATTGCCCCAGAAAGGCCCAGAGCCTCCTCCCTTTTGTTTTAAACTAAGAACAATCTGTAGCCCCTTTATTCTTTCACTGTTTCATTTCAGATTCCTTAGACAAGGTCATTCCCTCATGTGTGTATGTGGTCCAAGGTCAAATGCAAGACCTGTCAGAGAACCATTCCAGACCTCATAGGTAAGGGTTAGCCTGTTGACATTCTTCTGGGCCAAATCAGAGGATCCCTCGTCTCTGCTCCATTACTGCTCACTTCCACCCACCATGTGCAGAACCTTACTGGACATTCTAGAAGGCTTGGAGCGTGCTGCCCTGAGGAGGTTGCCATCCAGTTGGAGGGAGCAAAGCAGAGGAAATGATGACCTCTGTACAAGTAGAACATGTATCCTAAACGCCAACCAGGAAGAGCAAAAGGCCTTCGGGAATTGTGCGAATTGTCCTTCTGTTTACGTTTCTGTTTCCAAGTCACTAGACTCATTGAATTAGAAGGGGCCTCAGAGACCATCTAATCATCTCTTATTATAACTATGAATTGTTCTTTAATTATAGGTTTTTACTTGTATGTTTTTATATAAATTCATAATATTTTCAAATATGCCTGAATTTAAAACTTCTCCTAATTCACCTCTGAGTCAAGTTAGATAATCATTTAATGCACTCAATCATAATGTAATTTATCATAATGACACAAAGCAATGTTTCAGGTTCAGAATGGAAGTGGAGCTAGAAACCCCATAAAATACATATGCTAATTATTTTTTTCTGCTAACATAAACGATAGAGAATATTAGACTACAGAAAGAAATGACACTCACGAGCGAAAATCTATGAGCTATGTAAAAATTAGATCTCTTTAGCTGCTTCTGCTTTATTTTCTAATTGTCTGTGCTTTTCAAATTTGCCTTATTTCCCATTTCTTTAGTTATCCCTTATGTCTTCCTTATACAAATTAATATGTCTTCTGATTAATAATTTTATAGCCAAGTTCGAAATTCCAGTGTCATGAAGGAGAGCTTTTAAAATTTTTAATTTATTTTCATGGAAAACAGCTTTTCTATGCTTGACCTTTTCAAGTTCACATGTAACGCTACCCAAACCATGAGTCACAGATCTAATCTGCTCTGCCTGGGCCCCCAGGATCCCCCTCACTCTGTGTGGAAAATCCCTGGCCTACACAAGACCTTTGCTGCTGTAATTTACTGGCTGATAAATTAGAAAGCCTAAGCTCTGACTTGTTTAGTCCCTGACTAGGAAAGGGGAAGTTGTACTTGATTAAACCGGTTCTAAAAAAAGGAATGCCATCTAATCTCCATTGTAGTGGGGCCCTAAACCCAGTTGGAGGATCATCTACCACAAGGCCTATTTCAGGAAATCACATACCTGTAGCATCACACCCCATGGTAACACTCTGGTTGGGATTTGGTGGCCGCCGTCATTTTAATAAGGCGAATTGTGAAAGGACAGGGATTTGTAGCGTGGCATTGAATTGCCTAGGAGTACATGTATCCATTTAAGAACTTTAATTGAATGCCACGATGTGACACGCTACTAGTTGTTGGGGACACAGGAATGAATAACGCTGGACCCCAGGGGTCTCATAGTCTAGATTAGAGGTCCACCCCTCCTGGATCACAGGCACACACCTGAATTTCTCCAATCAGGAATCAGCCTTAAGCAAGGCTAGGCCTCATTGCCTCTTGGTTGCATGGAAAAGAAGATTCTGTAACTTGACTGCAGTCAGTGAATAAAGAACACAACTTATCAATTAACAAAACGTTATCACCATCCTGTCCCCAGGATGTCTCCCAGGTATTACGACTTAAACATAAAAAAGTGTTTCTTTTTCTACTTATATAAAATACGTTTCTCTTGCACTCACGATTGGTCGAGACCCTTTCTGCAAAGATGAACCATTATGTTGCAGCTTGAATGTTTTAATTCCCTTCTCGATTTTTGCTGAGCCCTTCAGAGGCATGTCTGGGTATTGGTCTTGTAACTGCTTTTCAATTTCCTTATTTGGTTCATCAGCATACAAATGGCTCCTTCCACATATTTATGGAGTGATCTCTACTTTCCATTGTAGGGTAGTGCCTGGGGAAAGTCCTGAATTTAGAATTGGGAGGCTCAGTTTCTAGTTCCAGTCCTGCTGCTAACTAGCTTTGTGACCTTTTAACCTGTCGCTTCATCTTGCTGTGACTCAGTGACTTGATCCATAGAATAATGGGTGACACTGTACAATCTCTTTACTCCCTTTCCATCCTGAGTCTAATATTTTAAAACAATTACATCTTTGGGGCGTAGTATGAACACGCCATTCTCTACAGTAATATACCAAGTACTGGCAGATAGGGACAGGAGACTTTTAATCTCCATTCATAGTAGAAATAGACAAATATTTAGAACTTTATCCTTATCTAACTTGTCAAAACTACCATTCATTTTTTTTTAATAAATATTCTTAATGACCAGACTTTCAGTTCACTCCCCTCCATGATAAGCCCCTCAGCTGACCAAATTCTGTTGACTCTGTACCATATTCCAGTGCTCAGCTCAAAAGCCACTTCCCCCAAGAGGCCTTCCTGTATTCTCCCAGCCAAGAAAGAAAAGAAAAATCCTTCTCCTTTGCATTCTTCACCCATTGTGCTGCCTTCTCTTATGTCATTTAACTTTTGCTACTGTGTTTTATAATAAGAATGAATCTTTCTAAATGTTCCTGGGCTTCCTAGGAGGGAAAGCCTGAGAAACTACAAATCCATTCCCCGGGGCCAGATATTCTACTCAGTCAGACATTAGGAAAATGTGCAAGACTTATTCTCACTGGCAGCACCTTTCAAAGGCTGTCCTATTTCAGAACCAGAAACAAGCTCAGGTTCTACATTTTGTCTGAGTCTCAATCACTTAGGGTCCCGTACCCTGAAACGAGTCAGCCCTCAAAGTGAAGCAAATACCTAACATTCTGTTATGAGACTTAGAAATCTGACTTTGTATCTCCGGAAAATCTACCTTTTGGGCCCACTTTCTTCTTCCTTCCTTCCTTCTTTCCGTTTTTCCTTCCTTCCTTCCTTTTTTTTTTTTCTTTCTTTCCCTCTCTCTCACACAAAATAAATACAACCTTGCTGCTTTATTTGGATTCTGCCCCATGTGAAGAGAAATGTCAAAAATCCTGTCAGTAGCCGAAGATTGGGCTTCAACTGATTTTATCAAATAGTTTAAAGATTTAGAGACAGATGGCTCACCTTCCAAGTCTGTATCATGGAGTCTGCTTCACGACAGCGAAACGACAAATAAGCTCATGGCCATGCAGCCAGGAATACTTGGACTTTCTGTGTTTTCAATTATTTAGGCCAAAATGAATCACTTGCTTTCTTTTCTTTTTTTCTTTTGGAAACAGTTTTACTTCCCATTTCCTCACTGGACACATAATTTTGATTTATAAACCCAACAGTTTGGAGTAAAAGGAAGTTTTAAACAAAGCTGATGCCCCTGCTTTGGGTTGTTTTTTTTTTTCCTTTCCCTGCAATATTTTCAGAAAACACTTTGACTGGCCTTCTTAAAGATGCAAATCCAACTTGGGCCTAGCAAACCTCATGAGTCTGACTCCCCAAGGCCTCTGAGCTCTTCTTATGCAAGGGGTCTCATCTTATAAATTCCATTGAACTCGCTTCAACAACAATGGACTTTCAACTGGGATAAATCCGTCTTCCAATATTACATCTTGTAAATCTCACTTTGCCGGGGTATTTACAATCCAGCTACTGCATGCTTACTTTATTGACTAGGAATGAATAAAGCAGTTTTCCATTGCTCTCCATTCTCCATTGCTGATATTTTGAGGTGGAGACTCTTCAGAAGTCTCTGGTCAAAGTACATGATTATAAAAGCGTCCCTTGATCGGATAATTATTTAAGAAACAGACAATGGACTTTATATCTCTTTTTGCTGTATTCTTAAAATGAATCTACGTTGAAATGGAAGGATAAACATTAGATGGGCAATTTGCCTTAATGGCCTAAAGACAACATATCCCTCTCTCCACACCCAGATGTTGCCATGGACATTGATGATAAATAACGCTTACTGAGTGCTTTTGAGGTTTGCATGTATTAACTTGATGAATGCTCACCATAGTCCTTTGGGGTAGGGACACTGATTGTCTTCATTTTACAGATGATAAAACTGAGGCACAGGAAGGTTAAATACCTTGCCAAAAGGTCACACGGTCAGTAATGAGAAGAGCCTGAACATACAGACAGCCTGGCTCCAGATGCATGCTCTCAATCACCAACTAAGCTGTCTCTCTAGTTTGAAGCACTCAACTGTGCAACCTCAATTCTATGTTTTCAAACATTATCCCTTACAATTACATAATGCTTTTCAGTCCCGACACCATTATCTCCTATTCACCTTGTAACCCAGGCAGCAATATTATCTCCATTTTGCAGATGAGCAAACTAAGGTTAAGAGAAGCTTAGTGACTTGCTCGAAGACTAAATGATAAAGCTGGTTTCTGAGTCCCAGTCTTCTGTTTTCTTGTATGGTACCCATCCTTGGGTCTCGATTTCCTCATCTAGATAGAAAGTAGCCAAGGAATCCTCCAGTTCCCAAAGGCCTTGGATCTCTGTCGTAAGCACGCTTTCACTTCTTTATTGAACCCCTTCTACCACCTAGAACTCCATGAGAACAGGGGCATGACCCCTGAAGGCAGCACCGAGTAGGAGCTCAGTAAGACTTTGCTGTGGATATACATGTGCCAGGCACCGTGCTAAGTGCTGAGCATGTGAAGATGCATGAGGTTTGGTCCTTTAGTCACAGGTGAGGCACTCAGGAGGCTCCCTTGCAGGTACAGGGGCGTGGCAAGCCCCACAGTCATTTCATGGACAATGGCTCCCACTGTGCTGAAGTCTCCCGAGAGAAAATTGAGCGTGACATGAGTCATATGTCCCACGCTGAAAAGCGTCAGGGTCGATTCCTTTATTCCAGAGGCCACAGCTAAGAGGGCCATTTACAATGCAGGGCTCACATCATTAAAACCACATTTAGGAATTTCATTTTAATGGAAGTGACGGGTTTCCAGTGCTGCGCAGCTAGCTATCAAAGTAAAATAATCTGTGCTCTAAACACACCTCCCCAAACTCTCAACACGACTTGGAGAACCCCAGCGACTACAGAGGTGATTGATTGGAATACCACGCCTGATCTGTTTACCTCAGTCCCAAGACAAACGTGACCAGAATTTCATCTCCAGCCTAACAAACCGAAGGCAAGCTGTTGGATCGTTTTTCCTCCCATCTATAAGAGATGAAAGAGTGATTTTTTACGGTGTTGGCATTCAGGTTTGAAGCTCAGCTTCTTTAGAATTGCCAGGTAAAATATAGGAAGTCCACCTCAATTGGAGTTTCAGATGAACAACAAATAATTTTTCACGTAAGTAGGTACCGTGCAATAGTTGGGATATATTTTAGAAAGTTTTCATCCTTTATCTGACATACAAATGTAGGTGGACACCCTGTGTTTTTATTTGCTAAGCGTGGAAACCCTATGCTTATTGAAAACAATCAAGCAAATTAAAAAAAAAAATCTCTTTATATGGTTTAACTTGCCTTTACGAAATTGAGTAAGCAGTAAAAAGAAACCAAGGAAACACAGGACATTAGGCCTGGGATGAGGTCTATCTTTTGCAGAACACAGACATATGGCCCCAGATTTGTCCCTGTCATTCCTGGCTGCACCAAGAGCAAAGGATCATTCTGGGTATTTAAGAGTCAAACCATGTTTTCCTAAAAATAAGACCTAGCCAGACAATCAGCTCTAAAGCATCTTTTGGAGCAAAAATTAATATAAAACCTGGACTTATTTTACTATAATATATGACTGGGTCTTATATAATATAATGTAATAATAATATAATACCGGGTCTTACGTTAATTTTTGCTCCAAAAGACGCATTAAAGCTGATGGTCCGGCTAGGTCTTATTTTCGGGGAAACAGGGTAGTTAAGAGGTAGTTTCTGGACTCAGACTGCTGGGATGAGAATTCAGCATACATCAGTTACTAGCTGTGTGACCTTGAACATGTTGCTTCCATTTTGCAAAATGGACATAAAAATAATACCTGTCCCATCGGATTTTTTGAGCATTAAATGATTTACTATAGTGGCATTTACTATAGTGGCATAATAAATGTTTATCATCACAACCACCATCACCACCATCATTCTCACATCTACAGACAAATTGTCTTCAACTAACAACAGCTCAACTAGCTTCAGCTTTTCCTTTGGATGTCTCTATGTTTTCTTATGTAAAAACATCAAATTGGGAGTACCTTTCTAGTTACTAGATGGGAGGCTGCCCAATTCATGAATCATTCAATACAGTCAACTAGATCTTTAAAAACAAAACCAAACAAAACCCCATCAAGTTGGTAAAAAAAAAATAGCCGATTCTACTATTGGCAGAAGTTGGCTCTAAAAATTCTCACAGAAGGAGGTGATAATGGTTGGATCTACACTGCACTAAAACGAGCAGGCAAAACACAAAACGCTCAGCTGAAAAACTCAGTGGAGTTCACACTGTTCAGAACACTTTCCATCTTCTGAAGGATGCTTTGGTGAAGCTTTAGCCTTTTGTGAAACCGGTTTCTGAGGCCAGATACAGCCCAAGAGTAACTCAAGCATCCATCCGTACATGAGTAAGCACAGCTAATATATCGCTGGTGTGTTTGTTCACGCCTTTAAACTCACACCTCCTGTTCAAATAAGTGGAGTCCAGTCGTAATTCTCACCGGAAGGCTGAAAAAGTGTGGGAAGGAATATCACTTTAAAGGACTCCATTTATGATATAAGAAGCCACTGTAGCATGTTGTTAATTTTATGCACACGGTGGACTGCTGAAAAGCAAGGAGCACGTGTGGGGAGCCAGAAAAAGACCTCTCGAGATCGTTCCACCAGGTGATTGAGTGTCTCTGCCTGGTGCTTTTCAACAGTCAAGACCAGTTTGAAATGCAAGCAGCGTGCTGCACACTACTGTAACCTTTTGAATCAACTTGGTAACTCCAGCCTTCCCATAATTCTTTAGTGGACCTCATGAAGGAGTTGTAAGATGCCAGAAGTCTTTTAGCCAAAAATATCATATTTACACATAATGGCATATCTTTTAGTGGCCTTCTGTGATTTATTTTGTAGTCTCAATATCTTAAGATTTTTTTAAAATAAAATTAAGCCCAACAATGTTTTACTACATGCACATTATGCAACTCTAATACTTCGTGAAGGATATTTTGATTGCTTTTCAAAAAAAAATTGCCTTAAAATTGCTTTTTAATCATTCTTCGAGAACTGCCTCACAACAGTATATGGGATGGACTAGTATTTCTTTCTCCATTGTTTGAAGAATTTCATGAATACAAAGTTCTTGGAAAGTGTTAATGAATGAGCAGTTCCGATAACAAGAAAGATGTTTAAACAGTCTTTGCAGATAAGGGTCCCGGAGGAAGCACTCATATGTTGCATCATTAACTGTGATAGAAATTAGAAAGAGAGAAGTGGTTTATAATTTCCCCATTTAATTTTGATATGTGCTAAATATGCTTTGCATAACTTCAAATATATTTTCTAACATTTTTTTTCTAACCTAGTATTTTCTTAATGCTCTGTAATACTACCGGAGACTCAGTAATGTCTATGCCGGGAAAAGAGAATAGTTTTAAGCATTTAGAGCCATTACTAGAATAGATCGCAATCCAGACTTTAATGCCCACGAATACCTTGAGCTAGTCTTGCCATTTGGGGAAATTACCTGTGAGAAGATGACTGCCTTGCTTTCTCCAGCTGTAGTCTAGTTTTGTTTTGGTTTTTGAGGCAGACCTGAACCTTTATTCGTGTCGGCGCTATAAACATTTTGTCCCACTTGCCCTCCCACCCAGTATTTAGAAAAATGTCTAATTGCCCCACGGACAATTCACGGGTTGCACTTCCATTTGGCTTCCTATTGCAAAGTTTGGTTATTTAAGAAAATCTTGGCTACAGCCAATACTAAGTTATTTCATTTCCTCAAGGTCTGCCTTTCTCACCAGGGAGGCAGGCTCACCACTGGGGTGATTCAGTGGAGTGCTGGCAAATGGACTTTCTAAAGAAACAACCCTGATTTGTAGCCTTTGCTGAGCTCCATGGTGTAAATAGTCCCAGCAAAAACAATGTCAAGTTACCATTGGTTTGACAACTGGCTCAAAACCTTCCTGAATATTTACTAATCTGCTCTCTCGAGTCCATACAAACTGGTGCTAGCATATTCAGCAGAGACTTTGGTCAATAATATTTTTGCAAAACTGAAATATTTCCTTACATTGAACCTTAAGTTGTCATTTGGTCCTTAATCTTGGCATAAACAATTTATTGTTAATTTATTTAGCATTAAAGAGTGCCTGCTATCTATGAGGTGCCATACTAGTTCTGTGGGAAATGCAAAAATCCAAATGTGGTTCCTGATTTCCAGAAACCCACAGACCCTGAGAAAAGACAGATGATACACAAGAAAGGATAATACAAATATGACCATAAAAAAGTACTGTAATTAAAGCACAAATCAAACAGGAAAACAGGAAAGAAGTAAATACCATGTAAACACAGCAGAGGATAATACCTCTATTTCTATTAATAACAGCTTTAGATCAAGTTCAAGCTGATCAGTGACTTTTTTTTAAAAATAGAAGTTGAACATTTATACATGTGTTTTGTTAGGAAAAAGAAGAGTACAAACAGGCATGAAATTTTTAATGAAGACTTCCAAAAGATGAGGAGGTGATTCTTCTCCAAACTGATTGCTAATAATAGTGGGCCAAACATTCCTTTTTCTACTTCCAAACATCAAACGTATTTCTTTCTTTGTTCCTACAGTGGAGCTTGAAATGCCATGTGACTAGATCAGCATAGTATTAAGTTTCATAGTTTCCAAAAGTTGCAAGATATTCCCAACCCAACGTCTCAAAATACTTTCCCATAAGAAACCAATACTAATTATTAAACAGTATGTATAAGGTGGATGTATAAGGTCCTCTTTCCATGGCACTTCTCTCCCCAAGCACTACTCCCTAAGAAATCTCCCTGGCACTATCAACTTATGGCCCCAGTAAAAGGAAAAGTACCTCTTGCAATGGTCGTGAGCTGGAAATGTCTTATAGGAATGAGAAGGGTACTGGCTCACGGGTTGTTGGTGGTGGAGAGCCAATGACAGCAAAGACCTCCTGGCTTGGAAGAAGCCAGAGTACATTCTGGAGATGGCATTAAGGGACGATGACAACATTTAACCCAGAGGTGAGGGAAAAATCTGGTGCAAGGCCAGAGAAAAAAAGGGGGGGTGATGGAGTAAAGGAAGTAGAGAAAAGAAAACCATATCCAGGGCCTGAAGAGTCTTCATGGTGCAAAGATGGGAAATCCAAGATGGAAGCAACAGATGAGAAATTTGTCAAAATCTCTTCCCAAACAAAACACCTGATAAGAAGACAAAAGACGTCGACGTGAAAAACAAAAGATGAGAAGGGAAGAGAAAAATGAGGGCGGGAGAATATAGAAAAAGTCAAGTGGGAGGCTACTAATATGATCCATGAAAATTTCAAATAAACGTAAGCAAGTCTGAAGATAAATGACAATGGGAAAACCACAGCAACAGCAGCAGATGTTTTCCCTCAAGGACCAAAGCAGATAGGAGACCCCAAAAAAGATGGCGCACCGGAGTATCCAAGAGGATCTGTCTTCCTCGGCCTGGCAGACACCAAGGGCGGCAGTGAGGACAGCCAGTCCCTTGCTCACTGCATCCTCCTCACTCTGGGAGAAAAGCTAGATTTCTAGGCCAGCAGGAAAAGAGCAAAGTTCTTAACCGCCACTTTTTCTTACAAAGGAAGAGAGAACTCACATACATGGAACAGCTTTTACAGTTGTGAGTTCACACCAGCCTCCTACAGCCCTAAAATAGACGCTAGTCTGTCTATTACAGAGATGAGGAAACTAAAGCTCAAAGAGGTTAAGCAATTTGCCTCCAAATTCTTTTCAGTTAAGATTTGAACCCAGAGCTACCTAATCCAAATCTTTCCTCAATAGCACCTCGCTTCCATATCTAGCACCTTATGATTTTCAGTTATTTCTTGTTTGTGGGCTTATTTTTACTCTTCTGTGAGTTTTGTGATATCCTGGACAGGTACCCTAATCCCTTTTGGGGGATTCTCAGAAAGTCTGTAATGAGTGTGGGGGTGAAGCTGGGGAAGGACTGCCACCAGAGTCCTCATTTCTAGGGCTTGCTTTTTCTAGGATAACATATGTCCCTTGTCACAATAAAGCTCAGCATATGGCTGTATTCAAAGAACCCAACAAAACCCAGCTAAACTGTACATTTTTTTTTTTACCCAAATTGAAGCAATCTGGCTCTGTTTGAATCACAGTCTCATCTTTGATTGGTCACCTTGGTTGGCCCAGTCTGGATTATTACCCACCGCTGTGGCTGGGTCCAGGGTGAGGCGTAGCTATAACAAACACTGCTCCTGACTATCAGAACCAGGTACAATTGGGAGGAGAATTTTCCCAAAGCATAACAGAGATACTGAGCAGACAAAAATAACCAATTCCCTTTTAATTCAGCAAATTTTTAAATCTTAAATTGATGCTTTAAGAGAATGTGCCCACAGATGCACAGAAACCACATATTGTGCCCAGGATGGAGACTGTATATCACGGTCTGTTTGAACTTGACCTTTAACCTCACAAAGGTTTTACTTGGGACAGTTCTACAGGAAGAGCTTCTACAGGAAAATGCCTGTTGGAACACTCCCAAAAAAAGCCTTTGTTAGCCTCCACTACCACCGGCTCCTGCTTTCAAGACATCAAGCCGAGCCTAACTCTACGTTGGGACACTGTGAGTCAAGTCCACTCTTCCCTTCCCTGCCCCTCATTCAGTTGTCCCCCGAGTTTCAACAGACACCCTTTCCTGGGTTAGAGCTTCTGTCTGTGTGTGGAGAGGTGATTAAGATTTGATTAAGCAATTCAAGTTTAATCCAAATGCCTCTGGATGTTTAATTTCAGCTTTCAGGGGGAAGGAAAGCATTTCTGTGCAGAAATGATAGAGTTCAGAGGCTTAATCTGGCAGCCTGCTCAGCCACCTCTGAATGGACCTTCCAGATGAAGGTATGTGGTCACAGAGTTCACAGAGGTGTTAAGTACAAAAGCATTCCCGAAAAAAAAAAAAAAAAGTTTTTTGGAATGCAGGTTTGAAAATTACACTTATTTGAAAATCTAGGGAAACCTAAAAAGAGAGACAGAAGGGCTGCCTTTTTGTGGCAGACACAGCAACATCGTGTGTTTCTGGAAGGATAAAACCCTGGCAGGGATGCCCTTGGCTAGAGGCACCCTGTCTACAGCTCAGTCTTGTTTATCAGAGGCCTCCTGCAACCACCAAGAGAACAAAGGACATTCAAAGAAGGGGCCAACGACCATCTTTCTTGACTCTGGCCATGTCCTGCCCAGCAGCAATCAAAAGTTTATATGGTCAGAAAACATTGAGAGGCAAAGTATATTTCCATAAAAGATTCTCAAAAGTCAGACGCTTTTAAAAATGATTTGCTCACAATGACAGATTTAGTCATCTTAAAAGAAATTTTCCAGACTGTAGCTTCCTAAGCTATCCTTAATACCTTTATCCCCTCCATAAAGACTGACAAAAGAGGCAAGGAATAAAGACTCTCACTGAAAAATCCACCAGACCACTTCATTTTCTCTGTTTGTTTCCTACTAAGAAACCATGGATCACTGCCTTCATTCAATGACATCTGAAGTCATTGTGGTTTAGAATGAATCCTTGACATATTGCCATTTGTGACAACATGGATGGATCTCGAGATTATTATGCTAAGTGAAATAAGACAGACAGAAAAAATCGAGAACCATCTGACTTCACTGATATGTGGGATATAAAACTGAAAGCAACAAAGGAACAAGACAAACAAATAAAGAAATAAAAACTCATAGACACAGACAATAGTTTAGGGGTTACCAAAGGGTAAAGGGGGAGGAGGGATAGTAGAAGAGGGTAAAGGGGATCAAATATGTGGTGATGGAAGGAGAACTGACTCTGGGTGGTGAACATACAATGTGATATACAGATGATGTATTACAGAACTGTACACTTGAAACCTATGTAATTTTACTAACCATTGTCACCCCAATAAATTTTAATAAAAAAAAATAGTAAGAGCAGAAAATAAAGGAATAAAATTCAATGTTAAAACAAAAACAAAAACAAAGCCTTGGTTGGTGGTAGACCAGCCACCCCTTCTACTCCCTTTCTTATGACTCCCTCACCCACCATCCCTTCTCTGGTTGTATCAATCATATCTCAGAAGACAATAAAGCTATAGTAGTCAAGACAATATAGTATGCCATAAATGATACAGAAATAAACTTTAATTTATAGTCAACTGATTTTTGGTAAAGGCACCAAGGCAATTCAGTGGGGTAAAGATAGGCTCTTCTATAAGTGGTGCTAGAATAACTGAATATCCACATGCAGCCCTTACTTCACACCATACAGAAAAATTAACTAAAATCGATCACAGTCCTAGATACAAGAGCTTAAAACTATAAAACTTCTAAAATAGAATTTCTGTGACCTTATGGTAGGTAAAAAGTTCTTAGACATAATACCAAAACTATGACTCATAAAAGAAAAAAATATTGATAATTCTGACTTCATCAAAATGTGAAAGTTTCATTCTTCAGAATAACAGTCAAAAATGAGAAAAGTCACAGAATGACACAGAATATTTTCAAATCCTATATCTGATAAAGGACTTGTGTCCAGAATATTCAAAGAAAACTTTCTATTCGTTAATAAGACTAATAACCTAAATTAAAAATAAGCAAATATTTGAATAGATGTTTCATCAAAGAACATATATATGAATAGCTAATGAGAACATGAAAAGCTGCTCTACATCATCAACCATCAAGGCAATGCAAGTTAAAGCAACAGTAAGGTACCACTTTACAGTCACTAGAATGGCTATATCAAAAAAGAATGACAATACCATATGTAGCAATTATGTGCAGAAACTAGAATCGTTTGGTAGTGCCTTAAAAAGTTAAATGTGTGCTTATCATATGACCCAACAATTCCTCTCCTAGATACGCGCATTTACTCAAGACAAATAAAACCATATGCCCACACAAAGATTTCTACAAGCCAATTTTGAATAGCCAAAACTGGGAATAATCCAAACACCCAGCAAGCAGTGAATGGATAAACAAAATGTGGTATATGCATAGGTACAGGGCTAACTAGTGTCCTCCCAAATTCATGCCCACTCTGAACTGGTGAATGTGATCTTATTTGGAACTAGGATCTTTGCCAATGATCAAGTTCAAAGTGGTCACACTTGATTAGGGTGAGCCCCAATCCAATGATGGATATCCGAATAAAAAGAGGGAAATTTGGATACAGATGCCAAGGGAAGATGGTCATGTGAAGATGGAAGCAGAGACGGGAGCTATGCTGCCACAGGTCAAGAAATGTCAATCGTCAGCTCCCATCAGAAGCTAGGAAGAAGCAAGGAAGGATCATCCCATTAAGTCTTCAGAGAGAGCGTGGCCTGACCAACACCTTGATTTCAGACTTCTACTCTCCAAAACTGTGCAATAATAAATTTCTATTGTTTCAGCCACAGGTAATTTGTTACATCAGCCCTAGGAAACTAATACAGCATAGAATGATATTATTCAGCAATAAAAGGTGACGAATCAGGGATACAAGCAACAACATAGATGAGCCTGAAAAACATTACGGTGAGTGAAAAAAGCGAGACATAAAAAAGGCTGCCTACTGTATGAATCCATTTTTATGAAGTTTCTACAAAAGGCAAAACTTTAGAGGCAAAGCAGAGGTTGCACTGCAGGTATGAAGGAAATTTCGGGGTGGGGGGAAGGGTAGTTGGTTTGAAATGCAATTGTAGTGATAGTTATAAAACTGTAAAAATGTATTAGAAATCATCCTTCTATATTTTCAATGGGTTGATATGCTATGTATTAGGCTGGTGCAAAAGTAATTGTGGTGTAAAAGGTTAAAAACTGCAAAAACCACAATTACTTTTGCACCAACCTAATAAATTATACCTCAATAAAACTGAAAAGTAAGCTAGGGAATTTTTGATCCTTTGTTTTCTGTAACAACTACTGTGTTTCCCCCAAAATAGACCTAACTGGAAAATAAGCCCTAGCATAATTTTTCAGGATGACATCCCCTGAACATAAGGCCTAATTTTGGAGCAAATATTAATATAAGACCTGGTCTTATTTTCGGGGAAACACAGTAGTATAATATAAAATTTACTAGTCCCTAAAATTTGGTAAAACTTACTGATTGTTGGAACCTAAGGTGTCTTTTGTTTGTTTGTTTATTGCTGCTGTTGTTGAATAATTGAGGACCGTATCAATTTATTATTTATTTGCTTTATTAAAGTTTTTTATAACAATTTTAGCATTTTATTTTTCAAGGATTTTATTCTTCACCTCAAATGTATCTGTTTCAAATCTCTGTTGTATCACTTATTATATCACTTATTCATTATGTCTTGTTTATTTACTTCTTTTTTCTTGATAAATCTTACCAGAAGTCTTCTTTGTTAATCTTTTCAAATAAACAGCTCTGAGTTTTGTGAATCTTCCCTATTGTTCCTTTGTTCTTGATTTTCTTGATTTCTACGTTTATCTTTATCATTTCCTTCCTTCTTGTTTCTTTGGGTTAGCTCCGTTTCTACAACTTCATGAGCTGAAAACTTAGCTCATTTACTTTTAATCTTTATAGTTTCATGTTATTTTTAAAGCTATAACTTTTTTGCTTAACTGCATCCACAATTTTTGACATATAGTTTTCATTTTTAACACGGATTATTTTGAAATATTAAGCTTCTAAATATAGGAGATAAAGGTTAGCTATTATTTTGGTAATTAATGTTTTATCTTATTGCATTTAAATTTCAGAGAATGTATAGTCAGAGAACTTAGACAATAAAATTGATTTACAGTCTGTTTTTTAAAATATTTCATGTGTGCTTATAAACAATGTATATTCTCTGTTGAATGTAGAAATTCATACATACATATTTCTATATATTAGCATAAGCTTAATTATTGTATTGTATTGTTCAGGTCTTTGATTCTGCTGTTGTGTGTGTGATGCTTGACCTATGGGTGTTCGAGCCACACCGGATAATTTATCAATTTCTTCCTGAAATTCAGCTTGTTGATGCTTGATACTATATGCAGCTGTGTTACTAGGTGCATAGTGGATCAACATAGCTATATCTTTCCGTCCTATTACTGCATTTACTGTAGATAGCATCATCCTTGTTTGTCCCTTTTGTTTTATTTTTGTCAGTTATTAAGATGTCTTCTCCAAATTTTTTTCAATTCACATTTTCCAGATGTACCTTTTATTTCATTTTTTAGCTTTCTGTGTCTTTTATTTTAATGTGTCTTTTGAAATCAACATACTGTTGCAACTTTTTAAAGTACAATAAAAGAGTCTTTCAATAAATCTGTTTTACCCAATTTACATTTAATGTAATTATTGTTTTTTTTAATTATATTTGTTCTTTGGCTTTATATTTTCTATTTAGTGCATTTTGGCCTCTATTTCTCCTTCCTGCTTTCTATTGAATAGATCAATTTATTTTTCCTTCTGGCTTATGTTCTTAACCCATACATATAATTATTTGTCCTTATTTATTTCTTAAACTTGAAATATGTAGAGACAGTATTGAAAATATATAGCCCTAACACAAACCAGTCAGAACAATGGTTGGATAGTGTTTATAGATGTGTACTGGGAGAATGTCAGTATTATAGGCTAAATTGTATGCACTCAAAATTCATATGCTGATATCCTAACCCTCAGTACCTCATAATGTGATTGTATTTGGAAAAAGCGTCTTTAAAGAGGGAGTTAAGGTAAAATGAGGTCATTGAGGTGGGCTTTAATCCAGTCTGATTGTGTCCTTATAAAAAGTGGAGATTGGGATACAGACAGGCTTGCACACAGAGGCAAAACCACGTGAGGACATAGGGAAAACCTGGCCATCTACAAACCAAGGAGAAAGGCCACAGAAGAAACCAAATCCAGTGACATCTTGATCTTGGACTTCCAGCCTACAAAATTGTGAGAAAATTAATTTCCATGGTTTAAGCCATCCAGCCTGTAGTGCTTTGTTATGGCAGTCCTAGAAAACTAATAAAATTAGCCTATCAAGATTCATATCTTCTCTCTAAATAGAAATGAGGTCTGACAGGATCACATAGCCACCTCAGTACCCTACTTATCCACACTCATGTCCCATTAATGTTGTCTAAGAAGATCCCAAGATATTTGATCATGTCTTTCAACATATTTCTTGCACAATCTCCTGAATGTATTTCTCTTCTGAAATGAGTACTTTTCCCAAAAATATTTCAATGTGTGCTTTCATAAGACAAAATTTTGGAGGCTTTACATACTTGGGGATATTTTTATTACCCGTCATATTCTACTGGCAATTTTGTTAGATGTAAAACTCCATATTCACAGTGATTTTCCTTCAATATTTTAAAAACATTACTTCATTATCTTCTTGGATCCAGTGTTGCCATTGAAAAGTCTGATATCAACTTGACTCTTGTTTATCTTTGGATGATCTTCACTTCCTCTCTGAAAGCTTGTAGAATTTTTTTCTTTGCACTTCATGTTCTCAGACATTATCATAAGATACGTAGGTTTGGGTTTTCCTTTTCTTTCATGTTTGGCAATCCATAAGCCCTTTCAAATTAAGATCTTCCTTCCTTTGAAGTATGAGTAATTTATCTCCATTATTTCTTCAGACTATTTCCTTCCACATATCTTCACTGTTCTTCTGGGTGTCCTATTACTAGATATTGGTACTTGTACTTCAATCTGCCATACCTCTTAGCTTTTTTATTTGCTTATGTGTTTGTTTTCTATTTCTTTATACATTCCCGCTTCCTTCTGGAAGAATTTCTCAATTTATTCTTCCAGTTCATTAATTTATTTTTTCTGTTAATCCATCTTCCTACTTATCCTACATAGTTTTCTTCATTTACACATATATTTTCTACTTCCACTTTTTATTATTATCATTTTGTCTTACATAGCAAATATATTTATTCCCTCATAGGCTTACGTATATTTATCGCATTTGTTTTAAATTCTTAGCCCTCTTCTTCTAATATTTCTATTTCAGAAAATACCGATAGCCCTCAGATGTCTAGTTATTTTGGCCTAGGAGCTCATTATTCCATAAGGAGTAAACACTGTGCCTAGTTTAGAGGAGTTAAAGAAGAAAGAATGAGCCTCAGTGTAGACAGCCCAGGTACCATCAAACTCCTGCAAATTACTCTGATTTGTAGCCAATTTATCAGGCAACTCCACTGGTCAGGACTCTACCTTAAACCTCAAGAAGATTCATTAAGGACGAGGTGGTTTTCTAGTTTTTAACCCTTGAGCCCTGTGGGTTCGAAGGGTCGGTCAGGTGGTCTGGTTAGTCAGCACATGTTTTCATGAACTCCTCCCCCAGCAATGCTTTCTGCTGCCCTGCTATTACCTGGGGTCATCTCGGCAGTGAAGGTGAAAGACAGAGAAAGACAAGAACAGAACTGAAGAAGTTTCACTAACCACCTTAGGACACATTCCTCCTCTGGCTGCATCTAACCTACACCAGGGCAAATGGTCCTCTGTTCCCTCAGGGATTTCTCAGTGTTTGTTTGTTGCTTGGTTTTCTTCATTCCGGGTATTCATGTTTCTCTTCTGTTTATTTATATTCTTTTCTCCGAGATTAATTTGGGGAAGAGGGCACCATCTTGGCAGAAACCAGAAACTTTCCTACACAGATTAGACAGACTTACCACTGTTTATGAATGTAAGTGAAATTATTTGTTCACCTATAATAAGACTGATAAATTAAACTAAATGATGATTGTACTCCAACCGCCCACCTCATACACACACACAGAGATCCCAAATGTTGTCATCACCATCATCTCTTTTCTTGCCTTTAAAAATCAATCCCTAAAAAGTCCATGTCCTTTAATATCCTCACCCTGTCAGCCTGCCTCCCTGTCAAGAGCTCCACTGGCCACATTCCTGACAGGATGTTGACAGGTTCTAGGATGTCAGACATGTTTAGTACTGTTCATTTTCTCCTTTAGCCTGTTAAGAATTTGCTAATTAAAGTGACTAATTCTAATTCCAATCAGTCACTGGCATACTGTTGTCCACGTTGTTTCTGATACCGCCATCGTTTTCCTCTCAGATCCATTTCAAACTGTCATTACCTCAGTGCTCATCTCAAGCTTCAGTATTGGCCATGCTCCCTGAATACAAAAATGGTTCTCTCATTCATAGCCCATTAACTGAATTCCTTCACAGGCACACTCCCTCTCAATTAGCTGAGGAATTTGGCGGAGAGGAAAGGGCGCTAAACTTCAGGGTCAGGTTCCAATCTGTGCTCTTCCAGAAACTAGATGAGTGACATAGCAAAATCACCTCATCGTCCTCAGTTTTTCTGCCTACAAAATGGGGTTCACATTGGAGAAGGTTGACACAAATCATTACAAGTGTTTCAAACTCTAAAATTCTATGATTTAGTTTAATGTTACCCAGACTCGACTTAAGCTCACACATTATTTCTCTAGACCTAGTTAATGTCACTTTCTACAGGTGCCTTCCAGCTGCCCTTTCTCCACTACATAGAAAACTGGTAGGGATGGACATCCCTATACATAATTTATTTTCACCAGCACAAAATCATAGACTTAAAAAATTAATCAAAGACTTACTCACCCCAAAAAGTATATATTTCATAAATTTAAAGTTAGTTTCTGTTATAACTTAGCAAACCACTGCGTCTAACTTATAAACAGAATCTACCACTAAAAATGTCATAATGGCTAAGCTCCCAGCATTATCCAGACCACCACCATCTCGGGCCAGTTCAAAAATCTTAGGAAATACATTTCTTAATGCCTTCACTTAGCCTTGATCAATGAATCAGAAGTCAGGGTAGGCTGCTTGCTTGGTAACGGTCTTGGAGATGCACTGAATTCTTTTGAAATGTTTTAAAGATGGTTTGGGTTCAGTGTAAATTTGAGGCAAAGGATGACATTGGTTCCTATTTTAGTCAAGTCAGTCGCCTGTCTCAAATATGGCTAAGCCCAACTGTCTACGGAAAGTTCAATACACCAAGCTCTTAGCACAAAGCAACTATCATTGCAAGTAATATATTTTTTCAGCAGCATAAAACTTGTACCTTCTGGAAACTGCAGGGAGAATTCCCTAAGCTCTCAAAAATGCTTGGATTGGTGAGAACACTGGTCCAGAACTTCCATCAAAGTTCAAAAGAAAAATCTGAGGCAGGTAGTCCCAAAGCACATTCAGTTTCTCGTTAGAGTCTCTCTTCCCAAATGGTTCTTCAGACCACCTCTTTGCATTCCACCACCAACGATATTTTCAAATCTATGCTCTGGAGTCATGATTCTTCACGTTAAGCTCTCTGACTACAAGTTTATAAAAATTAGTAACTCTCCTCTGACTTTATTAGATAAAATGTGCATGTTGTCTATAAGATTTGGACTCCCATTCTGATTACCGTAATTTGTAAACTCCAGAATTTCCTTATCTTTGCTTAAACATATCCTCCCCAAGTATGGCTACACATGGCTCAATCACACCACACACACATTTTAGTGTAGGCCAGGAGTCAGCAAACGTTCTGTAGAAAGGGTCAGATAGTGAATATTCTTGGCTTTCTGAACCATAAGGTCTCTCTCACAGCTACTTGACTCTGCCTTTGGAACTTGGAAGTAGTCATAGACAATACATCACTGAATGGGCCTGGCTGTGTTCCAATAAAACTTTATTTAGGCAATATTCTGCCCATGGGCTATAATTTGCTGACCCTTGTCTAGGCGGTCTTTCCATTAAACAACCAGGTGAAGTAATTTTGGACCTAATCTAAAAATGGGCTGGGTTTTTATTTATTTGCATTTTTATTCTGGCACAAAGAAGTAAGCAGAGATGTATTTTAGACTTAGGTCTTCTCATAAAGATTGGAAACGTAAACACTGCTTTGCTGAGATGCAGTAATCACTATCATTGACTGAAGGCTTTGCAATCCATAAAATTCTTTGGTCTACTTTATTGTATCCAGTCATCAAAAGAACACTGGGAAATAACCTATTTTTTGTTTCTTCCTTATTTTGTAGCTGAGGAAACTAAGAGTTTCATGATTTACTTAGAAAGTGTTGGAGCCAGCCTTTGAACCCAGGCCTGATGCCAAAACCATACAAATTTTAGTGTTTCACAACTAAATGATAGCAAAAATAGCAGTCCTGCTTTGAGCAGTAATGCCTAAGGACATGTTTGATGAGCTCAGAATCTACAAAGTGGGAATGTTGTTCAGTTGACATTTCTTCATTTAATGCACACATCAACAAACAAAACTGCCAATCAACACAAAGCTGCAAGTCAACAGATGCTCTTTTGTACAACAATATTCACTACACAAAAACACATCCCTGGTTTGCATCTGATAAAGCAGTTACAGATTGAAAACACAGTTAATTGTAATAATCTTTCTTGGCAAACTTTTCCTGGCTCCTAGTGATGACCAATTTCTTTTTCTAAATATTAAATAACTGTATCCTAATAGTCCATATTAGAATTTTTTTACCTAGAACAAAATTCAGATATTGTTTATAGTTTCTATATTATAGATTTATGTGTCAGAACTTCTGGCACTTCTCCAAGTCTTCAGAGTGAGACGGTAATTATTAAAATGATTCTGTTATCATCTTTTAGCTTTTAGAGTACATGAACTTGAATGGTATCTGGGCTTGAGACAGGAATGCTTTGCCAGCTGCTAAAGGATCTCTTAGTTGCTCCTCCCCAAATTTAAGTGTCACTTTAATCTTAAGCAAGAGAGTGTCAAATTTTATCATTTCATGACTGTTATCCTTGAAGAAAAAAAAATTCAAATGATTTTGCCTTTTTTGCTTTGATTAACTTTTGGCCATCTTCCCCAAGCAGAAATGCCATTCTTTTATTGTTCTTCTTACCATAAAAATGATTGTTTTAAAATTTATGGTTTCAGAATTTTAGAAAATTTTAATACATTCTCCACCCTTGCCTCCCAGATCTCATTTTTACTGGCTAGTCAACTTTTATCTATTCACCCAAAGATTTGTACTTCTGCCCCTGACTTTTAAAATATGTTTAATAAATCTAAGAATAAAGGAGAAAGGGGTTGGTTTCTTTTTTCTCATTAACCACTATGTTTTCCATAAAAACAATCAAATAAAGTTGGTTGTTGTTGTTTTTCTTTTTGGGGGGCGGGATGGGAATGGAATGGTTCCTTCATGTGTAAACCTATAACACAAAAGTAGTTTATTTCAGCAGAAAAAGCTTATAACCCCCTCTGACCCTCAAGTGCTATGTACATGAATCTCTAAGCCCCTCAGACTCTTACTGTCTTATTTGGGATCTCCCCAAATCAGATCAGAGACAATGATTTTGGTGCAAGTAGTTTAGTGGAGATGGTGGCAGCAGTGGAGTGGTCTCGAGAAACACTATGAGTTAGTGGAGATGTGAAACAAGGAAGGGATTATTAACAAGCTGTTTGTTGCTCTGGGCAACTGGGGCTCACCCTCTCACCCCACCCAGAACTGTGCGAAAGACTATGTAGAACTCAGCTCAGAAATGTCTCACCAAGAGGTGAGGAAGAGAGGGTGTTTAACCATCTACTCCTTGTCCCTCATTAAGTGGGGATCACTCCTGGAATGTTAACTCTCCAGCACATGTGGCCTGACCCAAGGTCAAAGGTCACCCCCACACAGAGAGACCCAGGAAGTGGACCCAGAGTAGGAGAAGCTCTCATGTAGATGAAAGGCAGATGAGCAGGATCTAACCAGTGCTTGCGACTCTCAGTTTTCTCGTTTCTTAATGGGGATAAAAATATTTGCCTCCGTTACCTCATGAAATGGTTGAAAAGATGAATCACAACTAATACTTATATGTCACCATTTTTTCACAAAGTATTTCCACAGGCATTTTTTAATGCATTCCTCACACATTCCTACAAGGATGCTATACGTACATATAGTGATGGTCTCCATTTATCACATGAAAATCTGAGGCTCAGAAAGAATAAATGACTTGCCTCACGTTACAGAACTAGCAACCAGCAAAGGTGGGATTTGAACCAGGTATAGAACTATCAATTCCAGGCTCTTTCCATGATTGTATGTGTGAATGTTCTTTGTCAAGTACAAAGTAGTCTAAGAATATAAGGCACAGTGACTCCTCAAGAGGAGTTACACCAACAAAACAAACTCATAACTAGAAATTCTTCCAACTTATCAACTAGATAGATAGAGTTTGGGTTTTTTGTTTGTTTTGTTTTTTTAAATCGATTAGTAAAATACATGAAGAAATAAGGCATGAGTGCTTTCTGACCCTGGTGTATCCAATTGGGTGAAAGTATATCCACGTGATTAGCTGCTCTGGGAGCCACTTAATTACACTGAGGAGAGAGCAGGACATAAGCCAACCCCACCAAGGCCTATCCAGGGACAAAGTCAACAAGTGAAAGAAGGGCTTACAAGCAGATTGAGAGCTCCCCCTCTTCACCCCCAATTTGTGCAGACTCGATGCAAGCATTACTTTTCTCAACAGAGCTAGTAAAGAAAATTAAATTAGTTCACAACCTCCATATAGCCTTGATTACCTGAGAGCTGAATGGAACAAAAAGCTGACCCACCTTGGCTTTTGGTCAAGGCACTTTATTTACCAGAAGAGGATTATAAGGCTCCTCTTATGAAGCAAAGACACAGGAGAAAGGTAGAAAGCACAAACCTAGCGTATTTACTAAGCAAAATGTTTTCATTACCCTTGTTTACATTACTGACTTGTTCTAAAACTCTTCCTGTTGAAGCAAGCAGGCAGTCACTTTGGGGTTTTTCTCTGAATAGTACTGGCCCATTTGCTTTTCACTCTGTACATTTATTTCCCTCCATTTATTAGATTTCTAAAACATGCCCACTGCCCACAGGCCTCTGGGCAGAGGTACAAAACGAAATGCTACAATTACATGAAATGCAATGGCCAAAGAATATAATTTCCTATAAGAGAAGGGTGGGTGGGTAGGGTGTGGAAGGAGTTTATCCGTGGAGACAATGCCAAACCAGAAAGGTACATCTTGCGCCACACCCTGTAGGCACCAGGCACAAGGAGTTATTTGCTGGACTCAGTAAATTCGCAAAACCCTTAACAGTCTGAGGTTGAATTTAAACTTAGATGCCAGCAGTTTAAAGTGGGTTATAAAGCTGGCCAAAAAATCATCCCTCTCCCCTAGCCTGTGGCTGTATGTCTATGTTCAGGAAAGCTAAAAATGAGTCCTAGAGAGAAAGTCACCGAACTCATCCCATGAAGATAGGGCTGATGTGTATAAAATGGAGAAGGACTGGTTACAATAATGGTAAACATTTATTCAGTGCTTACTACATACCACATTCTATTTTAACAGGCACAGACATATAGATATATTCATCTAATCTGTATAAGAACATTTTGAGGGGCATTTTTATCAATAAGAGCATTAAGGCACAGGAAGTTCAAGTAATTTGCCCAAAACCACACGGCAGGTAGGAAGGAGCCAGGATTAACTCAAACAGTCTGACACTGGAGATGGCAGTACGTACTGACGGTGGGAACCGAGGATAATGTCCATATTCGACTGAAGGACTTGATCGTTTAAATAGCACTTTTTGTTGTTGTTATTGCTGGCAAAAGCACCCAAAGACATCATCAAAATGGATTCAAGAGTGGAGAGAGCTATTTCTCCAAACTACTTTTTCTCTCTTCTTTGTGGATAGAATAAATCAGAAACAAACAAAAACCACAAAAACCCTTTGTAGGTCTTTCCTTATTCTTCCCTTTCCTTTATTCCTCCCTTTGGATCACATGGTCTCTTCTTAAGGGCCAATGCAGTGGCCAAGCAAGCAGAGGCCAAAAACAAACAACAACAACAACAAAAACAATCTGAATAGACAGACAAGCAAGTATCAAGGACCGTGGTCAGACATGATACGGATTTTGGAATTACCATAGAAAGAATTATAAATAAAGTATGATTAATATGTTAAGGGTTCTCATGGCAAAAAAAAAAATTACAATGTACAAAAATAAATGCGTATCATAAGCAGAGAAATAGAAACTCTAAGACAGAATCAAAGGAAATGCTAGAAATTCTGTCCCTCATTACTGGAAGTCACTCAGAGATGCTAGCCCAGGATTTTTTTGTTTTGTTTTGTTTTGTTTTTAATAAAACTGAAATGGAAATAAATAATGCCTTTGATAGGCTCATCAGAAGACGGAACACACCTAAGAAAAGAATCAGTGAGCTTGAAGATATGTTAATAGAAATTTTCCAAACTGAACTGGAAAGGAAAAACGAATGATAAAAAAAAAAAAAGAACAGAACATCAAAAAAATTGTGGGACAATTTCAAAATATCTAACAATGTGTAATTGGAATACTAAAGGAAAAAAGAAAGAAAAACAGAATAGAAAAATATTTGAGGTAATAATGGCTGAGAATTTTCCAAAATTAATGAGGACACCAAACCACAGGTTTGGGAGGCTCAGAGAACACCAAGCAGGAAAAGTACCCAATAAATCTGCATGTAGACATATCATATTCAAACTGCAGGATCCCAGAAACAAAGAGAAAGTCTTTAAAAAGCCAGAGGAAAGAACACCTTATGTACAGAGGAAAAAGAATAAGAATTACAGTGGACTTCTCATCTGAAATCATGCAAAGTAAAAGAGAATAGAGTGCAATATTTATGTGTTGAAAAACAAAACCACCAACCCAGAATTCTATATTTAGTGAATTATCCTTTGAAAGTGAAGGAAAAGTACAACTTTCTTAGACAAACAAAAATTAAGGGAATTCAAAGCCACCAGTAGACCCTGCAAGAAATGTTAAAAAGAAGTTCTTTAGGACTAAATAATTATATAAATAATTATATAAATCAGAAACTTTTAAGTCAGAAAGTTATGAGTCAAAAACATATCTACATAAAGTAAAGAAGAGCATTAGAAAGGAGAGAACAAAGGTAAAATAAGACCTTTAATATTTCTTATTCTTAATTGATTTAAAAGGTAATTATTTGTTTAAAATAATTCTAGTAACAATGTACTGAGTAACTGTAGCGTATGGATAAATGAAATGAATTAAAACATTGTTAAACGGGACAGAGACAGGAAAGAGGAATTAAAACTACACTATTATAGGATAACTGTACTACAAAATTCATATGGACTTAGATTAATTATAAATTATTGCAAATGCTAGAGAAACCATAAAAATTTAAAAAGAGAAGTATAACCAATATACTAAGAGAGAAAAAAATATAATTATATAAAATGCTCAATTAAAATCAGAGAATGTAGAAAAAGAGGGGAAGAAAAAAGAAACAAAGAATAAGTGCCATGATTTAAAAGTTACAAACATGGTAGGTATTAACCCAACTATATCAATAATCACTTAAAATGTGGTCTAAGTATACCAGTTAAAAGACAGAGATTATCAGAGTGTATAAAAACAATAATCCCAAGACCCAACTATGTATTATCTAAAGAACCCACTTAAAATATAAAAACATAGAAAGTGTAAAAGTAAAGGGTAGGGAAAGATATATTACACTAACACTAATTAAAAGAAAGCTGATGTGTCTGTATTAATTTCAGAAAACTTCAGAATAAGAAAAAATATCAAGGATAAAGCAGTTCTTTACATAATGATAAAGGAGTCAGTTCTCCAATAGAACATAACAATCCTTAATACTCATATCACCCTAATACCAGAAACAGATAAAGACATTACAGGAAAAATGCACACCAATATCTCTCATGACCATAAACGCAAAAATCCTCAACAGAATGTTAGCAAATTGAATCCAACAATGTGTAACAAGAATTATACCCACAACAAAGTGGAATTATCCCTGATATGCAATGATGATTCAACATTCAAAATCAATTAACTTAATCCATCACATCAACAGGAGAAAGAAAAAAAATTTTATGACCACATTAGTTGCTGCAGAAAAAGCATTTGACAAAATTGACACCTACTCATGATAAAAAAAAAAAAAAACAAAAAAAACCTCTCAACAAACTAGTCGTAGATAGGAACTTCCTAGATTTGATAAAGAATATCTATTAAAAAGAAAAAAAATCTCTACAGTTAACATACATAATGGTTAGAAACTGGATGCTTTCCCTCTAAGATTGAGAACAAGGCAAGGATGGCCTCTTTCACCCCTCTGATTCAACATTGTAATGAAAGTTCTAGTTAGTGCAAGAAGACGAGACGAGACGAGACGAGATATACAGATTGGAAAGGAAGACATAAAACTGACACAGACATATACAAGATGGCTGCTTGGGACCCTTGAACGTAAGGTTTCCCTGTGAAAAGGAAAATGAATTTAACAGGATTCTAGCCAATGCCACTAAATTCATTAGCCTCAGGCTCTAATGAGCTCACTAAAACAGAAGCCCAGTTACCACCATTTCAATGCCAAAAGCCATATTGACCTCTTTTTTTTTTTTTTTCCTGTCACTTATCTTTCAAGTTGGTGTTCCATCCCAGGAATTCTCCTCTTAAATGACAAACATATTGCAGATCCTAGGCCACACTAGAAGATGGAGAAAACAGTGATGTACTCATAGACTTACTGCCACATACAGACTCTGAGACACCACTGTTTGGTAGAGGGGTGTGAGGTACCCAAAGGCAAAGTGATCTGAAATTTCCTGGACTAACTATGTGGACTCATTTTTTCCAGTCACTTTATACTAAAGCCAAAAATGTTACCAGAGTTTCCTCAGCGTCTCTAATTGCCCTGGTGGCTTTGGTAATTGCTCTGGACTCTTTCCCCTAAAGTGTAAACAATAATGTGTCCTTTTAGATTTCCCACATCCTCTTGGTCCAAATTCTCCTCAAATAAGTATGTAGACAAGGAGACAAAGACCCTGATAATTTGCATAATAGTGGGTTCTTTTCCACATAGTGTCAAGTGTTTTCGGTGTTTATTTTAATAACTTAATTTTCCTCCTACGAGATACCCGTTACTTAAGAAAGCAGAGAATTCACATTGATTTAGATTCACAAAAGAATGTAAAGGAATGTCTGAAATGTCTCATGGAACTGATAGTATAGGTAAGATATTTCAAAGCCCCAAAACCCATCCATCCCCCGCCTTTAAACCCAAATGAACCTTTTCACCTGATTGCCACTTACTCTCAGAAATGCTACTTGCTTAGGGTACATATTCAGAGTCAAAGCTTTCTCCCACTGCATTGGGCCTTCTGAATGCCATCCACATTTGATGAGAAACTTGTAGAGGTGGCAAGGTGGTTCTTCAGCATTGCCTCACTGTAATTTTCTGCTGGATTAGTTGACAAGGGTCAACATTAACCCTGGTGACGAAGAATATTTAATTTCCTACTTAGCCCAAGATACTCAGCATTAGCAAACTCTTGGTCAACGAGACCAGGCACCAAGCACCAGGCCTGGAGGCAAAAAAATGTTATGAATCTGGGCATCTGAAGAAGCTGAACTAGAAAGGGTAAAGAAGGAGTTCAGGTAAGAAGAGCAGGAAGCCCTTAAGTAGAAGTGCCATTTCCTGTACAGCCTAGTAGCTCTGGGAATAAAAAGAAATGTCATTGGAATGATGGTACACATGACTCTTGGCAATGCAAAAGTTATTATATTTATCTGCACAGTGAATTATTAAAGTACAAAAAATTAGGTGCCTTTTGATTCTCATTATCAAACCAACTTTAAAAATACCTACTCTTATGGACTGACTGCAGTTAACAGCCCCGATTTATTCACTCTTCCTCTGTCCATGCCCTTTGGCACTGCCCTCTCACACTGACTCTAGGCTTAGCCATATGACTTCTTTTGGCCCAGGGGACATTAGCAGATGTGATGCAAGCAGAGTCATCAAAACACTTGTACACTGAAACATATCTGCTTGCTGCTCTTGGAAGCCAGCTGCCATGGGAAGAAACCCAGGCTATCCTGCCACTTAAGAGACCACCTGAAGGAGAGCTGAGGCCCTCTGCTAACAACCAGGCTGTGCTCAGCTATTCTAACAGTTGACTGCAGAAGCACGAAGCATGAATGAACCCTAGCAGAGATCAGCCAAGCCTGGCACAAATAAGCAGTACTACCAAGATAGTCCAGCCTAAATTGCCGATGCAAAGAATCATGAGGTAAATAATTTCTTATTGTTTTAAGACACTCAGTTTTGAGTTGGTTTGTTACACAGCAATAACGAACTGATGCATCTACAAAGTACCCGGACTGTACTATGCTCTTTAGGAAATACAGAAGAAATTTAACACACAATTATAGGTGAGAAGAAAAGGCAGAGATATATGGTATATGTCTGCAGCTATTAATAAGGGAGAAAAGTTTGCCTTTAGTTGACTGCAATATGATAATATTAATATTAAAGTGTGAGGAATTTATACATAACCTGGAAATTATTATCTTTATGTAATTTCAGCACTTTGCATCTCATTTAGAATGAAAAGAAATGAGACTCCTGAGAATGCATAACAGGGGGAAAAAATATCAGGAACAATTATTTCGCATCCAAGAAAATTCTCTCTCTCTCTGGTTCAATTCATGCTTTGGAAAATGAGTCAGATCAGTTTTTCTTTTATCCAAATTGGTTTGCCCATTCCTTGAAATTACATATGATGACATAATCCTAGTCCAACTTGGCAAAAGAGAGAATTTGCAGCTCAAGTCTGGTTTCTCTTCAATTTTCATTTCCCCTGGGTCCCATTCGTATTTCTTACAGACACTTTCCCTTGTGACCCAATCTAATTTGATTCCCTACCACATCTCCTCTACCAAGAGCATCCAAAGCTATTTTGCAGAGATTCTATAAATAATGTTTTGACAGCATTTAAAAGATAATATTCAGTAAAAATAATAATAATAATAATCTTTTTAAACGTTTTTACTCCAAAAGGAAAAGGGGGTGGGAGTGGGAAAAAAGTTCTTTTCAGGACAGTATCTACAATTGTGCCTGGATGTTACCAACCAATCTGAGTGATCTATTTTCCCAACTGACTTGACAGAACTGACCTGTTATTTTGGCTTTATATAGAAAGTCACAATGAGGTGAAAGAGGAAGGAAAAAACTGACCAATCAGAATGAAGCTCTAGCAATGAAAGCAGCCTCTTGAGAGCGCTGATATTTGATAAGAAACCAAAACGACAGAACTAAGGATAGTTACTCGGGTACCACTGCCATTTTATAAAATTAGAGAAGGAGCTGGTGTTCCTCTATGTAGAAAGATCTGACATCTGGGAAATGACCATTTTTTGACATTTAGATAAAGAATTTCTAAACTTCTCCTTCACTCCCTTTCTGTCTCCTCCTGGGACTGTGTGTCTCTCCCTACTGGCCCCACTGCCTATTAGGCTCTTTTCACTCTAGCATTCAACTGCTAAAATCTTGTATTAGTTTGCCAGGGCTGCCATAACAAAGTGCTACAGATCAGATGGCTTAAACAACAGAAATTTATTTTCTCACAGTTCTGAAGAGCAGAAGTCCAAGGTCAAGGTTTCAATAGGGTTGATTTCTTCTGAAGGCCTCTCTTCTTGCTTCTAGATGACCATCTTCTCCATGCGTCTTCACATGGTCTTTCCTCTGTGTATGTCTATATCCTAATCTGCTCTTCTTATATGGACACCAGTCATACTGGAATTAGGGCAACTCTCATGGCCTCATTTTACCTCTTTAAAGACCTTATCTCCAAATACAGTCACATTCTGAGGTACTAGGGGTTAGGACTTCAATATGTGAATTGGGGGTGCGGGGGGCACAATTCAGTCCACAACACACTTCAAGGTCCTTTACCTCATAGACCTATTTACCTTTTACCTTTCACCTTACTTCCTTACAACATTAACTCAATGTCATGAGTTTCATAACTGTGCAGGAGGGTGAAGACACTTCCAGGTTAAATGTACATGTCAATCAATTTCAAGACGCATCTCAGTTTCACAAATGTCAAATGTAATAGAAAAAAATCACCTTAGAAAAAATATGGTAATGGATGTCTTTGAAAACTAAGAAACTCCCGCTAGATTGGAAGAACTGAGTCTCCAATGGCTACAATCAAAGTAAAACCATCATGGTCCATGACAGAGGGATGGGGACAGGAAGCCCCACTTGGCGACCAATTTAGATCAATTAGCTGCACATTCTAAACAGTCGTAACATCACTGAGGTTCTCAGTGTACGTTGGACAGGGAGTGAGGAAGGGAGCACGGGAGCTGCTCACACTCTCACGGAATATTTTTATTAAGAAATTGTACACGGTATATTGACCACTGTATTGCTCACAGCTTTTTCTCACAAGGCCCTTCTTTTTGAATCCCTACAGCACTCTACTTTCCCTATTAACTATTTAGTAGTTACATAAATATCAAACAGGCCGCAATAATTGTTGACTGACTGATTTAGTACTATCATTTCAGGGATATTAACATGGGGGGCAATATTAAAGCCAAGTTGCCTCTATATTTATTTCTGAGGATGAGGATAAACAGGTGTGTTTCCTCCCACTTCTTGTTGAAAGGAAAAGTGCCCTGTAATGATAGCCACCGCCCAGGGATGAATATCATATGAAAACTCAGTCTCTTTCAAATACTTCTCTTTCTACTTCAACACTTTACCCCAAAGTAAATGACTTTAATGTCCAGGTTGAACACTAAACATTGAATAAATAGACACTGAACTCTAAATGCTTATCCTGACTGACTCCCCCAAGACTGTACGAAGCCACCACCTTCCACTGCACTCTCTCCTTGAGGCACGTTTACTTATCCCCCAAATTCTGCCACAAATGCCACCTTACTGCTTGTTACCTTCAGAAATATGGCTAATGACTGAGGGCAAGTCAATATCAAAATCTATTTATGCTTTCCCACTCAGAGCATTTCCTTATTTCTGCAGCTTCTGTCTAAAATAACCCTTTTTGGAAATCATCTTAAAAAGGTGCCACTCTTATTTTGATGTCTCTAACCACATAACCCATGCTGGGGCTGCCCCATAACTGTTTTTCTTTGGTGAACTGATCAAAAGTCCCCTGGCTAATTATATCATATGGGAAGCAGGCGGAGGCACTGGAGGGGAGCAAGTGTCATTCATACTTATTTGGCTTCAGCTACTATGTCACCACGGTGCAAAGAGGCTAATTCTTTGGATGTTAACCAAAAAGAAACAAGAGAGACAACCAACACCAGCAAGACAAACAGGCTGCTATTCTTGGATCCATAAAAATATACCTTTGGAAGTGGTTTCACAAGGAGAAAACATTTTTAACTCCCACCACAACGTTTGTCAGTCTAATGTCTTTTTGAATAAACAGGGCTCTGTTGGAACTGAAATGATACAGGAAGTTTTCCAGCTAAATGGCTTTTTATGTTGTTGTTTGTTGTCAAAGTTATCTATCCCTGCGGATTACTGTCTGGTCACTTGCTCCTCCGGCTTTAAGGCAAAGACATAAATTGTGCCCATAGCATCCCTTTATGGTTTAAGAGAAGGGGCATAAGCACAACTCATGAGACGTATAAGTGCTGGGAAACTTCTCAGTCTGAGTATTCTTTCTCAGGAGTCAGCTTTCTCCACCAGTGTCTCTATTCATGTGGGATATAATGTTATTTCATTTTCCTCTGGTCATCTTACATCCCTGGAGAGAGCTTGACTCATGATATAATTATATGCTTGGCCAGTTCCCAGTGAGAGTCTCTCCGAAATGCCACCCGCCTGCCCCCTGCTGATCTCCCACTCCAATGCCAAAAAGCACAGAACTGAGCCAGAAATAGTGGGACACATTTTGCAGAACCATTAATGAGTAGGTTCTCGGAGGTCACTTTGCAACGGCTGTCCTCCTTCCTCCGAGGGGTAGGTGAGCTCTGGAGGTTAGTGATTCACTACAGAAGCAGCCCAATTTGTGGTCTCTGGGGCTGGTCAGCACAGCCTGCCTGGTTCATAAAGCAGTTCCTGGAGGACATATTTTCAAATGTTTGGGAATTTAGGCTTATTTCACAGAAATTATAAACATTGCCATCAGATTGCTCAACACTTCTCTCAATAAATGATAAATGCACACACAAAACTACTAAAAATATGGAAGACAAACAACATTATCAAACAAATTAACCTAATTGACATATATGGAACACTACCCAACAACAGCACAATACACTTTTCTTTTCCAAGGGCACCCAGAACTTTTACCAAGATCAACCATATTTTAAGCCATAAGACAAATCTCAATAAATTTAAAAATATTCAAGTCATACAAAGTATGTTCTCTGACCATCATGGAATTAAATTAAATATGAGTAACAGAAAGATCTTTGCAAAATATTCTAATATTTGAAAACTAAACAATGTACTTTTAAATAACCCATGGGTCAAATGAGAAATCAACAGAAAACTAGGAAGCATTTTAAATGGAATAAAAATGAAAAGAAGACATATCAAAATTTTGTGGGGTCCAGCTAAAATACCACTTAAAGGAGAAATGTATAGCCTTAAATACTTCTATTAGAAAAGAAGAAAGTCTCAAATCAATGATCCTAACATCCACCTTAAGGGGCAAGAAAAAGAACAGCAAATACAAAATAACAACAACAACAATAATAATGCAGAAATCAATGAAATAGAAAACAGGAAAATAATATAGGAAGTTTACTAAATCAAAAGCTGGTTCTTTGAGAAGATAAACAAATTTCATAAAAATTTAGGGAAAAAGTGAGAAAATATCAACTACCAATATGAGAAATCAGACAGACATCACTATAGACCCTATAAGATAATAAAAGAATATTCACTGATAAATACTGGCAAACAAGAAAACAGTTTTAAGATGTAAATTCTTTCTAAATTTATGACTGATACAAAATAATCACAGTCAAAATACCAGCAGGCAATTGTGAACAAATTGACAAGCTTATTCTAAAATTCAAATGGAAATTTAAAGGACCGAGAATAAGTAAAAAGTTTTGAAACAAAAAGAACAAAGTTGGAATATTTACATTACCTCGTTTTGAGACTTAGTATAAATATATAGTAATCAAGACAATATCGCATTTGCATCAACAGATAAATAGATTAAATAGAGAGTTCAGAATACATATTAATGGTCTATCATAACACCATTATAAAAATTAACTCAAAATGGGTCATAGAAGTCGATGTAAAAGTCCAAACTATAAAACTTGCAGAAGAAAACAAAGAGAAAATCTTGATGACCTTGGATTTGGCAAATATTTTTAAAATAAGCATTAAAAAAATCATCTGTAATAATAGGTATTTATAATTTATACTGTATATAAGTTGAACTTCCTAAAAATTAAAAAAACATTGCTTTTCAAAAGAACTACTAAAATATAAATCTAGCCACAGATTGAGAGACAAGATTTGTTAAATCTTACATCCAATAAAGTACTGATATCTAGACTATACAAAGAACTCTTACAACTCAATACAATATATAGTCATATACTAGAAGAAAAAAACACTAAAACATTTGTACTGGTTAATTCTGCATGTATGGATGATTTTTTTTCTTTTTCAATATTTCTGTTTCTTCTGTATTTTCTATTTTCTAAAGCTAATATATGCTATTTTTAAAATCAGAACAACAAAAAGACTTCATTAAAACATACTTGACAAAACAGCTGGTCTTCATAACAGTATGATTTGAGGGTCACCATCCAGAGAGAAGGGTGCCCAGGTTTCACTGGAGATGAACCAGGTAGGGTGTTATTTTCAGAATAGCCTCCAGGGACACAGGGTCCAGGGCAATAGATCAAAGTGAGAGGAATATTACTCAAGGCCGTATGAGGTGTGCCCTGGGGTGGAGAGCCAGAATTTTAGAGGAACTGAAGCTATAACAAAATAAACCATAAAAAAAAAAAATTAAGGAATTAAAACAAAGAAGATGGAATCTGGGAGGTTTGGTAGTGGAGAAATATGTCACTTAAAGAGGCCACCCTACGTTAAAACAGTAGAGGCCACAAAGGCAAACGGAACTGAATACTCCATGTTTCTGTAGCTTGAAACAATACACATGGAGGCTGGTGGTGGTATGTGTTGCCTGTCTGAAAGAAGGAAAGAGATTTATTCCCATGGGACACAAAAGAAGAAAGACAAAGATGTAGTTGCTAGCTTTTTGTGTTTCTGCCCTATCCCTGTACTAATTTTCTTTTTTTTAAAGAATAAAGCATATTTAGGGATTAGGTCCATCAATCAAGTATCCACTATATATAAGAATAGATGTGCAAATACTGTATTTAGAAGCAATTTACGTAAGAAGCCATATAAAACTTGGAGCCAAGGTGGCCGAACTGATTCCAAGATCCAGGTGACAAATTTCAACTCAAAGGTGATGAAAGGGAAACCCTCTCCACGCCTACCGCACCTCCATACACAGACCACAGTACGGTTTTGGCTGGGACAGCACATGCTTTTGCACAGCCTGGTTCTCTAACCAGAACCTTCTTCGCTCCCCTCTTCTTCTAGTTAATTCCTGCTCAGACCCCAGGCTCAGGTCTCCCATCACATCCCACACCTTCCTATGCAGGCTAAATGCATGGTGAAGGGCCATGCCATCTTTCACAGAATTTGCCTTACTTGCAATTTACATTTCTTTAGAAAGACTTAAGTCAATTTCCTCTGTGCATTACAAATTCCATTGTATTCCTGGTACCTAATATAGTGCCTAGAATACAAAAAAAAAAACCTCCCAGAACAATAACAAAAGAATTTTCAATGAATGAGTGAAGACAGAGGAGAAGACTGTGATTTACCTGTTGTGCAGGAATGGAAGTTACCAGGAGCAGTAGTGATGGCCAATCACCATCCTCAAGTAGCTGACAGGCAAGGCACTGCTAAGGAAAAGAAGAGGATGGAACATTAGGGGCATCCTAGACTCTATAGCTAAATTACCAAGTCACAAAAAGTGCATAGAGCAACTTAGTACACACAACGCGAGATCTCTGTTGGCAAAGACTATTGGCCCTGTAATCAAATGAATCTTGCCCATAGTGTGAAATGGAAATCGACTTATCATTGAGTGGCTTCTGCTGTCTTCTTATTCTCACTCCTCATCCCCTTTTCACCCAGAGTCCCCATACGTTTTCTGTCCTTACTCAAAACCCTCAGTTTTATGGCATCTCATTCTGTCAAATGAAGGGATGGAATTTCTCAGGCTCTTTGCACTGTAGATTAAGAGGCTCCAAGAGCTAATCACAGAAGTCCCATAAAGATGGCCTGAGGAATACTTGCCAATAAGCTCTGTATCTGCTTATCCCACCGGAGCCAAGCCCCTCACACATAAGAGTTTGTGTTGGATTCTATAGGGACTATTTCTGAAATCTTATCTTGTTGTTTTGGGTTCTTGAAAGAGAAAGGAAATAAAGGAGAAGGAAGAGAAGAACATAGCTAAATCGGCTAAATTATGCATTGCCTTGTTTCTTCTCTACGTTAGTCACTAAGGGTAGGAAGTGATTATGATGATGATGGTAATTACCATGAGGAAGAGAAAAATGAGGCACAGGAGATGGAAGACAAGAGGCATCAATCTGCAAAAGCACTTCACCTGTAGTGCTATCTCCAGGTTGCTTACCAGGTACTGGGGGCAAAGCCTTAGTCAAACACTGAGTAAGTGGTGTCATCATCATGACAAAGCGCACATGAAAGTCGTGAAACTCTCCTGCTTGAGAAAAGTGCTACAGGGATTTGTTGCTAAGTCCTTCCCGAGCCAGATGCACCCCTTTCTGACTTCAGGATGCTCCTGCTATCCTGTGGCCCAGAACCAAACCTTGCTCTAAGGATACACCCAGGATGACTTTTCCCACTTCCCTCTATAACTGGAAGCTGAACTTTTGGGGAACCACCTGGAAGATTCAATTCGTTTAGACAAGCATATGAGTTTCCATTACCCAGAAATAGATTAAAACTGAAGCCAAAGGTGTTGATAACTGTGGGTGTTTTCACCCTGTGGTAAATTAAGCTGAAACCAAGACTTGGATCCAAAGATACCTTTTAGTCCTTCCACTAAAAACTAAAGATTCAACCTGGTTGAAGCAGCCTAACTAGTTTTATTAATACTTTCTTCTTGCATAATCTCTGATGTTGAAAACCCTGCAGATAAATGACAAGACATTGAAAGAAAGATGGAAAAAGCCCACAGAGGCAACAGATCCATGTCATAACTCGTCAGTCCCAGGCTCCAAATGAACTCCCTTGAAAGGAAACAGCTTTTCAGAATACAGAAAATAGGCTATTTGCCCTCCAAATTTATTTTGTTTTTATTGACTTGAACATGGAAGCCAAAAAAAAAAGTAACCACCTAAATTTTTAACTCTGGGGATCTATGTTGCATCAATTTTAGGGCTTTGCCTCGTGTGCCAGTATCAATGGAGAAAACCAGCCATAAGAGGGAAAATGAAAACACATTAAAACAAGAAAATATCTCTTTGCAAGCAATCTCTTTGCTTGGTAGAAGCCACAACTTTATGACTTTTTCAGCAGAGACACAAGTGTAGTTTTTAATTCTCTCGTTCCTTTGGGGCATTAAAGACACACCATAAAGCAGCGGGCTGTCAATCAGTCATGAAAAGCTTAATGCATGATGACATAAATGACAATGATATGATCTATAGCCACGTTTTAAGACCATAGACTAATTTTTAATTCTCCAAACTTCCCATAACAAAAAGAGCTTTTTGGAAAAACAAGGGAAGAGTCAACATCTTAGAAAGAAAAGGGAATACTTTGTGTTGGTTTCCAGCTCCCAATTTTGTGCAAGCATAATGTTGCATACAAATCCGTATTTGTGAGACAGCCTCATCTACCAGTTAATCAAAGCCCTGGAAATTCAAGGAAACATGTGTTTATGGAAATCTGGCGTTTCTGTAAAGTTTTGAATGAGGGCTAAATAGAGCAGTTCATCTCATTTCGAAACTAATGATTCCTGCCAAGTGGTTTTCCAAAGCTGGGTCTTCTGGCTCAGTCAGCATTTAGGAATTCATTTATGAGTTGGGTTAGTCGGAGACTCTGGAATTCAAATTTATGTCTGCAACCCACGAGTTTGCTCCTGATAGGTCTCTGAAAAGAGATTGTAATCAATTTACCAAACCCAGACTTCAGGAAATTTTCATATCCCAAAAAGAAGCTCTGGTTTGGAGTTTTGTCTACTTTCTGAATCAGCTCCCTGCCCCCTTACTCCATGCTAAGAGCTGAGTCGCCTGTGGAGTGTGTTTAACTGGCTATGGCACTTCCCCTACGGCCCAAACCTCCACTCAAAGCAGCCTGACTGGGTGCACTAGAATTCACCTCCTTTCATAGACTTGCCAGAGGTTTATGAAATGTCAGAATATATGTGTGGTTTGTCACCTCGGACAGTTTCTGAGCTATCCGTCTGCTTCTTGACGCAAGTAGCAAAAGCTCTGATAATTATTCGTCCAATTTGTTTTAAAGATTTATCTGCCCAGAAATATTCTAGGAAATCAGAATATGCAATCACCATATGGGTTTGGGGGGTGTGCGTGTGTGTGTGTGTGTGTGTGTGTGTGTGTGTGTGTGTGTGTGTCTTAGTCTTATAAACCTACACTGTACTTTCTCTCACAAGGAGTAAGCATTGAGCAGTCTTTCAATGGAACCATAAATTTACTGCTTTTTAAAAAATTTTCTTTGAAGAAGTCATCAAATAAATTAGCAAAGCTGGAAATGTGCCTCTAGTTTGTGTTGGCTTTGGGTTTTAGGGAGTTACTTAATAAACAAAAGTCAATGAATTGAAACAGTAACAAAGCAATTTCAATGATTAATCAAGTGTTAAAACTAGTTTAACCTCTCCTGTTTTACAAACTCTATATCACCCTGACTAAACTAATAGAGGAATAAGACACCCATCTGGAAATCTCATCTGAAATATTAGATTGGGAATCTAAAATTCAGCCAAATAGTGTGGCTTGTAGGGATATCCTGTCGGATAATAAATTGCATTAATCTTACTTAAATTTTCCATCTAAATCATGTCCTGAGGCCATATTGCTCTGAGGAAACTATGCCTTACTTTAAATGCATTGTGCTACTGAAAACGATATTAAAAGAGAGGGAAAAGGAACTTTTATTATTATTTTTTTCTCCTGACTAGTTTTTCCAACATTAAAAACTCCACGTGAAACCTTCTGACTCTTCTGGAAGAACCAAGGCTGGCTGAAGTCAGCACTTGCTCTTTACAATCACCAACAGAGAACAATGTCAGTTCCAGGACCCTTTCAGGAACTTTTCTCTATTTCTTCCCCATCTGTGAGCTCTGAGCATGGTGGCTTATCGTAAACTTTCTGATTTTTGTTTTTTGTTTGGGAGGGGTGAGGTGGGGGGAAGATATCATTTTCTTAGCCTCTTTTTGACTTTCATACGCACAAAACTATAACCATTGTCTTTCCTGAAGATTCCACTGTGGCCTCATTATTCCTTTCATGTTTTAATAGAAAACTTTTAAATCTGCTTAAATGTTTCAACCACCAAAAAAAATGGCCAGGAGGAGAGAAAATATCATTGTGGCTTTCGGAGAGCTGCAAGAAGGGATTGTGCTGGCACCAAATCTCCTCCAGGCTCTGTGCCTCTGTCTGCCACCTACTACACACTGTAAATATTAAGTGAACTAAAAGGTGTTAGAATAATGTTGACTCAAAGTTCAACCCACACGCCTGCTTGGAAATGCTGAGTCATTTCTGCTGGTTGTAGTATCTGCTCTGTCAGCATTCCTGGTAGAAGGGATTCTTGGGAAAAAGCCCCACCAATTCCGTACACTCGGTAAAACAGACGAGCAGGGCAAATGGACAGACAGCCGTCTGTGGAATGATGTCTTCCAGAGACAAAACACTCCACAGCCCTTCACCTCCATTTCCAGAGTGGCCTTCACAGCACCCTCTAGGGCAGGCACCACTGTCACCACCTGCCTGCAGTACTGGATGGAGCCAGGACCAGAGTGGAGCCTCCAATCCCCTGACAATCAAACTGCCAGTAGGTAAAATAAAGTAACTTCACTGCCAGTCTTCGTTTAGAATGGATGCCAGAGAGGTCCCCCAAATCAGCCTGTCAACCCCTAGGGTAGTTAGAGGCAGCGGTCATCAAAGCCAGAACACTCCCAGTTATTCCAGACTCCTTCCCCTCTCTATTCCATGTCCTCACGTGAGAATGAATCTTATGCCTCCTTTAATACTCACCTGTGCTCTCCCACCTCACCTTCGCCCCACCCTCCATGCTCCCACAGCAACCTGGGCACCCCTCTAGCCCAGCACTTAGCACAGCTTAGCGAAATCATCTATATGTGGCTTCTCTCTGACTGAGATCCTTAAGGGCAGGACCACTCCTTGCTCAGTTAGCACTGCCTTCCAACCCCTAATCCAGTGCCCTGCTGACAGCACACGCACAATAATAAATGTCTGTCAAACTGAGCCCAGATTCTGCTTCTGTTTTAGTGTCTGACCCAAAACTCTTTGGTGATTCAGACAGATTGTAATGATTTTTTTCCCCCTGAGGGAATTTTAGCTGGTCTGCTTATCTCATGGTTTCATTTCCCTTCCATTTCCCACAAGTTATTGCTCCTTCCTCCTTAACTTCCCATATGACCCACCCCAGGCCAACTAGAACTAGTAGAGGAGTCCTCTCTACTCCTTTTCGTTAACAATACTCTCTAGCCCTTCCGTTCACTCGTCCTGGGCTTCTGTCCCTCAGAGGTTTTCCTCCTAACCTTGCCTACCTGCTCCCCACCCCCACACAGCCCAACCATTCCGTCCATCCTTAAGTTCAACTCTGTTTGGTTATGTGCTTGGTTCTGGGCTCCTACCATCAGAGCTCCTTCAGTGGCTTGTCCCGTTATGTTAGATTGTGTACTCTGTAAAGGCAGGGACGTCAGTGCAGCTGAGTCTTCTCAGAAAGCACACCCTGGAGGCACTGGCTCACCCCTCAAGTGTCTAGGGCTGACTCCAGAAAACAATGTACTGTTTTGAGTCCCTGAAAACTCCTGGGTCTAGTGTGGCAAAGCTGTGTTAGATGTGAATGGTTTAAAATGGAAATATCACAGACCACCAACATGGAAGCAGCAAGCTGCTCAGCTATCACAAGGTTCTGCCAGTAGAGGATTACTCAGAGCCCATTGTCCGTTACTCTGTTTCAACAAGCTACTCTCATAACATTCTTTGAGGTCAGATGCTCCCACTGAAATGAATAATGGCATATTTCATGGTAAAGGGTGAACTGAAAAAGAGCGGTGTCATTATTGCTGTAAGTACCCACAAAAGATGTTTATTATCATACACGGACACAGCCACAAACACACAACTCATTGGTAATAAACTCATTTATTTCCACGTAAAGTTACACAATCTTGTGCAATCCAGCAGAGGGCTGAAAAATGTCAGAAATTCAGACCGAGATTATTTGTCAACAAAACCAATCCATTTCACCAGTTTCAGCAAAACCATTGCTGCAAGCATCAGCCTTTTTTTTTTTCCATAGAAGAAAATGGTTACACACAACTTTAAATAGAAAGGACAGATGCTCACAACAACATAGACAAACGAAACATAACAGTTGAGGCAATATTCAGAGGAAACTGCGAGGTTGTGAGGTGGAGAAAGAGGACGCCATTTTGTTACCTGAACTGTCCAGACCATCATTTTGTCTGTTACAAAAAAAAAAAAAAAGGAAGAAAAAAAGAAAAAAAGGGGATAGTTTCTCACTTATTACAACACTGTTTTTTTGTTGTTTTTTAAGAAATCTAAGCTTTCTTTAATGTCCTACCTACAGTCACTGTGGGCCTACTATATAGCAGACACTGTTAGTTGTTTGGCACGTAAAAATAAATAAAGCTGAGCTCACAGATTAATGGAAGAAAGAAACACAGGCACAGATCATGATAATACAAGATGACTGGTTATGATAAAGATATGTCATTGGGAATTATAAGCTTAGAAAAGAAACATTTCTAGTTTGCCTCCGGCAAACTTTTACTCAAGTCACAGCCTGCCTTCCTAATTTGTTTTTCTTACAATAGTTCTTGTAGATCTTTAAAGTAAATACCTGAAACTATTTGAGGGAAAAAACATATATATGAAAAGCAAATAATTGTTGCCATGACTCAAGGAGAAGAAACAAGGTCATTCAGAGGAAAGAGACCGTGAAATAAAGCCAGAGAAATTTGGGAAATGAGAACACCCTTGGGGCTGTCATTTCACTTGTGGTAATGAGAATTCAAGAATCAATATAGAGAGAGCTGTGTCAGACTTGACTGGAACGAGGTCTGTGACAGGAAATAGAAGCAGCCTGTCAACTTGATCCTCTCTCTTCCCCACAACTCAACTGTATTTTTCCTTTTCAATTCACTTCTGCCCCTTGTAATAACCTAGTGGTCTTCGGGCTACTCAGGAAGAAAATTTTGCATTTCCTATTCTTTCAAAGTTCAAACTTAGTTGGGAGGGTCAAGGCCAGAAGGTGTAAGAATCAGTGTGAAATGGATGTGAGGGCCCCAGAAGGTGAGAACCAGGAAAGACCATAGCTGACTAAAAAGCTATCGGTGAGGAGACGTTAGATATTCCAAAGCAAGGAACAGCATGAACAAAAATACTTGGAAACCAAAATTAGCAAAGCTCAGAAGACTTTAAAAAGTTGGAATTGAGTCCCCTACAAGCATACTTCCTGTTAGGGACAAGTAGAAATTGCCGTTGTTAAATCAGATGGGGGCAGATTAAGATGAATCCAGAAAGAAGCCAAAGGGATTGGGCATGCAGATCTTTGACCCCAATTATAATAATAACCAGTCTACAGAACTGATCAGAATGGCTGAGGAAATGTTCAAATCTGGACATTCATATTTCTGAAAACTGGGTTATGGTCAGATCCAGTATTTTCCACTATCAGCCTAAGTAAAAACATTTATATGTATTAAATATTTTCCAATAAGTGAGAAAGAAGATATCTAAGACTCTTCGAGGTACAAATATGGTTTCCCCAATGTTTCTACTTCTTTCAGACATTTAAAGGACTGAGTTTGAAGAAGACTTTGTGAGCCAGCTGTTTTTAGGATGATACTCTGTCGCTGGCTGTATATAACTTTTTTCTTCCCAGACTGTCAAACACACTCTTTAACTCTTTGCATTGCATTGATGTATTCAGAATGGTATAGTATCAGAGTAGTGAGGAGAGGATCCAGGAAGCAAGATTCTTTTCTGCTCCCAGCTCTGCCTCTTACTGGCCATGTCACATAGAAAAGTCACCATGTCTCTGAATTGGGCTCCTTCTTTGCAAAATGAAAGGATTAAGCTAGTGATCATTCTGTCTCTTCCAGACCTAAAACTCCATCATACACGGTGCCACAGAAGATTGAACTAAATCTTCCCAGCCCCAGATTATATTGCAGAAGTTACATTTTAATAAATCCTGCTATCAATATGTTTACTTGTCATGTGTCTCATGCACATAAAATTAGAGTGCAGACTATGCCCTCAACAAATTTGGTCTTTTAAAGCTTCCCAGATGTTTAGATTTCAAATAAACAGTAGTAGGTAGTTTAAAAATGACAGCAGAAACTCATCACTCTCGGGGAAAAGGCTGAGCTTCCTAAACCACAGGCTGGGGAGGGAGAGCACTCTTCAAAAGCCTCTGGCAATGCGGCCCCAGCCCAGACAGCACAGCCAGGGTCTGTGAGAGCTCTGTGCATATCAGAGGGTGATCAGGGCTGGCCTCCGCCCAAAGGAGGTAGATAAGCTCAAGATATATGATCTGCTGTCCTGCCAAGAGCAATTTGCTTGACAGGCCTCCTGCTTATAAAATACGAAGGCATTCTTTTCAGTATTAAAAAGTTTTGGTCTTTGTAAATGACCTATATCTGGAGTGGGGAAAGGAAAATAAAATTAAAAAACACATTGAACAATTTCGTTTTTAAAAGGACTAGGTAGATAGTGAACCTCGTTTATAGATTTTCCAGTTGAAGGAAATGAAAATCCGTCCTAGGTTTCAGATTCTGGTTGTGGCGTGTTCCTTGGAGGGGACGATTGATTTTTACAGGGATCAAAACAATCTTTCAAAAATACACACGTTTTCAAAGTTCCAAAGGGCATCAATAAGTCCTACTCTTCCTTGATCCTCATAACAACTCGAGGAGGTCAGCCGGGAAGGTGTCATTCCCATTTTACAGATGAGGGAATAAGTTCAAAAATCTTAAGGGACTTGGTCAAGACTTTACCACTAATAAATGGAAATAAGAGACTTGATGCAAGTTCAATTTGTCAGTGACTTTCCATGGTACTCTGTGGCCCTTCTACACCTCAACTTTTGGTTTTCCTTTTTTTTTTTTTTTTTTTTTGACTTGCTGTCATTTATCTCCAACTGATGTTACTGTGATAGTTCTCCCCAAATTAATAAGCAAGCTTAACCCACTGACCAAATGCCCACAGAAAGTTTTCTCTAATGTATTTTTTAATCTATTTTCAAGTAATTTGGAAAAATAAACAAGTTAGACCAGCTAATTTTAAAATGAGGGTAATAATTGGGGAAATAGCATTAGATGTTATTAAAATATTATTTTTATAATAAATAAGAATGATACTGATGCAAAATTAGACAGAAAGACAGAATATAAAATCAATGTTTCAGAATCAGGCCTTACTATAAGTAAATATTAAATATATGAAAACTGGGACCTCACAAATTAATGGAGAATGGGAGCAGTATTCTACAATTGATGTTAGGATAAATGGTTATATGTAAATCCTTAAATTGTATTTCTATGCTGAACTAAAGATCAAACAGAATAAAGAATTAAGTACTAAAAAAATTAAAGTAAAGAAATCAAAAGAAAATATAGGTAAATATTTGTTCAATCTGAATGGAGAAGAAATTGCTAAGCTTAAATTCAATGGAAGAAATTACAAAGGGAAAAGATAATTAAAGATAACTCTAATAAATTTAAATAAATATAACTTTAATAATATTAATTTCCACATGTCAGAAGAAACTGTAAACCAATTTACAAAAAGAGTATGCTGGGTGAAATATTTGCATCGAGTATGAGAGACTAAGTTATATACTCTCATAGATAAAGAACTCGATGAAACCAATATCAAACTCTAAAAATTCAAAAGGCAAAACTTATGAGGAGATAATTCATAGAAAAGGAAATGCAAATGAAGAATTAACAAAAGGTTCAACCTCACTACTACTCTCAAGGCAAATTAAAATGATATGCTACTTTTTGCCTGTCAAATGAGTAGTTTTAAAAATTGTAATTCTTGATGTAGAAAAGTTGCTGTGAAGTAGCACATTAAGATTCTACACTATTCAAAGGTGTACTGGGACATCCCACTGCAAAGCAATTTGACTTTATGTTTGTAAAGTTCTTCAATTGGTCATGCCCTTGACTTCATGAATCTCTCCTAATAATTACACCTATGACCAAATATTTGTAGGTGGGGACATCTCCTGAAGCAGTGTTTACAATAGAAGGAAAATGTGAAAAAATGTTTCAAGTGTCTAAAGTTATGGAATGTTCAGGAAAATGATGAACTATTATATATATACTTATTGAAAGTATAACAAAGAGTTTTTATTACATGAGGAAACACTTTTGACATGATGTTCTCTGAAAAAAAAATTCAAGAAACAAAATCTATATATGAGTTCAACAATTGGTTTAAATGCCTAAAACATAAAGAAAGAATGCATATAGATATACAGATATAGATATAAAGATACAGATATATAGGTATAGATATATAGAGATATGAGATATATGTATATCACAACTTTAGAAACGAGTGTTTTTTCACGTTTTCCTCCTATTATAAATATATAGATATAGATATACAGAGATATACAGACATATAGAGCTATAGCTGTATCTCACATATAGAGCTATATCTATATCTCTGTATATCTCTATATATCTGTATCTATATATGCGAACATATATCTCTATATATACCTATTTATATAGATACAGATATTTATATATATATATATATAAATAGATATAGATATATAGAGGTATATATATAAAAAATGCGTACACACACACACACACACACACACACACCTCTGTTGACCCACCATCCATAAGGCTTATCCTTGAATTTATTTTCTAGGAGTGAGCATGGATTATACTAATCCATCGATTCCCCATTATCCATTTCCCTTGTAACATTACAAGACGAATGGTCTGCCTCTAGATGCTCGCTGTAGCCATGCAACAGAACACAGCATGCTGAATCCCAAACCTTTAACGTTGGTAGACCACTCTGACCAACCGATGTAAAGAATGTACCTCTAATAATGAAATGACACTCATTTCACCACGATACCAGTTCTAAATGCACTGGCAGCATAGATATATACTGGTCAATGGTTTGTGTCTAAGGGATAAAAATCTAATTTCATTTCCCTCTTAGTTTCAAATATTCAATTACATGGTCAAAAATTATAACCTAATTACATTTCTACTAATCAAGTTTCAATCACAGAGTAATCTGTGTTGAAGATTGGAAATGGAGACAGTGTATAGAACTAATATTTTAAAAATCCAGGTTTGTTTGGTTTTTTACCCCTAAGTTGATTAGAGCTCCAATTTATCACCTGAATGAAAAAATAAGTCAGTGTTAGCTTTTTCTGATATTTAGCTGAATGTGTTTACTGTCATCTGGCACTATCTATCTATCTCTATCTATCTCTATATCTATCTATATCTAGATAGGTAGATAGATAGATAGATAGATAGATAGATAGATAGATAGATAGATAGATAGATAGATAGATATATCCAAGCAGGGTTTCCAGCCGGAATTCCTGCCCGTTCTCAGGAATTTTTTTCGCTTTTCCATTCCCGAATCCCAAGAAAAGTTGGTTGGAAAATCGGCTCCTTGAACCCAGGTGATTGGTAGTATCAGCCACCACTTTGTGGAAACGATTCATCGTGGAGAACAGAAAACAGTTTATATCTCAGGATTCAGGAACCGGAAAGCGAAAAAAATTCCTGAGAATGGGCAGGAATTCCCGCCTGGAAACCCTATGTCCAAGGCATGTGACACGTAGGGTCAGATGGTGTCAGGAGTGGGCTGAAGCTGGCCCAGTCCAGCTTGGCAGAGCCAATTCTGCTCACCTCTTTCCAACTCTGCGATCAGTGACATGACATTAACAGTTTGAAATCAGCCACTGGGGAAGGTAATACAGAGAAATCACCAAATGATGCAAATCCAGACTGTTTGTTCCAAAGAGTAGACTTACCAGCACAGCACTCCATAGTAGGCACTTAAAAAATATTTGTTATATGAACAAATGAATTAATTAATAAACTGAATCTGGTTTTCATCGTCATTAATCGCAGGTAGATCCGTTAGGAAAAAAAGGCAAACATCAGAGAAAGACTATCCCATTTACCAAATTTTCAAGACAAGCTGCTCTAAAGTAAAAATTTGAATTCTCTGAGGAAAACTTCAAGAACTATTAGATTCTAATTACTTAATTTTTCATCTAAATGGGTGGACAAAACCACGCTCCTTTTGAATTTAAGGATCCAGGAATACAAGCATAAAATGTTTGTGAATCCAAACCAATGGCTTATATGATGGAAAAAATAACACCACTTCTCGCCATATATAGCTGTGATTGTAAAAAGCTTTCTCCTCATGGGGAATAAGTCAAGAACCACAAATATTTATCACCTTTTCTAGGTTCTTAAGAGTCCTAAAACTTGATCTCAGAGAATGTTAGAGTAACATAAACTTTTTTTTTGCAAAACCAAATAAATGGCTGCCACGTGATAGTTTCTCAGTGTCCAGATGATTGGATGGTTAATCCCACGGCAATAACTAACTGGTTTCCTGCAGTGTAACAAAGTTTTGGCCGTCAGACTTGTACAGCAGGCTCTAGTTTAATACACTTATTAGAAACCAGGCATTATCAATCATTATCTAATAATCTGTTACTAGAAATTTTTATGTTCCCTCTGAAAGAATAAGACAATCCTAAGTGATCAGATCAAGTGACTCGAAATATTTCTGGGCAGAAAAATCAGTTAAATAAGAAGTCTAAGATCTCTTAAAGTTTTAGCCTCACAACGAGACATTATACACAAAGTAAGTCAACATGCCACAGACCAGGTGGCCAGTGAGATGGGCTGGGCCCAGCTTCCTCATTCTTCAGCTGGTGCCCCTGGAATACATGGTGGAGCTGTGTGCCCTTCAGATACAGTTAAGTCACTTCAACTCTTTGGCCTCAGTGTCTAGACACTTGGGATCACTGAGCCCTCTCCAATTTATGTCAAGAACGGTAACAACAACAATTGTTCCCAATAAATTGAACACCTGCATTGTGCCCAACAGAATGCTAAGTATGGACCATAAACACATGTCTCTAGTGCACATACATGGTAAATATTAGTATTTTAATCTGTATATGAAAAAACTAAAGTTCGGGAAATTTAAGTAATCTGGGCCAGGTCACATAACCGATAATTATTGGAGCTAAAATTTCTCCCTAGGGCTGCTTGACTCTCACTCTAAAGCCAAGACGATACAGCCTATAATTTACAGAGTCACTGTAAGGAATGAATAAGACCAGGATTGAGAAAGCACTTTTAAAATTACAAATGGCTCCATGACTGTTTTCAACCATAAAGCAACCCTTGTTAATAACACAGAAAAAGGCTGGATATTTGCTATATAACTAAGATAAGACAGCCAGTTGTTTTTTCTGTTCTACTCAATCCGCTCCCGTCACTAGTCAATATATTACTTGAATAAAAACTAAGTCATAGAATCTTAGCTTTTTCTGATCTCATACACAATCAAATGATAAACCGTATTACCGATCCCAATTGGCTCTGCAATGCTTTTAATAAGCATTTATGGAGTGTTCGCTGAATCCCAGAGTAATTACTGAATTGTTCTGACTTTCCATTAGAGCACTCAGCTCTAGTCAAATGGATTCGCAACAGAAGAATTCATCATTTAAGGACATGTGGCTCATGTCCTCTAGCACACTAGTGAGTTCTAATTTTTTAAATAGTGATGTCTTAGAAACTACTTCCTCTCCTAAAAGTCTATATATTCAAGAATTTTTTTTGAGAAATCGTGAAATAGTGGGACAAAAACTATCATAAACTGTGTTCCTCCTTGCCAAGAACACACAATGGGAAAACGGAGAGTCTCCAATAAATGGTGCTAGTAAAACTGGATCTCTACAGGCAGAAGAATGAAACTGGACCCTTATTTCACACCCTATACAAAAATCAAATCGGATGGATTGAAGACTTACATGTAAAACCTGAAACTGTGAAACTACTAGAAAGAAAACATAAGAAGAAACTTCTTGGCATCGGTCTAGGCAAGGATTTTTTGGTCATGACCTCAAAAGCACAAGCAAGAAAAGCAAAAATAGACAAATGGGACTGCATCAAACTGAAAAGCTTCTATATAGCAAAGGAAACAATCAACAGAGTGAAGAGACGACAGAATGGGAGAAAATCTTTCAAACCATGTATCTGATAGGAGGTTAATATCCAAAATATATGAGGGACTGAAACAACTCAATAGCAAGAAACTAAATAAACCAATTTAAACAGTGGGCAGAGGACCTGAATAACCATTTTTTAAAAAAAGACATATGAATGGCCGACAAGTACATGGAAAGGTGCTCAATGTCACTGATCACCAAGAAAATGCAAATAAAAACCACAATGAAATGTCATCTCTACCATCAAAAAGATAAAAGTTAAGGAGGGTTGGTGAGGATGTGGAGAAAAAGGAACTCTTGTGCGCTACTGAAGAGAATATAAACGGGCATAGCCATTATGAAAAACAGTATGGAGTTTTCTCAAAAAATTAAAAAAAGAACTACCATATGACCCAGAAATTCACTTCTGAATATTTATATGAAGGAAACAAAACGACTAACTCGAAAAGATATCTGCATCCTCATGTTCACAGCAGTATTATTTACAATAGCCAAGACACGGAAACAACCTAAGTGTCCACTGATGGGTGAATAAGGAAAATTTTTAAAATAGGACTACCATATGATCTAGCAATCACATTTTTGGGTATATAGTCAAAGGAAATAAAAACAGGGTGTCGAAGAGATATCTGCTCCCTATGTTCACTGCAGCTTCAATCACTATAGTCAAGATATAAAAACAACTTCAGTGTTCATTGATAAAAAAGAAAAGGTAAGCTACGTAGATAGACTATAGGCAGATAGATACATACATGGATAGATAGACAGAGAGATAGATAGACAGACACACAATGGAATATTATTCAGCCTTAAGAAAGATATCCTGCCATTTGTGACAACATGGATAAACCTGGAGGACATTATGTTATGTGAAAAAAGCCAGACACAGAAAGGCAAATACTGCATGACCTCACTTTTAGGTGGAATCTGAAATAGCCAAACTCATAGAAGCAGAATAGAATGGTGGTAACAAAGGACTGGGGGGTGGAGGAAATGAAGAAGTGTTGATCAAACTTATCTTTATTGATTTTGGTTAAAGTTTCAGTGATGCAGAATGAACAAATTCTGGAAATCTAATATGCAGCATGGTGAGTATAGTTAATAATACCATATTGTGTACTTGAAATTTGCTAAGCGAGTAGATCTTAATTTCTCTCACAAATATATATGCATATATATGGTAACTATGTGAGGTGACGGAAATTTTAATTAGCTTGATTAGTAATTACAATGCATCCATATATTAAGACATCATGCTGTCCACCTCACATGTATCTATATTTGTCAATTATATCTCACTAAATCTAGAAAAAAATCGAGCATCTCCTATGTACTATGTTATGAATTTAACATATATTTTGACTAATACTGTAACAATCCTGTAAGATCAACATGATTATATGTTAAGCACTGGGAGGTGTTGAAAACTATAGTATTTTAACATGTTATAACAATAACATAGTTGGGAACCACAGGCATACTAAAACAGTGACTAATCGGCTGAAATGAAAGAAAAAACTGAAAAAGTACTGTGACTCAACAGAACAAATTTCATATTGCACTGCCATGTTTCAATTCCCAGCTGACTGCAAACAGAGGTTTTGTCCATCCTCTACCCTCTGCCCATGTGCCAAAATTTGGTGCATTTTATCTGACTGCATTTCATATATACCAGGAAGAAAAACAAACAAATAAACAAACAACAAATCTTCTATGAGGCTTATATTTATTTGAAAAATCAGGGGATTTGTAAATACATTTTATCCTGAGGAGGTTATAATACCCCCTTGAGATAAATGAAAAGAAACCCTTGTATACCAAAAACAAGGGTCCAAAACCCAGGCTGAAAACTGAAGTCAAATTATTTGTAAGAGGAAGCATATTTTTCAAACAGTTCCAAAAATTGTCTCCTTGGTTGGCTTTCCCGCTGCTCAGTGGCTCTTGGGGTTGCTTATTTATTAGGGCAAGCAGACACAAGTTTATCTCCTCTGACCAGCATGTTTCTTCTTGTTTAGGGGGTGTGGGAGGGGGGAGGAGGGGAGGGAGGGAGAGAGGGAGAGAGGGAGAGAGGAAGAGAGGGAGAGAGAGACTGAGATTGATTGATTGATTGATTGATTGATTGATTGATTGATTGATTTCCTGCCACTTCGGGCAATGCTCAGATCTCCAACTCTAACCTGACTACCGAACCTTTACTGCTTTTGGTGGCAACAGAAACAGAACAACTACAGCTGGGCTTAAAGCTCCACGTGGAATTTCATGTGGCTAAGAGTGGAAAAAATTGTGTTCTAACTTGCAAAATGAGAACTTGTGATATAGCAATCACTAAGGGAATTAGTAAACATGAGCTCAAATTTGTATACAAAAGTGCAGCTCAATAAAACCAGCGGAGGGTAACATCTATTTACTTTCACTCCTTTAACCACAGTAGTTTAATACCCTCAATCACTTCTGATGGAGCTGCAGTGCTAATAAATGTCACATTCCAAAGTCTGGAAACCTAAAAGTTACACTGGGTTCCTGAAGTTATAACAACAATAAATATCCACAACTCAATCGCTCAAAATTCAAGTGATCTTATAAACCAATCCAATTCCACTCCCTTGAGCCAATGACATCACTTGTTAGACTCGTCTAATAAATCACTCGGTCAAATTTAATCTCTACTTGCACAATATTTTTTAGCACCTCATACATTCTGATGTCTCTTTAGGGCAATTCATTAATTAGACATTGTCATATCTGCAAAAATCAGGATTGCACTTACCAGCCTCCATTTTTCATACAAAGAAACAAAAGAGTAAAGACTGCTTTGCAGTAAAGCATTAGACAAAAGACAGTTTACATCGTGTGTATTATGCACTGTGCTTGGATCTGTTATCATGCAAAGGATCTCTGATTCTTACGCAGATTTTCTGTTCTTTTTTAAATGTTTCTCATGCTGAAAAAAGAATCATAAAAACCGGTAGGACAGAGAGTTTCACCAAGTGCAAACACAGTAACGAGATCAATGCTTGAAAACTGAAACGTTCCCATTAGATTTGGCAGGCTGGATGTCATTGGTGGCTTGGGTAAGAGTTAAGTGAGATAGAGGGGGCAGATGCCAGCAGATGGGGCAGTGATCTGAGTTGAAAGGAAAGACAATGGATATAGATTACTGTTCTTAGAAATGTGACTGTGAACGAAAAAAATGGAAGATTTTTGGGCATGGTCACCCAGGCTCAAAACTTAGTCCTCTTTGATACCTCCCCTCCCTCACCTACTACGTTGTAATCAACAACTTTGCTGAAATTTTTTCTAAATCAGTTCATCGAAAATTAATGAACATTTTTTGATTTTCCCTACTACTTAATTCAGACCTTTATTATTTCACACTTGGACACTGCAAGAGCTTCCTAACGTTTTGGCCCAGAGTTCCACATGCCCTGAAACCTGCAACCAAGCTGCCTCCTCAGATTTACCTACCTCGAGAGCCCTGTTTGAGTCCTGCTCCGGCCAAAATTGCCCTGCATTTTCCTACATCCTCGTCTTTGTTTTTGCCCCAGTCGTCATCTGGTCAAACTCTTCACCATCCTTCAAGATCCATTTCAAGTAACATCTTCCTCATGAAGCTGCCTGGCCCTCTCCAGCCTCTGACTTCTAAGAGCAACATGTCAGTCATCAATCATCTTACATTGTCTCATCAAGGCTTCTTCAGTTCCTTCGTAACAGGGACCACATCCTGTATTTGGTTCTTGTAAACACCTGAACTCCTTGTATTATATAAAAATGTACCTGCCACAAGTTTTTCGAATGGTGTTTATTTGTGCTTCTATGACCGAGATAGCTAAAAACGTAGCCTCTATTTTTCAGCCAACAATCATCCATTTTATGCACATTTTCTAACTGCGAGGTTATGATATCTCAGAGAAGAAACAAGCGCCTTCGTAAGATTCCAGGAATAACAGACTCCTGTAAACAAACTGCGTTCATCACTTGAATGCACTTTAATAACACATGAAGTGGAAAGCCAGTTAGGTGGTAAAGGGCAGTTATCACTTGCAGCAATGATATTATCGGGTCACACCTTTCAGTTCACAAAACTTTGTGCAAGGAACTCTGTATGGGTTCTTAACAGTTAGAGATAATGTGTTGGCATTATTTCAATCAGTTCTCTCAAATTTACTCAATTCAGTAAATTTGTATTGGTTGCATACCATGTGCCCACCACTGTATTATATGTCACTTCTACTTTTCAAAAATTTTCGAATAATGCTAATGCAGCCTCAAAATGTGGGAGCAGAACCAAGTACAAGGAGGCTTAGCCTTGGGTTTAGGGGGTCTCTGAACTGACATCTGACTGCCTCTAACTTACAGCCATGTCAGTTCTCTCTCTGTGCTTCCCTTTCCTCGTCGATTTACTGGGACTTGGAGAAAAGAAACAAAATAATTCAATTCATTTAACATGAATCAAGTATCCATTATGTCTAAGAATAGATGTATAAATACTGTATTTAGAAGCAATTTACATTAATCACAGTAAGCCTGTCTCAAATAAGTCAACAAAAAACAAGAACATTTCGAAATGGTATATTACAGGAAAGAGTAATGGAATGAAGGTAAAATAAATGAAAGAGAAATTCTTGACCTTTGAGCCTACTATTTAGTTGGGCAAAAACTATATATACATATATAGTCCTATACAATAGCCCTAGTAGGTTTCTTCCCATAAATGAGTGTGTTCATTGGCTCCAATTTATGTCGGGGTGTGTGTGTGTGTGTGTGTGTGTGTGTGTGTGTGTGTGAATACCAAAGGTGCCAAACAAATGTAAACACATTTTAAGAGATGTTATCTATGCTCCAGCTGTAGTTTGCCGTAAATAGAAGTGTCTGGACACTGATGGTAACCACTTTGACCACCTCTTGTAATTGCAGAAGTCAAACGTCACTTGTATTCATCTTTTGTTATCGATATATATTGAGTATTACAATTAATAGGTTTTTCCTTTCTTGAAATATGTATACATTTCTTGGCACCGGGTGTGTGTGTGTGTGTGTGTGTGTGTGTGTGTGTATCCTTGAAAATAACTTCAAGACCACAAGCTATTCCTTTCTAACTCTCATAAAACAATGAGTTGTCCCCAAAACTGAGCTAATTACATGGAAAACTTTAAAAAATATATAGATTTCTTTTAGAAGTCAAGATAGAGGGTACCTTTTTTGCTGGTAACTTTCTATTTCTTGATCTGGGTGCTGGATGCAAGGAAATATTCATGGTGAAAATATTCAAGTTGTCATTGATTTGTTCATATTTCCATATGTATATTATACTTCAATAAAATGGTTTTTTAAATGTGGCTTTCTTAGACCCATCAATAGAAGGGAGCTAGGAATCTGTATGCCATAATATCACCCAGGTGATTCTAATAATCAGACATTCTTGGGTCACCTTCTGCCCCCAAGAGCCTAGTGAAATGATGCAGGGACAACAACTTCTTTTGAGTGAATAAGTGATGGAGTTCTTTAGCAGAGGTGGAGGAGGGAGTGACATGATAAGAGCAATGTCTTGAAATCTTATTTTATCAGTCAAAGAAGTGAGTTGGAATTAGGGAAGATGGGAGTCAGAGAGACAAGGGACTAAGCTGTTTTTATAATACAGGTGTGAGATGACAAGGGCCGAAATTATGCTAGTGACTGTGGAAATAGGGAAGAATGGCTGGTTGGAGAGACATTGCGGGCACATAATAAATTCCAGAGGATATGTTGGCAGATGCCAAAGGACAAGGTTTCCCAGAATTAAATCCCAATGCTCATAAACTCTGGTATGTTCCCTTATCCCACAGAGTGAGTGTGTGTGTGTGTGTGTGTGTGTGTGTGTGTGTGTGTGTGTGTTTCTGTGTGCCTGGAGCTTAATTCCAAGGGATCAAAGCCTAATAACCATACAAACAAACATGCATCACATAAACACAAAACTGTCTCTTTTAATTGAGAAGTTTCTCTGTTACCTAAGTTTCACACTTCTTAGGTAGAGTCCAAAACACAAACCATCTAATTCTGGAATCTTTATTCTAAGATGAAATAGGATGCCCTATTTCAATCAAGAGCCTATAAAAATCAAAAGGAATGGGCTTTCATATGCTCTTTTGAGAAACTGATGTAGACATCATGAAAGCTTCCTCACACACCTTATTTCTAACGTACAGAATATATCTCCTACAATTCCGGGGGCCTCTCGCAAGAAGCTGGGACACTGTGCCAAGACCTGCAGTGGTTTTAGTGAAGTGAACAGATGTCTGAGAAGAGGATGAGACCACTAGACATATTTCCACTCGTCAGCCGAGCCAAGCTTTCCAACGAGACCTCCAAAGGCAAGCAGCTGGCTGGGTATTCACCCACCATGCCACCTACAATAGCCCTAGTAGGGTTTCTTCCCATAAATGAGTGTGTTCATTGGCTCCAGTTTATGTCGGTTGAAGGAAAATGATATTACTCAAGTAATGGAAATGATTCTTTAGTCAATTCAATGAACATGAAGATATAATAGTAGATCAGAATCCCACTGAAGAAAAATTATTTTCAGAAAGCAAACGGAGTCCTGGAATTCTTGATTAACAATGAGTAGGGGGGCTCAATTATACCATTTTCAGAACGTTGACAAGAAATAACCTTTACCATTTCCATCATGAAATTAAAATGCAGAAATTGTTACTTTCTCTTGTCCTTTTACAGAACATATAAGCAACACTTATGGCCCACATCTGACAAACAAAACATATTTAATCCTTAAAGCTTAGAGGTATGAACGCTTTATGACTTGTGCTTGTGATTGTGTGTGTGTGTGTGTGTGTGTGTGTGTGTGTGTGTGTGTTATCATTTGTTCAGATACTATTTCCCTGCCATCTGACTTTGGGTTTGGCCACATCACTTGCTTTGGCCATTGGAATATAAGCAGATGTGATAGTAGCCTTAAATGTGCTTATAGGACCTGCTGGTCTTTTGTGTTCCAGTGATGTTACATGAGAACATGCTTTGAGTAATCACTGCACCTTTATTCAAGGCCCAGGACAAATGCACATGGAGAAGACCTGAACTCAGTCTGAAGCCTGGATTCAAGAAATATAGGAATGCAGGGAGCAGGAAAAAAAGTCTCAAAAACTATTATTAGTATCACAGAGAGATAAGAAAATATATTGTGCTCATAAGGAAAAAAAAAACAAGCTACTGTATAAAGAGAAATTTTCAAAGAACAAGAAAGCCCTTGATGGGGGCAGGAACAAAGGAACATGCCAAAGAAGAGTAGGACAATAAAGTGAAGAAGTTCTTCCAGAACGAAAACAAAAAGACAGAGAGACAGAAGCCAGGCAACTAGAAAATTAATTCAGGAGGCTCAACATCTAACTAATAGGAGTTCCAAAGAGACCAGAGAAAATATAATGGAATAAATTAGCAAAGAAATAATATGGTAGAAACGTTCCAAGACTGTAGTACTGACTATGCAGATTGAAATATCCATGAAAATATCAATAAATAAATGAAAAATGACTAAGACTATTATTGCGAAATTTTGGAATATCAGGCAAAAAGAGAAGATCCTAAAAGTTTCCAGAGAGTAGACAATAGATCTTAGGAACTATTTTATTGGGAATTAGATTGCACTTCTTAGTAGGAACCCTGAATACCAGAAGACAAGACAAAAACCAATGCCTTCAGAATTTGAGGGAATTTCAATCTACAATGCTATGTCCAGACAAATAATTTTTAACATGCAGGGGTAAAATTAATGTTGTAAAAAACATACTTCACAGGCATCCTGCTGAAGAATGTTATCGAAAAAGAAAAAAAGGGAGCACACGGGGAGGCAGATGTCATATACTATAAGAAGCAGAGTATCTAAGATAGGCAAGAAGTAAAAGTAATTATTGGGATGTTGGTGAAAGAGTCCCATGATGTCAAAAGACACAAAGGAAAACCAATCTCCAGTGGAGTAGGAGAATGAAGGCTGTGGGAGGGTGGTCTGAAGGAAACACACACACACACACACACAATAGAAAACTGATACATTCATTAATTAATATGAGTGTTTGTAAAAAGTACTGACGGGAATTCAGGAGTTCGACAAACATGTTGGAGCATTTAAGAAGAAAATTGTGATAGATGAAATAGATATATAAGTAACTTTAAAAACAAGTAGTTTTTAACTCCAAGTTGGTGGCTGGGAGTGAGAGATGATTTTAGGGAGAAAAAAGGAAAAATTAAACTACTTGACCCAGCAGAAAACAGTGTCACATAAACATGCTTATGTTAGCCAAAATGATGGTAACCAACAATTGGGTGTAATTACGAGGCTGGGGGAGAGTAAGTAATAATGCATGAGACTTAAACCCTCGACTACATTAACAGCAAGTACAGAATTTATGTCTAAAATTGTGTTTGTCTGGCTTGTTCACCGAGCGCAGAGAACACCAAAGCCTAATCCACACAGATATCCCGATAAGTAGCCCTTTCCATCTCTTACTTGAAGCTCCTGCCATAGGAAGAGTCTGAGACCACAACAGGATAAGGGAAAGATGTACAAGATGGAGAAATCAAGAAAAATCCTACCACAATCTCTCGCTCATACTGCAGAATGACTAGAAAAGCCCTGGGATTTGGCAGGCTACCCTAGCTCCAGGACAGGTGGGATGAGGCAGTGGGGTAGCATGGAGAGTACGGTTATTTCCGGTTTGCACCCTTTGGAGCTGTGCTCCATCAATCTGGCAGCAGTGAGAGTGCCCTACACAGCCAAAGGAGAGAAAAGGAAGCACAGGAGTGTCATATTTTGCCATGGCTCCTTCTCTCCACCCTCCCTCCATTCACGGCCATGGGACAGAACTAAGCCAATCAGGCCGTAGGGGATGGAGTCCAACGCCACTATGACCTTAGCGTTTGGGCGATTTCTCGTAATTGGTGGCGTGCATGAACAGACACAACCCTACCCAAATTGTCCTGAGGACAGGGAGTTACCCAACTTTTCTAATAGACTTCAGAGGAGGACACAGAAGGAGGGAGAATGGACCAGAGGCTCAATCACTGGTACAGAGGAAACTGCAGATATGAAGTGAGGAAAGCCATTTCTCCACAAATGCCCTCCTACCTTCTCAAGGACAAAGATTGGGAAAGTGGTGCTTGTATTCTAAAACCTTGTGTGCAAAGGACTGTACCTTCACAAAGGGAGAACTTGCCTGGTGTGATGGTTCATTGTGTTTATCAGCCTGGTTAGACTGTAACGCCCAGGCGCTTGGCCAAACACCAGTCTGGATGTTGCTGTGAAGGTACTTTTGAGATGTGCTTGACATTTAAATCAATAGACTTTGAGCAAAGCAGATTATTCACCATAATGTGGGTGAGCCTCATCTGACAATTGAAGGCATTATGAGAAAAGACTGAGGCCCCCAGAAAAGGAAGGGATTCCGCCTCCAGACTCAACACTACAACATCAACTCTTCTCTGGGTCGCCACCTGGCAGCTTGCTCTGCGGATTTCAGACTTGTCAGCCCCAATCATCAGAGAAGCCAATTCTTTCAAGTAAAGTTATATATTTATATATAAATGTATATAAAAATACATATTTATAAATGTATAATTAATATTATTTATATGAATTTAGAGGCAGATATCCCATAGAATATACATATATGTATGTACGTATGTGTATGTATATATGTATATGTAGATCCTATTGTTTCTGTCTCTGGAGAATCCTGACTAATACACATGGCATTGTATTAACATCCACCTCTCAAAGAGACATCTGACCTCTTGCCATCGGGATAGTTCTATGGACCAAATCCTGGAAAGAAAATGCATTATAGAGACTCCAAAGGCTTTGACATTTATCATCAAAACTCAAGAACACTGAATTTAGAAAGGGGAGAACCTAAGCATAATTGCTCTGATAATTCCTGAGAACAGCTCTGCTACCAGGGCAGGTCCAGTTTCACAGGGTTTCCCTCCGTACAACCAAGAATTGATTTCAAAAATCTCTCCTTCCAGGAAAGTGACTTTTTGTATATTTTTTCACCCACAAGAATATGGGCTTGTTTATCCTCTAAGCTCAAGATTCTCTTCTATTTCTCACCTTAAAAAAGAACATTTGTTTTGAGTACAACCATTTAAAAAAAAAAAAAAGCATTGGGCTACTGCTGATCATTTGAGATCAACACTTAGACGGCGATCCTGTATTTTCCCGTCAATTTTCCTCTCCTCAAACCAACGATTCTTGTCTGCTCTCCCTTTAAGAACCTATTCCAGAACCATCGTGGGAGACTTCCCCAGTATTAGCAGCCCAGGGCATCCTACTCCTTCTTGAATCTATTTTTAAAAAGCCATTTTTGCCATAGATGGAATACTGCTTATATGACTACTTCTCTCTTTCTAAATTGGTTGATTATCACAGTTTTTAAAAAAATGTTCCACTGGAAAATCCATAAAAACACAAAGAGGTAGTAAAAGTTATCCAGAACTGTGCCTCTTTTAAAAAGGATACCAAACACAAATTAAAAGTTGCCTACAGGAGACATCTTTGTAAAATATATTTACAGTTTATGCTTCGTTTTCTTTTTTTTTTAATTAAAGTTTATTGGGGTGACAATTATTAGTAAAGTTACATAGATCTCAGGTGTACAATTCCGTATTACATCATCTATAAATCGCATTGTGTGTTCACCACCCAGAGACAGTTCTCCTTTCATCACCATATATTTGATCCCCTTTACCCTCATCTCCCAACCCCCACCCCCCTTACCCTCTGGTAACCACTAAACTATTGTCTGTGTCTATGAGTTTTTGTTTCTCATTTGTTTGTCTTGTTCTTTTGTTGTTTTTGGTTTATATACCACATATCAGTGAAATCATATGGTTCTCTGCTTTTTCTGTCTGACGTATTTCGCTTAGCATTATATTCTCAAGATCCATCCATGTTGTCACAAATTTTCCTATATCATCTTTTCTTACCACCGAATAATATTCCATTGTGTATGTATACCACAACTTCTTTATCCATTCATCTATCGAAGGACATTTTGGTTGTTTCCATGTCTTGGCCACCGTAAACAAAGCTGCAATGAACATTGGAGCACACGTGTCTTTACGTATAAATGTTTTCAGATTTTTTGGGTAGATACCCAGGAGGGTCATATGGCAATTCTATTCGTAACTTTTTGAGGAACCTCCACACTGCCTTCCATAGCGGCTGCACCAGTCTTATGCTTCATTTTCTATACGTCTTATAATTTTATGTAAAAAGCTTTATTATATATCTTGCCTCTCAACTAAACTGTACGGTTTTTGAGGGGGAAGACGATATCATGTTTACCACCATGCCTGGCACCATTTTACTGTGACCTAAATATGTAGTAGTTATTCAAATAACAACAAAACAAAATACCTTCTGTTTGAATGAAAGCAATCAGTGTCCTTAGTTTGCACACTTCTCTCTCATTTCAGGTCTAGTCTTTCAATATTTGCACTGAAGTTCACAGGTAGATAATTGCAGACAGGTAAGTTGTGTTGCTCATCAAACAATTCTTTCTCACACACAACAGGCCCAACTACCAGCCATGTCTCCAGTTCAGGAGACAGTCCCTCCGCAGTGCATGGGACTCTCATGTAAAATACAGGAAAATATATAGTAGCAAAATAATGTTCGCATTCTCTCTCCACATCTGAGCGGTCTCATCCTAGCCCTTTGGAACTACTGGCTGTCTTTCCCCTACATGGAGCAGTCACAGCAGCAATCCAAGCCTTCCTAGGGAACTTCTCACCAGGCCCCGGATGTACAGGACAGCTCCAGGAGACACCATGAGAAGCTAGACAGCCCAGGACAGATGTCACAGCAAACGTAATTTGAAAGATATCAACTGACACTGATAGAAAGCTTCCCAAGAACTTTAGCCTGACCAGATCATAAGACAACCACCAGATGGTTATAATTCTTATTCAGCCTTACTCTCCTCCTACCCGCTTCGTGAAGGGAAGGGAAAGGGACAGTTACCCATCTGTAAGGTCGGCTTACAAAAGGTCGGCTATGAGCCTGCCTTTTCTACTGCCTGGGGCCAAACATGACTAGTTAGTCCAAACATGGCCAAAAGGTAGTAAGACCCCAAACATAATCTGGACAGCAGGATTTTCTTCCAGACTCAACTCAAGGAAACATAGGATAGCCACCTCCTGCACTGTGTGTTTTGGGGGAGGACTAAGCTAGAACTTGCTACCAAATATCTCCTTCAGCCCCCTATCACAGTTCCAGACATCCTTCTATTGGAAAATAATTCCCTGCATTCCTGCGGTTTTGGGGTCCTGATAATCCCCTTGCTGTAATGTTCCCATCACACCATGTACCTCTCGTCCATGCACCTCCTCACACTGTGAGAACAGACATCTGCAGCCTGGAACAGAAAACAGCAAACTGTGAAGAGACGGTGAGGGAGCAGAGAGATACGGGAAGGAGAGTGGAGAGAAGGGGTAATACAGAGAGAAGGAAGGGCCGCAGCAGGGAGAAATCAAAGACACCCGTACACTGTAGCTAAGGACTGACTCAGAAAGAAGACTTTCCCGCGCTATTCCTTAATTCTCAAGGCATTATTTGAGGAATCACAACAAAATCCTGCTAGACTGCAATTACTCGAGGCCAGGAACTGTGTCTTATTTTTTACTCACGTTTCCCTCCAATCAATGTAGTGTAGATGAAAGAGTACTTGTTCATTGCAATGGGATTTCAAATGCTACAGAAATAGTATTTGAATATCAAAATTCAGTCCTTGCGTTGTCATCCCAAATCTAGCCTTACTCAATGACTGACTTTGAGAAGTCTCAGCAAGAATTATTCTCTCCTTCGCCCAGCTCCTCCCGTGCTGCACTACCTGGGAAGCCTGTCTCTGAGTTCTGTCTCTCTCTGTCCCCCCACATGTGGGCTCTTTGAAGGTAAGGCTGCCTCAGACTTGCTTCTTAGATGCTCGGTGCCCAATGCAGAGTTGACTTTTGACACCAGTTTGTAGAATGAAAGTGGCCTGAGACCAACTTCCCAGAGCTCTTGAGTCTGCGCCAACAACTCCACTACTGACCCCATGGTGGTGAGAGTCACCACACCCTTCCGGAAGCCCCTGTTTGTACAAACAGTTCTGTGGTGAGCTCAGGGTTGACATAGGGCCCTCATGCTATGAAAGGCTTCTGTCCTTTGGGATCCCATAAACTCTGAAGGCCTATCGGCTTCCCAGAGGCTTCAGCTATGGAATAAAGAGCTAGAGAATCCAGGAACCACTTCTGTGCAGGCCTTTGGCTTCCACACGTCTTATACCTCCTTGGTTTCCCACCAGCACAGCCTCCCCAGTTCCTTTAGGAAAGTTCTGTGGCTTCCCTATTCCTATACAGTTAAAGGGTGAGGAGATATGAAAAAATGTTGGACCCACAACATGAGATCTTGGATTCCTGTCCAAAATATTCTGTCCAGTTGTCCAAACATATCACAAGTATCAGGTTTGAAAGAATGATTTTCGGTTTCAGATGTGGTCATGGGTTTACGTGAGTCCAGATACTCAGTCAGCCAGTACTTTTGGCTACTTTGCCAAATTTATATTCCCTCTAGAAACAAAGCAATATGACATAATGAAAAGAGCACAGGCTCTGTAGCCAAATGAGTGTAGTTTTATTTCTAGTTCTTCTATGTGCTCGTTGTGTGGCTTTGAGGAAGTTTGATCATTTCTCAATCTCAGTTTCCTCATCTGTAACACAGCAGTAATAATGTTATCTACTTAATCTTGCTAGACTAGAGATCACACATGTAAAGCACCTCGCACTAACCAGGCATTTATTAAACAGGCCTCATTCAATGTCATGTAATCTAACACACTGCCCATCATAAGATGCACCTTTATTTTTTTGTACCCAAAAGAAAGAACGCAATGCTGCCAGTTACGCTCTGTCACATTGTTTGCTATCACTTATAATTCCTACTTCATACTCCTTTAAAGTGCTTTTTTAGACTTAGTTGACGTAGATTTTTAAATCATATCAACTAATGTGTTCACATGAAAAGAAAACTATATGCAAGAGAAAATGTTAAAGTAGTCTTAAAACTTATTCACATGGGGTCTTAAATAAACCCCAGGTTTTGGAGATTTTAAAATATAAAAATAACGGATGCCATAGAGAGCTGTTTTGTGGGTACGCAACAGGGCATAGTAATTGCTTTGTAATCCCAGCTCCACAACCAACCATGCACCTTTGACAAAGTACTGACCCTCCCTGGGCCCAGGGTTGTTGCACGACTGCTGGTATTTATGCCAAACTTAACACAGGGTCTGCACAGAGTGGAATTTAATAAATATTCCTTCTCCGCCAAGAGCCAACACTGTAGTCAGAAACAGCAGCAACAAAAAGCATAATAATTGCTATCTGTATAAGCAACTTCACCTACATGATCTCATTTAATATTTCCAACAGCCCTGTAAGATGGGCAAAGAAAATGTCACTCCCCCTGGTCCAAGGTCACACAGCTAATTGGTAACTGAGGCCAGACTCAAATCCTTGTCCTCTTACGGCTTATTTCAGGCTATTTCCAGCATACTGAGTAGCTTTTCTATGTGCATAAAACGTTTTCACATGCTTAAAAACAAGGAGAGCATCTGACTTGTGAATCCTTGCAGTATCTGTAGCATAAAGAATCTGGCCGACTTGGATTCAAATCCTTATTTTACCCCCCATTTTACAGAAGAGAGAAATGAGGCTCAAAGGGGTTAAGTAACTTGCTGAAGGTCACAAGGCCAAAAAATATGAATCCAGATCGTGGAGTGCCCAAGTTTGTGCTCTTAACTATCTTCCATATAAGAGACAAATGATACCTACTTTTCAGAGTGGTGAGAACCTAAAGGAATTTAGGTAAAGCCCCAGCCCACTGGCCAGTGTATAAGTGCGCAATAAATAGCACCTACAATCACTGTAGTTAATAATAATAATATTTTAGCAGCCCTGCTGCTCCATTTCATGGGCTGCAGATACCCACACAGTCCTTTCCCAGGCCAGACCTGCAGGGGGACAGAAGGACCAAACAATCTTCATTTAGAGAACTTACACCTTCTTATGCTTTCCGGATGAAGTTGCCTCATCTCCTTTCTGACTATAGAAATAGACTCAAAGTTACATTTAAAGAAAAAATAGCCAAAATATGTCTTTAGCTTTCAGGGATTAATGAATTAATTTGGTTTATGTCCACTGAGAATCAATGTTTATCTTCAGCAAAAGTCTTCTGCTGAGAGCAGAGCTACAGCCTAAGAGTGAGTGCGCTGGCAAATTCAGCTTTCCTACAGGAAATGCAAGACTTGTGACAAAATTCTTGTGAAATCCAAACAAGGTTTCTCGCTCATGACTGCTGTTGGCTCGTAACCAAGGGAAGACCCATCAGCTCGACAACTTTAGAACTTACATGTAAACAGAGGACAATCTGCAAATTCGCTAATGGTTCCTCTTTACCATGGCCTAAACCTAGATTCTAAGAAAACAAAAACAAAATCCTCAGTGCTTGAGGTCTCAAAGTTGCAAATGTATAATTGCTCCATGAGCTTACATAGTGTTAGGCTGGTGCAAAAGTAATTGTGGTTTTTGCAATTATTAACATTTTAAACCACAATTACTTTTGCACCAACCTAATAAAATAAATTCTTACTGGGAGCCTCAAAATGTCCCATGAGCTGGTACTAATTACGATCGGTTGTGATATTTTAGAAGAGGTCCTATTTACCCTATAGGAGCTACAGATTCATTCTGAGAGTCTGAAATTTTATCCAAAATTCTCTGGGTGCCTGTACAAGTAGTTTTGCTGAAAGAAAGTTCAAAACCTTCATTACTTTCTTGAATGAGACCTACAACCCAAACACCACTGAGAATTACTGATATACAAGTAAACTTCACGCTGAAAAAATGTTCACAATCCATTGCTAAATAATAACAAAAAAATAAGCTACAGAACATTTTTGGGTGGCATGCTACTTTTGTTCAAACAATACATATGTTTATATAAAAATATTATAAATACACACCAAAAATATCAACAGTGGTTATATTTGGTGTTATGAATGATTTTTAAAAATTTTATTCTTTGTGTTTTATATGTTTGCATTTTGTCTTCCTACAATTAACAGGTGTTAGTTTCAGAATCTGGAAAAGCCTGATAAATGCTATTTTCAAACTAATCTCAAAAAGCCTTTATCTTCTTCTGTACCATAATTTCCCATCACTTGTGAACCTTTCTGAGTCTGTATTGCATGACCTGGGTAATAAGAATTTACACTCATAACACAGGAAGCCCTCTCCTGGGATCTACCCAGAAAAGTCTGAAAACATTAATCCGTACAGATATATGTGCCCAGATGTTCATTGCAGCTTTATTTACAGTGGCCAAGACATGGAAACAGCCAAAGTGTCCTTCAATAGATGATTGAATAAAGAAGATGTGGTATATAGACACAATGGAATACTATTCTGCCATAAGATGAAATAGTGCCATTTGCAACAACATGGATGGATCTGGAGATTATGCTGAGCAAAATAAATCAGACAGAAGAAGTCAAGAACCATCTGACTTCACTGATTTGTGGGATATAAAACTGAAAGCAACAAACGAACAAGACAAACAAATAAAGAAATTAAAACTCATAGATACAGATAATAGTTTAGTTTACCAGAGGGTGAGGGGGGCAGGGGTGATAGATGAGGGTAAATGGAGTCAAATATGTGGTGATGGAAGGAGAACTGACTCTGGGTGGTGAACACACAATGTGATTCATAGATGATGTATTACAGAATTGTACACTTAAAACCTATGTAATTTTACTAACCATTGTCACCCCAATAAATTTTAATTTAAAAAAAGAAAGAAAGAATCTGTGCTCCAGTTCAGGAATGCCTTCTATGGACTGGTCAGATGGTCATTTCTAACTTGCAAAATATGGATGCACAGATACTCAGCTGAGTTCAGTTTCAAACGGAGAAGGCCATTACTTTTGTAAGAAAAAAGGACTAGCAGCTTTGATAAGAACAGGAAGGAAATAGAAGAAAAACTGTGTAACCCAGAGAGTATCCAAGCTGCTGGTGAAGTCTGGGAGCGAGCACTGCATCTCAGAAAGGGGGTCACCACTTGTCGGATGTTCCCAATTCTTCAGCCCCATGGCCAAAGCACTTAGATAACAAGGTTCATATTGAATGCCCTATTTGTGCTTTATTTTGGTGGCAAAACTAAAGAACACATCCAAATGCTAGAAGGCAAATACTTTCCTCAAGGAGAATCCAATCAACTGTCCAGAGCTTGGCTTACTGCTGGGGGTCCTGTCAATCTGTGGCATTTGGAAAGTGGGGGCCTTCGGGAAATCGGGGTGCAGGAAGCATCCACACACGTAAGTCACCAGATTTAGCAAATAAGGTAGAGAAGGCCTAGTTAAATTTAAATTTCAGCTATGCGATAAATCTTTTTCTTCGTATGTCCCAAGCAAAATTTGGAATATACTAACAATTACTTTGTTGTTTAGATGAAATGCAAATTTAACAGGGTGTCCTGTGTTTTATCTGGCAACCCTAATCCACATAGAATAAGGGAGAGCCAATCTATGGGCATGCTTTCTCAGACAATGTAATTATGGGCGGTGGGGGGTGGGGAGAGGTACAGGAAGTCTGGGGCTGAGGAGAGATTCTTTAGAAAGCCAGAGATAGCTCCTCAAAATCATGTGAAACGATGGGCTGTGTAAAGCCTCTTCTGCTCCCATGTAAGAAAATTGGATCTTTCTAATGCTGTTCTTCTGGTGGTTAAACCAATATTACCCCAAAAGCAGAAGGTAGAGAAACCTAGGAAAGTCCCGGGGTACGTAGTGTGCAAGCAGACTGCGAAAGGAACGTGCTAAATGGCAAAGGGTAAACCTCTGAAGTGTTGCACTTGGGGTTCAAGTGAGTGTTGCTTGGTTACGCTTAGCTTTTCCTACAGCCAAGGTTTCAGCACTTCATCTGAATAGCTTGCACCTTGCAAAATTGTTTTCCAGAAAAAAGCGCACTGAAAACTAGAATAACACTTTTAAAAAACGTAAGGGAAAAGAGACGCACGTTGATGCCTGGATCTCTATGACACCAAAGAAATGAAAAGTGGGAAAATACCACTCTCCAGATGTTTCATCAAGGTAGTAAGAGAGAACACATTTGTTTACCAGAAGGGTGACTGGCGTGTAAAAGCAGCCTAGGTCTAGGACATTGAAGAGCATTGATTGGGAAATCAGGACAAAGGCGGTCATTTTCTGTTGGCCACAAATGGCCACTGAAATATTTCATTCATCAGTTTATTTTGGGCCTATCTTAAAACCATAATTAGCCACAACTCACTAGCGCTGCAACGTGTTCAGAAACAAAAACACTGAAATGACTTCTTAATTTTGTTTTGCCTTGAGCCCACACCCCCTGCGCCCACCTCGGTTCTCTAAGCATCTGACTGAAGAAGTCCTTAGTTTCTCAGAGCCAGAGGGTTCAAATCCCACCGAAACTGCCTTGTCCCCTCACCCTCCTGCTCTCCTAGTGAGTGCAGTGTGTGAGAAAGTTGGAGCCTGATGAAAGGTAACAGCTAAAGTTTGATGGGGGAAGCAGAAGGACCATATGTGATGTGAAATGAAGGGTTTGTTATATGGATTTGACCAGACCTCATTGTGGGAGCTGGCGGAGGAGTCTCTGGGAGTCTGTTGTCTCTGCCTCTGGCAGTGGCCCTACACTCGCTGTAGGTGAGCAGAGCCAGTGGTGGAGAAGAGAAGCTGCACATGAAGCAGGGAGACAAACACCACCCAGAGAGCTTGTGTGTGGTCCCCAGGCCTCCCATCTTGACAGTACAGATAGCCTGCAGAAGAAGCTGGCACCCTTTGCCACAAAACAGCTTAAGCGTCCTGGCCCAGGGCTCAGAGCACCTGAAAAGGACATCTACTTGGAACTGGAGAAGCTGCGGGTCCAGCTGTTAGCCCCAACCTCAAGGTGAGCCCGCAAATCAGTGATAACGAGTGTGAACTACCAGGGTGCCCTCAAGCCCACCCTGTGAACAGAGTGGCGGCTGCTTCAGTCCCACCTGCCAAATCTCATGCCAATTTCTCTTGTGCCCAAGCCCATCCTGGGGCCCCAAAGGAACGGGAATTCTGGGGCACACAGTTCCCTGCACAGCATAAAGCCTCCACAGAGGACCAGGCATGAGTCCTTGCTCTGCCATTATCTAGCTGGGTGAACTCTCGGAGTGTTGAATCTCACTAAACCTCTCTTTCTTCATCTGTAAGGATAATACTTATTAAATCATTCAGAAAGCACACACACCAAGGGCACAGCATATACAAGTGAACCTAAGTCCCTGCCCTCATTCTTCGTGCATTCTGTGGATAACAGTGTCTTCACTGAAAGGTTGACATTTGGATTGAATAAGATGGTAACAAAGAACGGAGCACGTAGAAAGAGCTCAATCTATGCCACTTACCCTATGACAAGTTCATTTTTAGAGTCACTCATCTTCCATGAATCTGACGGGCTGGCTCCCGTTTGGAGTCCCCTGCACATGAACTTGGAGAACTACCATGAGGGACAACCCACTCATGAACAGATTCCTATGGCTCCCGTTTGGAGTCCCCTGCACATGAACTTGGAGAACTACCATGAGGGACAACCCACTCATGAACAGATTCCTAACGCCACTTGCAGTCATTCCCAGCATTACAAAGGAGCGCCCTGCTCTGCTTCCTTACTACAAGCAACCTAGGAAGCCTTAGTCTCCTCTTTGCACAGTCACACTCAGAGAAGAATCTGCTTAAGGAAAACAGGGTGGACTCTGCCAGGCAGACAGGTTTAGGTAGGGAAGGAAGAGGCTTATTTTCCAGAAGGCTGTTTGTGGTGCTTCTGTTGACACTGCCATAGTCATTGTCACATTGGATACTTAGCACAGTAAGAAGAAGTGCCCCCTCAGGTCTGGGAGGGCTCAGAACAGAACTTCAGGGAGAGCACAGCACCCCACACCCCTACCACTTACCTCACTCGGAGTCCTGTTGGTACCATAATTTCCAACCGGGCAGCAACCACATCTGCCTCCTTTGCTCTTTCTCTCCTATTCTTAGTGGCAAGCTGGTGGTTGGATGTTGTAGGTGGCTTCTACGCAGTGGTTCTCAACATTTTGTAGCCCAAAGCTGAGCTCTCCCCTCTCCATGGAACAACTGGGATTAATCATTTGTAGTCAGAGCTAGGGAGTATTGGGAACATGGAGCGTCTCTCTGAATAACAAGTCTGGTTTTATCTTGTTGCATGGATGTCCTCCAACAAGAACATCCATATAAAATTCTGGACCACAGGGGTTATTAAGAAACACCATGTTTAAAAATATCTCTCCGTCACTTACCTACTGGCACAATACCCTTCTACTATCAGTTGACTGGTCACAAAAAGAGAAGTCTTGTCTTACTCTTAACAGCCTCAGGTCTTATCATTTGAATAGTCAAAATATGTAGATATTCTCTCTCCCTTTCCCTCCATCTCTCCCGCTTCATATGTTGTCATATGGAACTGCCATACAGGAGTACTAGCAGTTCCATGGTCATATTTGCAAACTCATATTATTATGGGAGATAATTATATTCTGGAAATGATACAATATTTGGATGACAAAAAGAAGTCATCATTCTTCGAAATAGATGGCTACCAGCTTTCTCAAGAACTCATTTTACGAACTCAAGTTAAAACAAATGAATACATGTTCCTCTTTTTGTTTCCTCTTTTGAGCAATTTTATGATTGAAAAAAGACACTTTACCACAATGGAAAATACCTCATTTTTCCATTAAAACGTACACTTTTTTTTTTTTAACAACTATCAATCCACTTCCTTGTCCATTGGGTTAAAAGGAGCTATTTCTAGGAGACCAAGGCAAGGTTCCATCAAGGAGGTGGAAAGAGAGGTGCTTGGTAAGTAAGTCTGCTGAGCATGCAACACTAAGATGACCATGGCAGTGCTAGCGATAGCACCAAAGCAGCCAGCCGGAGAGTGAGAACAACTCATGCTATTGACTGACAGTTGGGTCTCCTCTGTACTGAATGAGAGTCCAGGCTGATTTCCCCCACAGTTGGATGCACTGGCTCAGTCAGCCCTTTGTATAGCAACTGGGCCCAGACTGAGAATGCTCGTGGTGCTTATACCACTGTGTGTCATCCAAAGGAGAGAGTCCATATGGCCGAACACCCAGTTGAAACTTAGTCGAAAAGATGAAACCAGGATTACTGGTGAGATAAACACCAAAGAGCAATTGGTTGAATTTTAAACTTTTTGTATAAGCCCAACAGCTTCAGTCTCTTCTAGTTAAATACAGACTTCTCTCCAGGTGGTGCAAAGACAAATAAATAATTCAATAAAATATACTGATGTTTTTCACATAATGTAGACAAATAGTTGGAAGGATTGATCAAATACTTTGCTCTTCAACTGGATTTTGTTTTTCTTTGTAGTTAGGAAGTCGCAATGTCATCAAAGATAAAATGAGGAAGCTATGGATAGTTCAGGATTTGGTGCCCTACTCTAATTTCACTTTTCCAAGTTAAAATTTCCTTTTTTGACAGTAGAATCCTTCCCCTTTTATTCATCTTTCTAGAAGGTTCATATCTTCCCAAAGACTGAGATATCTCTATAGACAAATTCACCCCTACAAGGTTTCTCTCAAGGTTTACACATATTCTCCACATATAGCGTGTTATTCAAAGCATACAGAAGGATTGATTATCCCTGTCCTTTATAGTTTATCTTTGAGAAGTAAATGATGGATAAAATACAGCAATCTCTTAATGACTCGTTAAATGGATAAAAGGAGAGGTGCTCATGAAGTCTGGATAATTTAAATTTATAGGTATCAAAAAACATTACCAATACCACCCAATTCTTTCTTTCTCTCACACACACACACACACACACACACACACACACACACACACACACACACAATAAAAGCATCTAGGCAGTGTTTCTCACAAGAAATTGATTAATTAGATTCCTTTGACTCCTCTTTGGGAATGTGCTACTAACTAGTAATATCTACCTGAGATGACAAACACTAAAGATGAAGAAGAGAAACAATGAGTTGGGAGACTCATGCTGGATTACAACCCAAACCCAAAGGAACCTGGATTTGGCTGAGATTCATTCTCTTTTTTATGGGTTTTTTTTTTTTTTTTTTCAAATAAACTTCAGCGCACAAGATTGTGGTGCTAAAATAGAAATACAGTAGAATCTTGTTATTGCAAAAATTTGGCAAAGCTACCAGTGAAATCATGTCCCTTGAAACATAACAACTACACACAGTAAAAGCACAATTCCTCTCACTGCGCCCGTAAAGAGGGTGTGAGTCCTGTTCTTCAGAGTCGACACCATAAAAGGGTTCCAGCGTATTTCATGAACCCACATTCAACTCGGTCATTCTTATCTTGCCGTCAGTGTAGTGTATTAAAATCCGTGTCCCAGTAAATTACTGTGTGGTATACGAAAGGTATTAAAAGTGCATGAGGTAAAGTTATTTTTATTACATTTCACTTCCATGTCTGATCATTAGAGTATCATTTTTCCCCATCCCCATTATTGTGATTATTTCTGTCTTCCAGGGTGTTTGCCCTTGACTGTGAAAGGAGTGGAGGTGGGCAAAGGGATGTCGGACTTTTTTCTGAGATCTTATATCAAAGGAGTGATAGAAAACAAATAGAGTTGAGGTTTCTGAAGTCCCCACACACTGAACCTACTGGGGCCAAGCCTTGTCAGTGCCACCCGGTTGCTGGCATCGCACCTCATCTATAGCTCACCATCTAATTATAAGGCTCCCACCATGAATGTATTAACGTCCCACGTGGAACATTAGCTTAACCAGCAATGCTGCTGAGCCAGCCATCACAGCGGCTCAGGGTGGTTGGAGGTTCCAAGTCGAGAGGGCGTTCACTGCTTACTTCCAGTTACATGGTTCCATAGCCCCAAACTGTCTGCTGGCACGGCCCGGATTCTTCTATGGAGCACCATATCATTTCACCTCAGTCAGGCACAAAGGAATATATCTGAGAATGTGCGAGGAGCCTGCAGATTTTCCAAGCCAGTGTTTCAGCATTTGAGAAGGTAAAAAGAGCTGAGATGGCTTACATTTCTCCTTCCAATGAGGTGCACTGTCTAGGGTGATGATGAGGCCGCTGTACCAGGCAGAGAGTTGTGGGGTTCAGGCACCCATCACTCCATGCTCCGATATCTGCCCATCTCTAGACTTCTGAAATGGCAACATGTCCCACTCTTCGGTGTGAGGTCTCCCAAGGAGCCGACTTACAATTAGAAGTGGAAGGCCCGTTCAGTTTAGGATGAGCAAAAGAGAGAGAAGAGAGAAGTCATTTCCATTTAATGTAACTGTGGTTTAGAGAAAATTCAAGTCTGATGCTTCTAAGACTGTACATCAGATAGAAACTAGGCTTTCTTGGAGGGTGATTGAACCCCAAAGGAAAAGTTTCTTTAGGGGAAACTCTGTGTCTTTCAGAGGCCCTGTATGAGACCAGGAGAGTCAAGCAATTCTGAGGGAAAATGAAACTGATTTACTGGAGTCAGTGAGCTGAAGAGACAAATAAAATGTCTCGATATTTGAATAGCGTAGGGTGATGCCATTGGACAGTCTGGCATTTGGAGCATCTTGAAAAAAGAGGAGGCTGCCAGAAGGGAAGCTGAGTGTGTCGAGTCCAGAGACCATAGGACCTGGAGGACACTTTGGGGCAACATTAGATAAAACCCAGAGGGCACGCGCTGATGCCTTTCCTAGGATTCAACTAGAAAGCCTCATTTCCCTTCTTGAAAACAGCCTTTTCAAGTTTTATTTCTCCAAAATGAAATCTTACTTCCTTCCAAATCTGCTTCTCTCCTCAGATCAGCAAAACTTGTCCTAGCATTGAGGAACCCAAAACAATTTCTCCAGAAGAAATGGATTTGTATAAAAGATAGTTCTTTCAAACAGAACGTGCATAATCCCACATCATTCATTCATTCATTCATTCATTCATTCATTCATTCGTTCGTTCGTTCAGCAATTAATCACTGTGTGCCAAGCAACGTGCGTGCCTGAGGTACCATCGATGCCCTCCTCTTCCAGTATTTGGGAGCTTTGTACTAAATCAGGTCTGTGTGCTTGCTCTGAATACTCTGCTTTTCAAACTCTTTATTATTTTTTATTACAAAAGGGATATATATTCTGTGTAAGTCAAAAACTATAGAGGCATATAAAGAAAAAGCCAATCCTATACCTCCTTAAAGTAAGTGGTGTTAATAATTTGATGTACAGTAAATTGGTGTATATCCTCTATTTTTGCTCTAAGCTCATACAAGCATATGTTCATACAGAGAGAAATTGTCTATATTTATGGCAGTGAGCTCATTCCATAAACATTACTCTATAACTTGCTCTTCTTTGCTTTTTTTCAATAATAGAATATTATGAACCCATTGAAAATACTGGCTTCCCAAATCTGGTAAAAACCAATTGAATTCCAGACAGCTTTCAATTGTTCCCCCTCAACTTGCTTATGGATAGACAGAAATCTACTACAATAAGGTACGAAGGCACCATTTGTCGTCTTTTCTTTAAAATATGTCTCCTGGCTCCTGGAGATCTTTATAAAGTGTCCACATTTCAGAAGGTTGTGGGGGGAAAAAACTGCAAATGGCCCCTGGGAAATGGGATCACAGGGAGTCAGCCTCATCATCCATGAGTATCAGGCTAGAAGGACTCACTGCCAGTCCCTAGAAAGCCCTGAAGGCACATGGGGAAGATGCAGAGTATGACTGTGAAAGACATTGGCCAGTGGTAATGGAAGACAATATGGGTACCAGTCTGAGAAGAAATGGGTTATCTAGAAGAAATAGGTAAAGAAAGAAGGGTATGAAAAGTTCTAGAAGACCTCCCTTGCTATTACCCTATTCCAAAAAAAAAGGGGGGAGCGAGGGGCATTATTTTATTTTATGAAAGAAAATAATTTTAAATCTGGACTATATTTTAGATACCAGTATTGCATCAATGGTAATTTTCCTAAATCTGGTCATTATATTATGGTTATTTAGAATAGCCTGGTTCTTAGGAGCTATATACTGAAGTATTTAGGGAGAAGGGTAATGTAATTGCAACTTCTGAAAGTGAAAGAAGGGATGGAGGAGGAGAGGAGGGAAGGGGAAAGGAGGAAAGGTAAATAAAGGAGTGTCCCTATAATGTTCACTAATTTTTTATTTGCTTTAATGCTTGACCTAATGAAGTTCCTTCATTATTACCATCAAAGAGAAAAGAGGAAGAGAAGCCAGCACAGAAAGTACAATAAAACATCTTTCCTTAAAATGAAGGATTTCATAAAATTTAAAATTCTTTCATGAAATAAAGCTATCTCATTTGGCAAATATGTTATTTTATTAATAATTAGTATTTTTAAAGGATGTAGGACTTTTATGAATTATTTTTCAACAAGTAGTACTGGCCTCTGCCAGAAATTTGGCTAACAGAATTCAAGAATTCCATGAGCTCAATGCAATAGAACTTTGATACAATCTAATCCAATCCCTTTATCATACAAAATGCTAATAATGAGAAAGCAAAAGAAGAAATTTCTAACAAAATTTCAAAACTGGCCATATCTATTTAGGATGAATTCCCTTCAAATAGTAATTCTGAGGACCAAATTCTCATTCTGAGTAACGTATTAAGCACACTTTATATTAACTGTGCATTTTTAATGAGAAAAAAAAAGCTCTCCACAATTGTCTGTAAATGACAATTCCTTCAAAACATTGTTTGTGTTGTGTTTTTGGTTTGTTCCTTTCAGGTCTTTTTTTTTTTTTTTTTTTTTTTTAATTACATGTAAGAAGAGAAGGGATGTCAGGGATGTCAATTGTATTTACCCATATTTTTGCTGTGTTCTTTTTTATTGCTGATGTTCCGAGGATCCTTCTATCATTTCTTTTACATTTTAAGAGATTTCTTTGGTCATTATTTTAAAATAGATCTGCTGATGACAAATTCTTAGTTTTTCTTCATCTGTGAATGCCTTGATTTCTCCTTGATTCCTAAAGCATACTTTCACTGGATATCAGATTCTGAGTTGAGAGTTCTTGTTCTTTTCTTTCAGCATTTGAAAAAGGCCCACTTCCTTCTGACCTCTATCATTTCTGGTAAGAAGTGTGTTGTCATTCTACTGTTTTCCCTCTATAAGTAAAGTGTTCATCTCTTTCAAGAATTTTGTTTTTTCTTTAGTTTTCAAGTTTGACTACAGTGTGTCTTGAAATGAGCATCTTGGGGGTTTATCCTCTTTGGGATTCACTCAGCCTCTTGAATTTATACGTTTATGTCTTTTGACAAATTGGGGAAATTTTTAGCCATTATTTCCTGGAGTGTTTTTCAGCCTCTTCCTCTTTCTCATCTCCTTCCAGGTCTCTGATGACACAATGTTGTATTCCTCAGGTCTCTGTTCATGTTTTTTGTTGTTGTTGTTTTTTCAGTTATTATTTTCTCTGTTGTTCAGATTGGGTAATTTCTATTGTTCTTTCTTCTAGTTACCTGAGTCTTTTCTCTATTCCCCGCCCCCCTCCCCATGCTGTGCTTTCATTTCTTCATTGAGTTTCTTATTTTGGTTATTGTATTTTTCAGTTCTAAATTTCCATTTAGTTCTTTATATTTTCTATTTCATTCCTGAGACTTTCTACTTCTTGGTTAACGTTTTGCATTTTTTAATTTGTAATTGTTGTAAATTTTGTAATGTTCGTCATTGCTCATGGAGACATTTTTATGAGAGCTTCCCTAAAATGTTTGTCAGATCACTCTTAATATCTCTATCAGCTTGGTGTTGGTATTTATTAATTGTCTTTTCTCTTTCAGTTTTGAGTTTTCAGTTGAGATCTTTCTGGTTAATATAATAAGTGATTTTCATTTGAAACGTGGACAGTTTGAGAGTTATGTTATGATATTCAGGATCTTAAACTTTCTATTTTAGCTAGAAATTATCTCTGAGGACTGGGTATAGATGGAAAGGATATTTTAACTTTTTATTTTATATTCTCCTGTATTATTTATTGCATTAATCATAATTAATTTAAATTTAAATTAAGTAAACTAACTTAATTTTAACTCAAAGTTAAGTACTTTAAAATTTATTTTTAAATTTTAAATTTAAATTTAAAATTTAAACATGTGAGAATACAATCATTCTGACCATATCAATGTAATATAATTCCAACAAATAAAATATAAATAAATGGATAATATAAATAAATAAAATATAAATAAATGGATAAATCTGACTATCATACTAAATAGCAACTTCCTTCTTTATTTTATTTTTTTTTTCACTTGGCTCACAAAATTTAGCAGTACTACCCATAGAGTATAGATTTGGCCTTAAAATTTAGGTTTTGATGTCATATTTGGAAGGGACCCAATTCCAAATTCCCAATTATAACAAATTCTCGGTTCTTGGAACAGAGAATACTTCTTTACCCTTGGCAATTAAAAACAAAATGTTATCTTTGCTGCTATGTTGGACACCAGGGAATCCAGGGGCCATAGAAAAACCACATGAGCCTTTGTGTGCCCCACTCAGAAAGCAGAAGCCAGGATAAAATTCTCAGATGGACTTTTCTCTGGCCCCCGATGCTTCAGTCACTCAACAGAAGTGCTCCGGGAAAAGGGTCTGCCAACCCCAACAAGGAAGGGAAGATCACAGAAGTGCTCAAATTCTTGGCAGGGCTCACTGATTTAACAGCTTCTTTATAGAGGATGTTTTTATTTTTGATCTTATATCCCAGAAATTTGATTTTCTTGGAATACAAAATATGAATGTGGGTGGGCCTACTCATTTCATATTCTCTCTCTCTCTCTCTCCCTCTCAACCCACCCCCTTGTTTCACACTCTCCATTATTTTTCTCAAACCATTTGCTTTTCTCTGTGGGCCTTTTTCTCCCCCCAGTCCCTCTCAGAGCCTTCCTCTCTGACTCTCTTAACTCTCATAATGGTTTCCTCTATCCTAGACTCAGCAATTGATTGAATCACTTCAGGCAACTCTAATCCAGGCATCAAGATGATCAAAATAAACATGCAGCAGAATAGTCTTTTTAATTTTTTAAACATCTTAAGGATCAAAAGAGGCCAACTGTGGCAAAATCTGTTATTTTTAAACAACTGCTTTCAAATATCCCCCAACTCTCCCCCCAAAAGGTCAACAAATTCATAACATTTCTGACAACTAAGTTCAGTCTTAAACAAAATATATTTTCAGCATCCTTATACAGTTTCTATCTCCTTCGCCCTTTTCTTTTCCACTTGGCCAAAGATATACTACGAAATTATGTTTTCAAAGATTCTGTTCTGGTCAGTGCAATCTAGAAACAGAGCAAGGTGTTAAGAAATGAACTGCATCTCTAGTCACAGTCTTTCCACCAAACCTCTTGTCTGAGTCCCCTCAGTTTGCAGATAAGGCAAAATGTAGGTTCTGCAGAGGGGAGGGCAATGCAATCACACTATCTGTGAAACCTTTGGCAAGTCACCTTCCCTCCTTGTGCCTTAGGCTCTTTGCAGTTACTTATCAGAGCCATTGGTCGATGTTACTCTTGTCTCCTCCCAGTTACACACTAGAATTCCCCTTCCCTACTCCCTTTGAAGTTGGGCATGGGCATATGACTTGCTTTGTCCAATGAGTCTTAGCAGAAATGCTATGCATCACTGTCAAACAAAAACGAAGAGCCAGGTCAATAGATTCCCTTTTTCTTCCCCAACGATCATAGAAATACATTTCATGATGGAACCACTATCAGCCTGGGTCCCTGTATGGCTTCAGAGAACAGAGTGCCCTCTGCTTCTCCATGTCGCATGTAACCCATCCATGATTAGCATGTACATTTTAAGCCACTGAGATGTGAGTGCTGTTTGTTACATATCACAACCTAACTCAGCCTGACTGATACATTCCTTATCTGTGAAATGGTGATGATGACAATGCATAGCAACACCCAGTGTTGCTCTGAAGATCAAATGAGATGACTCACACACAGCACTGGGGCACAGTGAGTGCTCAATGACTGTCGGTCATCATTACTTCTACGAGACACCATGGACAAACTGAACAAATGAATAGAAGTAGGCCAATGGCCTGGCCATATGGCTCCCTTTGAACAGCAGCAACAGAGGTGTAGGGCAACATCACTTGAAGTCACTGTGACTGGAAAATCTTCAATCTTCCCTAGCCCTGTCTCCTCACCAATAACCAGTCATTACTTGATGCATACCCTCACCTGCCTACACAACTCACCTTCATAAGAGAAAGGCCTTCCTCTACTTCACCTTCTTAGGATGTCTTCCCAGACCCATCCTGACTCATGCCGATTATATCATATTACATAGCGAACCACTCTTTGAAATACGTACATCCACAGTAGGCATTATATGCATTCATTCCTACTTAAGTTTATTCACATTCATTTCATAATTGTTCCTAAAAGAACAGGAACCATGTCATCTGTTTTCTGATGTGGTTTCTCTGTTTCTCTTGCAGTTTCCATATGTCCCCAATTTACTACCACAATCATCAAATATGAATCTTTAACCCCAACACCTTAGAACCTACATCAGAGACCTGCATTTAATAGGTGTTCTATTCATGTGTTTTGCAGGCTGGTTTAACCCGTGCCAAGGCCTACAGAATGAGGTGAAATAAATGAGGGCTTACCAAGAACTGATTGTCAAGGTGATTCCAAGTCCTCCTTCACCTAAATCAGGATTTCTTACAATATGGACATGTTTTATTATCTGGTTGCTGTATAGATTTGCAAAGCATTGCCCCAAGAGCCCCCCAAATGGTTTGTCATTTTGCTCAACCTAATTAAAGTCATTAAGAAAGTACATGAGAACCTTGACTACCTAAAGCATCTATGGGTCCATCCAGGTTCACCAGAGGAGCAGAGAACTCATAACATAACGCACTGCCACTCCATGGCCACCTTTTTCAGCAGGAATGTGCTGTGCAGACAGGCTTCTGTGGGTACTTTCTGCAAAAAGGATAAATATGAGATTTCTCAGAGCAGGGAAAAGGCAGCCATGGGGCAAGGCATGACTCAGTAGCTTCCCATAAATCATTCGCTTCTCTGTTGGTTTGGGTCAGCAAACCAGCTCTCAACAACCCACTGAAGGGTGGATCAGGAGCAGAATGGACAGCAGCAATCCAAAGATAACTGCCGAACCTGACTTCAGTCTTACACTTCTCCTTTCTCCTTTAAATAGGCAATGCGCTTTGTTTGTGTTTGACAGCTCAGTGGTGGCTAAGCATGTGGGGTACAGAATCTCTTTCACTTCCACATTGTTTAGTTTCCCAGAAACCAGGCTTAGATCTCTGAGCCACAACAAAGAGATGCCCATTTAGGAAACTGACCCTCTGTATCACCACAGGAGCTTCTGTATTTTCAAAATGGTAGGCTATCCCCAAGGGGAAAGAAGACAGTTCAGACTGCTTTCTGCCTTGATAGTTCCCTCTTAGACATACATGTTCATGGGGGCTAGAAATAAACTGGGAAAGAAAATGAGAGCCATGGACGGCCCCAATCTCAAATAATATTTGGTGAGGCCCTTCCCCAAATAATCTCTGCACTTCCCTTTGGTAATAAAAAGAATTGCTCATGTGTATAATCTTTCTCCAAGTGATCAAATGTATGGACTCTACATATGTTCTGTGACTGCAAGAGACACAGAGTGGAAGACAGACATGTTTTTATACTATCTGTCCACGTAAAATTGAAGTCACCTGTCTCATGTTAATAAAACTTAAAAATTTACCATACAGGTAAATTTTGTACTGATAAAATGTCCTATTTTATTTTTAAGTGAGAATGGTACACAGTAACGTTAAAAATTACTGTACAATATTTACATCTATCAGATCTCTAGCCAAATTTCAACTCCTTAGAGACACTTTCCTCAACCATTCTGTCTAAAATAATGTCCTCCTCACCATTACCTTCTATGTCCTAACACTATTTTATTTACAGAATTTATCATCGGAAATTACTTTATTTATCTATCAGTTTATTTATTACTTTTTTTCCACCATTAGAATGTAAGCTCCATAGGCAGCAATTTTCCCTAGAACAGTTCCTAGCATGAAGCAGGTACTCAGTAAATGTTAGCAATTTGAGAGAAAGGGGGAGAGAGAGAGAGAGAGAGAGAGAGAGAGAGAGAGAGAGAGAGAGAGAGAGAGATGCTTACATACCCATAGGAAATTCCTAATTGGTAAGGAAGAAACTATTAACAATGATTAATTTTGGGGAAATGGCTTAAGAAATCCAAAAGCAAGAAAGAGGACTTTTGCTTTTCATTCTATACGTCTTTGAATCATTTGAATTTTTACCATGGAAATTTATTCCTTTCATAGTAAAAACATTTAAAAATAAAAAGAAAATTGAATATTTAAAAATTCAATATAAAAATTTAAAATTTCACATGGCAAAAAAAAATGTCATAAACGAAGACAAAGATAATGGATTAAGGAGAAAAAATCATTTCAGCACAGAAACAAGTTAATATAATTCCTACTATACACGAAGCACCTAAAAATTAATTGGAGACAGATAAGTCAATGGAAAATTGGGCAAATAACATAAATAGGCATTTCAGAGGAATGAATTTCCTAGAGGCCAATAAATCAATGAAAACATATTCAACTTCATAGATGGTTGGAGAAATGTGAATTAAGATGAAATACCATTTTTCCATTCATTAGTTTGACAAAAGTTAAAAAGCGTACTAATGAGGATGGAAGGAAATGTGTTTCCCGGTATATTGCTGGGTGCAGGATGGAGGAGAGGAGTGTAAATTGCTACAATCTCTTTGGAAAGTAATTGTGTGATATCTATCAAAATTTAAAATGTACATGTCTTTTGATCTAGTGATCTTATTGTTTGAATTCTCTGCTACAGAATTAAAACCTATACATATGGAAGTATATTTTTTAATGTTAGTGGCAGCCCAGTTTTTAATGACCCAAAAAACAGGAAATAGAACTAAAACCTCATCAATGGAGGACAGATTGAACAAATTTCATATATCCATACAGTAGAAATGTTTAAAGTTATTATAAAAGAGTATAATCTTGACTGACTAGAGAACTGTTAAGAAGTTCATGCTTCGACTAGTTTGTTGATTTGATTCATCACCCAGAAGGAGAACTACCAGATGAAATAAAGGACACCCGGTTATATTTAAATTTCACATAGACAATAAGCGATTGTTTTAGTATAGGTATGCCCCAAATATTGCATAGGTTCCATATTTCTATTCACTGAATCTGGTAACCCTTCTCAGAAGGAAACTGTTTATCCTCTCAGTCCTATTCTCAGGAATATCTTCATTCTCCATATCAGTATTCTTCATTCACAAATGACTTGGCTCCTCTCAAACATTAGACACAGCTCTATTCTCCTTATCTCTCAGAAACTTAGACATTGTCACTTAGTAATAGAAAAATCCAGTCTAGTTTTCTTCCTAATTAATGTTCCATCAGGTGTACACGGAGGTGGCCTTGCTCAAATTACCTGATGACAAACACCAGCTAATTTAGAAACCATTTCTTTTCAGCAACATAGGCAAGCATTTATTTAGATTTGTTGTTGTTAAAAACATAATAATAAATTTATGAACATACTTATTTTTTAGGATAAGCTAGGTTATGCTGCAACAAAAATAGCCCCAAAATTTCATATTTAAGTACACACTTGAAAAAAAAAAAACTCTTAGCAATGATGGGGTTTATTTAATCTCTACAAAGAGTTTAATTAGATTATTCAGATGTCAGAGACGTGTGTAAGACTTACACTGGTCAGAAGCCAAGTGAGATGAATTCCATCATCTCGTACTATGACCACGCTTCCAGCCCATCCCCTGGACCTTATGCCAAGAGTTATTTCCCAGCAGTGGTGGTACATGGCAGTGAATTACCTCACTCTCTTGTTGGGTCTTGCTGTGACCAACAACACATAATGCTCCCCTGCAACCTGGGGCTAAAGCAATTGGCTTTGTGTAAACCTTACTGGTTCTCAAGGGAAAGGCGCAGTCCTGAGATTTACGAAGCTGAGCAAACTGGCCACCACTTGGATCACCTGAAGTATCTAGCTAGCTGGTGTCTTCTTTCTTTTGTCCAGGGGGACTTGTTGATTTGTTATGTTAATAAACTATATCCCCTTGATTTAAAAGAAAATAACATCACTAGTTGAAGGACAGAGAAAAATAGATATGAGGTGGGAAAGTTGGAAGGTATAGGAGAAAAAAAAAACACACACAGATGTGAAAATTGAACCTCAGTAGAAAATTGAACCACAGACATATACACACTGGGGGTACTCAGAAAGTATATACAAGTAGACACTTTGGTCAACGTTGCTCAAGCAGTAGAGTAGTTCGCCATAATCAGAAATGTCTGGACACTGATAGTAACCATTTTGAGCACCTCTTGTAATTGCAGAAGTCAAAAGTGATTTGTAGTCATCGGTCGTTATCAGTATATATTGAGTATTACAATTTCAATACAGTTTTCCTTTCTTAAAATGTGTATACATTTTTTTGGCACCCTCTGTCTGTGTGTGTGTGTGTGTGTGTGTGTGTGTGCGCGCGCGCGCGTGTGTGTGTGTATTATTTTGTAATGGTACTTTTGTGTCCTGTGATACTTCAAAGACTTTCTCCTTGGGACTCCTTCCTCGGAATCCCTTCAGAAATGTCATGTTTTACATCCTGGTCAGATTTATGGCCCTTGGCTACTTAGAAAGGGAAGAAAGTAGCAGTCCATGGAATTCTTATGTAGTTTGATTGGGAGAGATGTCCCAGACTAGGAGCAAGACAGAAGGAAGCTGAAGAGGAGTGACACTGAGAAATGATATTCAATCAAGAAGAAGCCAGTACCTGATAATACTGTACGTTTATATTAGGATATTTAGTTTGTTAAGTGCAACATTTAGCACAGTGTTAAAGAGCTCAGTATTAGACTCTGAAAGACTTGGATTCAAATCCCAGCTCCACCGCTTCCTCCCTCTGGGCATGACATGCAATGTCTGTAAGCTTCAATTACCTCATCTATACAATGGATAACAATCATATCTACATCAAAGGGATTGAGGAGAACTAAGCCATGTAAAGTAGTGCCTGGAACATAGTAAGTGCTCAGCGAATGCTGTCTGGTATCATTATCAGGTAGTATCATCCCCATTAGATGACATCAGTAGACTTGAAGTTACGTGACATTCAGAGTCATACAGATACGAGTATAAGTAGAAAATCTGAAACTGGAACGCTGTCTTCTAATGTCATATACATTAGACTAACCCAAATGACACTTACACGATTCCTTCATTTCACTGACAGTGTCTGGACCAGACTCAGAAGGAAGGGGGACAACCATCTTTAGTAAAGACACTGAGAAAACCAGGCAGGATCTCAGGCCTCTGGGTTTCTCCTTCCCTCAAGAGTTGTTTGAGCCCAAGACACATCCAGTGTCATTTCCTGCCACTGAGTCATCATCACAGATTAGTATCAAGAACAATTCTGTGTTCCAGGAGCTCAGGACAGAAAATTCTCTAAAGTTTCACTTTAGAATTGGCTCCGTGTCATAACACATACTCTCCAAACTCATCAAGAGAGGTTATAGAAGAATTGATGTCCTAAAAAAAATTTCATTTACTTTACAGATTTATGAAATATGTCCTCTTGCCAAAGCCTCATGTGCACTTCTTGTTTCAGGAAAGGTAACACAGAGTTTCTCCCAAACTAAAATGGACTCTTCCAGATGCTGACATTGAGGGTTATGAGTCATCCCGGCTGCCCAGAATCACTGAGGAGGTAGCTCCAGCATTCTGTGTAACCTCTTAACATAAAAGCTTTAATAGCATTTAGGCACTCTCCCTTGATATGCCTGCCCAAAGAGTCCGGGGAGATGGTCTTTCGCATTCCCCAACAGTTTCAAGTCAAAGAAGCTTACCACCATCTTTCCTGACCAATAGTGTTTACATTTAACCTTTGAGTCAGGCCAGAGTTCATCATCAAACAAACCCTGAGCACTCATCATGGGTCAGCGCTGTGCTAGGTACTAGACAAGTCCAAATCAACACGCACCTCTGTGTCCTTGAAACTCACAGTTCAGGAGGGGAGAGAGATGACATTTTTAAGCTACATTTTTAATGTATAATAGAGATATTAGCAAAGCACTGAGGGAGCTTTCTGGAGAACGTACTCTGCCAGAGGGCTTTACTGAGGAGGTGACATTCAGGCTGGGTGGTTTAGGAGGGTCACTGGGAGATGGAGCATAGAACACTCGTGGTAGATAAACTGCACAGAGAGCATGGAGGAGTGAAGAGCCCAGGGGTGAGAATGTGGACGGGCAGGGACAGCCTTCAATATGGCGGAAATGTGGCGGGAAAGGGGCAAGAGATGAGGCTGGAGAGACCGAACTTGTGATCAGCTTTGCATGCGCTGCTGAGTAGTTTACACTTTATCCCCAGGCTTTCTGAAAACGTGGTCCTTTTTAGTAATAATAACAGAGCCACTGATGATAACCACCTTCCTGATAACCTATGCCTGTAGCCACTGCCCATCCCCCACAGCTACTCACCACAAGGACACTTCCACTGGGTCTCTCCCTCACTAGTGTGCTCTTTGCACACTCCCCCCCCCACACACACACCCATCATATTCCACCTGTAAACCCCCCTTGAGACAGGGCTGCAGTTCTCTACCTTCCCTGTTCCAATCCAATGGTCACTGCCCTCCTGAGAGAGACCTATAGCTCTACTCTCACCCCAGTGTCACCATAGTACAGCTTCTTAGCTCTTTGGCACAGCCACCAGCACAGGACAAACAGAGATGTCTTCCTGGTCCCCCAAATTGCACTCCACCCTTCTCTTCTAGAAAAACAAAATTAGCTCAGACATCCTCTGAGAGCCCTGTCCTGATCCCCTGCACCTTCAGCTTAACTGTCTTATGTACTCATCTAACACACTGGTCTAATCTTCCACTATAGCACTTAGACTAAGAAATGGGAAGTTACTACCTGATTCAACCGTGATGTCCTTACTTCCAGGGACCCATATTGTCTCTGTAGTCCCACCAAGTAAGCACTTACAACATTTTTAAATAAATGCATGTATCCCCAGACACTTGGTTATCAACTTCTTTCATTTTAGTTTTCAGTTGCCATATGAGTTAAGTATATTCTGTGGGCTGGCTGGGAACCTTAGCTATCATTTCTAAATTTGTTTCTATGGGAAAATGCATTGACAGTTCCAAAAGAAAGACTTACAAACAGAGTTTGGAACAAAACCCATTAGTACACTGCAGATCGACTATATTTATATGTTTGCATTGCTGCTAGCTATAAAACTGGTCTATCAGCTTTCCCCTCTTGGTTGGTGAGGTAGTCCAATAGAGAGAACATAAATATACTTCTAACACTAAGTATTCTTTGATTACCTTTATGGGTATTTAATAAACACTCATGAGCTGGATACATTGGCACAGACTACAGGCACCCTTCCCGAGTAGTTGTTTAGACATTTCTTTTGTTTCCTGGCCCTGTGTTCATGTGATCCTATTTAGGAAAATCTGACATTTGGAAATCCAAACTTAGAAACCAGATACAGGCAGGAATTGTGACTCAGGTTACAAAATAATTTTTCACTTTAGCAATTTAATGGTGACTCACTCTGTTCATTAAAGAGCAATAAAAAAAAATTATCATGTAACTCTGAAAAGAAATACAAAATTGAAGAACAGAATTAAGGCTGGTTATATGTGTAGTCATGAGCATTTCTTTTTGAAATGCCATAATTTACCCCTCCCCACTGGAGATTTAGCCTTGTGGCATTACAAGTCTCTGTCTACCAAGAAGCACAACAAAAGACCATTTGAGTAGGAAGCAGATGTGTATCTTCTGGAGCTTAACACCCCTGGCTCAAATCTGACGGTGAAAATTTACAGCCCTTAAAATATACTACACTGTGGTGGCTGCGACAGGGAGGCCTGCTCCCCAGCTGAGGGAGTAGAACTGCTAAAATGTTAGTGGCCAAACATTTGGTGGGGGAGGTTGGTGGGGGCTGGTGGGGCTGGTGGGGGAGGAAAGAGACTGATTCTTCACTGGGAGGAAATGAACCCAGAGCTCACCGGTGGATGATATAATCAAAAACTCATATACCACTATCCAAGTTTTATTACACTACTGAGGAAAACAGCTCATTTATATTGGATTTCCTGTCTTTTTTTTTCTTAATAAGGGGAATCACATATCTGTGAGTCATCATGAGTATTATAGATTTGACGGGACATTTTACCATGATAATGCATATGACTCTTTTTAAAAGGGATTGTAAACTACAACAGTTGCATGCCTCTTAATTTATTGACAGAATAGTAAAAAGATGAGTTGATATATTCTTCAAATTTTTCACATTTCTTGAAATAGCTTTGACTACTTTCAGTAGGCATATATCTCTGTTTAATAGCAACCTACAAAAATTAATAAATAGGGGAAAGGTGCTATGGGAATAGGCCATAATAAAGACAAATGGAATCCATATTTCAAAAGTTGGCAAGACCTAGCAGATATGCTCTTATTATTTGTGTGTGTGTAATAAAATGTTCTGTATTCAGTCACTTCTTTCCTTGTTATTTCTCTTGTCTTGAGTAAGAGCCATAAACGCTTCAACAAACAGAAAGTGGATTGAATATTCAGTTAGTGTTACTGAAGTCTTTTTATGAAGTACTACTTAATGCTGAAATGGCATATTTTCAAAGAGAAGGTTCCATTTGTTTTGTAGAAAGACAAGTTCCACAAACATTCTTTGGAATGTGACAACCATGAATTCTTCCTTATTGAGTGTCTACTACTTAGGAGCCATACTGAAAACAATAAAGGGACAGAATGAGCAGTAGAAAGATGGAGCTATTTTTCGAAGAACAGAAGCATACTTACGCAACCAAGTAAAGAATTGAGCATTTTCAAAGCTGTATCACCAAAGCAAATTGAAGACCTGACGTGGACTTTAGGGTAGTATGCAAATAGCCCTCCATCAATTGGTCTCATATCCCTTGCAAACAAATGCACCATTTTTCTCCAACCTAACAGTATTATGGATTGTGATAACTAAGACCAACTTCTGAGAAAGAACAGACCTTGGAAAGTGTCTAGTGAATACAATATCTTCTAGACAGCAGGCTTAGAAACGCAGACATTAACAATGTGCTCTGGTCTGTACCTAACGTAGGCCCTATAATCTGTTATCAGGAGAGCCTCTGCTGGGATTGGTTTTTCCAGAAGTGGGATGGGTTACCAGGGTCAACAACGCTCGCCCACTGGTTTGGCCTGGGATGATCTCCTCTGCTTTCTCCAGGGAGCTGGCCAGTGCTGACTGCTGAAGAAACTTACCCAGGAAGTAGATTGAGGCTAAAGAAACTTACACCTGGAGACCGAACCCCTGTCATCCTCAATTCTGTAGTCTAACTTACTGCTAATCAGCCACATGGAAGACGTATGGACACAATTTTGAGAAAAGGGAAAACACGATACCAAATGAAACAAAAAGAAGTCACTGCCCAAGAGAACATGTACAGACAGGTAGTAAATCAATGTGACACATGTAAAAAAAAAATTACTCTATAAACTCACTGACGATGATGAAATCCAGATCAGGTCAAATAAATTTTTCCTAGTTAAATCCCAACTCTTATATCAGAAGGTCCATCCTCAAACGGAAAGATGCTATCAGCAAACCGATAGAGAAAAATGATCAACAGAGCAGATTACTTACTCCATTTGGGTTCTGTGTACACACGATTGTCAAAGCCAATCAATTGCCTAAGTCAGATGCACTGGCTTCCTTAAAGTTGCTAATACTCATTATGAAACAATAACTTAGATTTCACAAGGTCGAACGAATTTCACATAACAAAACTTACTCAAGAAACTGAATGAATACCTCCATGGACTAGACCTACAATAATGACTCCTTCCATACATGAGTGATTCTTCATAACTTTATACAGAAATTGGTCCAATACCTGGGTCCAAGTTCATCATGGGCTCATCCAAAACTGGTTCCCGTGGGATGATAACATTTACGCCATATGTGAATTTTTTGCAGTCCCAGTTCCTTGGGAGTGAGCCCAAACTGTTCCGGATGCTTTGGCTAGGGGTGCACTGCATGCAAGTGTTTCTTATAGGAAAATGCTCCAGTCCCTGCCTTATCCTAATGAGCATAATTAACCACAACCATAACATTTGAATTATTAATGCTCCCTAATAGGGTGGATAAAGTGTCTCTGGAGCAAAGCTGTTTGGAGTTCTGGTTAAGCTCATGCCAAATTTAATTTAAAAGTTCATCTTGAAGAGAGACAATGCTGGCATTGTGTTACACTGATTTAAAACAAGTCTGTCCTAAGAATTTTCTTCATCCTTATCTTCAGTAATAGAATACGAAAGGGGTGGGGGGGAATATCAAGCGCTGGAAAATATCTTTCTCAGAAACTATAGCAGACGGGTCACAATATTTTTAAACAATGATAGTAACATTTATTATATCAAAGCCATTTTATGTTTTATTTGGAACTCTGGCGCCTTTTTTTTTTAAGTTCCCATAACATGACAGTAATTATAGCCATCAAGATGTTCCCTAGAAGATAGCACTCCAAAATCCAGATGCTGCTGCCTCGTTGTCCCTTTGCTGGAGCGCAGAGTGTGCACATTACATCATGGTGTAGTTTATTTTAAAAGTGCTTTAAGAATGTAATGATAGTAATTGTAGACAGGGAAAATTAATGGGAGCATTGCCGGTCTGCAAATTCCATTTATAAAACACTCCCGCTGCTCAAAGAGAGAGTGCTTTCTTGTTAACAGAGGCTTCAAAATACAATTTGGAGGATGTATTAAATAAACTCTGTGCTAAAGTCATTTTCAGCTGGGCCCTCTGTGTACATATTTCCCTCTCACTTCACCACTAGCCCCCCACACGACTTTCCCTGGGAGGATACAAGATTCTGCAGAGAAGTAGAAGATGCAGGTCCCTGTACAAAACCACCATGGCTATGGGGGAAGGACAGGTTAAGTGGTAGAGCTGGTCTCAGGGCAATGAATATACACACAGCGTATAAAACAAACCCAGCTGTGGACCTTTCACAACAGGCTATGCCTGGGGTTAAGAGTTTGGAGGACTCCATACTCTTGGATGGTGGACATCCAAGCCAAGAGCAGCATCTTCCATCTCCGTGTATGCTTACTCAGCCCTGCTTCTTTTGGGTTCCTTAGACCTATCTTCTTGCCCATATCTAACTTGAGCAAAACTCAAACAACCTCCTCAAGAGTGCTTCTCAAATCCTGTTTGTGATGGAATCACCTGTTCAAAAGGCGACCAGTTTTGTCCTGGGAAGTTGTCAAGGAAACTCCAGTTGTTTCTGAAGTCTCAGAGAGAGCGTAAAAGACCAAAATTGGTAAGCCTTTCCTTCGTTCAAATTTGAACAGAACAAAAAAGGGGAAAAAGAAAGCTTCTCCACACATCTAGAAATTGGTTTTAAGAGTGGGTTAATGCCGAGCTGATGAACCAGTATTTGTACCGAGAGGGTGACTACCTGGCTCCTTTCTCCACAGCATCACACCTCATACACAAAAAGGGGGTCTCTAACCCCACCCCAGTCACAGCAGACATATGAGTAACTGATTAGTGCTGGGTCGAGGGGAGTCTGAGATAAACACACGTCTTCTTCAAATACATATAGACTTGCTCAATCAACTGCAATAACCACTGGTAACAACAATAATTTTAGAAAAGGAGAAATCAAGCATATGCGCCTATGCCTGTGGGTAGTGGGAGGCAGTCAGAGGAGAAAATGGATTATAAAAGGGCAGGAATGAATGCACTGTTCATTGCTGGGCCAGTGGCTATACATTCCCACCTTGCTAGTTAATCTGATGGGGCTACCTCACACTCTATAGTCCTTTAAGCGGAGTTCAAACACGTGCACATCTGAGACTTCTTTGATTGACAATCCCACGAGCTATGCAGCATCGGTATCATTATTCCTGCTTTACAGGTGAGAGTGTTAAGCCGCAGAGAGGTGGAATGTACTGTCCAATATCTTGGTGGAAAATTCAGGACTGGAGTCCAGGTTGCTTGACTCCCCAGGTAGGTTAATGGACCAGGACTACAGCCTCCAGCCCTGAGCACCAACTGACTTTTAATGCATTTTATACAAATTTTTAAAATGACAGAAAGAGAAGAGGAAAAATGAAAGCAGAATGAGGACTAATGCATACGGACGTAATGGTGCGTATAGTCACTTTTTAACAAGCTTTACGGTTATCTCATCTACAGTCTACAGCAATCCTATGAGGCAGGTGTTCTGAGCACTGTTTTGTAGATCAAGAAACTGGATCTAGAAAGATGTTCTAAGCCTCTCCCATCTGATAGATACCCTCATCCTCGTAACCCTATTAGAGATTACTATTTTCACTGTCTCCATTTGACAGGCGAGGAGAATGAGGTACAAAGATGTTAAGTACTTTGTCCAAGGTCACACAGCTGATAAATGGCAAAGCCAGATTCCAACTCAAGCAGTCCAGCCCCACCGAGCCATTCTACCCCAGCTCCAGGTGACAAGGCCAGGAGCTGTCCAGGAACAGAACGCTTTCCCTCGACACAGCGTAAAGTGATTCCCCAAGCAGGCGAAATGGAGGCTTCGACGTCTCTCTCCTCAAAAACATTCTAGTACCCCAAACTTTTCTTCCTCAACCTGCACCAATGCAGAATGCCCCCCACACCCCCAGCCCTTCATCCCCCCAACTCCAGATCATTAGTCCCGTCTATGACATGCTCCTCTTACCCATGGGAAATGTGTGTTCTCTCTCTGACCTCGATGAAGCAGCCAGACAAGGCTGAGCTATTGAACTAATCTGTACTCATTAATGCTAGTCGAGAAGGATATGAAAACTAACAGTCGTTCATTCACCTGTCAATACCAAGAGCTGGGTATGCAGTAATAAGTGAACCTATTAAGTGCCACACACCGCAATAGGGCCATGCATGCATTCACTCATCAGAAATTTATGTGAGCCTTCTCGTGCCATATGTACAGCAACTCTGAGAAGTAAAACTTCCTATGCTCATTTAGCGTTCGCAAAAGCTGGCGTCCATATTGGTTAGGTAAATGGCCCAAGGCATCAAAGCTAATATGGAGCTGAGGTAGGGTCAAACACTGGAGAAACTAATGAGTTAATAAACAGAGGAGTGAATCTAAAACCTCGACCTGCCCCACTACACCTTGCATTCACTCATTCAACAAGTAATTTTCGAGCATGTTCTATTTGCCATGCACTCTTAGGCACTCGGGATGCGATGGTTCCCTACACCACATTTTGGTGGGCAGAGGCCAAGAATAAATAAACAAGCCTTCAGAACCATATGAAAAATATCAGGTGGTGATAATAACCATGTGGAAAAGTGAAATAAGGTGTCAGAGATTGGTAGCTATTTCACATTATGGTGGGGGAGTCAGGGAAGAAACTGACAATTAAGTTAGATGAATGCTGCTAGAAGAGGGCGGCTGTGTGAGGTTCATGAGAAACCACTCAAAGTCATGGGAAGGGTTGTACAAAGTTCCTAAGAAGGAAATGAGCTTTAACCAAAAGAAAGATGGTGAACAAAGAGACTCAGAGAGAGGGCAAATTCCCTGAGGTAAGTAAGCCAGGGTAGGAAGTCTGGAGTTTGTGCTAAGGGCAGAAGGGAGTCCTTAGAAGTTTCTAATTAGGGGAGTGTAGTGACCTGACTTATTTTTTAAAGTCTCCTCTCTACCTTGTATCTGCTCTTTGGTGTCTATCTTCTCCCTCTTACGTCTTCTGATCCAAACCCACCTGGGTCCTATGTCTCACCGTCAAGGCATTCCCTCATTCTATAAAAATTGTCAAGTGTCTGGTAAACGACTCCATGCCTGAGAGTTCCCTAATGTGTCACCCCTCCAGAGGGACACCCTTGTTATACTGGGGGATAACTGCCAGACGCAGTGGTATGCTAATCAGAGCCTTTCACGGCCCTCATGTCAAACCCTGCAGGCAACCTCCTACTGTGCACACCCCTAAACGAGCCTCAATTACCCCCAACCCTGACATTGATGACCCCAAAGACCCCACTCTGAGAAGGATCACCGTAATGACTCGGGATTCATTAGAATGAGGACTTGAGAAGTCCTATGCTATGAGGAAACCCCAGACTGAGAGAAGTTCTTCTGAATCAGGTTGTTATTTTATGTTACATAAAATAACAGTGGGAGGTAGCGGGAGGACCACTGACCTCTTGTAAGCATAGACCTGGTAGCTGGACAACTGAATTTGAATTCTGACTGGGTAACCTTGGACAAATCCTTTACGAGGCTTAATTTCCTCATCTTTAAAATAGGATCTCATTACTTCCTATTGGAAAATGGAACAAAGAACACAGAATATCTATTGCAGCGCCACGTGGGATCCTCCTGGTAGGTGGTGCTGGAGGTGCTGGTCGTTGTCGTTGCTATTGTAACTATTGCTTTTGTAGTCATGGATGCTGGGTGAGCAAGTCCTAAATGGGTCTCCATTTTCCCCTTTGAAAAGTACAATCTGACTAAATGATCTCTAAGGCAATTCCATCTGTTAAAAGCATTCAACATCCATCAGAAAAAAAGGAATTTTAAATCTGTAGCAGAGACTTATGGCATATGAGAAAGCACACCCTGACAATAAAGAGGGCAGATAAGTTTTGTCCTTGTTTTCTGGGTGTACCTTCAAGCTCTTCCTCTGCCCCAAAGGCCAACCATCCTGCAGATGAGGGTTCTAGATCCCATAAGCCTCCACTCAGAGTAGCCAGTGAAGACACAGCTGCCCTCAGTGGGTCCTTTCTCCATGAAATACCCTGCTTCAGAGGCTGAGTCTAGAGAGGTCATTCCAGTAAGTCTCTAAAACTGAGCTTACTAAAGCTGTTTATTTCAAATGAGTTTATCTCCATCATTTTTTCCCCCTCACTGGCCTCCCAAATGATCCCGTCAGTCATTGTTTAGAGCAAAACAAATTTCGTATTTCCTCCAAGAAGTCAAAGGACAAACCTGGTTCCTGAATCCTCTACTCAACACTCAGTCAGTCTCTGCAGGAACTGAGGACACTTCCCAGCGCTTGGTCCAGCAAGCCCTTGGAACCAAGGAGCAGGAGACGGAGGTGGAGAGCTTTCCCCTGGCCTACTCCCAAACAGTGACTCATTGACCCCCCGTGAGACTCCGTTTCTCCGTCAGCAGAGAGTCCTTTGATGCTATTGCAACCACCTCGTCCAAGAGGCTGCTCAGAACAGCCCAAGTACTCGGCCAAACAGTGCGCTGAGTCAGCACCTCCCGGCCAGTCCCAAAGGCACTAATTTTAATATTATATGCAGATTTATTACCTCAAGAAATGAGCATTTCCTGCTTCAAAAGGAAGCCTAGGCCTGCCCGGGAGACTCGTCCACAGAGTACCGAGAACCAATATAGAGAGAAAATCATCTTGCCACACACTCCAGGGAAACTTTGTTATTCTCAGGGAAGCATGTGGAGCGCTCAAGGAAATGAAAAGTCTGTAAGAACAGTCTTGGGAATTTCCTCACAGGGAAGTTTGCTAATGATTTCAAGAAACACGTTCTATTAGAAATAAATGGAACCATGGTCATTTCCTCGTTGCATGTTTGACCATCGAGGCCAACCTTTAAAGAGGCTGCAGGCTTCAAAGCCTGTCACCAAAGCAGAAACTTTCAAGGGCGCAATTCAGGGTATTCGCAGGTATTCATAAGGCCATGAAAGGTCTTAGAAAGGTCGTCCCCAGTACATCTGCCCACGAGGTTTTTGAGGGGCCAGTTCCACACACTAGTGCATCAGCTATCTACTGGCAGCTTGATCTTTGAAAACTTGTTTAACTTTTCAATAAATAATGATAATAATAATAATAATAATAATAATGTACTCCCAACAGTACTTTTGTGAGGATTAAAGGGAATACCATGTGCTCAGACTTTGTAAACTATTATACCAATGTGTTCTTTTTCATTCATTCCTTCAACTAATATTTATTAAGACCCTACTTAGTACCAGGTACGAACCTAAGTGCTTGGAATATGCCAGTGAACAAAATGTTTTTTAAACTGCTCTTATAGAGCTTATATTCTTGAGAGAGGGTCCGGGGTGGACATACAATTATAATAAACAGAATAGATAAGGCAATTATAGGTTGCAAGATGGTAAGTGCTGTAGGCAAAAACAAAAAACAAAAGTGAAGCGAGAGGAACTGGGAAAACCATGGGGTGGGTTACAACGTGAAATAGGACGGTCAAGTCAGGCCTCACCAAAAGGTGCCATTTGAGCAAAGACATGAGCGAATGGAGGAAATCAGTCAGGTGGATCGTTCAAGGAGGAGGTTCTCAGGCACAGGAAAGAGAGCCAGGGCAAGGGCCCAAAGTGGGGAGCATGTCTGAGATATTGAGATCCAGCCAGGGAGCCAATGAGGCTGGAGCAGTGTGAGGGGGGACAGTCGGAGAGGAAACTGGAGGTCACGAGGGGGGAGAAATACAGATCACGAGGGCTTCTGACCATCCTAAGGACTTCCGCTCTTATTCTGAGTAAGATGGGCAAACCTTCGCAAGAGTACGGACATGAGCTAACTTTGCATTTTTAGAATGATCACTCTGCCTGCTCTGGTGTAAAAAGCCTACAAGGGAGCAAAGGGGGATGGGGAACAAAGAGACCAGTTAGGAATCTACTGGAATAACACAGATTAGCAATGTCAGTGCTTGGACCAAAGGAGCCGCGGTGGAAATGGTGAAAAGCAGCTTGGGCCCTGAATTTTATTTTGAAGATAGAGCCTCCAGGATTTCCTAGTGTGTACTGAATAAGAGTCACGGGAAAGAGAAGGGGGGTCTGATGCACATGTGTTTTCCCTGAGCAACTGAAAGGATGAAGATTCCATCAACTGAGGCTACGTGAGGGTTTGAGGGAAGTCAGTTGGTGAAGACGGAGGGTTTGAGGGGGAAATCAGGAGTTCCACTTTGGCCATATATGTGCAAAATATACAACTGACATCCAAGGGGAGACATAGAGGACGTGGTTTGAATATAGGAGCGTGGAGATTCAGGAGAGAGGACTGAGATTGTCGTATAAATTTGGCAGTCATAAGCATAGGTGGTATTTAAAGCCACAAGACTGGATGAGCTCAACAAATAATGGTTGTACATGGAGAAGTGAAGGGATCCTAGAAGAGAGCCCTGGGAACCGTGACGTTCAGAGGTCAAAGAGGAGAAACGTTCAAAGGAGACTGAGAAAGAGCAGCTAATGAGTTTGGAACAAAACCGAGAGACAGTGGTATCCAGAAAAGAAGACCGTATTTCTAGGGTCAAATAGTGCCGATAGGTCAGTGGATTTAGCAAATGGAAGTCATTCGTGACCGTGACAAAAACAAGCTTCGTAGAGTGAAGGGAGAAAGGTCTAATTCAAGTGAATTTAAGAGACCATGAGAGAAAAGAATTGGAGACAGCAAGGAGATACAAGACTTTCTAGGAGATTTTCTGCTAAGGATAGCAAAGCAATGGGATGCTAGTTAAGGGAGGGGATACAGCAGGGGATCCAAAGAAGAATTTTTTGAATAAGAGTAATAATAACATGTTAATAAGCTGATTAAAATGACCTGGAAGAGAGAGAAAAAATGATGGGGTAGTAAAGAGAAAGAATCGCGGAAGCAACACCTTGAGTTGTATGAATGGACCAGTGCAGAAGAGGTCAATCTGGCTTTAGAGAAGAGCGTCAATAGTGCCCTTACAGTGACAGGCAGGCAGGAAGAGAATGTGGGCGCTGGTGGGCACTCTGTGGTGGGACTCTATGGACGTTGCCTTCGGATACTTCTCTTACTCACTTGCCACGGCCCCTGGAGATCCCCTGTTCACAGTATAACCTTAAAGCCAAATTCTGATGGAAAATCTTTCACAGGGTATCTCTCCACCATAGGCCTGTTTTGATAGGGAAGGAAGATGAAGAGTTAGGATACATACAAAGATGGAGACCTCTGGAAAGCCATCCATAGCACAACCACCCTAGATATGTAGAGATAGGTCTTCCAAAGGGAAAGGAGGGACATAAAAGAGGTTGGAGAGAAAAAATTTCAATCAATGCACACTTCTCCCAGGGTTACACTGCAGGCAAGAGATTCCTGAATATCTACAAGAAATACTGCCCCTACCAGAGATGCCATTTCCCCAAGCTACATGTGGTTTTCTCTGTCAGTTCTCCTCATGGCAATACCAGCTAGAAGGATGAACTAGGTCGTTAGTTTTCTTAGGAAACCCCTGAACACGTATTTGAATGCATAAAAAAGGACATGATATTCCTTCTCAACAACCTGGCTTCCTAGGGTAAAAGGGAGGCAAGATGATTTTTCACTTTCTTCTGAAATGTAAAACTGTCCACTGTCGCTGAGACTGGCAAAAAGTGCGGCACCAAGACCTGAGTCCTCAGGGTATGTGCGTGGAGAGGGGAGGAGGCAGGATGCATAGCCAGATGATGTTCTCCGGGTAGTGGCAAAGTATGTGTCACATCCTAGGAATGGTGTGGGGAATTTGCTGAGGGATTTATACCTGCCTTCGTGCCAAATGTCCTACCGGCAGGTCTGCACTGCAATATTAGGAACCGAAGTAATTAAGGAAGAATGCACGGCACCTGGGAAACAACTACCACCCATAATTCATCAGCTCGAAGAGCTAGATGTAACGTGGCAACCACTCAGAGAACAAGGGAGAGAGTAGAGAAGGGGGAGCAGAGGGGATTGCAAAGTTTAAAACTGCCCACGACTCATTCTGCCTCCGGCTGTCAGCCTGTTCTACGTGCCATCCACACATCTGTGCCCTGAAGCTTGCCATGGCCTAGACTGCCGGCCTCTTTCCAGCACACCCGCTTTCCTGGTCCTGAGAAAGCTTCTACAACCATCAGAACCTTGTTACCCAACAAGATTTTTTTTCTACTGTGGTTGAAAACAAAGCAAAGCATAACATTAAATTTACCGTCTCAACCGTTCCTCAAGTGTACAATTCAGTAAAGTAAATTTCACATTGTTATGCAACCCATCTCAGGAACTTTTCGTCTTGCAAAACAGAAACTCTCTACCCAATTAAACACTAATTTCCTCTCACCCTCCCCCAGCCCTGGAAAACTACCTTTCTACTTTCTGTTTCTGTGATATTTCATATTACTGGAATCATGCAGTATTTGTCCTTTGGGTACTGGCTTTATGTCACTTCACCTAATGTCCTTGAAATTCATTCATGTTGTAGCATGTGACAGGATTTCCTTCTTTTTTAAGACTACATAATATTCTACTGTATGCATATGGCACATGTTCTTTAACTATTCATCTGGTGATGGACATTGGGGTTGCTGCCACTCTTGGCTAATAATGGTAAATTATTGTAAATAATTGGTAAATAATTGTAAATATTGATGTAAATATTGATGGTAAATAATGATGCGATGGACACGAGTGCACAAGTATCTTCAAGATACACGTTGAATCCTTTTGGGTAGATACCCAGAAGCAGGATTTCTAGATCCTATGGTAGTTCTATTTTTATTTTTTTGAGGAGCCGCCATGCTGTTTTCCATAGTGGCTGCACCAATTTCCATTCCCACCAACAGTGCACAACGGTCCCAATTTCTCTGCATCCTGGCTACCACTTGTGATTTTCTGTTCTTTTGGTAGCTGGCAACCATCCTAATCAGTGGGAGGTGATATCTCATTCTGGATTTGATTGACATTTCTCTTATGATTAGTGATGTTGAGTATCTCTTATGTTTGTTGGCCATTTGTAGATCTTCTTTGGAGAATTGTCTATTCAAGTCCTTTGCCCATTTTTTAATTGAATTATTTGGGTTTTGTTATTATTATATTGTAAGAGTTCCTTATGTATTCTGGATATAAACCCCTTATTAGATAAATGACTTGCAAATACTTCTCCCATTCCATATGTTGCTTTTTCACTCTGTTGACTGTTTCTTTTGATGTGCAAAAGTTTCTAAGTTTGATGTAGTCCCATTTGTCTATTTTTGCTTTTGACCCAACAAGAAGTAGAAGTTATAGGCAGAGTACCGGTCTTTCAGAAGCTGTGTCTCCAATGCCTTTTCATCTTCCCTGGGTGGCAGTAGTTGCCCTGCTGCCAGCAGCTGGTTCCCCAAGTATGAACCTCAAACTACTTATTCCCATGTGCGTTCCAGGGTCCTTTATCCTTCTTAGTCCTTACAAGTGAGCAGTGCCTAATCTCTTATTTCTGGCATGAATGACAATCACACCAGGTGAGCTTTCGGTGGTAGCTTGTGAACAGATGCTCCCATCATCCTGTGTGCACTGGAGCAAGCTTTTCATTGATGATCCACTGAAGTCAACAGTCCAGATTATCAGACAGTCATCCTTCATTATCTGGCACCTGGCCCCTCTCTTCCATCATCACTGGTCCCCTCTCTCTCAAGCTGACATTTTCTAATGCTGTCTTTGTATATGTGAGTTCATCTGTCTAGAACATTTCCTCAATGCTCCCCCTTCCACTTTCTTGCTTCCATTGACCTGTATTACCTAGATATCACCCAAGACACAGCTCAGGGCCATCTCCTTTTTCACTCACCCCCGTGCCCTTTGTCTGAGATGGCCACTTTTTTTCTGCTCTCATAACATCCTGTGTTTTCTCCTAATTTACTTTTCAGTACTTTTCGCATTGTCTATCACGATCCACTAACTCTCCACTCTCTTCCAACATCTGGAAAACACTGTGAAGACACAGACTGTCTTCTGGATTTTGCATCCTCAACACTCAGGATAGTTCTTAAAACAGAATAAGTCCTCACTCATTGTTGAATGAATAGAATGAGGAAGACTAATGCCTCTAGTTTGTTTTAAAGTTTTTTAATGTCATTTAACTGACATGACACCAAAGAAAATGGTTTTTTTCTATTGCAACTAATACTACAGCATGAAGAAGACAGATGACATTCATACCACGTAACCAAAGGTTCTATGTAGAGAATAAATCTTTCTTCTTGCCCAGTTACGAATACCTTTTGATTCTCACTTAAGATCCACAATCCTTTCTGTGCAATTCCAAAATACAAAACGACCTGAACACTGAAAGTTTTCCATAACTATTTGGCCACAAAATCTTACCTGATTTTATTTTATGTGACAGCAACACCTGACTTCAAGAAATGTGACACTACTTAAAATCTTTATTTCATTGGGTAAAAATATTTATGTGTTTTGTTTAAAACAAAAAACAAAAAAATACTGAGTTTGTTAACAAGTACTGCCCTTGGCCATCTATGCAGAGGGTGTTATATAGTATGAGGTCCACGCACCATATTATCTTTGTAATAACTGAAAAAATCTAAAAGCATCTGGTCCCTAGGATGTTAGTATAGGGCTGTGAATGTGAACCAAATATTCTGCAGGAACCCAAAGGAGCTTTGGATTCTAGTGATGGGACCAGTTAGACAATGGTACTTACTAAGTAACTGTTGCCCACACACAAACAAACAGAAAATGGCTCTTCATTTCATTGCCCTCTTCATTTTTTTTCACTAGACAGATTTTGGGGTCTGTTTTTTACTTATATTGTTTAGTCTTTGTTTATTTTACTGCTTACATCATGTGAACTATTCTACCGGGTACCCACAATTCTCTAGTGGACACTGAGTACAATAGTGTTTGCCTCAGTTTCCCAATTCAGGCCACTTTTACTGTCATTTCCTATGGTCTTAATATTTATGCTCACCTAGTGCAAAACTTACGTAAAAGGATAATTTACTCAGCTATAAATGTGTTATTATTCTCCCTACATTTTTGCTCTTGTCATTATATCCACTCATGTCAAGCAGGTGGACTCACCCACCATTTGGGCTTCCTTGATACAGCAATCTTAGCGGAGTTAACAGCAGAACTCAAAGCAGAAGCATCCTGAAGGCTGAGGTAATGGCTACATGCCTCAGAGAAGTTCAGGGGAGGGAAAGCCTTTTGAGTCCTAGAGTCACCCTCCTGGTCTAGGAGAGGACGAGGTCTGCAAGGCCCGGGAACCGTGTGGACCCCTTCACTCTCCAGGGTGGTGCTGGAGGAAGTGGCATGGTCTTGCCAGCCCATGGCTTAGCAGGACTTCCAGGGGAATGACCCTGGACACTCAGAACCCCAGGCTCAGCAGAAATGACTGTGCCCCACTCTCAGCATGGAGGTAAAACAGCCACGAGTCATCAAGGGCACTCGGTGGTTTGCCCATAATGATGTCAATGTGAACATGGGAGTCTGGAGATGAGAGGCCCTTTACCCCATTTCTGGGACCTCCCTGAAAACAGGAAAGTGTCCCACAAATTACCGAGATGATATATCTCCCCATCAGGTCAATTGGAAGCCTTGATGTAAGGAAACAAAAACGTAAATACCCTTGCCCATGGCAGCTGGTAGACTGAGATTTGTGCCCATTCTCTGTGGATGGGAGAGTTTTGTTCTCTGTACTTACTTCCTCTCCTTGCCTTATGCTGCCCCCATTACAAATTCTAAGGAGGGAAATCTAAGTAGGTCCCTGCTGCCTGGCTCTTGATTTGATCCCTGGAAATGCCCCCAAATGAAATTATTTTTTTAAAGTACCAACAGAGCATAAAACATGCAAGTACAATATAACCTGAGTGCTAAGTAGAATTTACACTTAAACAATGCATATTTATGATGTTCTTCTCCGCCCTCCATTGGGGAACAGGGTCACTGCTGTATACTTAATCAGAACACATTTTAAATCACACCATGCCATGGGCCTGTGGCAATCCATGATGGCCAAAGTATATAAAATATGATGAAGTTCAGACGTTGCAGCTGAACCAACAATATATCTTCCCAGAAGGGAGACATTAAATAAATCTTCCCTGTTTTTTTTGATAGCCTATTAAAGTTCCTTAAGAGCTCCAGCACATTTGACTACATTTTTTTCAGCCATAATGTCTTAAAGAAGCTTTGGTAATCATAAATATAACACTAAGAGAAGCAAAAACAAAGAATTAGCAAGTAAATGTGTCTCTTGATGGGACTAACCAATGAGCAAGACCTTCCTCCAAAGGGAAGTAAAGGATTACATTAAAAGCCAGGCTATATGGGAACCATTTTTTAAATTTTCTTTATCCATTTGTGGGAACTTCAGGCCTAGTTTTTATTATCGATTGGGGGTTGGGGGCAACACCTTCTGATAAAGACAGGATCATTTTTCTTCAGCAGATAATATCTCTAGCAGAAACGCTGAAAGACAAATTTCATCTCACCCTGAAGGTAAGTCTAGTTTCATTTGTTAATCAAATGGCTTAATTAAAATAATCCATAGTTCTCTTTATATAATAGCTTTTTTCCCCTAAACATATTAAAACTAGGAACTGGGGAAGATAGAATCTCAGTAACTACGGAGGAAAACAAATACAAATGAATAAAAATTCATTCACTATATATTTTCTCTTATAAAATGTCAGGAAAACAATTTGTCACCTAAGTAAATAACCAAAGTAAAGTGAAATCACTGGAAAATATTGTTCAGTCAGCTGTTTGGTGTTTCAGTCAAGCACCTCAGAATATTTTTTTAATTAAGTAGATAGACATTGGGTAAAATAAGTGATCCAAAGTTTCTTTTGGCATTAACAAAATTTTTATCACCGACTTTCTTTTATTTATTTATGGTGACAGACAGGTATGATCACAGACTGCTAGATGCCACATAAGTTAATAACATACTGTGACAACCAGAGCAGTTCAAAATACGAATGTAGATCCTGATGGAATTGGCGCAGAGGTGGGTAAGGTAAGAGGAGGCCCCGACTTGTAGCCACATAAAATCTGCTAAGGAGAGTAGAGCTCGAAATAAACCTAAATATAGCTAACCCAAAAGCACAAGCACATTATATAACAGCCATGTCAAATGGGTATACCTTACCTGAATGAACTAAGTGGGAAGACAGGAGACGGAGCTGAAGGAATAACAAGGGATCTGTGGACACCATAAAGTTCAAATCCTGTCCCCAGATGGGTTAAGGGTACAGGAGTGGAGGCATTGCCTCGAGCTGGCTGAAATGTTCAACTTGTGAGTGTCAGAGGAAAAAACTCCAGTCGGAACTCAAGGAACTGAAAGGGCCAACTCATACTCTGCCAAAGGGGTCTAAATGGCTATGGAAAGCGTAAAGAGCTACAAGCAGGCTGAAGCCACAGAGGTGGGGAAAATGAACTAAAAAAGGAGAGAAATAAAAAAGGAATAGCATGCCATGATGGAAAGAACGTTAGCTTGGCTGGCTGAAATTGTAGGATCTAGTCCCAGCCACTACGAGCTGTCTTCAGGCTCTTCGGCAAGTCACTGAATCCTTGGTGGAAGCTTTCTAGTCTGTAGAACAGGAATGTGGGTCCATGCACTACTTTCCAACATGGACTTCACAAAACTTAGACCCAAAGAAAATGCTTCCAGAACCTTTTTTTTAATAAATATTGTGTGGCCAAAAATATTTGCAAAATGCTGCACGTTCTCACCCAATCAGAGGTACAATATACATGGGCACATAAACACTTGGAGATGTCTCACACTAAGGAAAGCCCAGTTTTACCCAGTGTTTCCCAAATCTACTTGACCTCAGAATGCCTTTTTCCATGAAACATCTTCTAACATAAATTGCGCCCTTTGCAAAACACACAGGACTAGATGGTAGTCCCAAATTTAAGTTCCTAAGAGCCTCCAAGGGAGAAGCATAGAAAAAGCTTGAAGCCCAGACTTGCAGTTCCAATATTAACCCCAGGAATGTAAGGTTAGTAGACGGTGATCTTAAACTCCCATGAGGAAGTACATCACAAGTATTTGATCAGTGGCAACTCTTAGCTAATGATTACGGAGACTGAGTAGAAATCAGCAAGGAGAAACCCACCTCTCACAGACCCATGCAAGTTCCGGTGGCTTACCCAATCAATCCCCACATTACGAAACATCTCAGGTACCCACTCTGTGCTGAGTCCTAACATGTAAGACTTGATTTCCTATCCCAAATAAAGATACTAATTTATAATCCCCAAATTACAATTTTAAGCTCCAGGAGGACAAAGAGTTCCTTAATGTATCCCTAGGGCCTATCTGAGGTCCAGACATAAAGTAGATTTATTCATTTAGGGATGAATGTTCCAACAGACAAATAGTTACTGAGATGCACTGAGGAGTATACCTTCCTCCAAGGAATTGAAGCCCTGTTTAAAGTAACCTTAAAATAGTTGTATTTAGTGTCAGCGCTGATAATAACAGATGCTGAATGTCATGAAAACATGCTGCTTTTCAGCCAGAAAATAATACATATGTTGATTATCACCAGGTACAGCGGTACATCCAGAGCTTGAGATTAAAAGATAACATTTTAATAACGGACAGGATGGATTTTCACTCTGACAATGGGGGATTCAGAGCAGACTGACACGTTATTAATATGACTCTGGCTACGGAAACAAAATAATTACAAAAGGTGAGAAATAAAGGAACCAAAAATGTTCACAACATTCACAGAGAAAACTTTTCCTGTAGGAGAACTTGAAGTTGATTTTCAAAAAAAAAAAAAAAGTGTTTAAAAAAAATGATTTAAAAAAAGTAGTCTACAGAACATTTTGTCATTGTCTTTCAAAGGAAGAGAAAAGCAGATTTTTGTTTGTTTTGCAAACAGAAAACCCAGAGGGGTTCCTGACTTGTCTGCAGGCACATTGGGAATAGCCGGAGTAAGGAACTCCCTCCTTTACCCACAAGCCCAATGACTGGTCCCCCAGCCTGTCACTCACAGCGCCAGCTCCTTTACAATGGACCCATTCCACAATGACTGAAACTTGGTCTTATTCAAAAAAAGTGCCTCTTTGGATGTTTACAATAAAGGTTATTCGAATTAATTATTATTTCTTAAATGTCTTGGCCCCCTTGGCTTTTTCTGCAGCATGGATATATGTAGAAACTTTTACTTCCTCCCTATCTCCCCGACCTGCTCTCCCACACCCCAACTCCTTGAGCCATGCAGATACATGCCATTGTCACATTGCCAGCTTTATCTCAAAGGCAGTTTCTTTTGCCCTCTGCCCCTGGTAAGTGGTCCGCTCCGGTTCTTGCACCAATTTCAATAGGAAAAGCAGAACAGATATCCCTGCAGAACACTGTCAGCACTTCCTAAGGCCTGCAGCCTGGAACATAAAATACTTCCGATTCCTCAGTTCTCTCTCAGCCTGAGAGGATTACAAGTAGGGCACTTAAAATCAAAAGCCAAGTGGGACCAGATCATGACTTTAAAAAAATGAGAAGACGAAGCAGGAGCCATGAGCCAATTTCAAAGTATTGGGAGTTATAGAGTCAAAGGTCTAAGTATCCTACAGAGAATGGTCTGATCATCAGAACGTTCCCAAACACAGAAAGCAGGAAGTCGGCCTATGTTTAAAACATGACTTCGTGACATATGGATTTTGAATGAGCATGATGTGAAATAAAATAATCAGACAGACAAACTTGGGTGGACTGCTCAGCTTGTCATCGTATCTGCCACTGAAAGAAGTACACAGTATTTCTTCCTTCCAGCCCTTCCAATTCATTAATAGATCACCTCCAAAGCCCAGGTGGTAGGAGATGCACAGTTTTCCACTGGCTTCTCGAATCTGGAAGGCTTCTGAAGCCACCCCTCAGCGTTTCTCTACCGATACACAGTAGAGGACCCCAATGCATTTCTTGCTTCAACAGAAGAACAAACTATGAGTCAGTCAAAATTTTGAAGACGGTTGCTGGAAGCAACGATGATTCATCCTCCTATCCGCCATTCTCAAAGTCATGCCATGTCACTGTACCAGCTTGCGACCTGCAGGATGTAGAAGACAGTCTAACTTCTCTACCACTCACTGTTCAATCAAGGGAGCAAACTCCCTTTACCAACCACCTCTCTCTCTCTTCTCAATCAAGACAAAGGGCAAGATTAAGGATCCTTTCCTCTTACAAAACACCCTGATTTAGAAAGCATTTGACATGCATCTTTTTGGTTGGGGTAATTGGCCACTTTTATCCATTTACTCTCCCCTGGTGATTGGCGTTCTGTTTTGGTCAGATGGAATTGACTCCTGTCCAGCTCCAGATGAGGCCTCTGTCACTTCCTGTTAGGTTGACTGCGTGTTAGTTACATCCCCCCAGTGCTGCATTTAGAGTCCATTCCTACTTAGTCAACCTGCTTAAATTCCTGTGACAGAATTGCAGAATTCTAAGACCTAAGATGAAGTCCACTTATTGCCTCTGAGTGCGAAAAAAAACTTAAAAATGAGCAGTGTTGAGACTTTCATCTTCTCCCCCTACCCTAGTGAAGAGCCCAAGGGCCTCCCAAATTGGTGAAAGTCACAAATCTCCCTTGGGCCCCTTCCTTTCTATGAGAAGAATAACTGGGATGAGGGGCAACAAATCAGGAAATATAATCTTACGAGGCAGACGTTCTGTCTTCCATTAGACCAGACCTCACAAACTCAGATGCCTACAGAGGCCAGACAGGTCAGTGAGTTTTGAGAGCCAAGCAGGTATGAAATACTAACAGTGGTGGGGATTGTGGCAACCTAGTAAATGCACGCACAGCTCCACATCGGTTCAGTTCCAGCCAACTCTTGAATAGAAATGCAGGTCCGGGGTATTGAGATCTTTCGATTTTTCATGAGGCTCCCAAAGTCTGGATATTTTAATGTGAAATGTCCCAATTTGTAAATGTTGGCAACTAATTAAAAACATTTCAAAACAGGGTGAAAGCCAAAGAAAACATGTCCGCGGGCCAAATATGGCCTGTGAGCCATGGTTTGCAACTTCTGTGATAGGCTGAAGAGCTATTTAAATTCACTAAGACAGTTGGGGTGCATAAAGGAGGAAAGAGAAATGGCATAGTCTCCTGGCTTCAGATGGAAGTTTAACAACCTGAGCGGAAGAAAGGTAGGTCAACGGGGAGGCACTGGGCAAGCCGCCAGCACTGGTTGGCCCTAGTTTTTTGGGCTGACAATTGTTCCACTTTGTCTAGGAAATAGTCTTAGAATAAATTAGGAGATGGAATTGGAAGTCTAATTTAAAGAGCACATCAGCATGAATAGATACACAATAAGTACATGTGTTTCCATCCTAGAGTAAGAAGTTACAAAAGCACATGGGATTGAGATTTCAGGCCCCAGTGTTTCCAGGAAGGAGAGGAGAACTGTGGGAAATTGATGAGCCCTGTGCAGTTATGTGGGTGATAGTGAAGTGGGTGTGAGAAAGGGTACAATTACCAGCACAGACCCTGCCTGGGGGGGGGAGAGACAGTGGACCCCGCAGTAGATACGATCACAGCCCACTTTCTCTAGTCACTACTCACGGTCAAGCAGCCTAAATTCTTTAAATGAACAAAAATAATGGTGGCCTCTGTCTCCCTCCGAATCTATCTCCATTAAACAACTGGCCACATCAGTATCCTGGGAACAACAGCTTACACTGTGATGGATTCCTCGTACACCAAAGGGTAAGGCCTTATGCACAGAGCTGAAAAATAATATTTGCTAATTTACAACTATTAATTAAAACACTTGTCCCCAAGCCAAGTGCTCCAGCATGATTTGAACATTTCCCCTGAAGGTTCCGTTGTTTCCAGCTTCTCCAGAGAGGAAGTTGCAGAGAACGCAGAGTAAGTGCACAACACTTTGGCAGGTAGGCTGGGGAGCAGACAACGACTTCAGGCTTTGGATTTGTACAAACAATCCTGCCTCCTCAGAGCCCAGACAAAGCCATGCATTCACTGCAATCTCAGGAGCTCCAACACTGAGCTGAGGAGCAGGAAAAAAATGAGACTTGAATTGAGAATAAATTGGTATTCACTAAATGGCACTTCTGAATTTACTGCAGCCTTCACCTTTGGAGGGAATTGCCAAGGTGCTCATAAAAGGAGAAATGATGAATATTCAGGATGTCTTTTGAATCCATTAGGCTGCCGGGGATGAGGTCTCCATATGTAGACTTCTGGTTCTTTCCTTAGGTTGCTAAGGAGACTGCCAAAATGGCCGTCTGCAGGAAAAAATGGACCCTGGGTTTGCCAATGGGGAGAAAGTCTAAATGCCAAAGGTCAAGTCCATGGAAATAAACCTGGTTTAGGATTTTTTGCATAGGAAGAGATCTATAAATTTTGGATTTCTGGACACAATGAATGAGAGAATGTGTGTCTCTTTGTAGGAACACTGTTGAGAATGTAGTAGCAGCCTATTTATCGTACTGTCAGCCTTTGTTTCACAGGATCAGATGTTCTGCAGATCTAATTGTGTCCACCCTACACAGGAAAATCCCAGACAAGCTGTAGAGGGGCCTCCTGTAGTTTTGTCAGCTGGGCTTACCAGAAGCAGAATTGTGCATGCATCCCTGAAGACTCCAAACTCTTTGCTCCCCAGTCTGCTTACTTAAGGTCTTGGTCTTGTAGCTTACACAAAGAGGAATTGTGGGTTCTTTGTGCTAAAAAGAACTTTAAGAAATCATTTAGCAAAAACCATCCTTTCCCAGGAGTACTGAACATAGATCAAGTAATCTTTAGGAAACAGGACCTTTTGAAATGGGGATATTGGAAGTCACTAGTTTCCTTGCCTTTAAAATATAGGAATGGAGTCAGCTTCAAAGCAACAAGCATTCAGGAAAGCCATCTGTGCACCTGGCCCTGGGATGGGAATAAGCACCCTTCTTGCCCTCCAGGCACTGGTGCTTTAGCAAAGGGAGACATACGTAGAAGTACACCTTTAACACAATGCCAAAACAGCTACATTAAGGGCCTATGCCAACTCAGATGACAGAGCCATTCATTATGGTAGTGAGGAATTGGAGAAGAATCAGAGAGAGAATATGACACAGGAAAAGAGACATTTGAGCTGAGCCTTGAAGGAGAAGTTCAGCAGGAGGAGAGAAAATGAAAGAGAAGGCATCCCGGATGGAGGGCCGTGCCAGGAGCAAAGCTAAGGGGCAGGAGAGCAGAAGGAGGACTGGGTGATCTGGTGGGGAAAAAAACAAAAAAAAAACCTCTCTAATTATTTTGTAGGAAACACACCACTACCCCTCAGGGAGATCATGTGCCCATCCTGTGTTCTAAATCAAGACTCAGAAAATATAGTTGTGTATCTCCAAAGTCCTTTCCAGAAATAACATTCCATGATTTTTATAATTTTAAGTGACAGGAAAAAGTTGAACAACCCAAGAAAAGCCTTGTACTTAATGGTGTCTCGTCTTCACTGTTTTGTACCAAAAGTGAAACTGATGGTGGTAGGTGAGCCCCAGGTAAGCTATTGTGGTCAGTCTTACATGACCTTCCAATCAAGGAGGACCAGAGCCCCTCCATGAGGAGATGGGGTGGGGCTCCTCCAAAGTACCTCCTACAGAGGCCACCAGGTCCAAAAAGGAGAGGCTGTCACGAACGCCACTCTGTGGTGATGATATTAGTTCCCATACACCACAGAACTTTCTGTTGCTCTCTATTTCCTCCATTGTTTCTGCTCTCGTAGGCAGCATGGAAGAATCTGAGGACTGATATAAATGAAAAACCAGAAACATGAAGAAAATACCTTCATTCATGTGAATATCTGCCTGGTTTTATTTGATCTTTATGACAACCAGGACGTAAGAATAGGACAAATGACAAAGCTAAGGCTTAGAGAGCTGAAGTAACTACAGACACTCCAGGCCCCAGAATTGGTCAAGGCAGACCCGACACCTGCCTGCTCTAATTCTCTGTCTGCACCCAAACCCACTCTACCTTGCCACTCCTTGACACAACAGCTGAACTAATAGAAAAACTTCCTAAAGAGGCACTAACAAATGGCAATAACTGATGTTAGATATTGTGAAGAAATAAGCCATGAACAAAAATATGAACATCGTACTATAAACATTAAAATAGAGAGTTTATCGTGATGTGGCATGTTAATGAATAAATATATTCTAACTTAAAAGTGTTCCGTGGCACATTAAAAATTCAGTATCACACTTCGTAAAAGAAAAAAAGTTAGTAAATTAAACTTTATCAAAATTAGAAACCTTTGCTCTGTGAAGACACTGCGAAGAGAATAAAAAGACAAATCGCAGAGTTGAAAAAGTAGTTACAGATCACTTACCTGATAAAAGACATGTATCCTGAACGTGATTTTTAAAAGAACTTCTTAAAACTTTCCAAGAAAATAACACAATTATCATTAGGGAAATGCAAATTAAAACCACAGCGATACCACCACAAACCTATGAGAATCACACACACACACACACTCACAATGCTGATTTCTGGAGAAAATAACAAACATTCGGAGCTCTCGTTCTTTGCTAACGGGAATGCAAAGTAGTAATGCCAATCTGGAAAACTGGCAGCTCCTTATAAAGTCAAACATATGCTTACCGTACAGCCCAGCCATCCCAATCACGGGTATTTCCTCAAGCGAACTGAAAATTTACGTTCACACAAGGATCTGAGTGTGAATGTTTACTGCAGCTTAATTCATAATGTCCTAAAACCGGAAACAATCCAGAGGTCCTACAGGTGAATGGATAAAGTAAACTGTGGTACATCCATACAATTGTATACTACTCAGCAATTAAAAGGAACAAACTATTAATTCTCATAACACCATGAATTAACCTTACATACATTTTTAACTGAAACAAGCCCATCCCAAAATGCTACATCTTGTATGATGTCCTTTATAACATTCTGGAAATGGCAACACTAGAAGGATGGAAAAGAGATCAGTGGTTAATGGCGGTGGTGAGGGGGTTCGGACTACAAAGGAGTCATACAGGGAATTTTAAGAAATTTGAACCGTTTTTTACGGTGCTTTGGAGGTGGATAAATGACTGTGAATTTGTCAGGCCCCATAAAACTGTACAACCCAAAGAGTGAACTGTGCGAACATTTTACAAATATCAACCGGGATGCTCACGAGAACCGGGGGATAGCGCAGATCATGACAAACAAAGTAAACTATGTAACAAATGTGTGACAGAGCTTCACTGAAAGAGCTGGAGAAAAAGGGAACTTAGCTGAGAAACTTGGACAAACGGTGTTTTGACTGCATACTGTAAGGCCAAAGGCCAGAAAGAACCGCACATTAATATTCTAGTTGTTTCTCACAGGGGTAAGGCAAACAATTTTGAAACTACTTTACATGTACACTAGGGTTGAACAATTACAGAAATATAACGTCGATAATAAGATCTAAGTTTCTCATTGTCCGAGAGAAAAGTTACAAGTAAACAACAAACGGAAGTCTAGAATAAACCCTGTGGTACTGACTGGATTAGAACCAGAGATAGCAGGATAAACTCATGTTTAATGGACTCTATTTGCAGATAGGTATATAGATACAGCAATGCACAGATACGTGTGCATACATGGGTGAGTATGCGTACAGATATGTCCTCGCTTCTCTGCTGAAGAGGTGCTAGAAGCAGCGACACCCTGACAGCAATGAGCACACCTATTGCCCAGATCTTGATTTCTAAATATCGTTCTCCAATAAAAACAACCAGGAATCCTTGGAGAAATGGCTGATTCTAAAGCTGACATAGAGACGATACGAGATGAGCCTGAAGTGTCTTATAATGCCAAAAAGGAAGGAAGTGCTAAAAAAAATTAAAAATGAAATAAAAGGATGGTGCATATACAGGTGCCCACCTCAGAGAGCTCCCAAGGAACAAAGCTGGACCAATTTGAGCAACAAATAAGAACAGTAGTATGGGACTATAATCTATAGAATAAAATAAATATCCACGCGTTCACACTGATGTAAGTAAATGATTAAGTAAATAAATAAAGGACGAAAATAAAGACAAATCTTTCTGACAGATGAGCTCCAATTAATAAATACAGACGGAATGAGGAACATAGAAAATCACCATAAAACAAAAGTCAATTGCTGCAGGCAAGATCCCCTGATGCATGCTGAAATTAGTGAGAAACACTTAAAGGAGAAATAGTGCAGAGCCTCAAAATATCTCCAAAATATATGACATCATGGGGCATGGGGTGAGGGGAACACCATGACATGGATTGAACTGATTTAGGGAGACCATTTGAACAACCAAAGGCAGAATCCCAGGGTGGCACAATGTTTGGGAAAATGACCTCAATTCCCCCCCCCTCCATTCCACACCTCCAGCCCCTTGCAATGTGACTTTGCATCTCCTCCCGACAGGAGAGTCTATTTTCCTACCCTTTGAATGTGGACTGCCCTTGTGACTTGCTTTGTTCCATAAAATGCAGAAGTGACATGCTGCAAGGTCCAAGCCTAGGCCCCAGGAAGCCTTGTGCACTGCAGCTCTTTCTCTTAGAATGCTGCCACCACGTGAACAAGCTCAGGCCAGCCTGCTGAGGAATAGAAGCCACACGGAGTTACAACAAGTCATGCCAGCTGAGGCCACCCTACCCCAGCCAGCCCCCAGCTGACCTGGCAGCTGACTGCAGAGAGATGAGGTGACCAGCCAAGATCAGCTGAGCCTCACCCAGATCAGCGGAAGTGCTCAGCTGACCCCCAGGCCCAGGAGCTCAATAAATGCCCATTGTTTGAAGCCACTAAGTTTGGGAGTGAGTTGTTGTACAGCAAGAGGCACCTACACTGATATCACTGCTGGAGCTCAACTCCGAATGGATGGGCTGATGGAAAGGAGTCAGAGAGAGATTGCTACAGCGAGTCAGAGAGCTGAGAGGAGAGCCCGCACTGGGAATCACAGAGACCAAAGGAGAAACTTCAAGATGAAGGAATTCGTCCCCGAGCAAGATGAGGCCTAAGAGAGAGACAGAATTTTTTAGGACAACAGCAATAGTCATTAAAACACCATTTGGGTAATAAACACAGAAGTAGAAACAGTTACTATGAACGCCCCTCAACAGCAGAAAATTCAATTCCTCCTTTTGCTTAAACACATTACCCCTCAACTACCCTACACCTTTCAGACTGGAGAATTTATATCATCACCCATTCTGAACAAAAGACACAGAAAGCTCACATGACCCCAGGACCCTCTGCTGTGGCCACCTGTGAGTTGCAGACTCGTTTATATGATCCCATCACCTCCCTAAGTTCACGTCTTCCTCCTGCTCATCAGCTTCGTGGCCCCATCATCCTGACTTATCCCCTCTCTCGTTTCCTTATTGAATTTTCCCTCTATTTCTCTAAATTATATTCACGTGTCTAAGCCACATACCGTCTCTCTCCCTTCCCCGGCCCACTATTTATTCTGTGTGTCAGATATTAGGAGACCCAGCTCTTTCCTGCTCCACAGCACCAAGGAGGGGCCTGAGCTTCCCATGGTCCCAAGGCCCGACCACCATCCTCTAGGCTTCCAGACGTGGAACTGCCAAGTCAGGGAAACTGGCCCGCTGCTTGGATGAGTAAGTTTTCTCTCTGCCACAGTCCATCCAGGTATTGAGTGTGTGGGTGTGTGCACATGTGTGTGTGTGCGTGCATGTGTGTATGCCCATGCTAGGTGCTGGAGGGACTCCAGCTGATCACGGGCTTCAGGAAAGGTGAGCCCTAGGTGTGGGGTGGTTTGTAACACAACAGCCACCTGATAAAACCAGTGACACACCCCTGATTTTGATTGGGCTGGAAGCCTCCTCCTTGCAGACACAGTGACATGTGGTGAAGAAGACACGCAGCCTCTAGAATCAGGCCTGGATTTAAGTCACAGCCCTGCCACTTACTAGCCGCGTGGCCTGGGACTAACTTGACCTCTCCAAGCTCCAGGTCCCTTATCTATAAAATCACGTTAATAATGACCTCTACATTGAAAGGTGGATATGAGTATTCAATGAGGTTAAGTTAGCTGAGCATCCGTCTTATGTCGGTGTCAGAGATAAGGAAATCATCTAATAGTACCTGGCATGGAGAGACCTCAATAAATGCTACTGTCACCCCTGTGTGAATCCTTACAGCCTCGCTCCACTGGCCTGGCTAGAATCCTTACCTTGGGTTGGGACTTTCCTGCCTGGTACCTGCCAACTTACCACCTGTTCTGTCTGCTGGACTCAATTTCTTCCACCCGTCTCCTTCCCAGCCCCGCGAGCCAAGGTCAGCTCACACCCTGGCCTCTCCTGGTCGGCCCCCTCCTATTGGAGTTAACCAGGCCAGGCCTGCATGTGTTTGAATGAGGCGACTGGGTTTCTCAACATGATTCTCTCAATAAACGGAGCAAAACGGCAATGACGACTGGGGACAAAAAGGGGAAATGCGTAAGAGGACATGGCCTGGTGACAAGAACATTCAAGGCTGTAAATATGTGGCAACCGCTTTTCTCACCCAATTCTCTTATTTTGAAGCTTTCCTGGAAGGGGCCTGGTATTGGTTTTATTATTCAACCAGTCACGTGGGGATCCACCTAGGACAGAGGAGATCTCTGAGTGAGGACGGAAGTGGGGAGAGGGGCATTTCAAACACCTATCAGTGAGTCACTGTGCTTTTAACAGCCTAAATTTACACTTAATGAAGGCTTACTCGTAACCAATTATTTCATGAGCTGCGCAGTGACATTTACATGCTATCTTTCTCATCCTAATTGCCTAGATATCTGCAAAACCAGACGACATGGTGATGAGGAAAAACTCCCCACACACATACGCCACCACAGATCGCTGTCCTTGGCAAACATTCCCGGTAGAGTTTGCAAACCTCTGATGTATTTGCTACTGCACAGGTTCCTGGGGGTTTGATAGGGGGCAAGGAAAATGTGGGGGCAATGCTGTTGTGCGTTGGGCATCCCACTCAGGCTGAGCCGAGCCCCCCCCCGGCCTGTGCACCAGGGCCCATGCTGGCTGATCACACCCAGGCTCAGCCCATTATGGGTGGAGCGCCCCCTGCCTTGCCCTGCCCTGCCCTCATCTGAGAAAGGTCACTCCTGGCAGCCACCTGGAAACTTCAACCCTCAACGTGGCTTTCCTCTCTGTTCATCCTCTTGGGGATGCAGTGAGCCCCGGAACACACCGAGGGCCCAGGCTGAAGTTACCTACGGTATCTCTGGGAAGCTGGTTTCTCTCTGCCCATCTGGGAGGGATGATCCACACCCCGTCAAATATCCCCGCTCACCTCTGGAGGACCATCCTTGTCAGATCCTAATGGGGCCTGCATTCTGGTGCTTCCATTCTTCTCTCAGTAGATAGATAGATAAACAGACAGACAGACAGACAGACAGATAGACTCACTGACCTGCATTCACATCGCATTTTGGCTGAAAAAATGTTTACTGTCCTCTCCTTGCCTTCAGGACAGAGCAGCACTGCTTACTGAGCCCGGCATCCAGGCCCCTGCGGTCTGTCTCTTGCCGGCCTCTGCTCCAACTCCCTCCCTATGTTGAGCCCATGTGACCAACCATTCTGTCCTCAGAAATATCCTCCAAGTCAAAGTATGATCACCTTCGGAGCCAGAACCAAGGTGGGAAAGGTTCTCTTCCCACCGCTACGGCCCTTCCAAAGGTTCTGCTTCACAGCCAGAAATACATTTCCTCCCTAGTTACCCACCAGGGACAAGTTCACACACGGGTTCACTGATTTCTTCGCTCACCCAGGATGCATTAAGTGGGTATCCCTGGAGCCAGAGCCAGAGCCGGGCTCTGTATTAGGAGCAGGCGACTCTTGTGTGCTCAAAATCGTGCGGATTTTGCTCTTTAAACCACAACAGCACAAACACATCACAGTATGACGGTCACTGATTCCATCTAGCAGCAATGACAGTAATGGCAATAAGGGGTTTGGGGGCGCACAGCCCCCAAAGATAAGATTGCGGGTCTGGGGTGAGTGGATATCACTTCCTAGACGTTCACTCTCATGACCTGCAGGGTCTAAGTGCTGGTCAGCAAACAATGACATACACTTTAGCTATCCTTAATTTCCCAATAAGCGCTGCCGGCGATCATGAAACAAAAATGAAATGAAATGAAACACTTGGAATTTCTAACCCACTAACCACAGGCCGCCACAGGTCATCCATCCTCCTACTCAGCCTGTCTCTGGGGAGTTCTACTGTGGGTGCTGCTGTGCCTCCTGTTAGTGAAGGGTCTGTGTTATCACACCACCCAGGTGACGGATGCTCTGGGTACGCAGGTACCCTGGTCCCACCTTTGACAATAACCTACCAGCCCTGACTCACGAGGTTCTGACAAAGTGGCCAGCAGCTCCGAGGAATGAGATTTCCCAGCCCATCTTCTTGCATCAGTTGGGGTTCAGTGAGTGGGGCTGGTGGACGAGAAGACACCCTTGCACAGGATAAAGAGGAAGAAGCTGCGTGTTATGGGTTTCCCAGCTGAACAAAATAAAAAATGGATAAGAAGCAGCACAGAGCTTGAGCTTGCCTGACATTTTCAAAGTTTTACCAAAATTATTCATCAGGGTTTCTTCTGACCCAGTTTTTTACCAAGTTCCCTGAAGTTCCTCATTGAGCCAGTAGTGTCTTCCACACCTTCTCCCCAGCCACACCTCCTCCTTCCTTGGTCTTCCTTAGCTTGTGTTTGGTTTATCGTTGGTTTGTTTTACATTCAAATCTAAAATATGAGTGTGACAATGCTATTTTGCACTCAGGTGCTAATGGATCATATCATATCAAAGACAATTGAGCATCTAATTATATTATTAACATGCCTTGTTTTTTGTTTTTTTTTTCCCTTGAGGCTTGTTTACAATTGCTAAGTCTCCTTCAAGGCCTACCGCTGCCCTTCCTGGCTTGTGTGACCGTGAACAAGTCTCTTTTCCTCTTTCTACATTCCAATGAAAGGAACATAATAAAAAGCTAACAGAGTTGTTAAGGAGGAAAAAAATGAAATAACACATGAAAAAGAGTTTTAAAAACAGTAAGAGCTCTAAAGCATTTAAAAAAAAAAAAAAAAAAAAACTCTTTGTTTTATTGATACCTCTATTTCCTGGTCAGTCAAGCGGTGATACTGAATAGCACCTGCCTCATAGGATTGTTGAGAGGATTAAAAGGAATAACACAGGGAAGGGGCTTAGCTCCATCCATACTCAGCCCACAATAAGTGGGCAGAAACGTTAGCCAGCCGCAGCGGCCACATTCTGAAATCCTACGAGGTACGACAATTAAGTTCGTAGAAGAAGAGCTACATACCTCATAGCTGAATATCACTATGGTCACCTTCGAAGTATTCCCCTTGGGAAGCTATGCATCACAGCTGTCTCCGCATTACCCTTGATGTCCTGAAAGTCATCAAAGTGTCTTCCTTTCAATATTTCCTTTATCTTTTGGTAAAGAAAGAAGTCGTTCGGGGCCAGAGCAGGTGAGTAGGAGGGTGTTCCAATACAGTTATTTGTTGACTGGCTAAAAACTCCCTCACAGACAGTGCCGTGGGAGCTGGTGCATTGTCGTGATGCAACAGCCATGAATTGTTGGCGAAAAGTTCAGATGGTCTAACTTTTCCAAGCAGCCTTTTCAGCACTTCCAAATAGTAAACCTGATTAACTGTGTGTCCAGTTGGTATGAATTCATAAGGAATAATCCCTTTGATATAAAAAAAAAAGGTTAACAACATTGTTGCAACAAATTCGTGAGCTTACTTGTCAGAGCTGGATAAGGACAGCAGGTATGGCCATCCCCATGTTATAGCTGAGGAAACTGAGGCATGAAAGGTCAAGGAAACTGAGACTTTGAACCTTTCATGCCTCCTTGAAACATGGGGATAGCCAGATAACTCGTTGATAGCAGAAACCCAGTGGTTAGGAGATAACTTCCGTAGGTTTTTGTATTTTGGAAGGATTGCCGTGGGGAGGACAAAGCTCCTGGTTGCTCTGGACACATGGCTAAGGAGCCACGTAAGAATTTCCCAGCAGCCCCACCTGGGTTGTTTTCCCATTAGCAGCTGCAATGCCACCAATTACTCATGAGAAATGCAAAGTGAAATAGAAGGAGGAAGTTAGGAGGGAGACAATCGTTGCTTTTACTTTTAGTCCTCATTTACACAGTTAGAGAAACAAAGGAGAAAACATTGGTAACGTTTAGTGACAGCCACTAGAACTCCAAACTTTCGGTACAGGGATACCAGATAAGTCACTTTCAAAGCTTCTGAAACCTCCCAATTGCGTCATAGCTTACGTCCCTCGAGAGTCAATGCTAGCTCTTGGGTGACGGTGGGAGGCGGGTAGAAAAATCCTCAAGTTCTGAGGACACGCTCCTACAGCAGACCGTGGAGCTTCCTCTGACAAGAACAAGGCCCCTCTGGAAAGCTCCTTACCCTCCAGTTTGTCCAACAACAAGGAGGAAAAAAATAAGTCAAGTCTTCCGCCAACAACACCAGTCGGGGAATTAAAGAGTTGGGCACACAATAATTTTCAATCATGTCAGAGGAGATTTAAATAGCACACATCAGCAGAAAAGAATGGGGAAACCTCCAGTACACTGACTTCATTGATACCCCATTTATCAGCAATTACTGACTCCATTAAAGGCCGAGTTTACAACAGAAAGAGAAGCAGAGCCTAAAATATGTCCCAGCAGATGGAAGGAGAGTGTCGGTGATGCTGTATTTCAAAGGCATCTGCAACGTTGTTATCATTGAACGTGGAGTCAGAGAGGCAGCAAAAAAACAGCGGCCCAAGAGCCAGCAAATGATTTACTTGACCCTGGATGGGCAGAACTGACAGCAGAAACCTCATTAATTCCTCAGGTCACTCTGGAAGACATTAATTTGGTTTGGACTCATGACGAGAGGAGATTTTCCAGACATACACGAGGAATTATGAAATCTCCATGGCCGGAGAAAGTATGTCCAAATCACTTTTTGCATAAATCAAGTTGACTTTCTGAAGAAGGATAATATGCTTAATCAAGGGAGTTATGGAACTTCTTGTGCTTATTAGACAGAAAATATAACAGTATTTTATTTGGTTATCAGTTCTGGGAGAGAGACTTTTTCCCCCCCCTCGAAAGTTTTCTCCTGCCAGTGGAAGAGAGCCTCTGAAAGAGCTATAAGAGACTATGCATGTAAATAATTTGTTCACAGGAAGACAGCTTTGCTTTGCTTTCGCCTTTCTTGCTATTTTCAAGTAGGTACATGTCCTGTGTGAGCATCTCCTCTGAGTCCCAGCCAATTTGCCAGCTCACCTATCCTCCTCGCCTACTTTCCCCCTTTATCTAGAGCTTTCTAGATACTGGACACATCCCTATAAATAGCAATCACCAGTGACTGGTGGTTTTATTCCACATATTTTGGCAGCCTGGGCCAAAATGAATAAGTCTGGGGTTGACATACAAAGTGTGTAATCCCAACCAGAAAAACCGCTCTGTTCTCTGTCCAAGTCTGTGACAGTCTACACACCAACAAGCCTAAGAAGAAGTTCTCTGGTCCCCCAAACGAATCACTTCTACCAGTAAGCCTGTGTAATTTAATGATCTTGAAGCTCTATGCCTTTCCCAGAAACCCTGCTTCTTTGTCTCATTGTTAGCAGAGGGGGAAAGAATATGGAGTACTTTTGGGGGGGGGGGTGTAGGGCATGGGGAAGTTGATTAATTCCAGAACAAAGCAGTCAGATGGGTTTTTTACATCAGTGAATCACTTCATTTTAGGGACACTGACAGACAGATCAAGTTATTCAAAATGGTCAGGAGACACGGAGAGGGAGAGAGGGAGGGCGGAAGGGAGAGAGAAGGAGAGAGGGACAGAGGGAGAGAAATACAGAGAGAGAGAGAGTGGAGCACTGCTAGGCAGTGAGCTTACACCCCAGTGACTGACACATGAGCTGTAAGTCCCCTTCCCGATGATATCTTCGCTGGAAAAGTTGCATTCATCATGTTTAAAGCAAGGTTATCTCTAGCTGAAGAGAACATGCATTAGTACGTTTTACTCATTCAACACTGAACACTCCCTATCAACAACCGTCTGCTTAAAGGGGACTAGGAGAACAAGAATTAATCACAGGAAGAGACAACTTAAGGGAGTTGGGCTATAAAATGGAATTCATTAGTAAGCCATAAAGTATTACTGCTGTAACTAGCTTTCCCTTCCACTCTGCTTCCTCTGCCCTGGGACTACACTGGCTGACTCACCTGACAAGCTAAAGCCATCCCCATCCTCCTGTCCCCCCCCATTCCTCTTCCCACTGGGAACAGAGAGAACAGAGAGCTTGCCAGTGGAAGGACAGGATCACAGGGTCTCCGGACACACAAACTCTTGGACAAATATTGAGTTGGAGCCTAGAAGATCCAATTGGGAGAGTAATCCTTAAATTCAAGTTCCTCTGCTCTTCCCACCTGCTGGCTTGGAACTGCATGAGCTCTTCTCATAGAGGAATGTCACATCCGAGACAGAAAAGCATCCTTGTCATAAACACAGGTTCTGGATTTTGCAGACCTGGGTTCACCAGTTCGGGCCCTTCTTAGCTGGAGGACCTTGAACAAGTCACTTAACTTCCCTAAAGGTGAGTTTTCCTTAAGAGTAAAATGGAGAAATAATAGAGTAAAATGGAGAGAGGGAAAGCGAGAATAAAATGAGATAAATGAACTATCATTGCACTTCCTGATAGCAGCATAAGCAAGGCTCTTGATTAAAAAAATAAGTGTTCTTTTGTATATTCCTCTCTCCTTATCCTCACCAGCATATATGTTCACCAGGACCCTATACTGTACATATTGTTTTTTTGACTGGTATACAGACTAAAAGAGCTGTATTAAAAGATGGCAAAAAAAAAATACTCAAGTTTTTCATCCTTAATCTCCTATTTGAAGGATGTTTCAAATCCTTTTGGAATAAAGCAAAGAATGGAGGGAGGCAGTATAGCAGAATTCTCTCCATCTTGATTTCTTCCTTAAGTAGCTTGAAATTATTCACTCATTGGCAATGATAAACCGAGTTCTGTAGATTAGTTTTTATTTCCTGATGATGAAATATTGGAAAAGGGGGACAGAAATCTATGCATCTCAAAATAGCCTTCTCAAAGCTCTCGGAATATATCAACATCAATGACTCAGCGGCCACTTTCAAAAGCAGTATAACCAAACTGAAAAATCAATTAACTTCACAAAGCAGAAGACTTCAAATCAAGAGCGTAAGCATAGAAGAATCCAGGAGAGTTTCTTCTTTAAGGCCACCATTAAAATAATATACACTTTTTTTTTTTTTTTTGGTGTGTTAAAAGTCTGTCCCGGCAGCAGAGTCCACTTCTGTGAGAGGTGGTATCAGAAGTCAATCAATCTTTAACCTTTCTGCACCTAGCTGAATAGTCTTAAGTAAATTAGTTCATAGCTCCAAGCCTTAGTTGCTCTTCTATAAAATAAAATAATTTGCCTGGTAGACAGGATTAAAGAAGCCATTATATGCAAAACACATGTCTCTTAGTAGGACCTTCAATAAATGATGGCGTGGTGGTGAACTAGGTAGTATTGTAAAATTTATTAATAATACATGATGAGGTTCCAATGGCTGAAGCTAACTCTGACCAACTGTTGAACCACCTGGCACTGACAAAAACTAGAAATTGAACTATGTGAAGCCACGTAGCATGCTGATTATTTTCTTCAAACTTTAATATATCAGACCATTATTTCATAAAAATTCAAGGTACTTGGTTTAACTGATCTTTTTCATTAAAATAACTGATAGTTTTAGTTTTCTAAATTCAACTAGTTCTGTTGTGGAAGTCCAGAAACAGCCTACACCATCTCTTTTGCTTCCTAATGTGCAAACAAGTGTCGACACCACTGCGATATTTTTCTCTCAGGCTGTGCTGTTAGACACAATACCTAATGCTCAGCTCAATACATTCGTGGTTATGGAATCGGTAAGGTCTTCATGTGAACAGCATTCCAGGAAGGCCCAGTGCTTTAGTCCTTGTAACTAAGACACAGAAAATATTGGTCCTTCCACCATATCTTTTACATGACTCTGATTGTGGGTTTTCTGATTACAGAAGTAGTGGTTAGTCGGGGTAAAAAATAAATGGGGAAATATATTAAAGTGCAAAAAGGAAAATAGCTACTATAAAGAAAAAGAGAAAATAACAAGTGTTGGTGAGGATGTGGAGAAATATATGTTGGTGGGAATACAAAATGATGCAGCTACTGTGGAAAACAGTACGGAAGTTCCTCAAAAAATTACAAATAGAACTGCCATATGATCCAGAAACACAACTTCTTGGTATATATCCAAAAGAACTGAAAACAGGATCTCAAAGCATTATTGGCACACCCACGTTCACGGCAGCATTATTAACAAAGGCCAAGAGATGGAAGCAACTCAAGTGTCAATCAATGGATGAAAGGATAACAAAATGTGGTCTATACATACAATGGAATATTATTCAGCCTTAAAAAAAGAAGGAAATCATGTCACATACTATAAGATAAATGAAGCCTAAGGACAGTGGTCTACGTGAAATATGCCAGTCACAAAAGGACAGGTATTGGATGATTCCAATTATATATGGAGGCACCTGGTGTAGTCAAATTCATAGAGACAAAAAGTAGAGTGATGGTTGCCAGGGCTTGAGGGGAAGAGAGCATGGAGCAGTAGTCGTTTAATGGGTACAGATTTCAGTTTTGCAAGATGGAAAAGTTCTGGAGATGGGCTGCCTGATAATGTGAATATAGTAAGTCCTCACTTAATGTCATCGAGAGGTTCCCTGACGTAAGCAAAACGATGTATAACAAAACCAAACTCACCATAGGCTGATCAATATAAACAAGTGTTAAGTTCCTATGATATCTCAACAAAACGACAGGGAATGAAACAACACGTAAGAATAGTTAAGAAGGCAAATTTTGTCATGCGTTTTCAAACAATTAAATAGAGACAAAGCATCTATAATTCATCACATATATATAAATCTGTTAACATTCTGATGTTTCAATTAAAACCTATTTTTTTCACTTAGCCACATATTGTTAAATTTTCCCATGATATTACATATTTTTCTACAACCACGTTTTAATGGCTGCATAGTATTCCACTGTTTAGGTGAGCCCCTATTATATGACATTTAGGTTACTTCACATTTGTTGCTACTACAAAGAAATCTTTACACTATTTTTAAATTTCATATTGCATTCCTTACGTTATATCTTAATTCCGTTAGCAACTGAGGTCATTTTAGTGTGGCAGTTGACATATTTTTGCGTCTAACCTCTTTGGTTCTGAGAGCACATATGCTGGGATCCAGGAGTAGGAAAGGAAAATGAGGGAGGTCAAATCAATTTTTAAAAAAAATAAAACTCCCAAGTTTGAAAACAGCAATGATTTCAACATAAGGATCATCAGAACTGGCCTCTCATAAATTGTCCCTTTTCCTGAGAACACCCCAAAAGAGAATACAAACAAGCAGACACAAACAGCACCAGTCAGCAGAGGACCCAGGGTCTTTCGTGTACCCAGGATCAAACATCAGGTCATCTCTACCCAGAGCACATCCTCAAGCCCTTGCCTATAGAATTTATTTACTAAGACCTTGCTCCCCTTATACAGTAACTGATAACATTGGTAAAAAGTGAGTATCATCCCTTCCAAGTTATCAGTGAGAAAACTGAGGCCCAGAGAGGTTAAACAGCTTACCCAGAGTCACACAGCTAATGGTGGCAGAGTCAAGTTTAAACCCAAGCTACCTATGCTTTCCCCACAACATGATGTCGCCATGTTGAATACCACAGATGATCACGAAGCTCTAGGCACAAAGGACCACTTGATGTGAAGGATACCTCTGGCTCCCAAATTTCTTTATCTATAAGGAGGCCAATGGGACTTATTGAGGAAGACTATGGGACCAGTTTTAGAGAAGTCTTTCCTGTTGCCTGTTCCACTTTCTCCTCCCCATGCCAAAGTAACCCGAATAATTAAGGAAAGGAAGCGTAAGAAGAGTATTTCCGGAGGAAGTTAAATATCTGCAGTTAGGAAAGCTCTATTTTAGGAGGAATTGGAGCTGCAGATCATATTTCCATATGGCCGTTACACGAGTTTATGAATGGAAAAGACTAACGAGAAGCCTCTATTCCCATGGAACAGTTATCTTGTGCTAAGTTCCTGGAGACCAGACACAGGCTTTTCTAGCAGGTTTATTCTCTGTTGTCATTTGTGGCCACTCTCAGAGTTCGTTCTCAATTCTCCTGGCAGAATGGCTGTGTCTGTAACATGAGTCCTGACATGACTCACTGGGGCCATGTTAACTTTTATCTTCATCTGTTTTTAACAATAATTAGGCCAGAGCAATTTGGGGGCAGTGGGGAGAGCAGCACATGACTCCAATGTGCAATCAGCTGGAAATCCCGGTCATTATTATTGGCGTTTTGAAACCATATCATTCACATCAGCTTGGAGCGGTGCTACGTGAGGTATCTGGTCAGGCAATTAGGGATGTGTTTGTTTCTTTTATTTCAGTCAATTCAGATCAGACAACTGCCAAAATCTGAACTCCTTGTCCTAACCCAACTGTGGCTGCTGCTATGTAGATAAATCCTTAAAGACAGAAAAACCAGCCATTCGCAGTTGTCTTTCTTTACTATTGTTAAGTTCCACAGGGTCCCCAACAGTCATCTGGAGGATGTGAAAGGTCTGGAGGATTTTAAATTTTGAAGGCAGGGAGGATATGCTAACTATTAATTTTCTAATTATTATAACCGTGTGAGACAACTCCAAATTCCCCGTTTTTGGCAAAATATTCACCACACTTCCTCCTGCATTACTCCCTGTGCAGAGCTGCCCAGCCAAGCACAACTTTCTCTCCCCGCACAGTCCTTCTTTATAATTCTCCGATGTGACTTTTGTTCAATAGTCATCTCTGAACCCACTGCGTTCTGGTTTTTAAAGATATACCTGTTTTAATCCCAACAGATTCTGTCTCCTTGTAGGCCGGCCGTCCCAAGTCCCCATGTCCTGCTGAACTTAAAACATTAAAAAGTGACAACCCAACCGACCCTGTCAGTCCTCAGCACCATGACCCAGAATGGCCGTGAGGGAGAAAGGAAGTCAAACGGATGTGGAGCCAGGGCTCTGGCACCTCACATTACAGAAGAAGCCAGTCGTAAGTAAAACAAAATCGAAGGAGACATACTCTGCTGAAGAGGAAATGTTGTTTACAGATTCTACAAAGGGCAGGAAGGAAGGTAGAAGTGGGCTGAAGAAAATACAAACAATGAATAAAAATGCAAAGGACCAAGCTGGGACCCTCTTATCACACTGACTTGGAGGTGGTTAATCACAGGCTTCATAGGACTCAACCCCTCATTCAGTTGCCTTAGGAAATATTCCCCCTACGTCGCTTTAAAATTCGTCTTGCTTAGAAACATAGAGCAAAAGTATCAACCTGTACAGGAATGATAAACGCCTGTGGTTCATCAGAATATTGGTTACTTCTGGGGTGAAAGAGCTCCCCAACGTGTTTCAAATGTATTCCTCACCCTTTATTTCTTAGGCTGGTAATGGGTACATCAGTACTTTCATTTATCTTTATCTGCTTTTAAATGTCTAAAAGATTTCATGAGAACTTCTCAATTCAACAAATAAGTAAAAGAAACTCATCACCAAAGCCGAGTACTTGAAACCTTCACCAAGGAGCACCAGGAATGGCTTCATAGACGTGTGACCTGTGCAGGCACACAGGGCCCTGCACACAGAAGTTTCCTGGGCTTGGTTTAATGCTCTCTTGTCACTGTCTTAAAAATTAAGAATCTTCTCACATTTATAATAAGGGACACACTTTTTCTTTTTCCACTAGGCTCTGCAAATCACATAGCCAATCCTAGGCAGCATTCCTGGGTCCAGAGAAAGACCTTTCTGTTTTAAGTTACACACGTGAGTACTCAAGCCCAGGAACCAAGAGGACCCTTGTCACTCTCCCTTTGGAAGTGACAGATCTCATCTTCCACTTTGACTAGGTAGAAACATCCTCCCAATACCTCATCTTCTCTCTCGCATCTTCTTCATCTTCCCTTATCTTCTCCTCAAAAACCAAAGTCAGACGAGATGCAGAGGAGGAAAAGGATGGTCAGGGTTGGGTGGCAATTCTAAGGAATGGTGAGAGGAAGTGGTTCCAGACCTTTCCCCACACCTCTCTTTGCAGCAAACAAGAGGGAAGTGGCTTTCACTTACCTCGAGTCCTCACCAGAAGTCATTCATTTTTAAAATTGGATTTAATCCATGAAATAAACACAAAAAATTTCTACCCATCCACAATTACTGATAAAGAGTGTTTTCATGCAGAAAATTACTACGGATTGCCTACCGTGTGCAGGCACTGCATCAGGCCTTGGAGGATACAATGATGGAAATTCCGTTTCCCCAGCCTGCAAATGTTTATAGTCTATTGGAAAGACTATTGGGAAGCAAACAACCAATTGTAATGCAGGGTAGTCACTGCTGTCCTGGAGGGGGGTGCTAAGTGCCGTAGATGCAAAAGAGGAGCGCCAGCAACTGCCTGGGTAGGAGGAGGCATCATGGAAGATGCCATAAGGAGGGGAGTGGAGAAAAGCATTCCAGCCACAGAAACAGTATGTGTACGGAACATGTCAGAGTGTGTGGTGTATGTGTTTAGAGGACTCTGGTTCATCTATTCATTCTTTCTTTATAAAACATGTGCAAGTCACCACGCTTAAAAGTAAATTCAAGGGGGATAATGGTAGAAGGTGGACAGGGAGGAAGAGGCCAGATCATGGAGAAAGGGTTAGATTTTATTTTGTTGATAGAGGAATCACTGCAGAATTTGAGCAGAGAAGTAATATGATAAGATTTGTTTGTTGGGAAGAAAACTCTGGCTTAGGGAGATAATTTCAGGGAACATGAATCAAAATCCTGTGACCAGTGAGAAGGAGGCTATGACAATCTCCCACTTCTAAATAATTAGGACAGTGATGAGAGATGGGAGAGAGATTGTAGGTGGTAGAATTTTCTGGACTTGGAGACCAGATGGGGGTAAGGAAAAGGAGGAATTTAGTAGAGCTGTCAGGTTTCTATCTATGGTGAGCAATTGGTGAAAGGTAGCATCATTCTCTGGGTGATGGAGCCCAAGAAGGGAAGTGGGTTTGGGGAGAAATATGAAGAATTTATATTTGGTGTTGTTGAGTTAAGGAAATCTGTGAGACTCCCAAGTGGATATATTTCTGTCAAGTCAATGGATATGTAAGTTGAAACTCAAGAAAGAATTTTGAGCTGGAGATAGACTTGGGAGTAACTCATGCACAAGGAATAATTGGAGCCATAGCCCAACAAGAAGGAAGGATATGTAGATAGAAAAGCAACCCGATGGTAGGAACCTAGAGCTGGAAGGTAAAGGTAAATCCATAAGGGAGACTGAAACACTACAAAAAAATTTTTTTTAATAACCAGGAAAGAGTGACATCATAAAATTAAATTTTAAGATAAAGAGAGTGGTCAGTAATGGTAATGCAGGCAGATAAGGCAAGAAAAATGATATATGCAGAGGATCATTAAATTTAACAATTAGAAAGGTTTTTTTGATAACCTCAATAAAAATAGTTTAAGTGGAGTAGTGAGATTATTTTGGATGCCTTTCTTGACTTGGCTGGTGTTTATCTTTGAAAATATTACCAACATACTCTTACTCTTGTTCATCTCCATTTAGTATCTAAAGTGGGCATAATTTAGCAGTTAGGATAAATCTAATATTCATAGCTGGCATAGGTTCTATTTACCTCCCCTTTAAATATAGAGTATATAGGGACATACAGAGTGCTTTACACAAGCAGATGCCGAAACCAAATGCTTTGGGTGAGATTGTTGGGACAAAAAACAAAAGTCTCAACACTTCAATCTTTTACTTTGAAAACTACAAATAAAGGGAAAAAAAGTAAATTATGTACACATAGACACACACACACACACACACACACACACACACACACACACACACGAGAAAGACAGCAGACTTCTCATTAGAAACGATGCATGCCAGAAGACAAGGGAGCTGCATATTTAAATTAGTGAAAGAAAAAAAATGTCAACCTACAATCCTATATCCACCTAAAACACCTTTAAAATTGACAGGGAAATAAAAACTTTTTTAGGCATACAAAAGCTGAAAAAATTTCTCACATTACAATTTTCCTCCACACCTATATAAAGGAATGAAGACCACAAGAAATAACTACATGAAAAACAGAAGACTTTTATTCTTCTTATGTGTATCCTCATTCACTATTGTACAATTAAAATAAATATGTCCCTGGAAAACTTTTTAAGAATATTGATAATATCAGATCTACTGTTACTAGGTCATAGAAAATGATGGGAGTAACTATCAGAAATCTGCTCTGAACTTCTGAATAATGACCACATATATATGCCATATATCAGAGAAATTTGGGTATCTTAGCAATGAATATTTTAATGATTGTATTTGGTCATTCAAGCAGGACTAATCAATGAAAATGTGCAGACATCAATCATTATATAAAATATGGTTGAAAAGATACTGCTTTGCCAACACTCTTTTCCACAGCTGTCCTTCACCCAGCCATATGAAACCCTGGCAGAGTTGGCTTCTTTTTATAGTTTTTATTCAGTTTTTCATAGCCTGCTGGACTATGAGATCTTTGTTGGCAAAGACTCTGCCACCTAACACCTAGCACAGTAACTGACCCATAGCTAGCAAATGCAAAAAAAAAAAAAAAAATAGATGATAGGTATGTAGATAGATAGATAGATAGATAGATAGATAGATAGATAGATAGATAGATAGATAGTTGATAGATAGATATGCAAAACTGATGCTAAGTTTCTTCTATTAAGGTGTAAAACTCACACTTTTTCTTAAATTTGGATTTGTTAGTTAAAGGCAAAAAATGTTCTTAAGTAACCAGTTTTTATTTTTTTAATTACTTCTATATTTTAAATAACATACTTACAGGGCTATTTTTGTATTTTCTATTTTAAATTTTATCTATTGTCATTCTACAATGCAAGACGAGATTTCGGCATTCTTAACCATCACCACTACCTTCCCTTGCCAATACACTCTTCCTTTCCCAATAGAGTTGTGGTAGGCAAGATTCTAAGATATCCCCCAAGATTTCCTTCCCCATGGCATACCTCCTCAACATAATTTCCAGGACTGTGAAAAGTGATGTACTTTACTCTCATAATTAGGTTATGTTCCCTGGCATCATTGACCTTTAGAGAAATTATGCACATGGTTCTGATCTAATCACATGAGTCCTTCAGAAGTAGAGTTTTCTCTGGCCAGGAGCAGACAAGGGAGACAGAGATATACTCCAGCTACCCTGGAAGAAAGCACATGCCCATGTTGTGAACTGCTAGTGGATATGGGCAGCCTCTGGGAGCTGAGAGCAATATTCAGCCAACAGTGAACAAGAAAACAAGGGCCTCATACCTTCAACCACTAGCGAATTAATTCTATCAACAATCTCAATAAGCTTGGCTTTCGAGTCTTCTCCAGAGACTCCAAAAAGGAATTCAGCCTAGCTGATACCCTGATTTAAATGCTGTGATACCCAGATACTCTGTGCCTGAACTTCTGACCTATAGAACTGAGCACTAATAAATGGGTGCTGTTTCAGACTACACCTGGGGTCACCTGTTGCACAAAAATAGGAAACTAATACTGTAGTTATATCACATTTTTCGTTATATTAATATTTTATGAATATATGAGTATTATTCACAGGTGAGCACACTATAGTCACACTTCTATTTTTGAAAAATCTTGCTTCCTGGGGTCAATAACTGCCTCCTTTTTTTTCCCTTGTCTTCTATGTATTTATCACTAATTCTCTTTCAAACTATCAATTTGTTCAGACAAACATACTGGGTCATCTATTACTTTCATGTTTTGTTTGTTTTTTTTTCCTCAAAGATCACCCTTCCGGAGCCTTCCAGCCTTCAGCTCAATCTGGGCAGATTGCTTTCTGTCTTTCTGTAAAACTGACTTAATGTAGAGTCTTGCTTCGCCATTATCCTGAAATGACCTCTCTCCCACATTTCCTGGATTCTTTATTTGCTTTCTTGGGTTAGTCTTTTGTTTTAGAGAAACACCACTTCATAGCCCAGTGTCAAAGGGATCTTTGGAGATAATTTTTTTTTTTTAAATCGTGATAAGAACACGCAATGTGACATCTACTCTCTTAAATTTTTCAGTGTGTAGCACTGTGCTTTAACTAGAGCAGATCTCTAGAACTTAATCATCTTGTATAACTGAAACTTTATACCCAACGCATAGCAACTCCCCAGTCCCCCTTCCCTCCGCCCCTGGAAGCTACCTCTCTACTTTCTGCTTCTTTGTGTCTAATTATTTTAGACACCTCATGTAAGTGAAATCATGCAGTATTTTCCTTCCGTGACTGGCTTATTTCACTTAACATAATGTTCGCAAAGTTTATCCATGTTGTCGTATATGGCAGGATTTCCCTTTTTAAGGCTGAATATTTCATTGTATGTATATCCCACAGGGAAATGCAAACCACAATGAGATTTCACCTCTCACCTGTTGTCAGTTCAGGCTGCTATTTTAAAGGACAGTAGAGTGGGTGGCTTATAAACAACATAAATTTATTTCTCACAGATCTGGAAGCTGGGAAGTCCAGAATCAAGGTTCTGACAGATCTGGAGTCAGGTGAGAGCCCACTTTCTGGTTTGCAGGCAGAGAGAGAGAGATCCTATGTCTCCTCCCCTTTTTACAAAGACACTAATTTCATTCATGAGGGCTATACCCTGACGATCTAATTACCTCCCAAAGACCCCCACCTTCAAATACCATCACACTGCTGATTCAGGTTTCAACATACGAATTCTGGGGAGACACAAACGTTCAGTCCATAAAAGATAGCTATTATAAAAAAAAAAAAAAGATAAACATTGGTGAGAATGTAGAGAAATTGGAACCCTTGCACACTGTTGATGGGAAAGTAAAATGTTGCAGTCACGATGGAAAACAGTACAGAGGTTCCTCAGAAACTTAAAATTAGAAATACCTTATGATACAGCAATCTCATTTCTAAGTATTTATCCAAAAGAATTGAAATCAGGATCTGGAAGAGATATTTGCACTCCCATATTCATTGCAGCAGTGTTCACAATAGCCAAGATGTAGGAACAACCTAAATGTCCATCGGTGGAGAACTGATAAAAGGTGGAGATAAATTTTTCGAGACTTTTCACATCTTTATTGTACGTTATTCATGCTGAGCTGATAGTCAGGGCACAGACTGTTAGCTGGTCCTTCACTATAGTTTGGCTTCCGGTTTATTTTTTGAGAAGCTTGATGCCATTATGATCGTCATTCCTTCCTCTGGATATGACCTGATTTGTCTTGTACTCCTTTCCTTCCTCCTCCTTTTTATCCTTCTCAAAATTTTTAAGATTTTCTCTGAGTCCCCAAATTTCACAATGATGTTCGTGGTATGGATCTTTCTAACGTGCCCTCAATGGGCCCTTTTAATTTGGAAATGAATATTATTTATTAATAGCTATAGTCTTTCTTAGATAATTTCCTCCCATCAATTTTCTCTGTGGTTTTGTTTTTTTGTTTTTGTTTTTGTTTTTAACCCCAACTAGCGAGATAACTTCTTTCCTTCCATTTTTTTCCTGTTCTTTCTGTTTGGAACTTTCTATTAGTTCCCAGTCTGGTCATTTAATTTTCTTATCTCTTCTCTCATATTTTGCAACCATTTACTTTTTATTATACGTCGTAAGTTTATTCAACCTTATTTTCCAAAGCTTGTGTTGGCTACTTTATTTTGCTTTTTAGTTAGCAAAAGCTCTTCTTGTTCTCTGAATGTTCCTTTTTTAAACAGAATATTGTTCTTTCACCATATATTTTTATATATTTATGAAGGTATTATTTGGAGAAGATTTGTTTTTAAGTGTGCCTCAAAGGCTTGCACTGTCTTTCCTTCCTCTGAGTTCCATTTTTCTGTGTTGTTGTTGTTGTTGTTTTAATTACGGTCTCTATTTTCACCTGAGAGGGTTTCGTCTAATTATCCATTCCTATGTCTTCTCAATAGTGAGCTTCATTATAGGTGCAGATTTGGTGGTTCCCTTCGGGAACCTCTAACAGTATCTTTAGATCTTTTTTCCTCAGAAAGTTTCCCCAAGGACAAAGCATCCAGACTCCTGCCAGGAGAGTATAACCCTGACTACCCCCATTCCAGGAGCTCCAAGAGCTGCTTCAGGAAAACAAGCTGGGATAGAAATGGACGGTATGTAAACCTTCACTTAATCCTGGTTTCTGTGTGATGTCCCCCTCTTCTGCTATGCCTGGGGTGTGTGTGTGTGTGTGTGTGTGTGTGTGTGTGTGTTTTAAAGGAGGTGCAGCTCACAGTGGCCCATGTGGGGATCGAACCAGCAACCTTGGTGTTATCAGCACCACGCTCTAACCAACTGAGCTAAGCAGCCACCCGGCCTGGTATTCTTGAATCCAGGGCTTCTGTCACCTCTGCTGAGAATGAGCTTTCAGAGTCTAGAGGTTACTGGAGAGGTAGGAACCTGGATGCTTAAGTTACGGAAGTGGATTTGGGGCTCTTTATTCAGACTGGTGCCCTCAATTTGGAAATCTTTCCAAAGTTCTGCAGCTTACTTTTTTATGGTCCTTCCTGCCTAAAAACATTGAATTTTCAACTTTCTCTAAACTGCAGAGTCATTTAGTACTGGTCTATTCACTTTCCAGCTTCCAACTTTTGTTCTTATCTTTTTGTTTCTCCTGTAGATTAATGCTTATTATTATTACTATTATTATTATTATTATTCCTTTCTTATTACCTTAGTAGAATTTCAGGGAAAAAGCCTCATGTGTAAGCAGAACCTCCTGATTGGCTAGAAATTTCCCTTTATTTGTAGTTTCATCGGCCTCCTAAATGTGAAGGATTTTAAAGCATAAAAGAATATTTTTATTACCTTTTTTAGCACCTACACTGGAAAGTTAGATTTTTCTCTTTATTTCTATAAAACTTTCAGGGATTCTGGGATTTTCATGATAACTAATGTGAAAGAGACAAAGCTGGGAGAACTCTACTCCCCAAACTAAATTTCGCTGTAACACCTGCTCTCCCATGCACATCCATCCCTGGGCATGTCCACAATATATTCACGCCAACCCTCCAACTCCCCAGCTTTACCCCCTTTGAGTGGACAGAGGTAGAGCAGGCGAAGGCCTGCAGGGAGGCATTTTGGATGTGGCAGGTGTGGTGGCCCTGCCTAGCCCATTCAACCTCTTCCTTCGCCTCCTGCCCAGGCCTGGTCTCTCACCAGGAGGGACTTAAGAAACCCCAGCTCAGCATCAAGCCTGTCTTCCTGTAACTTGTCCCACTCGATCCCTGTTCCCAGACGTGAGAAAAGGAATTCCGCCCAGGCCCTTCCTCACATGCTACCAACTGAGTCCCCGTCCCCTCCTGATAATCAGCCTCATGTCCCTGGCCATGGAAAACTAGACCAAGGCTGGTATTTAGAAACATTGTTTGGGTGAAAGCTTTCTTCTCAGTTGTAAGCTTCATGCCTCAGAAGCCACAGAGCAGCCTGCCCCCAGTACCTGCCCACTCACCAACTGGTCAGCTTCCAGGTCGTACTTCCTCTTGGGCGGCCCCTCCTTAGCGGTTAACCTGCCCATGTGTTAGGATGCCGTCTCCACCCAAACTTCCCTAAGCAACCTGCTAATGCATGAAATTTCCTCTTCAGAACTACAGTCCTTGACATGAGCCACTTCAACCGTTGTTTGAAGGAACTCATCTAATGTTTTCCTGAAGGTAACATTTTACAGGGGGAAGGGGACCGTTCAGGGGCTTCAGGATTTAAAGAGGGGCAAATGGAAGCCGAAGACTCCCCCGTTCTCCGCCTCGTAGTTTTCTTTGAGGCCAGGCCTGCCCAGCCCTCCTCCTTCACTGCCCTCCTTTAATGATCAACCCACAGTAAGTTTGGCCTGATTCCTGTGGTCGCCCTTCTGTATTTTATAATCTCTTAGCTTGTGGTTTACTCCGATTTCTCCACAGACATCTCAATTTTAGAGTTTAATGCCCTTGAAAGAGGAGTGTCCAGTTTACTTGCTGTTTATATTTCCTATCCCAGGATAGTTCTGGAATTGTCAATCCAGTTTTCCAACCCATGGTTCAGAGGTCACTCCGTCAAATATTCTACAAAGACCGACCCGTAAGGGTAAGCCAAGCTACATTGCCATCCTTCACTCCGGAGTGGCAGTGGGAGGTTTCTCGCTTCCATTATGTCAGAAAGATGATATTGTTTGCTTCACATGAACAACTGTAAGCCTCGCTTTTTAAATGGGTAGCATAATGCCTACCTCACAGGAAGTTGTGAGGAGTCAAAGAGAAGATGCCGTCGAAATGCCCAGCACATGCCTGGCACACATTTGATGAGCAGTAGGTGTGAATTCACCGACATAATGTCCCAGAGCCAGAAAGCAAGAGGGGGCAGTGGGGAAAGCCACTGGGGGTTCCTCCAGAGGGGTGGAAGGGAGTGGAGGAGGGCACCCAGTGCTGTGGAGGGTGAAGAGTGTTTACTCCAAGCAACATCCACCCGTCCATTTCCATCAGCCCAAATTCCAAAGCCTGTAAAAGCATTAAGGGACCATCTGCCTGGAGCCACGCCGGAGCTTCCTGACCTAAACAGAAGGCTCTCTGGCCCTGCAGGAGCACAGAGCTGGGGTGGCCATATTTCAGCAGGCCTCCCGACCTCTGAGTAAATAAATGTGTGGAACAGATACCATAAACATTTTCTCCCAGCCTGAAATCAGATTCCTCAGCCCCTGTGTGCTGGGCAGACTGTAATTACAGGATATGTTAAATTTTCTTTATAGCTAGTCCTAATGGCTGTGAAGTGACCACACCAGCCCGTACAGCACCCCACTCTGGTCTGCTACCATGGGTAATGAAAACCAGATGTTTGTCTGAAGTTAATCATCAATACAGCTCTCGCCCCAAGTCAAGTAGGGCTCACCATTTGCTTGGAGAAGCCATGTAAAGTGGTGATAAGCTGGGGTGACCTGCAACCTGCTGTTGGGGCTGCCACTCCAGAGTGAGATAAGCCATTTGACACTGGGGAGAGGTGACTGGGGAGAGAAATAAGCAACTGACAAAAACCAAAACTTTACCCAGCATATAATGTGTCTTTGGGTGTCAGAGCCCTCCCCTGAGATGCCATAGGAAGACTTTTGGAGATAGCAATATGGACAGTTATGGACTCTTTGTTCAGAATCTACAGATACTTAGCTTGTAGACTAGAATCCCTTGGAATTCCTGAGCAAAATCTCTTCCATTTACAGGCGGATTCCCTCCCTTGCTTAGAGATATTCACACAATATATAAATCAATGAATTTTCATTATTCCTGTTGGTACCTAACGCTGTAAATCTCAGAGTTAGAACTGATAAATGTAGGCATCAATAGTTATAGTTATTCTAAGGAAGCATCAACACAAGCATTCTGATGGAAGGTATAAGGTCGGACCCCAGAATCTGCATTTTTGATGAGATCCTCAGGTAATTCTAAAACAGAGACACATTTTTTAGAAAGTGTTTTCAAGAACCATTTTTTCTTTTCACTTCTGCCAAACTAGTTTAGAGACGCAGAGGGAAGAAATGTGTATTTCTCTCCACCAGTCTCACAACCATACAGATTCTAGGAGGTATCAACTCTCTGTCTGGGCTACATCCTCTAAGCATGAGCACAGCCTCCATATGCTGCTCTAGGAAAAGGGTCAGATACTTTCTAATGCAATTGTTTTAAAGGGGGTCAGGGATTTTTATGAGGGAGGGCTGGGTGTTCTTGAAAATTAAATGTAATCAAAAAGTCCTATGTTTTCAAAAGCTCAACTCACAAACTCCTCTACAAAATATCTGTTCATTCTGAAGAACTCACTTGTTTTCTCTCATTTCCACCTCAAATTTTCAACTGTCATACTCAATTACTTTCAATTACTAAATATATTTGCTTTGCTTGATATAATATTTACTGTTACATTTGATGGACAACCTCTTTTTTTATAAGTGTCTTGATTTGATCGAGTAAAGTATTAGACATTGGTGGAAGGATATGCAAGCCAAAATATGATTCTTACTCTTACATCCAGACAGTCCAGGAAATTCTCAGTTGAGTACTGATCTCTAAATATTCTTCTAATTTGAAATATTACATTCAATATAAGTACGTTCCTTTATAATCATAGTTCAGGGAATTACAAGTGCCACGTCCCTAAAGAGCCAACCCAGTATCAGGATCTAAAAATACTTTTTGTTTTTCTGAATATTATAATAAAATATAAATGTAAGAAATTCAAACAATACAAAAAATGAATTAAGTAGAAAGTGAAAGTTGACCACAAAATGGGAGTTAGATTTGGAGTCAGAATCACAAGTATTTGTTACACATATTATTTGGTTAAAAAAAAAAAAAAAAAAAGATTTTGCATCTTAATCAAAAATTTTACTGCCACCATCAAAATGGCTAATTTGTATCCCATCTTACTCCCAATGTCCTGTTAACACAATAAATCCAGCTAGGTTCAAGTACTTCTTTTTTTTAAAGACTATTGTTTAAGTAGTTTGAGGTTCACAGCAAAATCGAAAGGTTCAGAGATTTCCCAGATATTCCTTGCTCCCACATATACTCATACAGAGCCTTCCCCACGATCAACGTCACTCACCTGAGTCAAGTACTTCTTAACAATAGCATAATACAATTTATAGAGTACCTACCACAAAATTACATTTATTATGCACACTAACCAAGGTAAGCATTATTATACCCTTTCTACCCGTGTGTAAAGTGGCTCAATGACCTTCAGTAACATCCCCCAGATCATGTAGCTAGAAAGTGCCTGAGATGCCATTCAAAACCTAAGTTATCGGACTCAAAAGTTCTTTGGTTTCCTAAACATCACTATAAAGACCATCCCCGACATCTTAAAACTTTATTCCGCTGGAATGTGGTACAGACAGGGTCCTTTACAGCAGGACACTTAGCTATCCATTTCAACAGAAGAGGTACAAGACACCCCATGTCTGGAGTGGTGTTTTGCGGGGTCATAACAAGTAAAGCAGTCCCTCTGACATTGCTGCGAAGGATTCCATCCCACTCTCTCCAGAGGGAACTGTTGGGTGTTTCCAGGTCTGTAGACATAGTTCTAGTCTTGTTTGTGTCTTCAGTGTTGAGTTTGAAATGATTTGAATTCCCAGATCATTAGGAACACCTGCATTCCACTGAAATGCAAACACTAATCAAAACCAAATGTAAGAGATGCTGGGGCTGTGTGTCATCTGTATCATCCACACTCCGCTCCTTTCCCTCAAGAGGGATGATTGAGACTTGATTACAAGTTCTTTTTGATGATGCTGCTAAAAACTGTTGGAAAAACATCATCCCCTCTTTTCACAGGATGGATTATATTGGGCAACATGAAGTCATGATTACACTGTACTAATTTTAGCTAAGTCAGAGGTCTTCATGAGAGCCTTGCTCATGCCGCTCAACCACTGCTGATTGAGTCAAAGTTCACGCAACTTTGGACAAAAGGAAAACAGTCAACAACCTCTTGTGTCTGTGAATGAGCTGCTGCTGCATTAAAAGTAAAATCAAGCCTGAGGCAAAGAGTCCAGTTCATTTCTATCCCACAAGTCCTGCGGCCTCTCTTGGGGTGTCCCCACACCATCCCACTATCTGTTGGCTTTTCAGTAACACAGGCAAGATGGACAAAGGTGCAGCCATTTACGGTTTCCCAATCCCTTCGACAAAGTGCCTGGTTTCAAGGGCCCGTGATGGTCTTGGTTGCTCCCAAATTGAAGTGGGTCTTGTTATTCCTCCTCTATGATCTGTTTTGAATTACCTTGTAATCCTGGAAAATGTGTTGTAATGTTCCAAGAGAGCAATGCCCCCAGAGCTCTTTTAAAGTCTCAGTAATAGTTGGATCGTTTGGGGGTTGGTTTTAGTCGGTTGTTTGTTTTTTCCATTTGCTATTTACTGAAGCCTCAGAGAAGTTTCAAATGAGGTTCTGACCTACTCTGTTTCTTACTCTTCCGAGTCTTACTCTTAATTGATTGGCTGTAGGGTAAAGAGACTTGAGTTACGGTAGTTTTCATTTTATCATAGCCTCCACCTCTGGCCTTCAAGTATAGGCAGATACTTGAAGATATTGGAGATATTGGAGATACTTCGGAGATATTGCTGGTTCAGTTCCAGACAGCCGCAATAGTCAGTCGCACAAACGTTTTGGTTTCCCCGTGCATATAAAAGTTATGTCTATGCCATAGGGTAGTCTATTAAGTGTACAATAGCATTATGTTTAAAAAATAACCAATGTACTGCACATACATTAATTGAAAAAGACTTTATTGCTAAAAATTTCTACTCATCATCTGAGACTTCAGGTGTAATCTTTTTGCTGGTGGAGGGTCTTGCCGCAATGTTGATGGCTGCTATCATTAGAATCAGTTTCTGAAGGCTTGGTGGCTGTTGCAATTTCTCAAAATAAAACAATGAAGCTTTGCTGCATTGATTGTTTCTTTTATAAACAATTTCTCTGTAGCACGTGATGCTGTGTGATAGCATTTTGCCCCCACTAGAACTTGTTTCAAATTGGAGTCAATCCTCTCAAACCCTACTTTTTCAACTAAGTTGATGTAATAATCTAAATCTTTTGTTGTCGTCTCAAAACTATTTATCAGGAGTAGATTCCATCTCAAGAAACCACTTTCTTTGCTCACCCATAAGAAGCAACTCCTGTTAAAGTTTTATCATGAGGCTACAGTAATTCGGTCACATCTTCAGGCTCTAACTTCTAATTCTAGTTCTCTTGCTATTTCAACAACATCTGCAATTACTTCCTCCACTGACGTCTTGAACCCTCAACGTCATCTATGAGGGTTGGAATCACCTTCTTCCAAACTCCTGTTAATGTCAATATTTTTACCTCTTCCCATGAATCATGAATGTCCTTGATGGCATCTAGAATGGTGACTACTTTCCAGAATGTTTTTAATTGACTTTGCCCAGATCCATCAGAGAAAGCACCATCTATCGCAGCGATAGCCTTACAAAATGCATTTCTTAAATAATAAGACTTGAAAGTTGAAATTACTCGTTGGTCCATGGGCTGCAGATCAATATTGTGTTAGCAGGCATGAAAACAACATCAATCTCATTGTATATCTCCATCAGAGGTCTTGGTGACTAGATGCATTGTCAGTGCGCAGTAATATTTAGAAAGGAACCTTTTTTTCTGAGTAATAGGTCTCAACAGTGTGAGCTGAAAGTATTCAGTATATTGTAAATAGATTTGCGGGCATCCAGATTTTGTTGGTCCATTTATAGAGCACAGGCAGGGTAGATTTAGCACAATTCCTAAGGGCCCTAGAATTTTCAGAATAGTAAATGAGCATTGGCTTCAACTTAAAGTCCCCAGCTGCATTAGCCCCCAACAAGAGAGTCAGCCTGTCCTTTGAAACTTGGAAGCCGGGCATTGATATCTCCTCTCTAAAAGGAGGACTATGAAAGTTGTAGATGGCATCTTCTTTCAATATAAGGTTGTCTTTTCTGCATTGAAAATCTGTTGTGTAGTGTAGTCACATTCATTAATTATCTTAGCTAGATCTTCTGGATAACTTGCTATAGCTTTTACAGCAGCACTTGCTGCTTCACTTTGCACTTTTATCTTATGCAGATAGCTTCTTTCCTTAAACCTCGTGAACCAATCTCTGCTACCTTTAAACTTTTCTTCTTTGGCTTCCTCACCTCTCACAGCCTTCGTAGAATTGAAGAGAGTTGGAGTAGGCTTTGGTTTAAGGGAATGTTGTGGCTGGTTTGATCTTCTCTCCAGACCACTGAAACTTTCTCCATATCAGCAATAAGGCTGTTTCACTTTCTTATTAGTGTGTTCACTGGAGTAATATTTAATTTCTTTTAAGAACTTTTCCTTTGCATTCACAACTTGGCTGTTTGGAGCAAGAGGCCTAACTTTTGAGCTGTTTCAGCTTTCCATATGCCTTCTTCACTAAGCTTAATCATTTCTTGCTTTTGATTTAAAGTGAGAGATGTGTGACTCTTTCTTTCTCTTGAACACTTGGAGGTCATTGTAGTGTTAAAAACTGGTCTAATTTTAATATTATTATCTCTCAGGGAATAGGGAGGCTCAAAAAGAGGGAGAGAGACAGCAGAACGGCGGTCAATGGAGCAGTCATAATGTACATAACACTTATCGATTAAGTTCACTGTCATATGGTTTGTGGCACCTCAAAACAATTACAACAATAACATCAAAGATCACTAATCACAGATCACCATAACAAATGTAATAATAAAAATTTTTGAAATATTGCAAGAATTACCAAAATGTGACGCAGAGACACGAAGTGAGAAAATGCTGTTGGAAAAAGGGCACCAACAGACTTCCTCAACACAGGATTGCCACAAACCTTCAATTTGTAAATAATACAATATTTGTGAAGTACAATAAAGAAGAGCACAGTAAAACAAGGTATGCCTATAACTTATGAACATCAGTTAAGGTACAACATGATAAGGTACTGAACTATTCTACAGGTATTTCATTTGTCCTGGAGGCGTTTGATCCAATGGAAGAATGGGAGCCCAGAGTTTCATCTTTCCTCCCCACTGACAAGAATCACATTTTCATTTCTTTCAATTTTTTAGATCTCCTGAAAGTTAAGAGAACACCAGTGACTGGTGTGAAACCAGGATTTGTGTTAGTTGAGAGACCCAGAGATTAAGACTGAATTCAAGTCTCAGCTTTGCCACTTACGGTGGATCTGAGACCTTAGCCAATGTCCCTTAACTGCTTTGATCTTCTGTTTCTTCATCTCTAAAATGGGAGTGATTATAATAACTACTCAGGGTTTGTATGAAGTGCAAATAAATGAATTGACACGAAGCTTCTTTGTACAATGCTAAACCAATGCTACCTGTGAGGGTGAGAGGAGCCTTTAAAAGCTTGATTTTAGCATCACCTGTCAAGGTTAGCAAGGAAGTAGCATTATCAGCTTTATCTTAGAGACATAAATTAAGAGCAGAATAGCTCATAAAATTCCGTGTGTTATTTCAGCCAATCTGTAGCAGCTCCTGCTAAGAAGTGAATCTAAAAATTTAGAGCCAGTCCTTTAGGCCACAACTATCATGTGTATGTATAGCACCTACTATACACCCATATCTAGACTAGATTGTCTATCAGAGACACTGGAAAAAGAAACAGCCCCAGATATCAAGAGTTTCCTATCTTGTTAAACTCAGCCGAGCTAGCCCAGTCTACCAGCCCTTACTGGAACATATTCATCTCTGCCAAGGTGAACAGGAGAGACATCCCTGCTCTATACAAATTTGACATCTGAATCATTTCATGGCCGCCCTACCTTTGAAAATGGTGGAGGAGTGTTATTATAAGGCTAGTGATAAGAGGGGGGCAGGAATCTCGCTGGAATTGAGGAAACAGGCTTCACCAAAAGTAGACCACGAGGTCAGTCATCATCTCAGGAGATCTGAGGACAGGATTATGACATGTTCTTCAGCACTGGAGATCGGTGGGTCTGTTGCTTAGTGAGGTACTATCAGTGTGACTCAGCTACTCTCTCAGTCCCTGCCTCTCATCATGTGACTATCTGACTGGCCCTGTCCATCCCAATAAACACTCAAGAGGGAAAATCTGAATGGTCATTGTAATTGCCAGGACCCACATTTGGGAAGAGTTCCTCCACCCACATTACCTCAAAGGACTCTGACCACCTGGATCAATGCCCACTCATGTTTCAATTAAGCGGAACCAGAGGGTCACTTGGCATGGAATGCCCTGACTAAGGAAAAGTCCAGATCTGCTTCCCTCACCAAAGACTGTGGATGAGTTTGTTTGCTCCAGAAGAAGCTGTCAGCCTGGCAAACATCATAATGGTCCTCTTTTTAAAATGACTTCCCTCCCTTTCTCTCCCCACTGTCTTACTCCCCATGTTTAAAAAAACATCGAGAGTCAGAAAATCAGTCCACTGGACTGGAATAACTGGGGGACAGTTCCTAAAAGAGGTGGGCAGGGAACTGAACCTTGAAGGATGGGGTGACACTAGATAAACCAAGAATATGGAGACATTTCAGGTAGACCAAACTGGTTAAACAATGACAGGACTCCCAAAATGAGTGTCTGGGTAAGCATGTAACTCCCTTAAGTGTAATGACTTGGATTCACTGCCTCTTCTTTCAAGTTGGAAATAAAATAGCAAAGGGAAAAAAATGACCAATTTTTATTCCGGAAAGGTGTTACTTTCTCTATTGTTAGATATTGGTATATGTGTGTTAATAAAGCTGAGGGTCTTTCCGTAGACTCTTCCACTCCAAATTATATGTTCTTCATTCTAATGGTGACTTTGTTCCCTTCCTAGGGCTTAGCCTGCTGCTGGTATAGCTCCTAGGAATAATAATAGCAAATAATAATAGCAACATTTGACAGACAACCTTAGTACGAGGTACTACGTTAAGTTCTTTATGTGTACCATCTCATGTAATCTTCATTATACAATGTGTGTTTAAAAAGGGGACTCTACAAAGTTAATCCTTAACAAGAGGAGGAAGACTTCCCCAAGGAAGTAATATTTAAACTGGATTTTCAAATATGGCATAGGAGTTCTCTTGGTAATCAAGTCTGGGAAAGACATTCCAGGCAGTGGGAATGGCATCAAAGAGATAGGAACAATTATGGGATGTTCCAGAAAAAGCAAGTGGTTCACCAAGGTTAGATGATAGGGTCCATGTGGGGTAGAGCTGGGCGAAACAGGCTGGAAGAAGCCAAACCGTGGGGAGCTTTGTATGCAGTGATTGTATCAAAATGCAATGGAATCTATTGAAGTGTTTAACAGATCTGCGTTTTAGAAAGATGATTTGGAGGCAGTGTGGAGTATGGATCGATGGAGCAAAGTGGCAGGAGGTACGGGTGACCAGCTAGGAGGCCATCACTATAGTTGTCCACTGAGAGATGACAAAGAACAGACAGAACTGAGCCAGTGGTGCAGACAGAGGACCAGACTCAGTCAAAAAGCTGCGTTAAGCATAAGATAAGAGTCCCAGCCCTCCAGAGCTAAGAGCCAAAGGAAAGGAAAAGCTAACAAACCAATGCCAATGGTACCCGGCTGTAGATATGTGAGGCCAAGTGGACAGTAGACATGGTGGGTGCTGGGCAGCTTCAGAAGAGAAGGCTTCCAGCCTGGGGACTCCAGCAAAGCTTGCAGAAGGAGTGGTATTTGAGCATCATACCGGCAAATGAGTAAGATTTTCATAGAAATATTGTGAAGAGCATTCCAGGATGGAACAGCAAAAGCAAGGGTTTTAAGATTGGAAAGGATGAGTCTGATTGGAAAGATGGCACAATAGAATTGGCACACACACACTCAGAAGCCAGGTTCACCATGCTGCCCCAGCCATCAGACTCCTTGAGTAGGATCCTGTCAGCTCTCCCACTCAGTCTGGTAGACCCTCAATGATAACTCCTTCCTGGCAGGGGTAGAAGAAATGATACACCATCTTTATCACAGGAAACCACATGTAATGGTCTGGACATGACCAAGGGCCTCAAATAGCATCCCTGCAACACCTGCCCAGAGCATGGCAGTGGGACGGACATGTCATCAAAAAGAGTTTCTACTACAAATCTGTTGGGCTTTCTATGGGGTTCCGCACTCCCTTTCCTAGTTTCTTTTGGGCAAGTCCCTGCCATGCAGTCAGCACTTTGTTGTTCTGTCTGCTTCTCAGACTGTTTCAAGAATGAGTCTCCCATCCGCACCAGAAAACAAACAGCAAGTCAGGGACTGGCAGTTGCTGTGACTTAAGTCTCCATCTCAGAGGCAGCTCGGGGTTCCCTATGCTCCCCCACCTGGAGCATGAGGGCTGCCTGTGCCCCGCTTCCTCCCATCTCTCTTCATTCACAGGCAGCCCAGAAAGCTGTGTAGCAGTAAATGAAGCATTTATCCTTTAATTCTCAGATGTATGTGATCTGAAAATAAAAACTAAGAAAAAAATATCCTGAGGACGTCAAAGGGAGGGAAATGTGGACAACAGATGCTGCTACTTGTTTTTGTCCCCGTTTTATCTTTCAAAAATACATAAAACATGAATAACAAGGGAGAAACAGTTCCAGCTTTTGGTAAAATCAAAAAGGGGGTATTTTATAGTTTGGGTGGAACTTCTTACATTTTATGTTGTTGTGCTACTCAATACACTTCATTAAATCATAAAATTCTAGAGAAGGAATAGAACTTGAGAGGTGACTTATTTGGTCCAATTCCTGGTCTTGAAGCTCGTGAATGAGCGCCCAGGCTAGAAAAAGCCCGTTTCTTTCATATTATGTTTAGAAATCCCCCTCCCTGCCATACTAGCCTCATTGTCCCATTTGCAGAGTCCAAATTTTTTCACAGGTACAAATATTTATTCCTTCAGTTTATTCACTTACTGAGCACCTACCAAATGACAGGTGCCCTGTTAGGTAGCAGAGATGCAAAAACATGACTCCTGAGTTTCATTTGCATGACTCATGGTACAGGAGAGTGCAGAATACTGTAAGAGAGTTACCCAGAAGATACCTGAAGGGCATGAAGGGAGGGTGGGCTGAGGAGAGAGGAGTGACACCAGATTGAGGATGGCATTTGATATTGGATGTATATCATTTTAGCTTAAGCAATAGAACTATGTCATCATTACAATATTTGTGTATCGTTCTTTAGTTTTAAAAGAATGTTCACAACCATCTCCTCATTCATTTTCAACAGCCACCATGTGGGGTAGGTCTTATTATTAGGCCTGATTGATATACATAAGGAAATGGAGGCTTGAGTTTTCAAAAATAGTAATCTGACTCAATTGAAAGTCAGATTGGAGTCTTGGGACATTAAGTGTCTTGCTCTCTTCTCTCCCTGCCACTGCGTTTCTATTATCATTTCAAAAAAAACGAAATAAACTAATATTATGGAGCATCTCTGGTGTCAGGTACTGTGGTATGTTTAGTGTGAGGGGGAGGGAGGCAGTGGTACAAAGACGAGTAAACCTTCTAGAAGCTTATAATCTGTGAGAAGAAGAGATTATTAACTACTTAATCATGTATAAAGAAAAGGCTTTCTTTGCAAACAAATAAACAAACGAACAAAAAACTGTGTGCACCCAATAAGTAAAACAATACTTGGTACAGGAGTCCAGGGAGGGAGACAGCACGACAGTGTGCGCTAACAGGTGGTGTCCCGAGAAGCATGGGCTTGGTCTGAACTTCACAGATAGTAAGCAAGACCTTGCTGTTCAAGAGTAAAGATCACATGAGAAAAGAAAAATATTAATTTTCTACGGTAGTGGTTAGAGCACGGGTTGTAGAGTCGGTCAGAGGTGGGTTTGAGTCCCAGTCCTGTCCCTGTTTGGTGACTTTGGGTAATTCACTTAAACTGTCCAGACCAGGTAAGCATCACATGAGATCATGTACAGAAAACATTTCTCTCAGTGCCCAGAATACCTGAATGGTGGGGATGGCGGTGGTGACATCACTGTTGACATCGTCACCATCAACTCCCACTCTCTCAGACAACCCAGAGAGGGTCCCTCAGGCCCCACCCCAACACTGCTCCCTGCCACTCTCCCAGGTGCTAACCCACAAGCCTCTTGAGAAGACACGGCTCTCCACCCACCTTCTCTCCTTAATTCACACTTCGTGCCTGCCTCTCACACAACCACCATTGCCATGAAACCACCTTTCCTTCAGGACCTCCCTGTTTTCTGGGACTTTCTGTGGAATTTACACCCCTGGAAGGGACAGGCCTTCTTCCCGAGGACCTGGACAGGGCCCACCACAATGCCCAGCGGTGCCCCCACAGGGAGGAGTCAGAGGTGCCCTCATGCTTGTCAGCTCTCCCCTGGACACTGTCTCTGGGTCTGCTCTGAGTTGCTGCATATCTCTGGGCTGCATTATTAGCAGTCAGAGCTGTGGGCGCCCCAGCTGCCATGAAGGGGACACGTAAAGGGAAAACGTGAAGCCCAGAATGAAGACTGCAGCTGACCTCTGAAGGAGCCAGTGTTTCTATTTAGAGCCCTACAGCCTCTCCAGCAACCTCCACACACCACCCTCCTCCCCCAACTCATGCTCCCTCAACCTCCTCCTACCCTCCAATGACTTGTCATACACCCCCCTGAAGGAAAGGGCAGACGGTGTGCCAAAATGGGCCTCGGATGGGAGTCAGGACCCTGGGATCCAGGCTGCATTCTGCTAATGATGAGCTGTGGGAACTTGGGCAAAGCACTGAATTTCTGTGAGCCTTTGTTTGAAAATGACTAGACCAGCAGTCCCTCCAGCTCTAACCCTTAGTGATTCTGTTGCTGTTGTCATTTCTCAGCACATATTTATATACATACACACAACACACATCCATAGACACATTCACATAGTCATTCATACAAACCCACACACGCACACAATCACTCACCGTTAAACTACATTCTTTTCAACTTCCATAACAGTTAACCAACCATCAGCTTGATGTTAAGAGCAAAAGATTTTTGCATTAATACTATAGAAAAAGGTCACTTTCCATAAAATACACAATCTACTTCAAAACAATAAGAAAAAAATGCAAGCTGTGAAAATAAAAATGTGTAGAAAGTATAAATAGATAATTCTCATAGAAGCGTAAATAGTAAACATAATTTGGAAATATGTTTTCTTTTATGGGTAAAAAATATAAATGTCAATTAAAGCAACATTGACATATTAAGACATAGTATAAATTCTTATGAACCAAAACAGACACATTTGCATCAGGAACAGACAGATCAATGGGACAGAATAGAGAACTCAGAAAAACCACTGTGTGTGTGGGTATGTGGGTATATGAGTGGGTGGTGTATATGAATGGGTGGGTACTTGACACATGATAAAGTTAACAACAAAAACCAATGAGGAAAAACAGATTATTCAGTAGAGGGTTCTGGAGAAATCACTTCCCTTATGGAGACATACAGGACATGGACAGGTATACGTAGTCAATTCACAAAAGCAGCAACACAAGTGTCTAACAAACATTTGAAGAAATGCTCAAACTTACCAATAATTAGAGAAATCAAATGAAAACAACAATGAGATGCAAAGTGGTAACTTGTACAGTCATCAGAAAGCAAAAAGAGCAGATGAGAGAATAAACTGGAACGGCCATTCTAGAAAGAGTTCGCCCACTGTTTAGCAAAACGAAATGTTTATCTTTCTGACCCACTGAATTCACTCCTCGGTACAAATCCCAGGGAAGGTCTCACGCAGGTCCATTGGTGTGCATGTACAATAACTGTGACACCATTTAGAGTTGCAGGTAGTTGGAGACAAACTAGTTTTTGATGTCTAGGAGATTGAGTATATTATGTACAAGAAATCATGCTATGGCATACTATGCAGGAATAAACTGAAAAGCAAGGATAAATCTCAAAAATATATGTAAAGCAAGAAGCAAAATGAGATTTATAATGCAATGCCATTAATGTAAAAAAGAAAAAGACAACCTCCAACACACAATGCATACATAAAACCACAATAGATACTTGTTACAAGAACATAAATTGAAGGACACATGAGAGTGGTTTTCTACCAAGGGTACATCAGGATTCAGTCAAGAAAAATCGGAACTGCCAACCAGGAAGGGATTGAATGCAGAGAGTGAGGTGCTTTCGACACTGCTGGCAAGGCTAGAGGAGTGAAGGGCAGGGAAGACCACTGCTAGTTCCCAAGTTCACCACCAGACTTCGTAAAAAACAGGAAGTTGTGACTGTCACCCACAGGACTGAAGGAAATGCCAGTGATGGTTACAGCTGCATTAGCACTGAGAGAGGGGATTTATGGGAGAAGCTGCAAGATCTCACATCTGCCAAAGCCCACACATCTGCCTGCCACTACAGAGCAAGAATAATGGCTCTCTTATTCTAGTGAGGACATCTCTCATGAGTGAAATATAAACTGGAATCTTCTAAGATGGGAATATGGAACATGTCAACTTCTAGCTTAAGTATGCAGGAGAGCACACCTGAAAGGGAAGAGGTATGGGGCTGAATACCAACAAACATTCTTCTGGCTACTCAGGACCCATACACACCCTTCTATATTTAACTGCCAGATAATAGGATCAGCAACATGCTTTCTGCCTAACAGGATACAATTATCCTTTGTACAAATAAAGGGCTATTCCTCCTCTCCACAGGTGTGATGTCCTCATTGGAGCCGTCATCCAGTTGAATCACAATCCGCCTTCAACATCAGGTAATCAATCTAAAGATAATCTGCTTAATCACCAACAGCGTATCTTTATATAAAAGAGCAGGAGGAATGGAGAGGGGGAAATAGACATTCTGTATTGCTTAATAAGACAAATAAAAGCATAACACCTAGACCTGAGAAGAGAAAATAGGAATAGCTGCTCCAACCATTATTTCCTTTTTGTTTTTCTTTTCTTTTACATCACATGGCATTTAATGAAACTATAAGAGAATACTCTCATTTGCAGGGGTTATATTTTCAGTGGCATTCTATTAGGTAATTTTAAACATAATACTACAAATGCTAATTGCTACAGTGACCTCAAAGGCAACATCTTACCTCAGATTCAATGACTTCATTCTGCATCTTTATCTAAGTCTTAGGTCAAATGGCATAAAGCAGAAAATGACAACAAGCTATTCTTTTGTGTCACAGCCTCAATCAGGGAGACAAAATAGAGTTCATTGGGAGGTGAGCTAGACATACTCAAAAGCTGTCAGTTGTATGTGTTCGTTGACTTTGTCAGAAGATGCCTTGTTCTTTAATTAGTTTCAGGTATACAAAACAATCGTTAGACATTTCACCCCTCTCCAGTCATCATTTCTACAGCTGATTTCGAGGTCGAAGTTGGTGCTTTAACTCTTATTCCACTACCTGCTTCTGTTTCCTTGGTCCTGCAGCTACCAGTTCAGCTGCCCATGGTCCTTGATCCAGAACAGTGGCCCAAAACTTCATTCCTAAAAGGTCTTACCCATCAGTGGCCCTGCCTTTGATGGGCTGCTGGATCTTCCTTTACATTTTTCACTGACATGAAAGTACTAGCAGGCAACCCTAATTCCCTGGATTCCACATACTGTGTTTCCCTGAAAAGAAGACCTTATGTTAAGGTTTGCTCCAAAAGATGCATTAGTGCTTATGTTCAGGAGATGTCATCCTGAAAAATCATGCAAGGGCTTATTTTCCGGTTAGGTCTTATTTTCGGAGAAACACAGTATATAGGCTTTCTAGCTCTGTTTTCAAGCAGCAACCTTATTTGAGGATTGGTCACTTACTGTAGACAATATTGGAAGCCCCTTCTTTGTCTCTTGATTCAGTGACGTAAAGAAAACAAAATGGAGAACTTCCTTCTCATTGCAATGTCCCCCAAAGAAAGTTGTTTGCACTTGGGGACCAAGATCGCTAAACTAACAGAGCCCAAAGATGCAGGCATGTGAAACAAATTTTTGCAAGTAATCCATGATGAATAATGGTTAGTAGGAATAATGAAGCAAACAGCCATCCTTCCTTCTTCTCCTCTTAGCTCCTAGACAAGTGTATTCTAGCTGTGGGAGAACACACATCATGGATTGGTCACCAGTTCAAAGAATATCATGTATTTTATGACAGTTCTCCGCCCACACAAGCTGCGCCCTTCTGGCTGGCACCATAATTTAGTCTTTACCAAGTCATGCTACCATTCCATAAAACCAGATGCTTCTATGAAACGGAGTGCAAAATAAGACAAGTAAATCCTGTGGGCATGAAAGCACTACCACACTTTTCGTTGTAAAATTAGTTCCTTGGTGAGGCACAATATTGTACGGAATGCCATATGGTGAACAAGGCATTTTCCAAGTCCACAGCTGGTGAAGCTGGCGACAGCATTGCAGGCAGAAAAAGCAAAGTCATATCTGGGATACATGTCTTTTCCAATAAAGACAACATGCTGTACTCTTCCTTTTTTTCTTTTTTTTTTTAAAGATTTTATTGGGGAAGGGGAACAGGACTTTATTGGGGAACAGTCTGTACTCTTCTTGATGTAAGTGGGCCACTATAACCAACCCACCACCAGATGTCTGTCTAAGGAATAATGTCGTATCAGGTTTAGAGTTAGCTTCTGCTAATAGGTGGTTGGGGACCAGTAGTGTCACAAGCCTTAGTGAGGTAGGCCCATGTTGAGCCCACACATAACCTCTATTGCTACCAACTTGATTCATGCATCCATTGAACAAAACTGGAATGGCCAGGAAAAGAAGCTGAATGACATTCACAGAAAGGGTCATTTGTCCTCTTGAATTTTCTATACAGTAGGTACCCTTTATTGAGCTGTACAAAGGGAACAAGTATCCTCTCACTCTATCCCCAGTTTGGAGATCCATCCTCTCAAGTCCCTTGCCAAAAGACTAGGTGTCTGTTCGTGAATGGAATAGACTCATATCTGTAGACACCCTTCTATCAAGCCAGAGTAAGCCACAGATGCATCGCCTGATGTTATATCTATGAGGAAGATTTTTCTTACTTACTTGCTGTTACTTATCTTTCAGGACCAACACGGAGTGGGACCAGAAAGCTACAATAATCCATTTTCAGATGGTGCTAGCCTATAGTCAAGTCAAATTCAATTTTGCTTTCTCAATCAACTGATCTTGAATAATTTTCCCTGAGTTCATAGAAATGGATCTAGAGAGAGAGGAAAATGCAGCAGCAGTAGCTATTATGGCAAAGTGAGTCATCTGTTCATGCAATCTTTTTGTTGCTATAGTTACTTTGGGAACCCTCTCGGCTACTTCAAGTTGATTATATAGTCCTGTTGCATATGCCCAACGTTTTATGTAGGGGACCAGATAACACCAAGTTCATGTTGAGAAGCTCTAGTTACATGAGCACTGGTAATATCACGATCAGATGTGGAAACGTTCTTTATGACCCAGTAGCGAGACAAGACCTGTTTCTCAAAAGTACTATAGCATTTGTTGAAGGGTGTATAGCATTACACCAAAATCCTAGGCATCTATACTTAAGTTCTCTTACTGTGGCTTCTTTTATTGTGGCTTGCCTGAGACTCCACATAACCTCAGTCCCTACTGGACTTCAACTACCATTGGGTCTGCTGAATCGTAAAACCCAAGTGGAAGAGAAACTTGAACTGAAGTCTGAACTGGCTACAGAGCCGTCTCTTAGGCTGGAGCCCCTTAAAATTGACAGCCTTACAAGTTACTCTGTAAGTGGGTCACATGGAGTGCATTCAAATGTGGTATGTGTTATCTCTGAAATCCAAAGAGGTTCACCAAATATTGTGCCTTTTTCTTAGTGATAGGGGCACAAGGTGTAGAGAGTTTGCTATTTTAACTTTGGAGGGGATTTCTTGACATGTTCTAGATCACTGGACTCATAAACTTCAGCAAAAGTCACGCTCAGAATAGTCATGGGTTTATCTCCCACTCTCTGATTCATCAGGTATTGCATGAAACACCCGCCCCCATTCAATCACCAGGATTCCACCTACATAGAGGACAGGAGCGATACCCAGATGGGGACATAATCAATATCCCTTCAGACTAGATGATGACTGAGAGACCTCTACCAGTTAAAACAAATGGTTTCTGGAGGAAAAAGACAGAGACTTTGGAATGATGGAATAGAAGCACTTTTCCTTATTTCTCCCCCGAAGTACAACTAAAGATTGAGGACACTGTATATAAAAAATGCATAAGAAGATTTTGAAAGATGGAGAGAAGGTAGACTATCTAGGGACCTTGGGAACTGGGAAACAGCACAGTGGCACATCCTGGGTTTTCCCTTGGCTTGGTATACATCAGACTTGGAGCCCAAGAAGTCAGCAGTCAGAAACACCAAAGAGTACAGACCACAAATATTCCCAACAAAAGCCTGCTCTCACTGACCAAAGAACCAGGAAAGGAGCAGCGTCGTAAGGCAGAAAACTTTTAGACAAGAACTACTCCCCTCCAGTCAAACACCACAGGAGAAAAAAAAAAAATGGCCTCAGCACCACCCACACACACAGGCTGAGTGGGGAGACTCGGGGTGCGTTGGGCTCTGAGTTCAACGAGTGGTAGGAACAGATGTTGAGAAAAACTAGAACCTGCTTTTCAGAGAACTGCTCCCGGTAAGATTGTTGAAGATTTTTTCAGCAAGAGAGGGCTGGCCTCCCCAGGTAAGGAAGGAGAAGCTGCTGCGAAGAGGGTGCCAGCGAGACGTGGGGCTTTAAGGTAATCGGAGTCCTCCAACCTTTCCCACATGTGCCCAGTTCACTTTGTACGGTCTCTCCCTTGGCAAAGCAACGTTATAATTTGCACATATGACACAGCAAGCGTCTGACTTCAACCTGCAGTGTAATTCTGTAAGACACGCGATCACACCGTGGATCTGACTTGTTTATCCTTCGGCCCTGCAAGCACAGTATCTAAGAAATTCTTTTCGCTCGGTCATCTAAGGAAGCTCTCGGGTTCCCTGATTGGGCTTTAATCAGATGATTTAAACTCTCGATAGCAGTCATAAGCCATCATCCCGTCCAATAGCCTCAGTCGTCATGATTCCCATAATAAAGTTCACTGCAACTGCCACTTGGTCACTCGAAGTCTTGTCGTCAATAGAAAATCTGTTGTAGGCAACAACAGGTGATAATTTAAATCATGCTCTTGCATGCCATGGATTATTAATATCCATGTCACTGGCAATTATGTCATCACCACTTTCAACTATAACTAGGTCACATAACAAATCCCAGCTTTCCGTATACACATATTTCCTGCAACTACTATTGATACTAAACATTGTAGCAGTCAAGATTCGGTCAGGAAAACACTAACACACTATGTATTTCAAGCAAGAAATGACTTCCTATGGGGAATTAGGTACTTAAAAATTGATGGAGTTGACAGAGGAAGAAAGGTGAAGGAAGGATGCTTCTACCTCTCAGAGAATTAGGAGGTTTCTGTTCACCAGGTCAAAAGCTGCAGGAAATCACTATTGAAGTTCAAGTTGATGCAGTAAAATGCTGTAAAATCTCATCTGTCTAAACCCTGCGTGCCACAGATGGATGAAAATTAATGACATCTGCTTCTATTCTGCCTTCCAACCCTTTAATAAGTGCTTTTCTCTGGCAAAATACAAAGTGGAACCTTACTGTTGAGAGATTCAAAAAATTGTAGTTCCCAGGATTCTTGGGGAGAGCAGACAAGAAAGGTGGAATTTGAAGACTGAGTGGGAGTAGAAATTGAAAAAGAAGGAGAAAAACAAAATAAATTTAAACAAGAAAGAGGCCTTGTACAGATGATGACAATATGCAGTGACTTAAGGAATATGAGTAAGTTAATTCTCTGCACCTGAAGTCCAGTAGGAAAAAGGAAAAAGAAATAAAGACGCTCATTCACTATATATAGGTATACATTTTCTCCCTGGAAAAATAATGTGCATATTCATATCAAACTAAAAATACATATGCATACCTTCTTACTTTTTCTTCCTTACTCACAAGAAATTATTCAAAAGAAAAAGAACATGTTTTACACATTAAAAGCCTTTTGCTATTATGTATGAGAAAAGTATACTGGATCCTTGACATTCTCAAGAGGTACCCGAGAACTTTGAGTATTCCAGATTTGTGGATTTGTTTACTTTTCTCTTTAATTGGGCCAATTTTGGTTTTATATATTTTAAGGCTATGTTATAAATGATATACAACTTTAGACCTGTTCTACATCCCTGATGGACTGACATTTCATCATTTTCAACTACCCTCTTTTGCTCCAATAACACTTCTGGACTTTATGTCTATTTTTTCCATTAGAATAGTTATTCCAGCTTATTTTAGATTACGATTACATGTCACATCTCTTCCTATTTTATTTTCAAAATGTCTGTATCTTTATATTTAAGGTCTGTTTCTTGTAGACGTCATATAGTTTGTTTTGGTTTTTAATACAGTCAGCTACCTTAGTCTTTTTATAATGGCATTGGGTCTGTTTACATTTAATATATCTATCAATATATTTGTATTTAAACTACCATCCTTCTATTTGTTTTACATTTGTCTCACTTGTTATATTTTCCCTTTATTCTCTTTCCTTGCCCTCTCTTAGAATTATCAATAAAGATTTAAAAAAAGATTTCAGCTTCTCCCCTATTAGCTTGTTAGTCATTAATTTTTTTTTACTATTTCATTTTAGTAGTTTACCATAAAAGTTAGAATATCCATCCCTGACTTTATAAACTCTAACATTAATTATAATTTTATTTCTCAAAATGAAACATGGAATTAAAAACATTTTACATTTTATTTATCTCCCTCTCTTTTTGAGCTTTGTTGTCATGTATTTTTTTATGTGTATATTTTAAACTCCACAATTATTATTGTTGTTTTATGAAAACAATAGCAGTGCAAACTAATCCACACATTTATCTATTCTATTGTTCTATTCTACTTTTTCTTTTTCCAATCTGGCATCATTTTACTTCTGTCTGAAAAGCTCACTATAGTATTTTTAGTGTAGGTGTGCTCATGATCAATTGTTTCTGTTTTTATATAAATATGACTTTATTTTGTCTTCATTTTAAATATTTTCTCTGGGTATAGAATTCTAAGTTGACAGTTATTTTCTTTCAAAACTAAACACATTATACCATTGTGTTCTGTCTTTGTTTCTCTTGAGAAATAGGCTGAAAGTCTTATTGTTATTCCTTTGAAGATTCCTTTCAATGTTTCTCTAGCTGTTTTCAAGTTTTTCTTTGTCTTTGGTTTCTTAAGCCTTACTATGACATGCTTAGGAGAGAAAGAGGCAGATCATAGCCAGGATTGTCCTAAACAAAGAAATCACCTGGCTTTCTCAACTGTCCAAGAGTTCTCTATGCCATTTCTTCCTGAAGGACAGATAACTTAGCTACCAGCCTTATAGTGTTTGGACCAATAAGACTATTATTGGATGAAGACATTTCAAATTAAAACAGTGAATGAATGAATGCCAGATGGACCAAAAAGATGGCCTTAAAAGACACAGACATAAGAATCAAAATGACAGTCCCACTGTCACTTCCAAAAGAGAAGCATATTGCCTATGTTTGGCCATGACAAGAAAAGCCCATGGGACCTTGCCTAAAAAAACATGACAAGACAAAATGACTAAGTCACAATCTACACACTGAGGACATTTCCCAAATGAACCTCAATCAGGCCAAGATGCAGACAGAGAATCCTAGGGACCGTAGAGACCTTGGACATTCTCTTTAGATTCATAGACTAGACTGGCCTTAGAAATCAGCTTGTTCGGTTGTTAGTTTTACCCAGACATTTTTGTTTATATATTCAAAATGAGTGAAATTCAATTGTCCTATATAAATCTTACCAGAAAGCCCAAAATGTCAGTATGTAACAGAGGTGATGGCACTGTTACCTGCTTTCCCCCATCCGTCTAGAGCCCTGAGGAGTTTCAGGAGTCTAGTGTGAGAAAACTGCTCTGATCCAAGCCCTCACGTCACATGAGAAACTCCCAGCTCTGATGCACGTGTGGCTTGTTCACAGTCTCAGAGGTACTCACTACCAACACCAGAACCAGCCCCTAGTTCTCTCCTGACTCACAGCCTAGGGATCTCTCCATGATACCTGGAATTTTCAAACTGGACAACCCATGTTCCCAGTGGTACCCAGTGAGTGGGATATCAGGGAACCAGAGACCTCCAGGTAAACAAGACCCATCCTGCAGCATGAGCTTTCTTCAGCAATTTGGCGTAGATCTTGGATAAAACCAACTCAGGGATATTATAGAGTGCAAATGTTGCATAAAATTGTAAGCAGAACATACAATTTAAAGAAAATATGGAGCCTTCTCTGAACCACTATTGATTTTGAGTGCTAAATTTCTCCTGCATGGTATATTCATTTCTCTCTGCTCTAATAAGAGACATCAGCTAAGAACTCTCTTAAGCACTGCTTGCTCCACACCATGATGCCCTTGTGCCCATACCTCCAGTATGTAACCCAAATTACCAGCTGTGTGACCTTGGGCAAGTTGCTTAACCTTTCTGTGCCTCCACGTCCTCACCTGTAAAATGAAGATGACAGCGGTACCCACCCACATCCTGGACACTGTACACTGCTCAATATATATACTATCATTTTACCATCAGTACGATTGATATGTGTGATTACTGTGCTGTCTATAATTAGCCTATGAAATAATCTATAAGAGGGTGCTGGGGAAACGTTAATGCATCTCCAGTGTATAAGGAATGATTATTAACATAGTTGGCTCACTAACTGTAATAATACAGTCATCAGTCATAAAATTAACATGGACAGAATATTTAGCCTTTATGAAATCCTGACAGTTGTTCTATTTGGGGAATTAAAGAGAGCTGCCCAGATAGAATCCCAGGAGAAGAAAGCTGCCTTGGAAGAAAGATGACCCTGAGATAAACAACCATAAACAGATTTCAGTATCATCATTAGAGCAACAAATCACCCTTCAAAAACGCCAGCTGACAGCCCTGTGATCCAGTACTGATGGGAAAGTAAACCCTGCTGGGGTGAAATAATTGAGGGAAATATGGCCGGATTAGATGTCATCGGATGAGTTTACATTTTATAATAATTTAAACAGTCACTGGATCTCCCGATCCTGCTTTATCCAGCTCTACAACACTTAATATTCTGTGGCTGCTCCCGGTTGCTCTCTTTCTGCCCTAACTCCTGGCTCAGAATTTGTTTAAGTAAACTGGAGTTTCTGGGTGTAATTGGAAATAAATTAGCCATGTAGATGGCCACCTTCCCACCAGGTTCCCACTGGTTTCCTGTACAAACTGCTTTGTTCTAAATGCTTAGAAGCACTTTTTAACAGCAACTCAGCGGCACCAAGAGACAAGAGCTGATCACTCATCTTCTGGCCTAATCAACCAGGAGGAATTAATTACCAGATTGCACTATGTGCCTTGTTTGCAGCATAAAAAGCTGAGGGACAATCCTAGCGTTTGATTCAGAGCAAAAGAGGCAGTCCCCAGAAGGGCCAGGACACAAGGCTGCCTCCATGATTTTCTTTTTCTTTTCTTTTTTTATTTTTTTTTTGGGGGGGGGTCCATTTCAGTCCGGCCACCTCCCTGAGCAGCCCACCTTCTCTATCTGGTTGCCTGGACTCATTCATGAAATTCCACTTTCATATTTTCATATTGATGATTCTACATTTGCTCTCCACCATTCACTTCTTTTGTCCTTCCCCCTCACCTCCCATTTATATGGGAGAAGCCACATAAGAGGAAAAAATAAGAGACCTTAGAAATTAATTCCATGAAGTGAGAATTTACTGTCTCTCCTGGTTAGAGGGGCACAAAAGCAGGCGGGTGGTCATTCATTTTTGAAAATGCTGGTGTCTCAGGTCTGGGGTGGCGATGGTGAGTTCTATTTTCCAGTATCTTTCTTCTTGATCTATGCACTAAGGGTCTTCTTCTGCAAGGTGAACCAAGTTCACACCAAGTGTTCAGTGTAAATATTTGGTTTCCAGATCTGGGTGAGTCACTCAGTGTTTCCACTGCCATTGAGGATAAGAAAATGCCAAAGTCTGAAGGGAATTAAGAGATTATCAAAGCCAACCACATTATTTTACGAATGAGGAAACAAAGGCCAGAGAGGAAGTTATTCACCTAAGGTCTCATATCAGGTATCAGAGATGAGAGCAATACCAGAAGCTTCAGAAGTCTCTACTCTCCAGTCCAAAGAATTTCACAATAACATGACCCCTGAGTCCCATGCATCCTGACCTGAGTCCCCTGTGGAGTTCAGATTCAAGAAAGCCTTGTAGTGGCAAAGAGGACACTGCTTCTATGGTTGTAGACTCATATAACCTTTCTAGGTGACAAGTCTTCTTTTTGATCCAGAAAAAATTCCATTTCAAAAAGTACATTCTAAAGAATAGAGCTATATATAAAGTTGTATGTAAAAATAGCTTAGCAATTAGTAATGTGGACTTCACATTATAAAAAAAGATCTCAAAATTATACTTATGTTACCCATCTTAAAATGACAGAGAAAGAGAGACAAGATTTGAAAGATGTACCAATTCTGAAAACTATTTATTTCTAGTTAATTGGATCATGAAAGGGGTTTTCCACTTTGTGCTTTTCAATGAGTTTTTGTATATATTTGTATTTATATGATGTTTTGACTTTATTTTTTTTAATTGGGAAAATTATTACTTAAAATAAACTTAATATATTAATAAACATTTCTTCCTTCTGCTCTTGGACAACCCCTGTACAGAGTGTTATGTTGAACCCAGTTTTCCAGTTTATGAAGTGACTGAATGCCCACCGCCGCCACCACCACCAAATTACTGATCCTTTCTGACCCCACCCCTGGAATGCTGCATCCTGCTTCCTGTATCTCCTCCAAAATATATGTTCTCAGGATCTACTGGGTTGCTACCACGAAGGGCACGATCATCAGAACGGCCAGTGTTTTCGTCCTGAGATCCAGCATCCTAATGTTCTAGCATCTGAGACCACACAGAACCACAGTGCTAACTTGCCCTGACCACCCCACTGACCATCAATTTGAGTCATTCCTATGCTTGGTACCCCGGTTGTGCCCTTGAGTGTCTTTCCCTTGTCATTGCTATTATCAGCTCCTTCAGCTGCGTGAGGCTCCCCAGTACAAAGTCCCCTTCTAAGTTCCAGCTTCTTCTGGTGGTTCTTCAAATCCAGTGATCGAGAACCTAGCATAACCTTGAGTGTATATCCCCTGGAGCCATCACACATGAAATCAACTAAGATTGAAGGCTTCAGGGAAAGCTCCTAGAAGAGACCTACATCTTCCAACACTCAAAGCACGGCTGAAAGCTAGTAACAGCTTAAAGGTTTGTGTTTCAAGAAAACTTAGCAAGGATGGCTGAGACTTAAATGAATCAATTCTATTTCACCAGAGACACAGACGAGCCCTGGGTATGTCCTAGGACTTCTTGGCACTTTATGGCTTTAGCGATGTCACCATAGAAGAGTAAACTTTAGCAGGAATTCAATGAGGACAATACATCCACACTCAGTGGGGATGTTCCTTTTTGCCCCTTAACATGTCGGTCATTTCAGAAAGTTATAAAAGGGACGTAAACATACCTTTAGACACTCGTATTTCTGAAGTTGTTTCTGAGGAATCTTCAAAAAAAGCGAGCTCCAGGAGAAAATCAAACCAGAGCTGTTAGGCAAGTTGGTTTCCCTTGTCCCAGCTTTCCATAAAATTTTTTTTTAAATAAAGTTTTCCCTCCAGAGTATAAGAGAAACGCTTAGATGGGGTTCATGTGACAGAGGCATAGAGAAGGGGCAGTGGAAAATGAGGATCACTGACCCGCCTCGTGTGAGAGGAGACTGTAGCTTTATTTTTACCCATTAAAATCACGTTAGCGTACAAAATTTTGGCAGGATATTAAATGATACAAACAGATGTAGATAGCTGTATCTTAATGCCCAAAGCATTTTGTCTTTAAATATAATGATACGAAATAGGAAGAAGAAAAAAAAAGCTTTGCTTCTGAGCATCTGTTTTTATCTTAAGAGAAACTCTCAGAGGCCAGAGAGATTGCTTTTGGAGCTGTGTGAACACATGTCAGGCACAACAGGTATGAGAAGATGGTTCTGGGCCCAGGGTCCACTGGTCAGATCCACAGGAGGGACAGCAACTCAGGAGGCAGTGTTGCCAGCCACGCAGCATGTGGCAGGACCCAGCTGCAGGTCTTCCGAGATCACCCACTTCCTCGGTACCAGAATGCCTCAGCCCAAGGCAGTTCAAGGTCATTGGCCGGGGCCTGGTCGTTCTGTCACAGAATCAGATTTCCTTGTGGCATATTTGTTAGCACATTCTACAGCTTCAAGAAGACAGACAATACAGGGAGAGAAAGGCACTTGGAGCCAAGAACCAGAATTGAATTTCTTATGAAAATAGCAACACTACAGGAACCTCTATTCCCTATAGTTTTCCATGCGAGCCATACCCAAACCACATCCCAAACATGGGGAGGCATGGATTATGTGGTCAGCGAATTGGAGCCTATGCAAATACTTGATTACAGACTAACAGACAGGATATTACATCAGTTATGATTTCTAAAACTATATTATTTCTATTCTGCATGTAAACGCATTGATAAAGTTACATAAGGATCCACCAGTCTAATAACAGTGTCTGCCTCTAAATGTGTAAGCTCTGGGAGAGGTATCTGAGGAAATATGAAAAACTTCCTGGATTTGAATAATTACATAGCTAATGAATGAATAGTGAAGAAGTATTTAGGAGTGAACTGAAATAATGTATTGTTTTAAATATATTAAAATATGAGATGGATTTATGGATGGGTAGAGAGATAAGAGAGGTGGATTGATATGTAATAAACAAATACAGCACAAATTAATTGTATAGTCTTGGTGGTACTCAGAGTAAAATTCTTTCAACCCATGTTTGGAAATTTTATATGGGGAGGTGGTGGAAATGGCCTATAAAAAAAATGTTTTTTCAGAGCCTGACTACCTACATATACTTGGTTCAGACCATCGTGCCCTTGGCAAAAGACAAACCTGATTAACTTGTGAAAATGCCACAATAATGGTGACCTGCATTTTCAGGAAAATCTCTTCACTGGATGGCCCAATTACAGACCCTGTCTCCCAAATTCTGACCACAACGTTTCAAACAGAACTTTTTCATTTTTTAATTGATAACTGTCACACAACAGTTCTTCACCAATTGCAAGAATTAAATTCTTGAAACTCCAATGGTATGAAAATTGAGGAATATAAAATCTTATTAGAAAAACAGTGTTGGAAGACAAAGTTTCCAAAAGAACCTGAAAAAAATTTTCCTAAATATGTTCATAGTTAATAAAACACGAAAACAGCAAAGTACATAAATGATTTAAACTTTTAACTATTCCCAACTAATAATCATTAGTACCACAAAACTAAATCTTTATATTGTTAAATTGTTTATAATACTATAATTTCTAATATTTTAATTGAAAAATTTATTTACCATCCCTTTCTCACAAGCATGGTTTCTCAACCTCAACACGTTTAGCGTTTGAGGCTAGACAATTCTAATTTAGGGGGATTGTCCTCTGCAGTGTAGGATGTTCAGCCTCATCTTTGGGATCCACCCACTAGATGCCAGGAGCACTTGCCTCAGTCATGTCAACCAAAAATGTTTCCAGACATTGCTAAATGTCCCCAGGGGAGAAATTACCCCTGGTTGAGAGCCAATGCATAGACACTTTTCCTGATATTCCTCTCCCAGTATTCCAGTGACAAGCTTAGAGGTTCCTTTTGCTTTGCCCTGGGTAATTCACAAACCATGAGGCACCTATTCTCTATCCAGTTCTTCACCAAATGCCCTATGCCTCTCTGATTCTATGGCCCCATGTTGTTCTGCCTACTCTATGTGTTAGAAGGACCAGAGGAACCTCGGAGCTTGAGACAGAAAAAACGTTCACTAACCTTTATCTAACCATCTGCTCAACTATCTTTAACCCCGTCCCGAGAGAGAGAGAGAGAGAGACAGAGAGAGAGAGAGAGAGAGAGAGAGAGAGAGAGAGAGAGAGAGAGAGATTTATAGACTCCCTCTGCACGGAGTAACTTTGTGCCAAGGACCCCTCCTTTGCCTCTCTCCGGCTCTTCATCTGGCATGATGCTTCTTTTCTGTTCCCAAAACCAAGTCTCCTAACTTTTTCTAATTATCCCAATTCGAATGACTCACAATTCTGAGCTTTTCGTAATTTCAGTAAGACATGCAAAAACAAACCAAGACATTATTAGAGCTTCGGGGAAAGAAATCAGTGCTAAGAGGAGAGCTGGCCCTATAGTCTCCATTCGATCCAGGTTTCTAGCTGCCAAAGTTGGCACAATTATCCATGTGGCTGTTGTCCCTGGGGACACAGGGACTTTCCTGGGCTGGGGTTGTCCTTTGGCCACCCTGTGCATGGTCACGCTTCATTCCAGCAGGAGAACCCACAGCACGCCCGTTCTGACCTAGAGGAGGTAGAACTCTTTCAGCTGAGCCTCCATCTCCAGCCATGATGTAATAATACAGGAAATTTCCTGTAACTGGCAACTTTGGGACCCCTCTAGATATTGCCCTAGTCAGAAATGCGCGTTGGGTCTCCTCAAGGCCAAAAGAGCCAGGACGACCCTCGAATCCCCTTGGCAGCCTCTTCTGTGCAAACTCCAAGTGAGATGGTGTCAGTATGTTTGCTGGTAGGAGTGAATCTCCTCCTAATACTCCTCTCCAGGGCTCAATGACCTACTGGGTCAGACTGACAAGGCTTCAGTTCCAATACATTCTCAGAAATACTGGACAGGAACATTCAAATTTCCCAGGCTCTGGGGCACAGGGGTCAGTGACCTCCTGCACGCCAGGAGAATCACCTCTTTTATCCATAGTACCTCTAACATTGCGTGCATCCCCATGACATCATTACCTCCCCCCTCAGACTACAAGTTCTGTGAGAGCTGGAGCGTACACCGCTCACCTTTGACTTCCCAATACTGATCACAGTGCCTAGAACAGAAAAGGTACTCAGTAAGGACTTCATCATTAGAAATGAAGCCATGTTTCAGCAATATCTGAATCTTGCAATTGCTGAGCTGCTGCCAGGACATCCAGGCAAAGGGAGGCATGAGATCCAAACACCTGCTCCAGAGAGGAGGCTTAATCTATCCAGTTTCTCATCCTGGAGAAACCTCACAAATGTTTCTGTGACTCATTTGTTTGTTTTCTGGTTCTGTGTTTGTTTCGTTTAACCACAGATGAATGAAAGTCATGATGTCCAGGCTCTGTTTAAGCCCTCTCAGAGCTGCAAAGGGCTATCCCCAACACCCCATGGCATTCTAGGTTACACCCACCAACATCACCCACCAAATCACTGAAACCCACCTGCAAGATTTGACGATGTTGTGGGTTCAGACAGGGTAAAACTGAGGGAGGATTTTACTTTTCGTGTCTTCATTCCTGCCACAGTCAACCAATAACACTGTCAGCCGATACACTGACAATAAATCAGAAGATTGACAGTTGATTCCAAGAAACTTGGCCTATGATTGTGTTCACGCTGGGTCTAACTACAACATGGCTTGATCCAAAACTTTTTTTTCTAGCCATTATTTCATTGTCAATATGGACAACAGAAAAATTCAGGCATTCTAATACTGACGGTAGGGGTAAAATTGGTAGAGCCAGCTTTGGAAAACAACTGGGCAGCACCCATTTCAATTTTAAGTGATGTTACCCTGTAAACAAGTATTCTACTTCTCCCTTAGAAAACACACACATGTGAATGAGATAATAAAAGTAATAAAGTGTGCAGAAGAATGTTTACTGCAGTGATGTTTATCATACTGAAAAACTGGAAACAAACAAAATGTCCATCAACACAGGAAGCTCAAAATAAACTGATACATCATACCAGTAATACGAAATAATATTTGTCACACACAGCAGAAGCACAATTAATCTCTTCATACTAACATGGGTAGGTCTCTAAGACATATTAAATTTTTTTTAATGCAAATAATACAGTGGGAACTCATTTGCTGAAAACACAGACACACACACACACAGGCACACACACAAAACCTAAACATTTTCTATAAATGCAACACTAGGTATGCAAATCAATTGGCAAATGTGTGGAAAGGTACTAACAGTGGTTACCCTGGGGTGGAGGACAGAGGAGAAAGAGAGTTGGTGTCAGGTGTTGATCAAGAGAGGCTATAGACTTATGCATAATATTTTAATTTTTATGAGGTGAAAATATTCGTGTTTACCTTGCAAAATTAAATTTAAAAAGGGAATAAAGAAATACGCCATCTCTCTGCCTCTGCAGGGCAAGAAAGGCTGTTAGTTAGACCTGCCAGGGAACAACAACTCTGAATTCGTGCAACGATCTGGGACAGGATTCTCCCGTCCTAGGGCCAGGACGGCATGGTTTAATTAAGGCCACTGTGAATGGTCCCAACGCAGAAATACAAATCTTCACTTTGAGAATTCTTCACTGGGAAAAGAAAAATTAAAAAAGAAGAAAAAGAAGAAGAAGAAAAAGAGAATTCCTCGCTGGGGAGGGATGCTATATGTCTTAGGTAGAAAGTTGGACTAGATAACCTTTAGCGTCTAATCCCTAGGATGCAGCAAAATCATCCAATATGTACTAACAACCACCAGATCCATCCAGTATGAGTGTGTGCCCGGCATGGCGCCAGGCGTTTTCCATGCAGCCTCAGTCAGTGACCATAACAACCCTGCAGGTATAGTTATTCCTAGTCTACAAATGAGGAAATCAAGTCCAGAATAAGTAGTGAGCTGAGATATGAAACCAGGTCTGTCTCATTTCAAAACCCACTCTCTTAACCACTATATTATACTGCATGAGAAATTAGGAGACACTACCCACTCAAAGTGGGTTGGGTTTTCTTCTTCTTTTTTTGTTTTTTTGTAATTAACAAAGGGATGTGTGACCCTTTCTAAAATGCTCCCCCGCATTCTGAATAGCCCTAAGGGTTACTGGGTACCATGGAACAGTTTCTCCATGTCTAATAACATGAAGTTGTCTCTATAGAACATCTTTCTGGATATGACATTCTTCAAATTCTGTCCCAGGAGCTGAAGTTTCATTGTCATTGGAAAGAGGGTTGGCAGAAAAGGGAACCGAGTCCCCAGCCGGGCAGATCTGAATGGCGTGGCAGAGGAAATGCTGTCCCCGTGAACACAACCAGCTGGGTGTCTGGATGCCTCATAAAATTTTATTGTGAAATGCACAGATGATGGGCCCAGCTGCAATGCATCAGGAGTGTTTATCATGATCTCTCAGCGCATTCGGGGTGCACTCCCCTTTGTCCCTGTTTTTGTGAGCTTCACCTAATTGAGATGAAGACATCAAAATTACTTCAAGGTGCAGCCCTGCTGGGAGGCAGGCCATAGGCTTTCCTCTCTGGAGGTCATCACGCCGTTTGTCATGATGGGCTAGACCAGCAGTCGGGAAGAAGGAATAAATAGAATTCACATGAGAAGATGGCATGACCTGGAGCTTAGTGAACCTTAGCCGGTCACCGCTGGATCTGAGCTACGTCATCAGTTATCAAGCTCATGAATGGGGAGGCCGTCCCATTGGCCATTCCTTGTCCTTGAACAAGATCACCAAACTCTATTGTGCTTATACAACTACGTGGATGTGTGTGCTTCAGAGAAGGAGACAATCTGCAGCTTAAAACGTAGTTTTGCTCTCTCCCTCTCTCTCCACCCACCCATGCACCTGGGCCTTTACAAGCACGTGTATCCTTGGTAATAATTCCTTCTTTTAGACAAAACTTTGCCTTTTCTTGAAAGACCATGACATTTGCAATCAGAATTCCCCCTCTGAACCACAGAATTTGTTCTGAGCGAATATGTTCCCCTCCCCCAAGGATAGTACATAATTAATACTGCTCTAGATGCATAGGAAAGAAATTAAATCATACTGTATAATGGATACCTTACCCATTAGGGCTGAATTCTCTCACTGAACCCCATTTGGGAAGTGCTTATTAAAGCCTAAAGATGTATGGGACTAAGTCATAGAATCTCATAATGGAGAAGCCTCTTTCAAGTTGTCAAGTTCAACATCCCCTTTTTACGCATGCATTCCTAATGATGCCCTGAAAAGGAGCCAACGTGCCTCTACCTGAACCGCGCAGCCATCACAGGCGGCAAACACCATGAAAGAGAGCCCTTCCTCTGGATGTGGTTGGGTGGTGGGGAGCCGGGACAGCTAGATCAAGACATTCAGACTGCGACTTGCAGGTCGCAAGTCGTGCTAATCCATCAATTCCACAGTTCTCTGCAGGGCCAGCACATTTCACTTTCAAGCATATGTTCCTCTGCTTCTGCCTAATCCCATTAGTATATTATTTCAGAGGGAAGCATCTACAGAACTACTGACAAGTTTAGAAAACCGATGCAGAGCCAGCAGGTAGATGCTATCAACAGGTAACGCCATTCATCTCTCTCGGAGAGTTACTTGGCAGTGTAGATATCGCCTGGAGGAAAGCTCTCACTGCCTGTAACCTAACAAGGTTGCCCTGTACCTCCTTGGATAACTTGAAAATACCCCGTCCTGATGTCTTATCTTGTTTTCTCACATCAAGCCTGGGCTGAGGTTTCAGGTGTCAAGTTGCAGCCAAAAGAGAGATTTATGGTCCTGTTATCAGCTCTAGACAGTGAGAGGCTGTGGTCACATGGCGGAGAAACAATAGCCCAGCAGGGAAGGCCACAAGGAGAGCTGCTGGTCAGCACCTGGAATCACTTGTGCCCACACAGTCCTCGTGGGCAGGTGGACCCAGCTGAGCGCTGGAAATAGAAATGTCCCATGGGTCTTGGGAACACAGCTCCATCCACGGAAGTGCTCTGAGTACAATCACTTACTAGCTCAGATGGTTGTTGCTCACGGCTAAATCCACTGTCACATATTTCAGAGGTGTTAAATCATTCCAGCGACGTATAAAATGGAACACCTATCACAGCTGTTTGGGACTAAGAAGCTCATGATAAATGCAGAGGGAGTGAGAGGACCCTTTGGGGGTTTATTCACGCCCATGTTCAAACCATGGAAGAGGCATCCTGCTGGCTTGCCCAGTATGACAGCTGGTAGGCCCCTGCTGTCTAAGGACAAAAATGAGATTTTACAAGACAGCCTCCAGTAACAAATAGTATTATAGCAACCGCAGGTTTTCTCCAACTGAGTCAACCACTTACCACTGTAGGACTCCACCTGCATTTCTGACAAATCTTCCTCAACTAAATATACATATTATAATATACATATATATATATATACATATATTTCTTTCCTATAGGTGTTTTTAAATACATATCCTCCTTGTGTCGTTATATGCCCATGTTATAAACTATAGCATCCATATATGACGTTTGATCAATGTCGTATAACACATAGTACCATGAGCTAGACAAATGAAGCCCTCGGGTTTCCCATCCCTAACTGCACCACTGTGTTGCTGTACCCGGAGCACACAACCCCTGTCACCTTCCCCCATTGATGCTATGCGTGGCAGACACCAGAGGAGAGCCTCTCCTATTCCCTTCCCCACCCACAGTGCTCTCCCAGCCTTCAGGCATGGGCAGAAAAGGAAAAAGCAGACTTCAGTTGACGACTTCAGGGAAATCCCAACCCTAAGCAACAGGGAGAACCGTCTAGTCTTCCTGCCCTCTGCTCGGGCTTCCTGCGGAGAATTTAGATTTGCCAGAAATTCTTTTCCAGTAGGCGTTAGGCTAAAATCATCACTTATTCCCCTTGGCCTGCCACATAGATATCCTCGTCTGCTGAGTCAGGGCCTGGGCTGAACCTGAGCAGGTGACCCTGAAGGAAATGGCTCTAGTGTGGCCATGAGCAGCTGTCCCCCTTGGAGCCCTGCTCAAAGCACAGCCTCTCCAGAGACTCTTCCTTGGTTTGTCCTGAGTAACTGAGCAGGGGCTGGACTGCACTCAACAAATATTTACTGAGTGCCTATTACATGGAAAGCATGATGTCAAGGAGCCATTTCAGTTCTGTTCAATTCAGTTAACATTTATTTGGAAACATATTAGTGAGAGGTGGAATCTAATGGGCTCCAGGATGAGTTCTGAGCCATCCTGCCTGGTTCACTCACCATCTCTTTGGATATTTTAAAGTTAAGTGAGTTAATACATCCAAAATAATTAAAACCATGCCAACACAAAATTAACACTCAATGTATATGAACCATTATTATAATTACACAGTGGGAATTTGGCTAAACCCTGGGGATATAATGATCAATAAGTTACCCTCCAGCCCCCTAGAAAAATATAATCTATGGAAGAGGAGATACTGAGGCAGAACATTTCCATTCAGTGGTGTTTCTCAACCAGTCAGCCATGGCATACTGATGTGCCCCAGCACGTCACAGGTACACTGCCAAATGGTGAACAATGCTCAAAGGAATATTTGCTACACTGTGTATAAGTACTCTAACAGCTATGTTCCTCAGCTAAATCATTGAGCCGAGTGGAGAGACAATATTGTGTAGAGCAAGGAATAATGCACCAAAGAAAAACGACATATTTACTAGAAAAATGTATGAAATTTATTTCATAAGTGTTTAAGAAAGTGCTACTGGGCCAGAAGTAATTCTATTCCAAGATCAAGAGTAGTCAAGGATACTGATTATAATAGAATACCCAACTAAAATGGATAAAATGTAAGAACATTTATTATCTTACATAACAAAACGTCTGGAGGAAGGTGATTCAAAGTTTGGTCCAGCAGCTCAATTGCATCAGTAAATACCAGACTCATTCCATCTTTTTAATCTTAGTCTGTAAGCATCTATCCTCATGAATGCAAAATGGCTGCCATAGTTCCAGTCCTCACAGGTAGACATGATGATATTCAGCAAAGAATTTCCCATGGGTCTCTTTTTTTAGAGTCACATGTCCCTCAAGTTCCATTTGCCAATACTAGACCACCTGGCCATGCCCCAGCTGCAAGAGTCTGGGAAAGCAAGTGACTGTCATTTTCAGCCTCTGTGATGGAAGATATGAGTAAGTTACACCAGAAAAATAGGTATCGAATAATGTCTGCATAGTGAATAAGTGAATTGTCCAGAAACTCTTGGATGCTTATTCAAACACTGTGAGTTTTTGTTGTACTGTAGTAGTAATTGTGTATTACTATTAGATTATTGAGTATGGCTTTAAAACAATCAGTCCCTTCAAGTGTGCAGCCAAATATTTGAGTATTTCAAAATGGACCACAAACAAGGAAAGGCTGAGTACTAGTTCCATACATGGTAGTAAATTCCTCATGTAAATGAAGTGCTGGAAAGGGGACTGGAGAGCCAGCCAGGAGATCCACGTATATTCACATAGGGGAGAAAAAATGCGGACCGATGCCCTCATCCCAGCTTCATTGCCCACAGAGCCGTGGGCAAGTCACTCTCTGAGCATCAGTACTGTCATCTGAAAACGGGTAGGAATAATGCCTGTATTGCCATATATTGCTATAATAATAGTGCTCAGTCTTGTTACAAAGCTTAGACAGAATAAGTGCACAATGGCTGGCATGTTGTAGACGCTCAGTAAATGGGGGCCTGGTGATCGTCCTCACTTCTGTTTGACTTTCTTCTACTCTCGTTTGCCCCTTGTCAAATAAAGCAAACCCTCAGCAGCAGGTGGCCAGGCCAGTCAATTAATGCCTGCAGATGGCATGGTGATCTTCTAATTGCTCCAAGGCTTCCAAAATCTAAATTGGTGTGGTGCTCAGCTGCCAAGAACATCAAGTTTTCCTCTCTCCTTCCCTCTGCCCGCAGCCCTGCTCCTGAGAATTCTAATGAAAAGTCTGATTCTCTGGAGACAGGTCAGCAGTTTGCGCTGTTAAAAATAAGTTGGTTGGACCCTGACCTGACATTTATGAGGAAACAGAAGGCACTTAGTGCCATCTTTGATTTCTTTATGCCCACCTCCATTTTAAAAAATAAATAAATAAACCCCTATGGGGATTTTGACATTTCTCACATGATTCAGGTCTTTGATTGTGACCAGACTATTCCCTGACTGAGCATGAGGGGAAGCGAGGGCCTGAGAAGAGACAAGGGATCTTAAGAAAACGTCAAACTCAGTTATTTATTCAAGTGGCAGAACATGATGTATACTCACTGCTATGAATTAACCAGTTTTAAAAAAATAGTATTTCTACCTATATAATTATGTGCTATATTGCTCTATTTTTTCCAAATAAATAATCAATTCAGTCTCTCAGCAACTCAAAAAAAAAAAAGTTTTCTTTCTTTCTTTTTTGTTTTTTTTTTTTAGCTTTCTCATCACAGATGTCCTTCCTGAGTTTGAAACCACGGCGTTGGCCTGGACTTCCTGCTAGGAAGTATGGGTAGTTTGCCATTTGTTGGGGAAGAGTCTAAGCACATATTTTTTGCATTGCCATTCTAAAAACATGGCATGTTACCCATACATCAAAGCATCAGTATGTCCCTGGCACATCCTCTCCTAGATGCTTAATATATGGAATATATGGTGGTTGAATGTAATTGAACGTAGTAGAGAAATGAACTAGACAGGGAGGGAAAACAGATGGAGAGAAAAAGACTCTTGTTTGCAGCACCAAAGGGCAAATATCTATGGAGCTGTGTCTTCATAAATAAGGAAAGTAGGGGAAAGGACCTGGGAAAGACCAAGCAGAAAAGAGCCCTGCTGTGCCCTTGGTCCAGTTCAGCATTGACCAGAAGAGGGTTCGTTGGAATGGATCATTTCATGGCCCACTTCAGACGCAAACTGCAGCTTCACTGCATGTATTAGTCAGGTTGGGCTGCCATAACAAAATAGCACAGACGGCTTGGCTTAAACAACAGACATTTATCTCATTTGTTTTCTCCCAGTTCTGGGGCCTAGAAGGCCAAGATCAAAGTGCCAGCCTATGTGGTTCCTGGTAAGAACTCTTCCTGGCTTGAGAATGACTACCTGCTGGCTAAATGCTCACACAGTGGGGGAGGAAGGCAGCTAGAGCTTTGCTCTCTTTTCATAAGGACATTAATCCTATTGGATCAGAGACCCCGTGGTTAAGGCTTCAAAAGGGTGTGGTGTGGGGCAGGGGTCAGTTAGTCCACAGCACTGCTAAAGAGCTTGCTCTATTCGAAGGCCCCTTACCATATTTCAGTGTAGTCATCCTTCGCACACCTTGTTTGCCTCAAGACTTGGTGACCCTTCTAGTGGCCTCTGGCTCACTAGAAGTCTTCACCTAAAGTTCTACCCTCGCCTGTGGTCCCAAGCATGCCTGGTCCTTTATCAATATTCACATTTATATATAAACAGAATGATCACTTTATCAAAGAATCCCTCTCATCGTAAGTTTGATGAATTATTAAGGGAGGCAGGAGTATATGGGTAGGAAGGCTTTGGAATTCCTCCCTGCAGGAAGGTTATGAGAAATGAAGATAGGGAGGGGTTGAAATCGTAATAAGACGATGGTAGGTGGACTTTGAGTGGTACCCAGCTTTTCTGGAACGCCTGTTACAAAGACAAGGCAACACGTTCCTGGTCATTGATATTATTCCTGCTGTTGTGTTGTATGGCTCCATTTTTCTCATTGAAAGAAACATAGTGCTCCAACACCACGGAGAAGAAAAGGCCAGGGTTGTGTCTCCCTCTCAGATTCCACATACATTTTTTTTCAATCAGCCAATATTTACTAAGCAGCTACTACAGGCCAAAGATTATTCTAAGCACCAACAAAACGGAGGTTTAGGAGAGTTGATCATTTGCTACATGGAAGGGGTTCTCCCTCTCTCTACCCCATTCTCTGTGCATACTCTGGCAGCAGCACAGAACCAGAGTAGTGCATCCAAAAGATCCCCAGCCCATCTGGGTCTGGAGTGGGAACCGGACGAAGCTCACACACGCCCATTGAAAAGTCAGAGGATGTGATGGCGCTGATATCTCTGAAGAAGCCATGAGGTTGCCCGCCATTCCCAGCTTGTTCGCCTCACCTTCCTTTGTTCTCTTTTGTTCTCACTTGGCTGCACCTTAAAGCATTTGTGTGCTGTCTTGGAGATTCACAATGCACATCAGTGAGGAAATATTTAATCCAATGTTTCTCAAATGCATTTCTTTCCTGAGGCAGTGCATAGCCCTGGGGGTGGCTTCTAAGGGTTGCTGAGCAGTCACAAAGAGTTGAGCCAACTCACTCTGCTGCCATAATTGTAATGCTAAAGATGGTAGCGGTTGCCTTTAACTCCCTCTTACCCTACCTTCCTAGACTTTTGGTGTCCACCATGTACCAATATTATCCTCACTTTAAACCTTGCTACCTTAGATTCAGGATTTTCTTCATGACCTCCAGATACAGAGGACCACCAGGTCCCACACTTTCCAAACAAAACTTGAGGCGCTAGGCTAGAATTTTCAGTTGGCAACTCTAAGGAATATTCATCCCCAAGAAATCAGTTAAAGGGAAATAGACAGAGCTCATAGCTAACTACATTTACATATTAAGTTCTTCCCTCTTAGGTATTTATAAGACACATCATGAAAGGCTCTGAGAAGTCCTGTACTGGAGAAACTTATCTAACCTCGTTTTCCCAAATGCGTTTGATTATAGCACCCCTTTTGAATAACACCTGACAATGGCAGAAATAACGACCATTCCACAGAATACACTTTGAGAAACTCTGTTGTGCAGACCAATTTTCTGCTCTGAACTCCTTCCTCCTTTCTCACCAAATCCCCCTATTTGGTGTCTCATTCTCTCAGGATACAGTTAGCTAACTGTTGAGCAAAGAATAGTAGCACACTGTTTAGTACTAGTCCCTACTCCCCAAAATACAGTTAAAAAGAAAGAAAGAAAGGTAAATCATCCTCATCTTATAGAGGAAGAAACTGAGATTTAGAGAAGGCAAAGAACTTTCTGAAGTCTCACCCAAGCAGGAGGTGTCAAGTTGGGATTCGAACCTGGGTCTTCTAATGACTCTTTTACACTAGCCACTGGGTCAATAGGGGTTAATAGGTTCACTTTCCAGAGCTGTTTACATTTGAGAGTCAAAGAGAAAAAATACTTTAATCCCAGAAGAATGAAATGAATCCCAGCTAGCAAGAATCAGGGAAGACTGGAGGAAGTCAGGGAAGAAGGAATTTGGGGAATGGTGTTCCTTTATGGCTTTCAGCTCACAATGCCCCTCTGCCCCCCAGGTGCAAGGAAAGCTCTGCCCACTTGGGCAAGGGCACCTCTCTTCCTCCTCAAAGGTAAGGTTACAAAGATATGCAAATAGCCATTCCTTTATGTGTAGGGACAGCCGTGGAGTGAGGCTATATAAAAATAACGCCAGGTATTCTGATTTTTGCAGGCCACATACATTGCCATCTAGTCATAGCTTGGCTTATGGTTTTATTCTAATGGGGACAAACTGAAACATACGCTATTTTGCTGATAAAAGGAATATGTCCACGTAATGCTCGCTGTATAATGCTGGACATAGCGCCTTTCAAAACCAAGTGGGGATGTACTACATTTGTTCAGAAGATAATAATCCTGAGAAATCAGTACCCACTTGCAGCACATATGTGCTCCCAAATGGCAAATTCACCCAAGTCCCCAAGGCGGAATTTGGGGTGAGCTTTGCTTGCAGAGATGGTCTGGGTGGCATGCCTTCTAATGTATTGTAAATACAAACGCACTGTCTGTAATGATAACCGAGTCTGGAGCGAAGCACCCATGGAATTTCCCTCTGCCACCGACGGTCATCTCGTTCGGCTCCAATCCTGTGCTGTTTGTACTTCTCCATCACCTTTATTTGTTTAAGAGGCCTGACAAGGCAAACACTCCTGATGCGATGTTTACGTTACAGCTTTCACTGGAGCTTATTAAAGTCATCGTTACTTCATATAAGCTGCAGATATGTGGTTAGGGCCAGTTAGTGCTGACAGTAAGTAACAGACACCCTGTCACAAGGTAACATGTTTATATACTCCATTGGATGCCTGGTGGATTTTGTCCCTGTAAAACTATCACAGATAATGAAGCTACTATCAGATAAGTGACTATAATAAACGACCACAATTAGGTCTCTGGTTGATGAGAACACTTGGTGGTCTCGCCAGACTGACTTGGACAAATCCCAGGCTGAAAAATAAAAGGAACTAAAAATCAAATTCAATTTTTACTTAATAATCCATATAATGGATATAATGCTGGCTCTAACAGAACACCATTTGATTTCAAAAGGAGCAAGAGTTTTAAAAAACTGAGTTTTCATCTTCCCTCCTGACCCTGTTTCCTTTACCCCTTTTCCCATCTCAGAAATAAATAAATAAACCAATAAACGAAATTCTGAAGTCGGATTCTTACAAAGGTCTAAAGCACATGGCGTGCCTCCTTCCCAAATGTCCCCATGGTATCTAAACCAGTGGAAAACACCACGAGACATGTAAGTGTGGGAAAGCTTCTCCAGAAGGAAGGGACTGCCTTGGGTTATAACTGCACCTAACTGGAAAACTGGAGAAGAGACTAAATCACCGAGAGACCTTGGCATGGACTTCCTTTTAGCTTGATGGTCAAGGCTGTACGTGGCAATTTGCAAGGCGTGACATAATCACTTCTCTACAGGGTTTTGGTTACCCCAGGTAGGCTCTCATTACAGGATGGAGAAATAATAGCACAGAATTGAAGTGCTCTGATGAAAAGGTCTTTAAAAGGCATTTGTTTTCTTGTACGTTATAGTCATTTCCAGGATGATTTACAGATTTACAGGAGGCGATATATATAACTTAAAATGTGCTGAAGGAAGGTGTGTAGGGCCCTTTTAGAGACCTTAAAAGATGATACCAGAAAAGTGGAAACCGTAGTCAGACATGCGCGGCAGTGCACTGTGGGGTTATTTTTCATTACTGACAACGATTTTGTTTATGTCATGTCACACCGGCTTGGCCCAGATGTTTCCACACTGCTTTTCCCTGCCATCCGCCCCTCACTTCCCTCCGCCTACCCACCCCAATACCCCAACCATCCTTTCAGCCTCCTTGAATCACAGCGACATTTTCAAAATGTGGCTAGAGGGGAAATGCTTTTCTGTAAAGGTATGTTTACTCGGGGGGTTCTATTTTCATTTGATTTAATATTTCCTAATAATGGTTTCAGGGGAAATTACCCTGAATGGTAGAAGGTTCCCCCCCAGGAATAAATGCTTTGGGAGTTGGGGGTGCGGGTGGGGGTTGATTGATGGGGCTTTTTGTGTATCCCTGTTGCCAGAAGACCTCATAAACTCAAGCAAGCTGCCCAGGCATCAGTCTGTTTACCTTTTCACGACTTTAAAGGTGATTTATTTGACCTTTGAAAACGGGGATCATACTTCTTGCTGAAAACAGTGCACATTTCAGCATAAACGGTGACTGTCAAGACAGTAAAGGCTCCAGTTGGAGGCCCTTTATCACTTTTTTCTTGTTCTAATCTGAATGGGAAGCGTCTGCTGGATTCTTAGTACAAACATATTTGAGGGACATTGTCTAAATATACGGAGATAAGTGTGTGTTTATGTACCATATGTACATAGAGTTTCCATAACGATTTTTGAAACTATTTACAAATGGGCTGGATATTAGATAAACAGGAGGTAACATGGGCAGAGAGAAAAAGCTTGGGATCTGAGGTAGGATCTGAGTCCTTCGCTGACTCTGTCACCCTAATCCTATAATTTCACATGTTACAAGAGACAACTTTGGAGCCAAATCACCTGCATTGTATTACTAGCTCTAGCCCCTATATCTCATAAAGCTGATGTAAAGATTAAGTGAACTGAAACATCTAGATTGCTTCCAATAATGGTTGGCATATAGAAAACCATAAATCTTAGTTATTATTACAACCCTCTGTAAAGGGAGTAAAATAATTATACCTACAACAAATACGTAACACAGGCACTAATAATAGACAATGCATATCAAGCACTTTGTCCAAGGTGACATGCTGTGTTAAAGCCATTCACCCACTGAACTGAAGACAGTTCATCAAGCTCTCCCTTTGTATCACTATTACTGAACACTGGGACCAGATAGATTTTCATAACTTTTTTTTAACCAAACTGTGAAACAATATGGCAGGTCAGGTATGTCTTCATTTTACATACTTGTATGAAGGAACCAAAGGTCAAAAAAACTTGCTCAAGGTCATACAGCTCTTCAGAAAATATGTGCTTCCTAATTAAAATTCTACAGTAGTCTAATGACAGACATTCCTTGATGGGTAAAGGATGAGATAACAGCTAACAGTTCCTTGCATTTGTGAGGCCCACTACCCTACAGGAACAGGTTTCCTCTTCAGACAAACCCAACCAGCAGAAGAACTGGGTTACCAGAACAGAGCAAATGTCATCAGCAAGGTCAGCGTTTTCCTGAAATTTAGCAATCAAGGGAGGAAAAGCATTTAACTGACTGGATCAAGAGAACTGCTTTAATAACTCTACTCTGGATTTTATTTCTAAGGGACATCAAAAAGAATATTTGGTATCAGTAAGGTTTCTATTTTAAAACATTTTATGTCTTTTTGGAACTCGATCCATCAATAGAAGAATGAACAAGTACAAAGTGAATCCATTCCATTAAAATAGAACTGGGTCTATTTCCACTGATGACTTGGCAACATCTTCCAAGTATAATAATGGGCCAGCAGGAGAGGTGGGGGTACTTGAGTGTTGGGGGGACATTATCATGGGGACCACCACACATTTTGCAAGCCCACTTGGAGCTTATGGTATAGTGATTTTTTGGAAAGCTCCTGGGAGCCCCATAGGTGCTAATCAAGGGCTCAGGCTACAGCCAATTGATATGGCCTAGAAAGTCACATTCAATAGGCAGAGGGCACAAGCCTTCTGAGGAACCAGAAGACCAGCCCTTGGGACACCTGAAACTGTGTTTTCCTGGAAACAGGGGGAGGTGGGGTAGCAAAGCTGCTCCCTCAAAACCAGCTAGAAGGCCATCCATTCTGGGAAACGACCCACCTACTCCAACACTCCAGAAACTCAATAACAGAAACTGCTCCCTGGCTGTTCACTTGCCATGGTCCCAACATCCCAACCTCCTCTGCAACTCTCAGAAGCATCCTTGATGACAGATGCTGTGACAAGATGCCCACCCTCGACCCTGAACATGCCCAGCTCAAAGCCCCATGAACTGAGAAGGACTCTGGAGTTGCCCACCATCTCCTCTGATGACAGCCCATAATTTATTAGCCACTGCATTTCTCTTCAGGACGTGACAATTGCATGTGTTCTAAGGGGACAGCTGAAGGCCCATTAATCTTCAGCCTGGCGGGGAAGAGACTGATGGTAGTTTAATTTAACTGGATGGGTGAGGTAGATATAAAAGACCACAAGGTACAAATGACAAGATTATTAACTGCGCCCAGAGCCGTCTGTTTACCAAGCTGCCTCAATAAATGGAAGCGGGTTGGTTAAACGTGGACCAAGGTTCAAGCAAGGTTTACAGAGGGGAGTTTCTGGCAGATGTGGTCATGGCAAGACTCCACGTTTCCAGGGAGAAAGCAAAGGACTTTTGTGGTTAGAAGAGGAACTTGGGCTTCAACCAGCTTAGCAAGCAGGCTAAAGTTTAAAAGGTCAGGGCAAATTCAGAAATATTTCTCTCCCACACCCACAGAAAGGAAACGGTTGAACTTAGTCACCAAGGTCCCCCTTCAAATCCTCCCCTGACCCACCTCCCATTCCAACTAACTCAATTTTTCCCCGTGTCCAAGTTGTTTTTAAAGGAAGGCCAAGCTCCAGCTCCTTGCCTGAGGAAACGAGCCTTCTGCCAAATACCCCATCAGCCAGTGGAAGGTGCACCTGCCTCCGGCTATCTCTGGGGAGCTTTCTACTCACCGGCCCACCCCCAGGAGAGGCTGCACCACGAAAAGGGACGGCAATTCTTCTTTGTCAGCGTCTCTCCCCGATGCCCTCTGTGGGACATTTCCTCGGTATTTGCCTTCCCACATCGAAGTCTAAGAAATCCCAGGATTGAAAAGCACTGCCCCAAACACAGACCACAGTTAAGAGAGGAAAGCCCTCACTTTCCCAACTCCTGGTCTGGCTCAGGATTTGTGCCCAGAAATATAACGACGAGCTGACAGGCTCTTCTCAACAGCCCAGCTTTGTGACTCAACTGCCCTAGTGAGGCCCTGACTGTGGCCTCTGGTCCTTGACTAAATCAACCATGCCAAACTACAAGTCAGCAGAATCACACAGGCTGTCCCAAACAAGGGCAATGTTGGCAGGGCAACACTCACTGGTAGGTAGGTGAATGCCTTGTGTTTTACAAAGCAACACCTAATATGATCCTCATGCAATTCTACAGGTGGGCAGAGCAAGTATTTCTTTCTCCACTGGACAGACGAGAAAACTAGACTCAGAGGGTTAGATTTACCAAGGTAGGCAGAAGCAAGACAGTATTAAACTACTTCTACTAGCACTTATTGTACTTTAGCATAGTTTTTGTATAAAATGTATACTATAATATGCAGTTAACCCTTGAACAATGTGGAGGTTAGGGGTGCTAGCCCCCCAAGCAGTCAAATATCTATGTATGATTTTTAACTCCTCAAAAACTTAACTAATAGCCTACTGTTGACCAGAAGCCTTACCAATAACAAACAGTTGATGAACACATATTTGGTATGTTATATGTACTACATATACTATAAAGTAAGCTAGAGGAAAAAAGGTTACTAAGAAAATCATAAGGAAGAGAAAATACATTTACAGTATTTATTGAAAAAAATCCACATATAAGTGGAACCACTCAGTTCAAACCCATGTTGTGCAAGGGTCAACTATATATATACTTTGTAAATATAAATATAATATATATTAAAGTATATATAGTATATACACCTTTGATATATCTACACCCTTGATGTATATACTGATTTACAGCTTACCAAGTACTTTTATATATGTAATATATATTATATGAAATATAAAAACAAACATATGTACCGTAGTATATATTTTAGTATGTATATTTAGTATATATATTTATATACTATTACATACAAATATCCCTCTGTGGCAGACACTATATTACTTGCCTCCTCAAAAGTCACTGTCCCCTCTTTCCTTATTCAAGAACCAGAATTTTATTCAACAGTGACCAGAGATGCACTGGTCTCCAGAAGTGGACCCAGCCCAGGATGGTCATGTGACCCATTTCTGACCCATGAGATGAAAGAGGAAGTGTGCTAGAGGGTTTCCAGGAAGATTTTCCCCCGTAATAAGAGTGAGGCACCATGAGCAGGAACTCTCTTACCCCACCCACATTGACCACTGTCCCTGCTTTTGAACACAGACAGGTGAGGGCAAAATGATTAGAGCAGCGGCAGCCTTTTTGCAACCACGAGGAAGAAGGCCAAGAAAATCAAAGCGATGACAACTCAGAGCCTTGATATCTTTAAACTACTAAACTAGCCTCAGTAAATGTGTGTCACCACACTTGTAGTTTAAGCCATTTCGAGTTGAGCATTTTGTTCACTGGAGTTTAAAGTCTCTCCAGGTCATATGCTCCCCAACCAGATGATGACAAACTGAAGGACAGAAACTATATTGACGTTTGAGGCCCCTTTGGAATCTAGTGCAGAAATCATCACTTAACAAATGTTTGCTAAAATGAAGGAAAGAAGGAAGAAAAGAGTGTGCTCCTAACATATATACCTTAGTGCGACGAACTTAACAAAGCCAATGAAGTAAAACTTTGAATCTTCCACAAGCTGATAAACACTTGGTTCTACATGACTGTTATCACTATTACCGTTACTCTGCCTCCTTCCCAGAGCTGCTCTCACTGTCTCCATATACCTTGACAACTAAAACTATGTTGTTGCTTTTTCATAAAATTGAACAAGTTAGTAACGCATTCCTGGAATGAAGACATTTTTTGTACTTAAAAATAGAATCACTTAAAGATGACATTTCAAATCACCTTGAGGGAAGTATAATTATTCCATAAGGGATGAAAGAATCTAATAATTATTTTTTAAAAATAAATAAGGTTCCTGGTACAACACACCAAAATCAATTCCAGATGAATGACAGTCCACTATATATAACAAGCTAAATAACTGTGGAATCCATAAAAATATCTGAAGAACATATTGATGAACATTGATATAATGTCAGCTTTGGAAAAACTCTGTAAGGCTGAAAATATAAAGGAAATAGGAAATAAATGAAGTGCTTGACTACATAAAAATTCACATTTTCTGAATATATATAAACCACCATAAACAAACCTAAGAGAGAAATAACACTGCGAAAAGTTTTTTCATGCAAATTGCTAATGCGTTAATCTATATAGGAACCTGACAAGTAATCATGAAAGAATAAACACCCCAATCAAAAATGTGTGGCAGACATTAACTCAAAATGGCCAAGGGAAAAATACCAACAATCAATAAACATATGAAAATATAGAACCTCACTGATAACAAAATATATACAAATTGAAATGAGATCCCCTCTGTCACCTTTGCCTGTCTTACTGGTAAAGATGCTTTTCATTATAATATCAAGTGTTTGGAAGTGGTTAAAAAACTGTGCTACCCATAAGCTCCAGTTGGTACCAGAAAAAACAAAAATTCACAGGGAAATAAAAGGTAAGTTTTTGATCCATAATATGCTTTTACAAAGTTATCCTAGTGAAATGCTTCTAAGATGAATACAAAGATTTATTCATAAACATGCTCATTGCAGCATGATACATAAGAATTAAAATTAGAACCATTTCACAGATGGTGTAAATGCATCACCATTGCACTGCACACCTGAAGCTGAACAACACTGTAGGTCAACTATAATTTAATATATATATGTGTGTGTGTGTATATATAAATATATATAGTCACAGGATATGAAATACAGCATAGAGAATAGTGTCAATGGAATTGTAATAGATATATATGATGTCAGGGGGGCAATAGATTGGAGGGAGGGGGTTATCACTTTGTGAAGGGTGAAATGTCTAGTACATTGCTTTGTACACCTGAAACTAATTTAAAAAGAAGAAGAATTAAAATTGGAATGAATCTAACTTTGTGTGAAGTGACAGCCCACCTGCTCAGGGTTCTTACAGAGCAAATCTCCTTCCAGGGGAATGCTCCCCACATCATATTAAATGAAACAAGCCAAGCAAGCAAGTCATGAAACAGAACAAGCATCTTGTTATAAAACAGAAGTTGGTGGTGAGACGATGACATCACAGAATTATTTTTTGTCTGTTCTGAAGTTTCCAAATTTTTCTGGGAATTACATGTCTTGTTTTTATAATCAAAAAGGGTTATTTTTACATAGAGAAAATAAGCATAACCTCTCTGGTCCCAATATCACAAGCCCAGCAGAGTGCTATTCCCAGTAGCGTTTTAAGTCATAACAGTAGTTTCTAGTCACATTATAATACTGGCACATACACACCTAGTTAAGATAGACCACTGACAAACAAACAAAAAAAAATGCATTAATAATAAATGTTTTTGAACAAATTCTGTTAATAAAAATGGCAAAATGTCCGTATCCACAACCTTTTACACAGACACTATGTTGAATTACTCTACAAGAACCTTCTGAGGGAGGGCTGGGCCAACTGGGGCTCAGAGTGTCTAAGTGATTTGTCCAGGGCAGGAAACTAACCACTGAGCCTCTGGCTTCACTGCACACTTTGGCCCCTCATGCAAGACTGTATCTGAAGGGTGTACCTGTGAGGGAGTCCCATTGACTGCCTGGCTCCCCAGCTCTGTGACCCTGACAGCCTGTTCCAGGCACTGCACAGCCCCAGCTGCGAGCACTGGCAGTGCCCCTACAGGACCGTGCTGCACTCTGTCTGCCTCTGCTCAGCAGCTCCAGGAGAGTGGCACTCTCACCCGGCCCTCGCCTGTCCATAGAAGGGTGGACCCTCTGAGCATAGAGAGCCCCAAATGGGGCGGGCCTGGTACCTTAGACACAAAGCTTGGCTTGAAGACCCAAGTCAATCAGGAGGTCGCTGCTCAGCCAGAACTGCCAAATTGCTCTCCGGTGTTTCGTCACCTGAGCGTCCTTAACATTATGCCGGAACGAGACATTATTTCAGCAACGAGACCTGAAAACGCAGCTACTCCACGCTCAATAAATATTTCTCCCCCGACTGATGTTTTATTACAGGATCTTGGGAAGCGCTTTTGTCAGAAAATAAAACAGGTTCACCATACACATCTATTTTTGCCCCAACTACTATTCTGACAGAGACACACAAACTCTAAGCCGCAGGCCGTAAGCACATTTCCCAGGTGACCTAGACACCTGTCCCCACGTTATCCACCCAGTCAGTAGTGCCTGGCATCTGACGACCCCCTTGAAGCCATTGTCGTCCTGCCTGCTTCCCCAGAGCCCAAGCAGATGTCACTGCCCCCATCAATGTGCCCGGGGCACATTTTCACGGCACATTCCCCCATGCCACTTACTCATTGTGTCCGTCATCTGACATCTGCTCGTCCACCTCCTCCACTGTGCTCTGAGTTCCATGTCTGATTCATCTCTTTCCCTCAGCACCTGGTCAGAAGCCGGTACACGGTCAGTGCAACGCGCCGGTGAGGTAGTTGTTGCTCCTCGCTGGTACTCTCTGGAATCCCTATGAAAAAGCCAGCAAATAGAAACTTACAGCCAAGTGACTGGCAAGAAATGAGAGTCACAGACCCTTGTGCTGTGAGATAGAGAACACAACTGCGATGAGTGAATGAATGAATGAGCGAATGAATGAATACACAAATACATACATACTTACAAACATGTATACAGTACTCCCCCTTTAATGCAGGGCATGTGTTTGAAGGTAAAGGATGCCTGAAACCGCAGATAGTACCGAACACTACACATACTATGTTTTTGGCCATAGTCCTACCTTTTCATTTCAAGGAAGCGCTGTCCAGCCTCTTTGGCATATGCAACTTGCCAGCATTGCGTCTCTTGCACTTCAGTGCCCTTATTAAGTAAAATAAGGGAGACTTGAACACAAGTACCGCCCGAACTCTGCAACAACCTGATAACCAAGATGGCTACTAAGTAACTAATAGTTTGCAGCATCTACCTGGAGACGCTGAAAAAAGTTAGATTCACGTTGGGGGCGGGTCAAAGCTGGACTCGCGAGATTTCATCACACTACTCAGCATGACACATGATTTTAAACTTATGAATTGCTTATTTGGGGAATTTTCCATGTAATATTTTCAGACCGGAGTTGACCTCAGGTAACTGCGAGGGCAGCAAGAGACGCCCCAGATGGCGGAGACTGCTGTGCATGGACATATAATCTCCTTCATCTGGGAAGGACAAAAGACCTGAGGAAAGTGTTCATAAGATAAGTGACACAATTTGTTCATCGAAAGATGGTGCAAGAATGGGGGCTGGGCAAGGTGATCCAGGCAGCGTATCCAGACATTTATCTGTGGCTGTGAAGCAAGTTCCACTCGAAGAAGATGGATTCTTTTGATTTTTGAAGCCCTTCATGAACCGACCCAGAAAAGGTAATGCCTGGTGGTGGCAAGGCTTCGTGTTTATTGAAAGAATTGAATGGAAGAGCCAAATAAACAGCAAACTATAGACGAAGGGTAAAAACAGCCTTTGTTCCAAACCCCTTACTCCACACTTGTGAGAACTGGAACCCAGAGGGGAGAAGAGGCATACTTCAGGAAGTATTTCTCATTACCCTGAGACCTGGGTCTAGAACCCAGATCTCCAGTCACTGGGGAGAATTCCTCCCTCAAAGTAAAAGCAATATGAGAAATTAGCTGAGAGAGAGAGAGAGAGAGAGAGAGAGAGAGAGAGAGAGAGAGAGAGAGAGAGAGAGAGAAATAGAACTTTCAAAGAACTTGATTGTAGGGAATGTGTGCACATTGGGGAATTAGATGCTTTAACGGGTTTATTTTTTTCTGTTGCTACAGCTGTTTATCTGGCATGTATAGTGAAGGAAAAAAGAAGCAATGAATTGGAGAAGGAAAATAGCACACAGCCTCCCCCATGCCCTCCTTCTCCCTGTCCTAGCCCCTGCCCTCCTTCCTCTGCCCCAGAGTCTGAACACTCCTGCAGCTGGAACAGGCCCATTCTACAGGGAGCTACAATGACTTTCCATGTCCTGTTGGACCCCAGGGTGAAAATCAAACAATTCTCCTCCAACTCTGAGGGCAAAGGTGGGACTGTGTTAACCTTTGCTTTGCCTAGCACATTATCCTAGAATCTCCTCTTTGACCTTGGAGACTAAGGGATTTCTTTCCTCTGACTTGAATGCTAATCTAAGACCCTAGGTTTGCCCCTAACCTCGCCTCTTCCCGTTCTAACCCCCAAACCTCTCACTATGTCTGACCCCTTGTATCACAGAACCTTAACTCCAGAATTAAGGACTGATTGGGTCCTCTCCCAATCTTCTCCTAGTCTCAGTAGCACATAAAAGCCTTCCTAGAAATCCTGGCAAATCATCCAAAAACCTATGATACTAATGACTTGGGGGTCAAGGGGAGACAGTGTGGCCAGTGCTGAAAAAAAATTGTCCAAGGCAGTTTTTTGCCCATCTACAAATATTCTGGATCATTACGCTATAAGAATTAATGAGGAAGACACCAAATTACCCCAGAGGTGTTGTTAGAAACAGTCACTTTGAAATGGTGGTTGATTTCATTATTGTTTTCATAATCAAACAGAGAAAATCTACATGTTTCAACTTAAACACAAAGCTGGAGAGGTCAGACCCAGGTACCGGTTCCAGCTTTGCCACGAAGGATGGTGTGTTTGGGGAAGTTACTTTACCTCCCCCAAAATTCACTTTCCTCAACTGGAAAATGAAAATAATAATTCCCTCATATGGATTATTTCTTCTGATGAAATTAGCTGTGGTACAAAGACCTGGCACATAGTAGGTACTCGATTAAAAACTAGTTCTCCCCTTCCATTTTCCTCCTCTGCAAATGATTCAGAATGTATAGTCAGAGCATGTGGAAACTACCACCACCTGGTGTACGGGTCTCAAAACTGCAAAAGCAGCAGCAAAGGTAGAAAAAAAAAAAAAAAAAAAAAAAAAAACCGCCTCATCTCAGGAAACTAAAACCGAAGTTCAGAAATAACTGAAAACCCCATATTTAAAAGACATCAATTATGTGTGGGATAGAGGCCACTGGAGATGCCAGGACTCTGGGTAGAATTAATCAAGGTGAACTTCCTGGAAGAGGTACACCTGATTTTGACATGTGAGGGGAAAAAAAAGGGGTATGGGCTGATTGAAAAGAAGGAAGAACAATTTCCTGTGCGAAGTTGAGGGGGAAAGCTTGGAAGCAAAAGACAAAGGTCTTAGAGGTCTCAGGGTGGCAACTAATTTCAACGGGAGACTTTTGCCCAGTCCAGCCTGCTAAGCCTTTAGACCCTTTGATCACAAGAGAACATGGATGGCTGGGTGTAAGTTACCCAGCACCTATCCTGGGACAGCCAGCTGATAGTATTAAAGCACAGCATCTCTAACTTGGATCAGGACTTGCTTCCATGGGAAAAGATATTGAAAGCAGCCACATAAGTCCCTGCTGACAAACAGCCTCAGAAAAGGGTGAAACTGTGTTTCCCCTTACATAGAGGTCATAGGCAGAGGGAGCCTCTTGAACACAGCAGTCCTGCCTTTCTCGTCTTGCTGGCCCACGTGTCCTAACTCAGAGCCCAGTGCCTAGAAGAAGCTCCATACATGGCTGTGAGGTCAGCTCCCTGGCCTGGTCTCAGCAGAGATTCACGCTGACAGTAAAGATCCTCGCCTGACTCTCCACTCTATACCCCTTCCCCTACGTTCTGGCCTCACACGTTCTGGGATGTGTCATGTCTTCTCTTTCTTCTAGATCTTGGAAGACACTTCTCCTTCCGCCTGAAAAACATTTCAAGGGTCCCATATGAGACACAGTCCAGCACCCAGTAATCCCCTTACAGGAGCGTGTCTTCTTACAACACATCATAACGTCCGTCCTCTTGTTTGAATCTCCTTTAGACCTTGAGTTCCATAACGAGAAACCTGTTTCTATTGCTCATTGCAGTTTCCCCTGCACCTCGTTCCTGCCGCGTTAAGATCCATGATACACATTTAAGTTAAAGTGAATATAATGTCCAAAAGCCCTCACCCAAGTGGTTCTGAGAAGCCTAGAAATGAAGGAACTCAAGAGAGAAGGGGCCATCCTGGGATTACCCGTCTCCGCGACCCAGAAACTCGCCGCTGACTTTCCTTTGGTCCTGGCCCATGCTGTTGGTGAGTCTGGCAACGTGTCAGCAGAGAGAGATGGGTATCCGACCATGGAGGGCAGGCAACATCTGTCAACGACTTGTCCATGGCCTCAGGCCAGTCCCCAAAGTCACTTCCTCCTGCCTCGAGGCAGCTGCCTTTATAATCACTGCCCAGTGGGAGCGGCATAAGGGACCCCCAAGGCAGAAAGCCCAGCATGGTCTGTGGCGGTGCCCTAGAAACATCCTGAAGGCAGGGGTTTTCCTGTGTCCCCAGCTACTTCGCCCTCCATCAGCATCATGAAGAAAAGAATTCTATCTCCCCAAATCTAGAGGGTGCATGATGTTGCCTCCCAGAGGAAAGAATCTGTTCTGCTACTTTTCATGAAAAGTCCCAGGCAGGGACAGAGGCGGGAGGGGTGTGGCAGGAAAGTCAGTCTCAGAAGAGTGGCCCCTCCCAGCAGGAGAGTTCAAAATCAACCTTGTTTCTGCGTTAAAGCACCAATATGTTTTCTCTCCAGAGGGCATCCCCTTCCCTGCAGCTAAGTGTGACCTAGGTGGTCCATTTCTGCCAGGAGACCTCCCAAACTGTGAGATCAGTCATCCTGTGCAAGTGCCAGTGATTTCATTATGCAATTCTGCTGTTTCTGACGTCCAAACAGCCATATGTGGTATTGCAATAAGCGGGTTTGGCAAGGGCTGGCTGCCATCACAGAGTGCAGTTCTCTTAGTTCCTTACCCCCGTACCCGCATCCCGTACAATCCCCAACCCCCCAGTTCCAGATGTTGCATTTAAACATGGACCATGGCCTTGGCTGGGCCCTGCCCCACAGACCGATTATGACATAATTACTCCTACCCTGTGACCACGGGTCTAGCCAAGGCTGACTCTCTCCTACTGATTCCGCCTGAGTCATTTATGCCCCATTCCTGAGTCTGAGTAAGCGGGAGGGGTATTTCATCAAGACATTTGACACCTTCCTTTGAAGGATAAAGGACAGAACATGTGAATGCCTCCGGTTAACATCTAAAGGCAGCCTGGCCGCCCTGAAATTGCCCCTCCGTGGAGCAGCTCTCAGTAAATCCAGCTGGCTCTCACTGGAGGGACCTCTACCGTTTCAACTCATTTATCAGCAGTTCCATCTGCTTCAGTGTGGGACATTCCATGTGTCTACGGTTGTGTTGTGTCAGGGCCTGGGGCTGCTCCCGCAAGAGTCTCTGGCCCCCATGAAAGACCTAATCCAGGCCTGTCATCTTCCCCAGTGATAGCTAGAGCAGCTGTTGTTTCTTCCTCCACAGTATGGTGGTTACCAGGAAGCCTAAGGGGCCCACCATCTAATTTCCATGCTTGGAGCTAAATCCGTGTGCATGATCTTTCCTTGAAACTGTAGGAGGGAACTAGGTCCCTCAGCCTTTTACACCAAATTGATTTAGTGTCTCCTGGAGGAGAGGTGAGCTCATCCTTGCTCCCATTCAACTTCAAAAGGCCAACTGTCTCATTAACCTAATTGCCTGACTTTAAGGAACTTGCTTAAATTACCACGGAAGGGATGGTCATTTCTGTCCAAACAAGACATTGTCAAGCATTTGCACTAAAAAGAAATCGCCGTTCACCATGACAGATGAATGTCTCGTTTAGAGGATGGTTATAGTAGTGATGGTAGGTATGCATCTAAGCCCTGAGAAATTTTTAAAAGAAAGAGACAAGTGGCAAATTGGTTTAAGTTATGAACCACAGAATCCTTTCTCAGTGATGCCATTTTGAAAAGTTTGTCCTTCAACCAAGCTACATACACTATAAAGACAATTAAATGTCTGTACTAAAGAACATTTGTCCTTTTTTGTGGGGAAAAAAAAAAATCCCTTAGGAAAAAGAATACTGAAACTATCAGTAGCCCCTGTTGGCTACATTAAACCTAATAAAACGACTAATGATAAATTTCTCGTCAATGAGGCTCCCCCGCTGTGCTGCTTCTACTGGTTTTAGTCATAGAGCACGAGGCAGGGAGATTGAATTATTGGTTAGATTCATTATATTGGTTTGGGCTTTGGAGGGAGAGGGAGTAGGTTATATGTGAGATTCTTTTCATGTTTCGCTTTTCTTCCTCAAGAAACAGCTGGTTTTGTCTTTAGTTTCAAATGTCGATAAATAAAAAAAATCAGGGTGATCCTTCAAAGGCAGGAATTTGTACATGGGAGCTTCCCCAAACACCTGATGGGTTGGCCAGGAAGGGCTGTTCAAGTCTCAACTGGGAGAGACACGGAGGAGGAGGTAAAAGGCTGGATTGCTGTCTGTGGGCATGGCCGGTGGCCACAGAGGAAGAGAAGGGAGTACCTGTTAGGAGTGTTAGAGCAGACGAGAAGCTGTGAAATGTGGGGACTGGTGCTGCGGTACCTGTGGCTGGGCCTGCGGTACCTATGGCTGGGCCTGCAGCCCCTTGGGCTCACTCACCTTAACCCAGGCCTGGCCCCGGTCACTTGCTGATCCGAGCTCAGTTTTAAATTACTATATGGAGATGGCAGCTACAGTATGCAAGGTATCACAATTCCACCGCAAGTCTCCAGAACAGCATGGGGTTCCTGAAGACAAGATATGCAGCATAATTTCCTAGGACTAGAACCTTCTGACAGAGAGAGGGGCCGGGGGCTGAGTGTGGTTTCCTGGCCCAGAATCCTATTACTGACCAGTCCCTTTCATGTAACCAAACAGCCCTTTTCCACCTTTAACTAGGGCACTGGGGATAACAAAAAGAAATCCAAAACCTGAACTGAAACTCAGCCTCGTCTCTCAGCCTATGTCCTCTTACCTGGAAAGGCCCAGACCCAAGACTCCACAAAAACGCTGGAGCATGTGTCTAAGGGCTGAGCAGCTAATTCTAGCACAAGACCTTCCTCTGAGAAACAGCTCAGACACCAGACTGCAATCATGCCCATAGCTCGGCAGTGCTCTGGGATTTCTCTTTACCTGCGTGCTTGTCATTTTCCAGCTCCATGTCCTGCCCTGCTCTGTACCCGGCAGGCTGACGTCTATGTATCTCATCTCCCCCTTTGGCTGGTGGGATACGCTGGCAGATCAGGGGGTGTGGCAGAGAGGTGAGAAAAAAGAGGTCATGGTAGTTCTTCCTCCTGCTCCCTTCATACAGAATCTGGGGACACCATTCTGACAGTGGCTGTGCCCTCTACCCAGGCTCCAGCCTGGTGGGTACCTTGTCTTCCCCAGCTCCAGGCTCCAGCAACACAATTTCTCATGTGGGAAACCGAATAACGGCCCCGCCAAAGATAACCAGTTCCTAATTCCCAGAATCTGCTAACGTTACCTTCGACGATAATAGAGATTTTGTAGATGTGATTAAGGCAAGGATCTTGAGATGGAAGGTTATCCTGGGTTATCTGAGTGAGCACTAGATGCAACCACAAGTGTACTTATAAGAGGACAGCAGAGGGAAATTTAACACAGAAGAAAAGGTTATGTGACCAGAAAAGAAGAGATTGGAGGGACATGGACAGAAGCCAAGGAATGCGGGTGGCAACCAGAAACTAAAAGAGTCAAGGAATGAATGTTCCCCTGGGAGCCTTCAGAAGGAACCAGCGCTGCCAACACCTTGACTTTAGCCCAAGGAAACTCATTTTGGACTCCTGGCCTCCTGGAACTATAAGAGAATAAATTTCTACTGTTTAAGTCACTACATTTGTAGTAATTTGTGACAGTAGCCCTAAGAAACTAATACAGCTCCCAGCCCCTTAGACTTGGGATTATAATGGTTTCCCAACTGTTGCTCAGTGTGTCTTCTATTTTCTGCCAGATATCCTATCTGATATATTCCACTTCATTCCAAAAGAGTTTAAGATAGTATATCTATATCTATATCTATCATCTATATCTATATATGCGGTACAATAAGATTTTGTTCAACGAGAAAATTTGGGAGGAGAGAAAATAAGGATAAAAAACATGAAGCTTAGATAATATCCAAAATCCACGCCGTGCAGCCCTAAACACTTTTTGGGAATCAGCCTGCTAAGCTCCCCAGCAGCCAATGCAAAGAGGAAAAGCATAACCAATTTTAGTTTACTATTTCTTACACTAGCCTGATATTAGGAATCACCTGGCTCCTTTGTTAAACATCCAACTATCCAGTCATCCAAGACCTACCAAAAGAGAAGCTAGGACAGAAGCAATAAGACTCTGGATTTCCACAAATATCTGAGATGAATTAGACAAGTCGCAGCATCGGTCAGATGAGATCAGATGATAAGGTAAGAACACAATATGGGAGATGTTGCCAAGGGGAATCACGTTAAAGATGTGAAACAAAAGCCGTCATGAATGAAGAGACAACGTAGGCACGTGCAGTAGGGTGTCCCATTCCCCTCACGACAATGACTGGAGCCAGGAGAGGTATGTGAACTAAGGCAATGCCATCAGGCCTTTCCCTGGGGGTTCTGGGTTACAGGCAGTTTCTTCTCCTAGATGGTATAGTTTGCAAAGATGCGAGGAAAGCCTTGATACCAGGAGAGAGGCCAGGCTGAGCAGGAAATGGATACAGAGAGAAGCGCAAGAGTGAGAAACCCACAGAAAACAGGGCCAGAACCCGGATCAAACCACGCATGAAACTCACTCCACCACTACACTTTTTCAATCATGTGGAGCAATAAATTGCCTTTATTGCGTATGCCATCTTAAGTCAACTTTTCTCTTGCCTGCATCTGAAATTATCCTACTCAGTATATCTATTATATTTATCTAATATTTCTACATCAAAAAAGTCACACTAAATTTTTTTTTCCATAACAAAATTACAGAAAACCTTGGAGAGAGAGAACTCTACCAAAAGGAAACATTCATTTCTTTTTCGTGACTACTATTATTTTAGGAAAATTTGTTTCTCTCTTCCTGTCCACTGTGCCCAAAGGATTGCTAAATATTCTTATTCTTGAGCTCCTTGTGATAATTATTAACAAGGCTTTTAGCTGAAATGCGAGACTAATTTTGAGCTTATTTTTCTATATCTGCTATTGTAACATCAACTTTTCAGGCACTTTCTGGAAAATATCATTTCAAAACTTCAGTGACCTAACCCATCAGCCATCACTAACTCCCTAAACCCAGGATGAATGGTAACTGGAAAATATCACATCTTTAACCCCAGGTATATCCAGTGCTGTTGGGATTCAAGGGGTTAAAATCAATGGAAATGGCATATTTGACGGAACCTAATTACAATTTTGGAACTCTGGCTGTCCTTTCCCAACCAGTTCAGCTATTTTTAATGACTGACTGACTGATTTCTTAACTGGAATTGTTAATACCTCATCAAAAGTATCGACCAAAATTCCAAAGCCTAGAAACCAATTCACATCAACATAAAAATATTACTAATGGGGAGTTCTTGTTTAATGGATATAGAATTTCCGTTTTGCATGATGAAAACGTTCTAGAGATTGGATATTTTAACACTACTGAACTGTACACTTAAAGTGGTTAAGATGGTAAATTTTTTGTTATATGTAGTTTACCACACTTACATACAGTATATACGAGGTCAGACAATTAAGTTCACGAACTCTTCATAGAAAAAGTGCTACATACCTCATTGCTGAATATCACTACGGTCACCTTTGAAGAACTCCCCTTGGGAAACTAGGCACCAACGCCAACACCTAGTCCACCCTTCAAAGCAGTTTTGGAACTCTTTTTCTGGAATGGCCATCAGAGCTGTTGTTGCATTACCCTTGATGTCCTGAATGTCATCAAAATGTCTTCCTTTCAATATTTCCTTTATCTTCAGGCAAAGAAAGAAGTCATTGGGAGGCAGATCAGGTGAGTAGAGAAGGTGCTCCAATACAGTTATTTGTTTACTGGCTAAAAACTCCCTCATAGACAGTGCTGTGTGAGCTGGTGCATTGTCGTGATGCAAGAGCCATGAATTGTTGGCGAAAAGTTCAGATCGTCTAACTTTTTCAAGCAGCCTTTTCAGCACTTCCAAATAGTAAACTTGGTTAACGGTTTGTCCAATTGGTACAAATTCATAGTGAATAATCCCTCTGATATCAAAAAAGGTTAGCAACATCATTGCAACAAGTTCGTGAACTTAATTGTCAGACTTTGTATATTTATTCATATATATATATATGAAAGAGGAGGGGAATTTAATTTATTGTCACCCAGTAAGGTTTGTACTTTGTATATATAATAACAATATCTAACATACATGTGGTATTGGTTTTCAATGTTATAGTTAATGGTCCTTAAGTGTTTTTCACTTATTTTCTAATTTAAAATTCTCACATAACCCTATAAAGAAGGTATTAGTATTACCACTTTTAATATTATTCTTTCAATTTACTAATAAGGAAACTGAACCATGGAGAAGTTTTGAAACTAACCCAAAGTCATCTGGGCTGGGCTGTAAAACATGCCCACTCAGTATTGCCCCAGAGTTTATGTTCTCTTGACTAGCTCTACTGCCTCTCCATAGTTTATCAACAGGAACTATGATCCCATTTTACAGAAGCAGGAATTGGTGCTCAGAGTTAAGAAAATGGTCTAAGATCCTGAAGGCAGCAAGTGCAGAATCCAAGGAAACTACGAGGATGGAAATATTCTCTTTCAGTGCTGTCGGATGTGTCAGCCACTGGCCACGTGTGGCTACTGAACAATGGAAACGTGGCTGGTCACCATTCCCTTCATCTTAATTAATTGAAAGGTAAATAACCATGCGGCACAGGTAAAGATGTAAAACCAAAACATAGTTTCAGAATGCATTTCATTGTGGTAAAATATAAAACCAAAACGTTTTTTAAAACACGGGAATCTGCACGCATTCCATCGACCATCAGAGCTGTAATGCCACCATGCCTGATGTGGCCTTCAGGGAACTCTATGGCACACTTGTGGAAAAGTTGATAACCTTTCGTTGTGAAAAGAGTTTTGACCTTGGGGATCCTCTGAAAGGGTCTCAGAGACCTTTAAGGGGCCCGGGACCACACTTTGAGTCGTAATGGACTGACAAGAAGCGCTCAGCTCCTCCACATTCAGAAGGAACAATTCTTCATCCACCCTGCTCGTGGACTCCTTCCTTCCATGTGGGGACTTTCCTGCCCCTGCTCCATAGTTCGATTTCTCTTGCTCCCAGACCCAAAGTCTTCCAGAGTACTGGGATCTGGGAAAGGCCCAGGGCCCAGTCATGGTCCATGCAGACGACCTAAGGAAAGGAGGCCAGAGACAGTGGCTCAGCTCAGCTTGCTGCAGGACAATTTTCCTTCTGAGGTTCCAAGTCTCGGAGGCAGCAGGGATCAAAACAAGAAGTAGAAAGAAACACTCAAAGTGAAATTCAAGATGCTGGAAAAGATGGAAAGGCCTCTTCTCCCTGGGGTCTCCAGCTTCTCCCCTCTTTCCAGCAGGCAGGAAAGAACAGGCCATTGGAGGCAGAGGGCAGAGGGCTTCAGAGGGTCTTCTGGGGCAACTCAATCAAAGAAATTATTTTCCCACAGATGAAGCCAAGAATATCTTAATGGCTTTTTCCTGATTGGGGAATAAATCTATTAATTCATGGCCCAGCCCCAAACCAGTTGTGTCAACCCCACCCACCCCCCCTTAAAAAAAATGTGAGAAATGCTTCAAAATTCTACTTATTTTCATGGCTTCCATCTTCTCTCTTCTATTCCTTGTGCCTCTTTTTTCACTCCATTCTTTCACGCTCTCCCTCCTCCTTTTCTTACAGCTACCTCTTCTCCTCTTTTCAAATAAATCACCACCTCCTTCAGTGCCATGTCCCCACCCCAGCACGTACCCTATTAGAGATGCTAGAGCTTCAGAGGTGCGACTCCCCACTTTCCATGCAAAGTAACTAACGACACCAACAAGAATTAGATGTCCTTGGAGAGAAGCTGTCATAGTGCAAGCACCTCGCCACCTGCCTAAGCGTCCTTGGGCATCAGGGAGCTGGTGGTTTAAACAAGCCTGGGTTCCCTGGGAGCCTCCTGGTGCAGAGATCCAGACCAAACAGTAAATTAAAAGAAAGCAGAGGGCAAAAAGCCGGGTCCCAGAGACTCACAATTACTACTGCCCAGTCAGTTAACACACCCCAGGGGTAATTGCTCAATGATGTATTTATGGACTTGGCCACCCCCACACCTGACCCCAATGACCGGCAGTTCCCTGCGCCCTGATGAGTGTCCTGCCCCTTCAGAGAGGCTTTCTGTGGGAATTCAGCCTGCTCTCACCTGCATGACTCAATACTGGAGATAAGTACTTGTTTCATTAGTACTATAGATGATTTAGACAATATAGGCCTGAAAGGAGGGAGGGAGAGAGGGCAGGAGAGAGGGAGGAAGAGGGAGAGAGAGAGAGAGAGAACATATTCCCAACTCCACTTGCTTGCTGTGTGTACTTTGGCAAGTTAATTAAACTTTCTTTGCCACAGTTGACTCTTCTGTAAAATGGGGACAATGTAAGTAATCATCTAACTGGAATTTGGTAAAAAGCAAAAGAGTTAATCGATATATAAAGTTTTGAGAATGGTGCCTGGCATATAGGCATTCGACAATGTACTACCTGTACATTCAAAAGTAGTGCCAAGTATTAGTTGGTTACACTGCCTTAGGCTAAACTGTCCGTCCAGGTGCACTCTGGGATCACACCGCAGGACACCAGTCCTGGTGACAAGAGTAAAGGGACCTGCCTTGCTCTGGCCAACCTGGTTTAACACACAGCTCCTGTGAGCCAGTGTGGCAGGACCTGGGAAGACAGTGTGGACACGCTTCTGCTAACCGGGCGGCAATTCGGCTCGAGCACTCTGACCTCTAGTCTTGTCCTGCATTGGGTCACCTGCCGCTGTCCTGACGCCAGGACCATCTTCTTGCCTCCTCTGGCACCCAAGGCCCAAGGAATTCTCTCATTTATCCAGCTTTTTGATGGGCTCATTTATCTGCCACGGGCCTAAGAGACAGACGGAATGACGTCTAGGCCTAGATGCGACTCCAGGAGAAAGCAAGCAGCACAGTCGGGACACGCGGGCCCGTGACCGGTCCGCACTTCGGGCCACACAGCCCGGTGCTGGGCTTGGAATCCCACACGGTCCGCGTGGCGCGCGATTCCAAACCTCCAGCAGAGAGTTGCGGGTTTGCTCGGCTCGTCCTCCTCCCGCCTGGACTTTCGTTTTCAGCCGCTCCCCCCGGGGGAGTTTCTGGTCTGAGCTCTGCAGAAAGCAGAGACTCGTGGGCACCATACATGGCCGTGGCGACTGCGGCCCCGGCTCGCGGCCTCGGGCGCGCGGGGGGCCCCACAGTTCTGGCGCGGGGCTCTGGAGCCAGAAAGTGTACACAGACCATAAATTTCCCGCCCGCCAGCCCGCCGGGCGCTGCTCGGAGGCCAGGGTCTGCTCGCGGCCGCCGCCCGCCTCCCCGCGCCTGGCTCCCCACTTGGGCTGGTCAAGCAGCCTGGCGGCAAAGCGTCACTCGCACCCGCAGCAGCCCCTGGCCGGGCGCATCGCGCCAGAGCAGCATTAGGACTCGGGTCACAGCCTGCCGGAGGCTCCCCGCCTCCGCGTGGGAGGCTGGAGTGCAGGGAGGGAGTGTAGTGGGGGAGCGGTCAGGCCTGCAGGAGGCCAGGTGACAAAGGGGCACCGAGGGGCAAGCGTCTGTGGCTTCTAGACCATTCAGACCTTTCCATCTCGACGTGGAAGGAGCCCGAAAGTGCACGTAGGGACAGTTCGCTTAAAGATGTTTCTGCAGTAGGCCCTCCCCTCTCGCAGTTGTCAACCTCGTAGACGGTACAGGGCGTACCACGAATGCATTTTCCCTGGAGGTGCCGCAAGACTATAAATAGATTTCGCTCTGGTTGTGGCTACACTCACAACGGAAGGTGGATATTTGAACTAATGGTCCGAATAATTCTCAAAAAGAAAAGCAAACCTTTTCTTTGAATTCTGAAATCTGTTTTTGAGGAGAGAATCGTAGAAGTCCACCAGTTCAGGAGCTGGAGCGAGAAACTTGTGGGTGTCTGAGTCAGAGGCTTGGCCACGCCCCTTGCCAGGCGAGTACCTGGATGAAATCACCCAACCTGTGCTTCGCAAAGTGGCTATCTGCAAGAGCGGGAGAATAATATCTTCCTGCCCAATGTGTCTGTAAAGATTAAATGAGATAAAAGACTTTCAGTTCTTGCTTAAAAAGTAGGAAAGGCTTGCGTTTCTTCGTTTGCACTTACACGCAGCCAACTTGGGAGATTTCAAACCGCGATCAAGACGCGTTCTTAGCCAGAAGAAATGAGCGGTGTAATGACGGTAGTAGTGGTTATAGGTTAATAACAACTCCCACTTGTTAAGCGCCTTGTTTGCCAGTCTAGCCAGGACCCGTGCCTATATTTGTGACTTGCTCTACTGTATCAGATATGCTCCCCGAACCTGTGGAGGGGACAGTGACGGCCTCCAGGGTGCTGGGCAACCTGACCGGAAGAAAACAGGACCGCACAATGGGAGAGCCGGAGAGAACTCAGATGGCAGGATGCGTCTCCTGATGACCATACCTCTGCGACTGGAAAACCAAAACCGAAGGGGAAAGACATCCGAAGGAAAGGTTCCCTTGCTCAAGCGGTTTGGTTCGGAGCACGCCCCTCAAGCTGCCTTCAGATTGCTCCAGCGCATCCGTGGACAGTCCCCAACCCAGAACCCGCCCAGTACGTCACAGGGCGAGTGTTGATGGATGACACTGGGGCTAAGGTGGCCCACGTGTCGCAGGTACATTGCCCTTGGCTCCTGAACGTCCCCGGGGAGGACGGCGCCTTTGCGGGTCCATTTTTGTTTTTAATTATGAGGGATGTTCGGTTTTTAGTAATAAATCGCTGCCTTTCGTTACACTTTGGTTCAGAGACAAGGCTGGGGTCCACCAGCTCTGGAGCAGCTTGGCTGCCAGGTTGGGTCGCTCCTCTTAAGTCACACACCCTGTGTCCCACGTCTTCCGCGGTGGTCGTCCCAGAACTGAGCCAGCGTGGCCCACCTCCTCTAGAAATCCTGAGGGAAAAAACGAAAAATGGGAAGAGGCAGGGATGCCCAAAGCGAGGAGGAGGGCTAGGGAGAGTGAAGATCGAAGGAAATGGGAACATTTCAATTACAGTCGACGTTTAATTTTAAAATGTTGTGTCACCGAGAGAGTCACTAGTTAGACTTCTTTCCTTTCTAGCTTTTCACCCTTATAGTTCTACCGCAAAACTGCGCTCTCCACCCAGGAAGGAAGTCAGCACAGGCGCCCGGGACCCTGAGGGGACAAGGGGATCTGGCTTAGATCACTGCGGAGGACCCTAGTAGCCTTATAGGGACGATCTCCTAGCGCTGTCTTCCCTGCACTGGGCTGATGTGTGGCACCAACCCCGGCAAGGTGGAGGCCTGAGGGTGGGCGCTGACCTTGGACTGGGTGCTCTGTTGACGGGCTGGGGATTCGAGAAGACAGAGGACCCGGGACTCTCCACGAGATCCCAACGTGTGGCAGAGCCAGGCGACCCCCAATAGTGTGGGGCTTCACGCTCCGTCTGCTGCCTTCGATTCTCTCCATCGAGGGATCCAGAAAACGGCTGGATACATCGACCAATACCTGTGCAAACCTCAAGATAAGGAATCCTATTCATGCATCAGTTCATTCGTTTGTTCATCTATTCATTCGCTCCTTTCTTGAGCTTCCAACACGTGCTAGGAAGAGCTCAGGGGCGCGCTCTTCACTCCGACTCCAAGCAAGAAAAATAAACAGCCCTGACAAATCAAAGCGAGGTCGAAATTTGTTGACCTGGAAATCGCTCCAGGCGAGTTGGGGCTGAGGGCAGCTCCAGAACACCAAATACACCGAGGCTTTTGCGCAGCAGGAGCGGTGCCGACTTGGAGAGGCCAACTCGCCGCCAATCCTCTCCCGCTCTGCTCCTCACTGCCCTTCACTGTGCAGAGATGCGAGCGCAGATCCCAGCGCCCCACGCGGCTGGGCCAAGACCCGGACGCGAGAACGCCCAGAAAACTTCTGATTCATTCCCGGTTCTTACGCGACCGTTGACTGGATGACTGTGGACGAGTCATTCAACCTACACAACGAGGCGGATGATGCCAGGCTGCACAGGCTACACGGGACACTACAAAGGAAGGAGCGCGTCTGAGCGTTTCTCCATCTGCATTGAGCACCACTTGTGAGCTGGCTCTCTGGCTGCTCTCTGGTGGCCTTAGAATCGGGGACCCTTGTGTATCCTCAGCCCGAGGATTTGGGGCTTCCAAATCCACTCCTCCCGGGGTCACCGCCCTGTAGCTCCGTGCCTCGCTGCTCAGCTTCCTCCCGTGTTTACAATGCTAACCTCCCGGTCATACTGTTCCTGAGGATTCGCTGCAAATATAAATAACCACAACGGCCACAAAGATTGCAGTTCGTGGATTCAATAAACGCTTGTCGAGGCACCTTCCCTGGGCTAAGCGCCCTGCTAGGTGCTAGAATTTCTCCAACCTTGCAGCAGAGCCCAGACCTGTCCTCAAGAAGCAGAGAGTGCATTTCCCCAGAAAAGGGACAGTTGGTGTCCTGTTTCCGTTTTGAAGATCCTCCCTCTGCGCAACTAGTTAAGAACTTATTAAAGCTCCTGAAATGCCATTTGCCCTGACATGATCTCAACGGCAGGCACATATCCCAGCCCCCATCCCTTTGGACCCCAGACACTTGGCAAAACTTCCCTCAAACTCAAAGTGTCAGAAAACTCTACCTTCTTTCCAGGACTTCCGCCTCCCAAGGAAAACTCCCAACCACACCTGCAAGCACTGTATTGAGAACCTGCTGTGTGCACAGGATGTTGGGCGAGGTGCCAGGAGTACCACGAGGAACAAGTGCCAAAGGGCATCTCATGGAGTCAAGGGGTCAGTGTGGCAACCGCTATTGTCACCTGGCAGCCCAACCAAACACTCCCGGGCTAGTCCTTAAAAGGTTTCCTAGGGATACTGACTACATCACATTCACAAGCCTGCATCTAAGGATGTGATCTCTTAGAGAGTAAGGGTTGTCTTTCATTCTTTTTCTTTTTTCCCCCAACTGTGCGCATACTAAGAAAGACCTCAATAAATAGTGCAGTGAATTAACGAATGGATGAAGGAATATAATGATGTCTAAGCCTACTGTCACGCACCATTCTCATTTCACCTTTGCTAACGCAATTAATCTCCACAGTAATGTATAAGTTACGTAACCTTGTTTATTTCCTATTATACAGGTGAGGAAACTGAAGTCAAGTGGTTAGATAGATTTCCCAAGGCTCCTTGTTAGTAATTGGTGAATCGTTGCGGCTTCCCCCATGCTGGCCTTCTGAAGCGCTCAACTCACTGTTCCGCCCACTGGCTTCTTCCTGTATCTAACCCCCAGAGACAGTAGTTGGGGTCACTTAAGCCACCAGCTGTGGGCATTCCTCAGGTGGTATAGCTGCTGCCACCGTCCTGGCCTCCTTCCCCATAGACGGCGAAAACGAGGGAGGCTCAGTCTGCCGGGCCTGGGGCTGGGTCCAAGGGCAGGGGGACAGAAGGAGCCCAGACCCATGATCAGGCCTCAAATTCGAATCCCAAGAGTCAGCAACTACCTATGGAAGCTGAAAAGCACTGAGGATGATGCCACCTCCTAGGAGAAATGTGTGGCCCGGACTCTAGACACTATTAGCAAAGCTAAACCTCTACAGAAGATGCACAGCCTGATGGAAGGGGGACAACCATGGGGACACCCAGGTCTGTGACTCCGGGAGAAACATTCCTCAGGGACCACCGAGGGGAAAAGGAAGTGGGCCAACTGGAGACTCTTATACTCTTTTTCAAAAGCCATTGAGCTTGGATACTCCGAATTGGAATTCAGGTGGTCAAGTGGGAAGGGAGGACGCCCTCTCCTTCTTTTGCACGTCAGAAGGCACTAACCCATGGCTCATCCAAGTCCTGGCACTCACGCCCCTGGGGACGTTGGGCACGTGCCAAGGCTCCTAGCCTCAGTTGCCTCAACCCTAAAATGAAGGAGTCAGAAGTAATTGCATCTGCCTGGACGTCTAGCCATTGTTCCAAAAGTGACAGAGGGCAGGGCAACTAAGGGATCCAAAGGCCAGTGATTCTGAGCTTGCCTGTGGGTGGAGCCCAGAGACCCTGGGCCAGTTGTGGCAGAGCCTTGCTCTGTTAGGGCCACGGTGGGAGAATGTCTTAGACAGTGTACCCCACCCTGCATAAGCAGTCAGGATGGTCAGAGTTGCTGCCAGGGGGTGGTGCGCTCTGCAGGTGTTAATACAGTATCGTCCTGGTAAAGAGAAGGCACAGAGAGGGCTGCTCATACATCTCTGGGGCCTCAGCCAATCCTATCACAGCCTTGAAGGTGAGGCTGTGAGCCAGAGGTGGGCGTGAGCAGTCAAATCAGGGTGTATCTTCCCCAGCCCCAACTCATGCAATTAAAGGCCTCCTTCACAAAGACCATGAAGCCTGCAATTCCCTCCCCCAGAGGCCAAAGAAGGAAAAATAAGATGACCCGGTGTGTTTGGGTCCTCTCAGCCATCTTTAAATTGCTGTCACCACCTGGTGTGGAGGAGCTCATAGAACCCCTGTCAGCTCTTCATTCTTAAAGGAGGACAAAGTTCCTCAAAGGAGGGGAGACAGGGGGGCACAAACCAGAAGTGACTTGACCTCAGCCTCTGGCTTCTCGTTCCTATATCCAGGGCCGCCCCAGGCCCATCCTGCAAACGGAAAGTCTGTTTGAGGTCTCAAGGGCTTGAGAGGAGGTGGGGTCACATCCAGAGACAGGTTGAAGTTCAAGTTTAAAATGCCCCCAGAAAACCCCCTGCTGCTGCAGGTCCTGGTTCCTAAGCCGCCCTCGGCACCCCCAAAACTTCCGGAGGCTGAGGCAGCCGCTGTGCCTTGGGGATGGGGGCCTGAGGTCACCTTCCAGAGAGGACGGCTTCCTGTACCTGGAACCAAAGGGACTGGCAGGTCAGGCAGTCATAATTCACCTGCTTTGTTCCGGCTGCAAAGTATGTAGAACACCCCCACTTCAGACGCTGGCTACCGGGAGCAGCCACAGGAAAGATCCCAGAGCCACTGGTCCCCTCCGCGGGGGTCCTAGGCAGTCAGAGGGATCTGTGACAACTGGAGTCGGAGAAATTGCTCCCCCTTACCCACCATACACACAAAGACTTGCAGGAAGCCATCTACTTGGTTGGTAAGCGGGCCACCGCCTCCCTTGGAGGCAACACCTCGCCTTGAAGTGCCGCAGGGACCAACGGCTCCCCTCGGTGGGGACTGGCCAGAAACCGCAACTTGCTCCCAACAACTCCAGGGATCGAGGTCTCTGTGCGCCCTTGTCTGACACAGACCCATGGAGGAGAATGTGGCGCCAGCTTCAGTGGTTTGGTGGGCGAACCTTGCAGCAAGGAAACTTCTAGAGACAAGCGGCCCACCCACGCACACTGGCTGAATAAGGAGGTAGAGGGCTCCTCACTTTGTTTTGCCAAGTGGAGGAGAACCGGGCACTTTATTTGCACGGTGTTATCCACAAGGAGCTGAAATCACCAGTAGACTGTCTCTTATGTGTCTGTCTGAGTCTGCGTCCTGCGTGCCTCTGTGTGTGTGTGTGTGTGTGTGTGATGTATGTGTGTAATGTGATGTGTGCGCGCGCGCACGGTCCGCGCCTGTGTACCCGATGACGCGGGTGTTAGACTCCCCACTTCTCCTTTCCCAGTGAGATGCGCACGGGTGACCGTCCTTCCAAATGCGCCCTGGTAACCTTGCCGAAAGGGCTGGGCGGCGCCGCGGGGACTGTTGCGGCTGGCGAGGAAGAGCCTTGCTTCGAGCAAAGAGCTGTTACTGCTTTTAGGAAAGGGCGAGTCCTAGGGGCGCGGGGAAGGAGCCGGCTCCCAGGCCCGCGCGCACCCGCGCCCGCCAAGCCCCAGCCCTGCGGGCCTGGCGTCCGCGGACCTACGGCGCCGGTCCTTCGCTTCCGTGTCGGACAGATCTCGGTCTGAGATCAAGCATTTCTAACTTCCCCAGCATCCAACGCCATCAGGAAGATTCCAGCCGTCCAGGAATGAGGTGACCTGGCCCGAAATGCTGCTTTCCTCCCCGCCACCCGTCCGCCCTTTGTCCTGTGGCTGCTCTTCTTCAAAATGAACTTCAAACTTCTCCGGGATTTGCGATACTGGGGCCTGATGAGAATGTGGAAGAACTCCACTGCCCAGTGTAAAGCCCCGCTAGAGTTTCACTGGGAAAGTGTTCAGGAACGAAAGGTGGGGTGTGGCGGAGAAAGGAGCGCGTCCTTCAAACCCCCCAGGAGCGTCCCAACCCCCAGATGCCCGCCGCCCAGCTCACTTCGGTCCCATCCTCCCGGCTCCACCGGGCCCTCTTGCCTGGCTGAACCTGGCCGAGATAAGGCCTAATTTTACCTGACATCACATCATTACAGTCTCTGGGCGATTATTTTTTTCACTTCTGAAAACCCGGGCCCAGGAGGACATGCGGTGGGGTTTGGGGGGAGGGGCGGGTGGCGGGCAGCTCGGGGCCTCGGGAAGAGCAGCAGAGTAGCTGCGGTAAAGCTTAAAGCACCAACCTCTCCCCACCTCCCCTTCCCAGTCCCGCTCCTCAACTAGGCTGTCACGTTATTCTCCTGAACGCCGGAACCGGGTTCAAGTGCCTCATAATTCGGTGTTTTGGGCAAGTTCTGGTTTCAGAATTTCAATATTTGGGGGTCGGAGGAAACGGATCTGAGTCATAAAGGCAAAATTGGGGTACAGAGAGAACTTGCAGTTGGAGTAGCAGAGACTGTGGTAGGTGGGAGGGAACCACTTCAGCCTGGGGCTGGGACCCAGGGCCGGTGAGAAAGCTGCCCACCCCTCTTGAGGCACATTGGGGGTAACAACTGGCTCCCGTTGCCTTTTACCTTGAGGTCTCTTCTGGGGCCTCTACCTTTCTCTTCTCATTCCTGCCTCAGACCATCTTGGTCTTCCCTCTCCTCTCACTACTGTGCACAGTCCTCTAGGTATTCAGCTCCATTTGGGGAGGGGGGTGGGTAGGAGGTGGATGGGGCAGGAAATGGTCAGCCTTGCATCCCTGGCTGTGCTCTGGGACTTGCCCACCAACACCAGAGAAGGCTAAATCTGGGGGCTCTCCTCTGTCCCTGGGCCTATAAATCTAGAACAGAAGTTTTTGAATGTGCTCAAGCAAATGGGTCAAATTGGGAAAGAAGCTACTCCTGAGTGGGGAGACTTCTCGCTGTGGCCAGGGGACTGGGGTTCATCCTAGGCTCACTGACCTCAGCATCTCCACAGGAGCAGCACTCTCCACAGCTGTGTTCTTCAGGAGAACCAGCCCCCTGGAATGGATGGTTGGCCTGTCAGAGAGGCCTTATGCCCTCCCCCCAGTTTAGCGCCAAATAGACCCAGGTGATCAGGTTTGTCAGCAATGCCTGTTTGTAAAAATCTCCGAGAAGAATTTTTTTTACAAACTCCAGACATTTTATACTTCCGAGGGAAGGAGAGCTGGGGCAGGATAGGTCCTGGAGAGAGGTTTGACTCTTCAGGCTTTCCTTAAAAACTTCCAATGGCCCATCCTGGTGGCAACATGGAGGCAAAACGTATTCCAGCTGCGGTGTGATGGGGAAACTGCCTCTCAAATCACAGCAGCTTTGGCGGGAAAAAGAGCTGCACCAGGTGCCTGCAATGATCTGATTTTAAAGGGAGATTGTGCGTGTGTGGATTGAGGCAGGAGGTGCATTTTCATAGACCTATCACTGGCCAGATGTCAGCCAGGACATCCGGGTTCTAGTTGGGGCTCGGCCTTGGTGTGACCTTGACCAGCAGGTCACCTCCCTGCTGTGCAATTGTTTTGGCATCCTTAACTCGTCTCAGGCCCGGCCTTCCAGCCCTAACCACTGTGGTCTGCCTGTCCTTTCCTCCAGGACACTACAGCCCATATTCAAGCAAGGGACCCGTTGCACTGGAAGTGCCTCACGGCTCCAGGCCCAGCACCGAGTGGCCGCCTTGTGAGTCCAGGCTGTAGCCTGACTGACCCCGACTGGCACCACCATCCCCTCCACCCCAACTCTGCATCCTCTGCCTCCTCGAAAGCCAGCGCACACTCATCGCACACACTCATGGCAAACTCATCCCCTACTGACTCCCAGTGCGGCAGCCATCTGCCCAGTGGGCCCAACAGATTCTGTGGCCAGCTCAGCTCTCAGGCCACACTCAGGGTCACTGAGTGCCCATTCAGTGACGGTTGGCTTGGGCTATGGGTGACATGTATGACTGGTAGAACCGCTAAGCCCCCAAAACTGATCTCTGCTGCAAGGTGGTTCTGAGGTGGTAGCACTTCCCCCAAAAGCTCTAGTCCCCACCTCCAGCCGCTGTGACCTGCAGCGCCCCAGAGCTAAGGTCCAGGACGGAGAGCGCAGACCTTACCGGCCGAATCTCCCCAGCCAGCCAAGCGGCCTTTACAAACTGTAGTAAACATTTTATTTACAAGTTTGTGGCGTCCTATGTGCAGCATGTCTTTGCGACCCCTACAGCGGGCAGGAGCTGTTGTGTCACCCACGTCACCGTGTGAGCTGCTTGTATCCAGGGAAAAGTGTTGGGTGGGGCACTGAGACTGCCCTGGGCTCTGTGCAGTGTGGATTGCACCAGGCGGCCAGCGAGATGCAAAGGTGGAGAAGGAGGCTCCACTGCTGCGTCCAGGGCCCTGTCCAGGCCTCCACCATAAAATAGGCACAAGATCCAGCCACACTGGAAGGCTGGGGGTCTGCATTCAGGGCCCCGAGTCCCCATTGCCCTGGTGCAGTCTATAGGCCTCCGAGCGGTGGTTGGGCGGGCTCGGGGCTTTTGGGAGCACTGCTGAGGGTGGGCTGGGGCGCAGGGAGCAACTCCGGGGCACCACCGCTTCCGCTGCCAAGGCTGCTGGCGCTCCCCGCGCTGGCGCTGCTGCTACTGAGGCTGCTGAAGCTAAAACTGCCGCCACCGCCACTGCCGCTGCCGCCACCACTCCCACCACTGCTGGCAGGGAGGAGCGTGCTAGCGGCCGAGGCCTTGATGACCGTGGTTTGGTGCAGAGACCTCTCGGCCCCCTCAGTCCGCTCTGTGTCGCTGGGGGCCATGTCCAGAGATTCGGGGTCGCTGCTGTCGCTCTCCGCCTCGCCCTCGGAGCGGCTGAGGCTCCGATCCTCCTGTTCGCCGTCCGCAGCTGGGGCTCCGCCTGCCGGTTGCTCGCCCGCCTGCTTGTCTTTGTCTTTCTGGGCCTGGGCCTCTTTGGAATGACGCCACTTCATCCTTCGGTTCTGGAACCACACCTTTACCTGCGCCGCCCCCGCCGCACAGGGAAACAAGAAAGGACACCGAGATGAGACAAAGGCTCGCTCCAATCCGACCGCCGTGCACCTGGGAGCCACTCTGAAAGGCGGGAAAGCACCGCTAACGGTCCCCAGCGCCTCTACCTCACGGGCCTGGGCGAAAAGCAGGGCCGAGAGGCTGCCCAGAGAAACAATGGCGATGGATCGCCAGGGATCCTCGCCTACGATCTGACGTGGCCTCCTTCTCAAAACGTGCTCCTCCAGACCTCGAGCCTGAGTGCTTGTTGAAAAGGCAGATTCTTGCACCCCGCCTGCAAATGACGGAGGATCTCTAGTCTAAATGGATGCTTCTTCCTTTATCCCACTTGAGTCTGGACCCTCCAGAGAACTGGACTAAAATTATGGAACCGTGGCCCAGAAAAATGGCACACAATTTCAAGGGTTTGGTGAACCAGTGTGAAGAATTCCTGCTAACTTGGCCCCTCCTCTACCACCACTATCCGAGGCAGGTCTCCACAAAAGCAATTGTTTTCAAGGAGGAACCTTGGGAGGCACACAGGGGAAAGGAGGTTCAAAGAGTTAATCGCAGTGGGATGGGGGCACCGCCGGACCTTCAGAAGAAGAGCATTTCCTTGGCATGTGTGTACTCAGAAGCTGATAAGGACCCAGCCCCTGCCCAGGATAAGCTAATCCTACTGTGGGCTCAGAAAACGCTGGAATTAAACCTGTGCAAAGTGGAGAAGGGGGTAGGGATGGGGAGGAGAATCTATATAAATATATATGATCCCCTGGGGGACCCAATGCGTTCACACAAGTTCCAGCTTCCCTTTTAAAAATAACATCCACAGCTGGTGGAAAACGGCTGGGCTCTTCCACTGTGTGTGCCGGGGAGGGGAGTTGTGTAATGGAGGACAGAAAGACAGAGACAGAAGGGGAGCACCTCAGAGAGCTATGAAACAGAAGCCTGCCTTTGGCTTCTGCCCTGCTCAGAGCACCCCAAGGAGCAAAGGCCATGGTGGTGGGGTGTGGCAGAACAAGACTCTTCCAGTTTCAAACTCAAAACGCAAAAAAAAAAAAAAAAAAAGCCCAGCTCTTGAATTTGAGAAGAGAAACAAATATTGAATTCAGACACAATAGATTTGCTATTTTCTTGAAAAATATTCAAGTATGCAGAGCCCAGAACCTGCTGAAATGCTCTTAAGCAGTCTAAGAAAATCTTTCTCTCTCTCTCTGTCTCTGTCTGTCTCTCTCTCTCCCTCACTCTCCCCACCAGAGATTTTTCTTCAGAGTTTATGCCGTTAGAAAATAGGGCTGTGGCCGCTCCAAGCGGACTCCTTGCCCTACTGGGGCTAAGTAATTCCGTTTGAAATGATGTTTTCACTTCCTCACAACTGGGGATTTCACAATCCAGCAACAGCAGAAGGAGGAGGAGGGAGGGAGGACGAGAGAGAGAGAGAGAGAGAGAGAGAGAGAGAGAGAGAGAGAGAGAGAGAGAGAGAGAGAGAGAGAGAGAGAGGGAGAGAGAGAGAGAGAGAAACAACAACAATCTCTTGACTTTGGATTTTTATCTCTTCCGAAATAAACTGCCTCCTACAGCGAACTGCACTAGAGTCGAGTACATAATTATTATCTCCTGCGGCCTATTTGCTATCTCGGGGATTCTTTCTGCCTGTTGGCCAAAATAAACAGGCAGTGCTTGTTGACACATATCTTTGGGGACGGGCTATGTCTTCCGACCTTCTCCTCCACCCTCCTCCTTTCTCCTGCCTCAAGTTACTGAAGTCCACAAAATTTCCTGAAATTCAAGACCTTGTGTTTCCACCACAAAAGGAGAGTGGGTCGTGGTGGAGGGGACCTTGGGGCTGGGATGCGGGGGGCTGCGCGCCCCGGGGGACTGTCCGTTTGAGCGGGAGCTGGCTTACCTGTGCGTCGGTGAGGCCCAGCATTGCAGCCAGCTGCTTTCGGTCCGGCTTGGTCACATACTTCTGAATCTCAAACCTTTTTTCCAGGCCTTTCCTCTGCAGGTTGGAGAAGACCGCCCGTGACCATGAGCGCTTTCTTTTGTATGTCTGTGGCATGGTGTCCTTCGTGAGCACAGCATAGGGACCTGCCCGGCGGGACCGGAGTAAGAGAGAGACACGAGGGCTGAGCTAGTGCCCAGTCCGCGGCCTGCGGACCTAGGGCTCATCGTGCTGCCTAAAACTGGTTTGGGTTAACAGTCGGCCCTACTCGCATTCAGACAGCCCTCCTCCAAGGGGAATTTCACAGCTTTTAAGAAGGCAATCGGAAGGCCTAAAGCGAGCATAGAGTGCGTGCAGAAGCTCAGCGGTTGGTCTGTTAATTCCAAAGGAAAAGAACATAAACCTAATGCTTAGTCAAAAGGCAGGAAGAGTAAGCAAAAATGTCCCTTGGGGCCTGAAGGATCTACAGGTGACAGCCTCGATTCTCGTGTGAGTGTGTGTGTGTGTGTGTGTACTCGTATGTGCCCACGCGCGCAGATGCAACCTCATGGGGCAAAAGGGTTTGAGGTCATTTCAAAACGTGTGTACGATGATAAGCAACTCCTCTTGCTGCTTCATTTTTAAACCACCCTCTCCTGCGAAGAGACTAGAGAAAGCCCTCCACCCGGTCCCACCCACCCACGCACACACTTTCTTGGCTCCCCAGGCCCCCCACCCCTTTTCTCCCGGATCTGGCCAAAGAGTGAGCCAGCTCATAGAGAAATTTTTCGGTTTCTCTCTCCCGACACGGTGGTCTCCCGCACCAACACCGCGGTCGCCACGTGAGGCATTTTGAGTTTTCTGTCGGCGGACCTGCCCGTTCTGTACCTGGAAACGTGTCTTGAAACTGATGCTGAACTGAATTTCTCGGGTTGGAGCTCAAGGGATTGAGGATGGCAGAAGCCTCGTTAATGGGATCTAGGGACGCGAAGAACTGGCCGGCCGAGGGCTGCAGACCCGGGAGATGCAGCCCCGCAGGACGCCCGCCGGTCAGCAGGGACGTGAGATCTGGGGACCAGAGAAAAAAAGAGATGGTTACACCTTGAGCAGACCCACACTCTGTCGAGGGACTTGTTCCTCCCCTGCCCGTCGCCCTCGATTTGGTTTTCCTGAAGCGAAGTCTAGAGAGACCCGCGTCTCCACCCGGAAACCCCTCTCTCCAGACTGCGGCCACCGGGTGATACACAAAATGTTCCGTGTGTGCCCCATATGTCCACGTCTATGCTGTTATAGCAAGGAAAGACTTTACAGAAGATGGCCCAAACAAAGTCACTTTCAGGTGCCTTCCAAGAATCCACAAACGTAAACCCTCCGCCTGAAGCAGCCCCCACTCTGCTCTCTCCTCTTGGGAGTTCAGAGTCGAGTTTGTTTCGCCACATTCCTTCGGTGCAATTTCACTAGAAATCAGATAAATGGGAGGGAAAGTGCTCCCCAAAAGGGCTTTCCCTGTCAAATAATATAGTTTTCTCTCTAGATATGTGATTAAAGGCAGGCAGGCGATAGACATTTTAGCAAATATTTACACCAACCATTTTTGTGAATATTGATTCTGTGACGTGGTTTTAAAGCATTCCTGGAGAGTCTTTTTTATTTATTTATTTATTTATTTTTTACACAGAGCAGGTGAGTTTTAAACCTAGTGTTTCATAGTCTTCTCACAATTCATTTTCTTCTCCCTTCTCTTGCCAATTTGTCCTTACTTCTAAAATCACTCAAAGGCACCCCAAGCTGGCCCAGGGACCGAGAGTGCTGTCAGGGCCCTGGTTAGCGGCCTGCAGTGTCTCGCCCAAGACTTACCTCTCAGCGTGTTGCCTTCCTTGACTTTTGGGTCAAATTCTGCAGACAAAATGCGATCAATTCCAAATTTGAGGTCCTTGCTGGAAGGGGCCGGGGCCGAGCCGCTGTGATGGGGGTTCGGGACCACCCGCGCCCCGGAGGCGGGGGGCTGCAAGGCGCCGGGCCGGGGTGTAGGCGGAGGCGGTTGCTGCTGATCTTGTTGCTGCGGGTGATGGTGGTGGTAGGCGGCTGAGAGCGGAGACAGCCGCTGCGGGAAGCCAGCCGGGACTTCGGAGGGCGCCACCACAGGGGTGGGTCGAAGCGGGGATCTGGCAGCTGCTTGAAAAGAGGCGTGCGGGTGAGCCGAGCCCAAGTGCGCGGTGAGGGCGGCGGCCGAGGCCCCCGCCAGGCCCTCCGGGGCCGCCCCGGGTTCCCCCACGCCGGCGTGCAGAATGTCTGCGATGCAGAAGGAGGGTTTCTTGACCGCAGCGGGATCCAGAGGGAAGGAGCAGCCTCCCGGGCCGGCCGAGGAGCAGTAAGCAGCCGACCAGAGGCTGAAGTTGGAGGCGTAGAAGGGAGCCAGCCCGGCGGCGAACATCCTGGCGGGGTGCGCCCAGCGACCGCCGAGGCCTGGCCGGATAGAGTGGATGGGTGGGTGGGTGCGCCGGGAGGGACGCGCGCAGTGCAGGAGGAGGCGGCCGCCCAGCCGAGGAGATCTGCTTTCGTTTCTCTGTCCGCACTGAAGAGAGACCAGGGAGCCCTAGCGCCACCGACGGAGGCGGCGAGGCCCGGATCCCGGCCGGTCTCAGTTGTCCCAGGCCTCACTATAAAGGCGGCGGGGGACCCGCGCTGCCCGCGGGCTGTAGGCGAGCGAGGGGCGCTGAAGCGACGAGGCGGGCGGGGGCCGTGGCTCCGCACACTCCGGGGAAGCCTGGGAAACAGGGGCCGGGCACCGAAAGAAAAACCCAAACAGCTAAGCCCTAAGAGCTAAATTTAAAACAACAACAATAATAATCCGTTAGTTTAAAAAAAAAAAAAAGTAATAAGAGGGAAAAAAAACTCCTCTCTAAAAACTCCCAAAGTTTTGGCAGGAGCTTTCGAGTCAGACTCTGGGTAGGACCTCGATCTGAGTGCTCATTGGCCATCCTTGTGACCAATGGGAGCTGGCAGTGGAGGGGAATTGGGAAAGGGGGGCGTGGCCCGCACCCTCGGCCCCGCCCCGCTTGCTCGTGTCGGTCGGGGCCGCTGGAGCCCAGCAGGGTCCCGCGCGTTCTTCTCCGCCGTTTGGGGGCCCGGACGGCGGCTCAAGAGAATGCTGACCCTCCAGTAACTTCTGCAGCGCAGAACCGGGACCGGACGTGGAGAGTCTGTCACAGCGCTCCTGGAGCTTTCGCCCGGGGATACTGATACTCCGGCAAAATGATCGCGGGTGCAAAGCCCGACCCCCGGAACGCGCTGGTGGCCTTCTAGTTTGCCCACTCTGCACTTCAGTTGGGCCCCATTTTTCTTCAGATCGGGCCTTTATCCCGAGAATCAGTATCCTCCACATGCTCCATCTTTCGCGGGCCCGCGCCCTCGGCTGCCCAGCCCCAGCGCTCGCGCTGGAATGCGGGGGCCCTGCGTCTCCGCCCAATTTAGCACCGCGTTCGCCTCGCTGCCTCTGAGATCCTCTGGGAAGACCGGAGGGACGGTCACAAATTAGCTTTATTCCGAGCTGTCGCACAGTGACAACTTGAATAAGTAACTTTTCAAACAAAATAAGATGAATGTCTCCGAACGTCTGCCTTGGACGCAACCAAACCTTTCCCCTGAGCCTCAGAGACAACACAACAGGCCGCCGACCGAAACCTGGGAGAGCGGCACGCGCGGCCCCTGCTCGGCTGCACCTTGTAGTAAATGTCACCCTCCGTCCTCCGCCAGATCCCCGTATCACATGGGCTCCGTTGTTGTGCAAGTGCCCACACAAGCAGATTTCCTTGGGGTTAAATACTACTTTTAATTCAGTGACTGCTTCCCCAGGAACCCCTTGGGCCTGGTCGCAGAAGCTGCAGTGGCGGCCAGCGCCTTCCATTCGCTTTTCGCGTCTTTAGAACACAGGATAGGTGCAGTGCGGGGTTTTCTGCAATATCAACATCTCTATTTTAAGAACTCGTTCTCTTTTAAATTATAGTCAGAATGGATTTCCCCACCCCTCTCCCAAACAAACCACAGGCCACCCAGATGAGCCCTTCTTGCACATTTTCAGGAAGAAAATAAAATAATAATAATGAAACCACGAAATCTTTTGTTTTCGATTGTCCTAATAGGCATCTCTTAGCCGAGCTGCTCTGGCAATCCCCGCCCCCCTCAAAAAAACTTTTAATTTAATTGTAATAAAGCTGTGGCATTTTTAATGTCACTTCAACACTCGCACTTCTTACCAAATAAACCCAGGAAGACAACTGAGCTTGCTGTGCCTATCTTGAGTTCAAGATTTGTGCTAATTAAATTAATTTCTAGTGGTTTCTAGTCCCTTGTTGCAGATGATGTCATTTTAAGCCTTTAACTTTCTCCTGGAAACTAATCAAGCACTGTCAATCATTTCCCATCAGCCAGCACTGAGAACACCGGCCCCCCTCACCCCCATCTCTTAGTCTCTCCCTCCATCTCTCTTCTACTAAAAGGTTTTCTTGCCCTGCTCCTTGCAGCCAGGAGAGAGATGTTATTTCCAGAGATGAACTTGGAGGGGTGTGATGGACTGAGGGCCCCGGTACCAGGAAGACCAGTCCTTTTGTTTCTGGCCAGAGGCAAAGGAGTGACAAGCATAAGGCCACTTGAGGCGTTGGACCCTCCGTGAAGGGCTCCTGGGAAGGCGTTGCAAGCAAAGGCTGAGGATTCTGGCAAGATTCCGGTGGGAGAGAGCGGCCTCTGTAACTTCACAGCCTTCACACTAGCTCGAGTGTGTTTCGAGGTGGTCATAAACCCTCTTTCCTGTTTTCTAGTGTCACTGCCAATTCGGTTGCAATTCCAATTTGACTGCTAACATTTCAGCAGCGCGGCCTAAGCCCACCCCCCAGGCCGCATACCCCGAAATTAGACGCGACCCTCGGGATGGGCCCCGAGGGCAGACTAGGCTGAATACGGGCCCTCCGGGTTTCTCGCTGCGCCCAGAACCCGCGTCTGCACCACTTCCAGGCCAGGTGCGCGGGACAGGCGGGGCGAAGGCCAGGCCGGGAGGGTGGGGTTCCCCGCGGACTTCTAGCCGGGTGGCACGTTCCTGTCTCCGCAAAGGGCCCACAGCTTGCTGGCAAATTGCACCTTCGCCCGCGCGCCCCTCGGCCCTTCCACGCCCTCAGCTTCATTGCAACTGCGTTGGCGCCACCCTGAAGGAGCCCGAGCTCCCGGAGGGAAACGCGAAAAGGGAAACCTTTGGAACGACCCCCTGCCTCCCCCCCGCCATCCATCTTCTTCCCCAGGCCCAGGCCTCGTCTCTGCGGTCCCCTAGCCCTCTTCTGAGCGGGTAGACTCCCCTCCTCCTTACTCCCCACCCCTCCGAACCAAGAAAGCAGCAGGAAACCCTGGGCTCGCCGGAGTTCAGGTCATCTCCTGTTTTTTGATGGGCTCAAACTCGGACTAAATGAGCGGATGTGCCTGCGAGATTGGTCTCAAAATAGAAGCGGCCTTAGTATTTTAGGATACTGCAGAAATCCTTATTTCTTCCGGAGAAAAACTCTATAATGACTCCTAGCACTTCCCCTTTTAATATTTGTGCAACTTTATCTCCACCGACAAGTTGCTTGGGTGACGCAAATCCGCCCTTGTGTATTACAACTACCAAAATAAATGCGCGGAAATCAATTCCCTTCTAGCAATGAAAATATAAATATACAGCTGCGACTTTCCCCTTTAATCTTTGCTTTCCGAGCGGCTCTGAGCTGTGGCGAAATGAACTGGTCCAGAGCAATTGAGACCGGCGGGGAGGTCCTGGGGGCAGAAGCGAGGGCTCCCGGGGCCTGGTAGCTGCACGGCGCTAGCAAATGTGCTCCAGCAGGAGTGAAGAGTGTCTGACTAAACCATACTAACTTGAGCTGAAACGTGGCCGCGCTGTCCTTTGAGGAAGCTCATTTCTAAAGATGATTTCGTCTGAGACTGCATAGCGGCACCAGCAAATTACAATTGACAACAGAGCCATAGAGGGAGTCCTTTATATTCAAAGGTTAAACAACTGTTTTGGAGGGTTGGGGAGGGCGTGGACTGTCATCATGTCAGGGGGTTCCGATCAATTCTGCTGGCTGTCTTTAATGCATACAACTCTCTCTCTTCCTGGCTAGAGACAGACAAACTATCTCACCATACAAGGAATAGACAATGCCAGAGAAGGTCCATTTTATAATATAACAATATGGTCTATGGGGATTTAGGATTGAAAGAAGGGGCCTAACTAACTCAGAGGTTTATGCATTGACTAAAGCAACTGGAAGGGTTTCATTACCCTTGGGCTGTCCCTGTGTTCAGAGCTTCCATATTTAAATCACCAGTGCAAATTCTTATCCCTAAACCTGGGAACACAAACACACACCGACTGAGCATAAAAGCTCAATGAGAGTGAATGCTAAGCTTTGCTTATCACGGTCACGTAACTCTGCAAGGGCTTAGGCTATCCAGATCTGCTTGCTACCTGCTTTTGCTTTTTCTTGTAGGTTCTGGGCAAAAGAACGTACAAGGGCAGTTGCTCTGTGGACTTGGGACTCGCCTCCTTAATTTTAACTATTCTTTCAAACATGCTACTTACTTCCTAGTTTCCAATAAAGAGGTGAAGACAATTAAAGATTCATAGTCAGAAGAGAAGGAAACATAGCTTACCCAGCTGAAGATATGAAGGATTTGCAACAACGTGGGAATCAGCTTATATTCTGCCCGTCATTCTGCCAGCTGAAGATTTATAGACTGCGGAACCTAGTGCTCAAATTTAGTGATAGGTGTGGGACTTCTGTTCCTTGTGGATGCTAGATACTAGAGTTTAGGACTCTAGAGACCCCCCCAACCCCCCCCCACACACCCCTTGGATTATTCTAAGTGGGCCACAACGCCCTTTTCCAGGAGACTTTAGTATTACAGAACTAAATAGTTTTTTTTAAAAAAAGGATGGACCTTTGATATAGGATAAGAAAAGCAAATAACAAGGTGACAGGACCATGAGGTCCATAGTCCCTTGATTTATTCCTTTTTCCTTTTTCTCATTTCCCAGTTATGACAGACTCACAAGTGACCATCTCTTTATGTGGCCATAGCCCTACCCTTGACCTCTTGCTGGCTTCGGAGCCTCAGACAGCCCTTTGGATCTGACCCAAGTTGTTCTTTCCTCTCACAGAGTTTCTCATATATTTCCTTTTCCCCATTAATAGGACATACCAGATCACATACAGGTAGCCTTTCTCTCTCTCTCTCTCTCTCTCTCTCTCTCTCTCTCTCCCTCTCTCTCTCTCTCTCTTACACACCCGCTCACACGCACACACACACGCTCACTGGGGATCTTAGAGATGGGAGGCAGGCAGGGCAGGCAGTTTGGAGTTTTCTCCTGTGGCAGAAAGCAAGCGACTTCTCTCTCCCGCCAAGTCACCTTTTCCACATCCAGCCAAGAAAGAGCTCAGACTTCATAAAACTTAGTGGTAGAACCTATTTCAACGTGATACATCGTAACATAGACTAGCATATATTTGCAGTGAAATCACGTCCCCGTAAGAGTAAAGTATGAGAGACTACCTTTAACACGTAAGAGATTTAGTACTTCATTGAACAGGCTTCTGTGTGGTAAACGGAAACAGTGCTCACCCACTCCCAATACATTAGTCATTTGCCTTGAAGAAGCTGGACTTCTTGCCTGGATTATTGAATCTAAATAGCTGGGGTTTTCCCTCTAGTGAGCAAGTTGAATGTGAAGGTAGGAGAAGGAAATGTGATTGAAATTATATATTCAAAACAACTCTGGTGATGAGATAGGGAGGGGAAAGTCATTCCCAGAGTAATACTTATCTAAACAAACAAGCAAAACCTTCCTTTCCTTTGAAACAAGTTTTCCAAGTGAGAGCACAGCTTCTGAGGACAGAAAAAGGACTCAGAGCCGGAACAAGAGGCAGAAATGGGAAGGTACCCTCTGAAGGGAAAGGATCCTGGAGCCAACAGAGGGACTTTGGAGAGCTGAAGGGTTGTCCTCATCTGCCCTCCTGCACCCTATCAAAACTGGGATAGCTCTGGATTTCATGACAGAATCCTGCCAGCTCTGTCTCAGCCCACCACCAGACCCCAGCGTCTGCTTCACCCCTTCATGAGCCCGCCTACTACCAAAAGTTGGTTCTCTGCTGACACCTGCTGGATCATCTCTACATTGCTGTCTAGCAGTGCCCGTCCTGTGCCAGCAACCTTGTGATGCAAGTTGGCTCTTCCTTTTGCGAAAAGGCGGGTTTCTAAAATCGGCTTGGACCAGCAGCTGTTTCCTTCCATATTGCCGACAATATGGAAGGGTCTTCTATTATGTCTTTAAAATCACCAGACAGGGTGAGGGAAGCTGTCACCCTTCAGTCGTAACACCTTACATTTTACAGATCTCAAGGCCAGTCCACATTTATTATCTCACTTGTTCTTTAATATAACCAATTGTAAGGATGCAGAGGAGGTATTACCATCCAGTCTGAGTTTAGGAAGTTGATCCTCAGAGAGGTTAAGTGGCTTGCCCGAGGTTACATAGTTAGGAAATGGTGTTCCAAGGAGCAGACGCTACATTTTCTGACTCACCAACCAGAGTTCTACCACTCAGCCAATTTCTTTAGGGGAAACAGTTTAATCAGAGCCAAAACTCTCTGCCCTCCATCAGAATGCGCACTGGTTTCAGGCAAGGGGCTGGAGAATAGAATTGTGTCTAACCCAGAAATAGTCAACAGGAACACCATGAAATAAGGGCAGACTGGTGACCACGTCATTCATTTGTGACTGGAGGGATCAGGAAGACCCTCATTCACAATGGGTTCAAAAGATTTCTCTTCCTTTCCTCTCAGTAGCTGAAATTCTGCTCCTGGAGATGAGGCATCATGCTGTGAATTCATGTATCTGACCCTTTTCATTGTGCAAATCCCTGAGGGCAAGGAGCCGTTTTGACAGGGAGAAGAGAGAAGGAGGTTCTGAGAGTAAGATACCACCAAGTGAACACACTATGTGATACATAGATGATGTATTACAGGATTGTACACTTGAGACCTATGGAACTTTATTAACAATTGTCACCCCAACAAACAATAAAAGACACAACCAAGGATGTAGGCATCCGTGGGGGCACAGAGGGAGCAATGTGACAGTATTGGGCATAGATAGGTTCCTTGCAGGGTGCTAAAGAGAAAAGTTGGAGGATGGCATTTTAGAGTTTTTCTGGGGTCTTTCCTCTCTGTCCTCAAGTGTCCTAAACGGCAAGAAGGGAAAATAAAAATGGGGGCCCTAGAGCTCTGTCATTCATTCCCCCACCAGCACCAACTAGTTTTGTAGGATTCCAGTGCCCTGTTGAATTAAAAATAAGAATAAACTTTCACTTTTGAAGTTCATAGCTATACACCGGTATAACTATATTACAGTTATTTCATGTAGACACAGGTATTTTTTTGGTCAGTGGCTCTTTGGTCTGAGTCTTAGGTATAAAAATGCCCATAATACGAGTCTTTGTGGGTCTTGAAGGGAACCAGAGTCATTAAGAAGTGGAAAGGGAAGCCAGGGGTCACCAAGGACCCCAGTGGGACCAGGATCCTCCCGCTAAACAGTGTCCTCCTTGCTCAGCCTGGTTACAGAAACTTTGTTCCCAAGAGCAATGGGAATGGCCTGAACTAAAGTGTGGGGGTCATGGATATAGGTGGAGACAAGGGGAAGACTGAAAGGCGTTTAGGAGGAAAAATTGACAGGATAGTCAGCAACTTCGTTTTCAACGGTCCCCATTAGAGAACACATTGCATTAGAACAGGGATATAACTGTATTTAATCACAAATTTGTAGACAAAGCACCTAATGATAATTTAACACCCAGCTTTAGGGTTAGTTTTGCTCTTCTATGGCTGCTTCCTGCACCGGGAGACGTGAACAACATGTGCGAGGTTCTTGAAAGTGATCAGTTGTGCTTGAGTGTATACTTTTGAACTCTAGGCTAATTGTTGTGTCTGTTTATAATTAGGCATGCATAAACAAGCTGGTAGGTTGAAAACAGAAGTACTTAGAGCTGATTTGGAATGGCCATTAGTCTGTTGAGGGAGACAAAGTCTGGAACATACTAGTGTTTCTTCCATATCCTCACTTTGTAGAAAATAAAACACAGTTAGGGTACCTTTCATCTTCAGAGAGTTCATGTTGTTTTTTCATTTAGTAGTTAGCTTTAGCAGCACTATAACAAATCACATTTCCACTGTCAATTACAACATTACTCTTGTTCCCCATATCCCTGCCAGCTATCAATGTTATTGGTCCTTTTCATTTTTACCCATCTGATGGATATTATTTCAATTTGCATTTCCGTGACTTCCAGCGAGAGTGCTTGATCCTCCTATTCTTTCACAGAATAGATATATTCATAGCCTTTAATTTTTGCCACCCTAATTGGTAAAAACACAATAACTCTTCAAGAGCCCTCTTTCCCACATTTCCTTGTCAAGAGGAATCCCAAACTCCACCAGTGCTCCACACCAACCTGCAATCTCTCTCTCTCTCTGTCTCTCTCTCTCTCTCTCTCTCTCTCTCTCTCTCTCTCTCTCTCTCTGTCTCTCTCTCCAGCACCCAATGCAACACTTCCTTGCCTCCCACCTTTGGTACCAGGCTGGCCATGATCAGAATTCAGTGAGTGGCATAAGACTGTGTCCAATTCACACTTACAGATGAAAAGAAATCCATTCATATTGGATAGGATTGGATGGAGGGCCATCCACATTCAGATGTCTGTGCGTTACTAAAAGTGAATCACCCTGAATATTTACAATACTCCAGCAACTAGGTAGAGTTTGGAAACAGGCCTAGGAAGGCATTTATTCAAACCGTCTCACCCTCCACGCTTGCCCTCAGTCATAACCTCCAGGTCATCCTTTTCCATTGCAACTTGAGAGTGGCGTCGATTTTGCTTGCCAGCAACGCCCCAACTCCAGTTCCATGAGTGGAACACTTAGAAATAAATGCCTCTGAGATTCAAATGTTTCCTCCTCTCTCTGGTGCCCATCCCACCTCCCTGCCCCACCCTTCTTTCTGCAGCCATGTACAACGGAGAATTCCACAGGAAAGGAGACATTTCAGGTCCTCAAGAGGCAGGAACCCAAGAAGCCTGCAGGTTGATTGTAAGGGGCTTCCTTGCAGGTGCTCAGAAGTGGGTGTCCTGGATAGCAGGGAGCTCCACACAGAGGTGGCCTGTTTTCCCAATCTGCTGGCAGGTACAAAGGTTTCAGCTAGCCCCTCCTTCCTTCCACCCTCCCCCATAACACGTACAATTTAGTCATGCAGATCATGGAGAATCTTCTGAAATTTCTCTTAGAACTTTCCAAACCAGTTGCCAACCTCCCTGGGTCCATCTCCTTGCTTCCCACCTAGGTGGACAAAAATGGTGAAATCCGGGGCCTAACGTTCTGCTCAGCACTTACAGACATTATCTTACGTGATCCTAAAACCAAGCCCAGGAAGGAGCTATCCTTAGTATTTCCATTTTACTTGGGGAAGCGGAGTTTTAAATGGGTGAATAACTTGCCCGAGGTCACACTTACAAAGTAAGTGATACATACTGGATAAGAACCAGCTTTTTTGGCCACTAGGGCCCTTGCTCATTTCTTCTCCAGCCTCTCTTTGTTCTGATTCTTCCTATACTTCAAAAACGAAGTAGAAATTAAGCCATTTCTAGACAAGTAAAACTAACTTCATCAATACAAATAACTTTATATATATGTATATATGAAATGAGAAGAGAGCGGAAATGGTAGGCTAGAAAATGTCTAACACAAAAGAAAGCCAATACCAATGCTTCACAAATTCTTCCCAAAAATAAAAGAAGAGGTAACACGTCCCCACTTATTCTATGAAGCCAGTATAAACTTGATATCAAAATCAGACAATGGTATCATCAGAAAAGTACACAATAATATCTCTTTGAATATAGATACAAAAATCCTTGACAAAATACTAGCAAACGTAATCCAACAACATCTGTTCTAATTTTTTTGAATGTTTTAAAAAATAATATGTTAGTCAATGGTATTGTAATAGCTATGTATGGTGTCAGAGAGGTAGTAGACTTGTTGGGGTTATCACTGAGGGGTGTAAATGTCTAATCATTATGTTATTTTGCACACCTGAAACTAATGATAAAAATGTGTTGTCTCTGTTGACTACCAAGTTTTACACATATTGGCTCCATGTATGTTATTCTTATAATTATTATATAATTATAATGAATAATCATGCTATTATTATGTTGTTACTTATTTTTGTGTATTTAATCTTATTTTTCGTGTATCTTTATCAGTTTCTCCTTACATTTCTATTGCTTTTATTTTGTATATTTTGATTTTGTCGTTAGGTACTGGGATTAACAACTTCCTCATGGACTATACTTTTAATTAACATGGATCTGTCTCCTTTTCCTTTTGATGCCTTTTGACCTTACATTCCATTTCATCTCATGGTAATACTCTCATACTAGCTTATTTAAATTTAACTTAAAATTTTTGAATAGTGTTATATTCCCATATTCCAGCCTTGAAAAGAAACAAAAGCATATTCAGAGAAGTTGACTTTCACTTTGGGTTTTTTCCCTAGCCACAGAATTTCCTTCCCCAGACCCAAGTATTTTTGTGTATTAAATATATGTCTGGATTTGGGGACGGGCAGGGAGGACAGGCTTTCATGCTTGGGTTGCCATCTCGATTCAGTCTCTGAATATTACTCCAGTGGTGTGAGTACAGCTAGAATGTGTCCTCTTGCCTCAGTCTAGAGTTGCAAATTCTCACTTTAGACCCAAAGAGAGTTTCTTGCGATCTATGCAACTTGGGGCCTTGTGGTCTAGGGAAGCACTTCCATCTTCTGGGACCTAGACTGTTTTCCAGCTTGTTGGTGGGAGGCGAGAGAAGAAGGGGTAGTGGGTATGGAAGCCTCTCACCTGTTGACATAAGTTTGAGCCCTGACTTAACATCCTGAAGGTTTTTCCAGTTTTAGTTCTTGAAATGTCCACAGATGAGAGACTTTCTGACATTTGAAGATGATGGGACTCGGTCAATTAACTAATCAATCAACCATCAGGTTTGACTGATACTTACTGTCTTAATAACCACTACAGACACAAGCCAGTTCCTAAGCTTTCGGAGCTTAAACTTGAGATGGGGCTAAAAATATTCATGAAACAAGCAACAACATGAAAAACATAAAACCAGATGCATGTCTTGGGATGTTCCTGTTGGTCTCAGAAAAGTGCTATTGGGATAGTTTACAGACCTGATAGATGATGACAGATACATGATTAGATTAGATGATAGACAGATGATAGATACATAGTTACACATAGCTACAGACGTATTCTATATAATATATATTAGACAGTGTTATAGAACTCATATATATGTGTGTGTGTATATATATATATATATATATATATATATGTTTCACAGAACTACAATCTTTTTTCTTACATGAAATTCAGATTTCCTTTTTCCTGTATATAATTCAATATTTATTAATACCTGGGAAGCATAAAGTTACTTTAATGAAGAACATTTAAGTAATGGAATTAGCATTTTATATTTGAAGTAGAATTACTATTTTTAAATGGAACATTTATATCCTTAAATGGAGCATTCTTTCCTGCTGACCGATCCTTGCACATAGCACTTGAAAAACAGCCCCCTGGTGTTAATGGAATCACACCCAAAGCATGATTTATATTAAGCGACCACATAGAGCTGCTGAATACTTATTTGTATCACAGATGGAGAATTAACTCTTCTCTTTTTCATCTATCACCTTCTTAATCCCGCCCCCCCCTTCTTGTTCTTTTCTTTTTCTCTCTCTCACTCCCTTTCCTTTCTTCTCCACTATTTTTCTCCCACCAGGTCCGATGAAGTTATTCCCAACAAGCGCTTTGAACAAACCCTCCTCTGTGGGCCTCCCTCCTGAGAAATTAGGTGGCTGTGTCAGTGCCTCTGATGCCTATTTTTACACTCGTGTTTGTCCGGCGTCTGACGTGGTTTATCACAGTCTCTCCAAAGGCCCATTGTTCAGCACTTCAAGAAGAATGTTGTTATATGGACTGTTAGTGCGTCAGCCCGGCTCTCTCTGGAGGAGCTCTTGGATGAAATTAGATAATTTCCATTAAGAGACCGTGCATTATTAGTCCCCGGTGCCAAACTGGAGAATGAGCCAAGATGACTATTTCTGGCCAGGCTCACCTCAGGAAGGAACCTTCTCGGCTTTAATGGGATTTTGCTATTGTTGGTTGCCTTCTGTTTGACACCAGGCCAGCCCAGGGTTGGAAATTGTTTAGAAAGCTGCATGAAATATAATAGAAATCCAGCCATTTGCTGAGGCACATTCCTGCACAATGTTTATTTTGAAGAAGGGAAAAAAAATATATTGTCCTTGGCAGACAACAATGAAAAAAAAAAATAGGCAGTAACTTGAATCTCTGACCATATGCTTCATGTTGCCAGTTGTGTTTAAAAATTCCCTGTTGGTATCAGAGAATTTCACACCGAAGTGATACATCTCTTGTAATATTTATAAGAATCTTCATTACAGACCCAGGAAGATATTTAAAGTCAGCAAGGTCTTCGAGGCTGAGGCTGTGCAGAATGTGTAGGTGGTGAGGAGGGGATCTCACAGCGTATTCCAGGATCACACTCGTCCCAGTCTGGGCCCAGATGACAAGTTCACAAAAGTCCCTCTGCCCTGCTGTCTAGTCAAAACCTTTCTCGCCCAGCTGTAGGAGCTGAGTCTTTGTGAGCTGGTTGTATTCTGAGCAGAGGTAATCACTGAAGCCCTGGAGGGTGGTAGGATAAACTTCTCTTCAGTCTTGAGGACACTGTAAAGATCAGCCTTTGATCAGAATGGTAGAGGGGTTTTTTTGTTTGGTTTTTGTTTTTGTTCAGTAAAAGCTGGCTCACCATCAGAGTTGAATTTGAGTCAAGTTGTCTCTATTTTGGCAGTACTATTGCATGACCTGTCTAAGGATATTGAAATGTTGGACATTTTTAAATGAGATTGATATCTCTAAATTGCTTTCTTACAAATTTGTTTAGTATCACAGGCTTGGCCTTTTTTTATTGTCCAATCCTTTTTGGGCTAAGTGTGTGTGTGAAAATGGTAAACAAAACAAAACAAACAAACAAACAAAAAGACCCAAATCCTAAAGGGGGATTTCAATAGACAACTCTTGAAAAAGCAATCAAATTTCATTTATAAGAGTCCCTTGTCTGAATTAAAATGCAGCTTCCCAAAAGTGTTTAAAGATAAAAATCTTCAAGCCTAGAAGCCAATTCCATCAATTGACATTTAGATGTCCTCAGACATGTTGTTTCCTTTCAATTATTTGGCGTTAGCCTTGGCCTTTTCCTCTTTAGCTCTTTCAATAAATAATATGAACTAAGTCTTGACTGTCAACAACAATGGGGCAGAGGGGAAGCAAAGATAATTAAAAGATAATCACCAAAGCTAATCACCAGCTCAACTTTGGACATAAATGTCATCCTTTTCCCATGAAATCTTTCATCAGAAATGCTGACCCAGGGCCAAAACTGACCGATGGGTGGTGGATGAGCCCTGCACAGGAGGAAGTGGAGACGTGGAATTCCAAAGTGCATGCAGCCCACAGACAGACTCTGTGCTGGCCCGGCCTGCATAATGCGGTCTTATTTTAACCCAAAAGAAGCCAACACATCCAAAGTCACCAGGCATGAGTTCCATGTGGCAGGTAGCATTCTAAGGTGGCCTCCAAAGTCCAGTCTCCGGGTGTACGTGTCCTATATAATCCTTGCCCCTTGAGTGTGGACAGGATCTGCAAAGAGGGTAGGATATCATTCTTGTGATGAGGGTACATTTTATAGCAAGGATGAAGACATTTTGCAGATGTCATTAAAATCTTAAATCAGTTAGTTTTGAGTTCATCCAAAGGGAGATTTTCTTGAGTGGCTCTAACATAGCCAAGTGAAGAAGGGCTTAAAAGGACGACTGGGTCCTTTCTCAGGAAACAGACATTCTCCTATTGGCCTCGATGAAGCAAATAGCTATGTTGTGAACTGCCTGTGGAGAGGGGCAGCGTCTAGGAGTTGAGGGGTCCTACAGCTGCAAGGAAATGAGTTCTGTCAACGATGTGAATGAGCTTGGAAGCAAAGCCTGAACTCCAAATGAGAGTACAGCAGGCCAACCCTTTGATGGTAGCCTTGTGAGACCTGAGCAGAAGACCCAGTTAAGCCACGTCCAAACTCCTGACACACAGAAACTGTGAGATAATAATGGGTATTGTTTTAAGCCACTAAATTTGTGGTAATTTGTGATGCAGCAGTAGATGACTAATACAACTACCCTGTGGACAACTTCACCAGTTTTGAAATGCTAGAAGCTCTACCAGAAGTCTGCTATTGCTGCAGGTCTACAGGTAGCAGTTCACCTATGGGGACATACCTGTAGTGAGCTGGAGACTTCTCAGGGTCCATGTCTGAGATCTCCCAATTGCCTTCAGCTGGACATGACTTGCCCTCCTGGAGTTCCTGAGGCCCTGGGGGACCACTGGCCTTTTTTTTTTTTTTCCTTGAAGCAGCATTGTGGATAATGGGGAAAACATGACATATTTTGAGACCACATTTGCCAGGGTTTAAATGTCCCTTTTGATATTTATAAGCCATGTAACTTGGTCAAATAATTTAATCTCTTTTGAGTCTCAGATTTGTAAAATGGAGATGATAATATAATTTCCAGAGTTATCATGATATGTAAATGAGTTATCTATAAGAAACAGCTGGCCCAGAGACTGGATTACAGCATGTGCTAAATATGTTAATTTTCTTCAAGACTCAGTTTATGCTGTCAGATTGTCAGCTTTGATTCTGCCTCTTCTGCTGGCTGGTAAGTTAGTAAACTTCTCTCTGCTTCCATATTATAAGTAACATGAAAATAGCATTGGCACTTACTGTGTACAGTTATTGTATATAATAGGATTAAATAAATTAGTTCAAGTAAAGCACTTACCACCTGCATGGCACATAGTAATATTAGTTTGTGTTATCATCACTCCTGTCCCAGTTCCCACATCGGAATGCATCACTTCCTCCTCATGGTCTTAGGCACTTTGAGTGGATTTCTAAAATAGCACTTCTCATATTCTCACATACCTGGGTTCCCAAAAATTATATGCATCTCTTCCTCTCCCATTCCACCTTTTCCTTTGTGAAGGCAGGAGCCATGACTCATTCATTTCTGCAGTCCACCAAAGCCTCATCCATTGCCTTCCACTCAGCGGACGGCCAAGAAATATTGACTTGACTGAATTGAAATTGAACAGAGTCAATATCAGGAGTTAATTACGGAACCCAAGAAACAGTAGTGACCTTGTAGGACCATGTGGTCCTTCCTTCTTGGGAGATCAAGTCAGCCGAGATCCATGTGTCGCTAGCCTTGGTCGAAAGATCCCTGCATGTGGAGTTGTCCATTCTACTCATCAAGCAACCAACTAAGCATGGATTTTCTGGGAACACATACAAGTATACCCAGTAGATGCCGTGGTGGTGAAACCAGGAGGTAGAAGACAGATGCCAGCTCTCAGAAAGCTTTCCCGTCTCACGGGGAACACTACGCAACTTCGATTGGGAACTCTTTTTCACTTCTCCAATATCCCTCCTTCCCTGCTGAAGTTCAGCTCGCACCCTCTCCTCTGAACTCAGGAGAGATTCTGGGGACAGCTGCTCGCCATCCACAGCCACATGACCCTCACATATTTAAGGTCCATTACGGAGTCACCTCTCAGCCCTTGCTTCACTTCAGCTCTGCCTCTAACACAGGGAATTGATGATGATCTGCCTGGTAGGGCGACTGTGAGAAATAACTCATCAAAATGGCTGCACGGTGCAAGGAAAGAGCCAGAGAAGAAGTCCAAGCAGCTTTCCCGGCACTCCATTCATTTTCAAGGGAAAACAATTCTGGATTGGAGCTATAAAAAGAATCCCGCAGATAAAGCGTGCCTCTCTCCCCACCTTGGGCTATTTGTTTTCAGTGAGGATCCCGGCCCTAGCCTGGGCCTCTTTCAGCCTCTATCACAGCACATTTCTCATCTGTTCTTTTATTCATGCTGGGTCATTTTCATTGTCTCCTGCTCAGAAATGTTTGATAAGGATCTGGTTGAGTGGCATGAGGAAAATCTGCTTTTCAACAAAGGAACCTGCCATTGTGTCCCAGGCACTTCAAAGCTCTCACAATATCTTATTTTTATTATTTCTTCACCTCCCCGCCCCGCGAACGTATGAACAATGCGTTTTGCATTGTTCTGTGGGAAAAATATATTTCTAATTAGTTGGATCCTGAGCTGCTGACAACTACCAAAAAGATATAGTAATTCATGCTAAGATTTGTAAAAATACTTTAAATGCTGTTTTTTTGTGTTGTTTTGTTTTTTTCTACAGAGCATACAATAACACTGATTAGATCTCACTGCAGGCGTCAGTAGAAAGTCAGGGTCAGTATGATGCAACAAGATTCTTCCAGAACTAATATTGGCCATCTGTTTAATTATGAATTCAATATAACTGACTATCATCACAGGTGTGAGGAGAGTGGAATGAACCTACATTCTCATAGGAAGGGCCTGACATGTCTGGGGTAAAGGACAGTGACAAGGGTTCCATGCATGGGATGGACAATGAGTACCAAGTTCAAGTGGATTTTAGACTCGCCGAACTCAGATCCCACAATTCTACGCATCACTCTTAACAGTACATAGGGCAGTAGAACAGAGCCAGTTAATCAAAACAAAACTGACAGTTTTAGAGACACCTGGAATGAAGAGGGAACACTGCAAATGGAAGGGACAAATATATTGAGGGGAAATGACAAAATGGCTTCATGGGAGCCATTCATAGAAGCAGAACGAATAGTGCAAACTCAGCAAAAAGTGGTTATTCCTGACTTTCTTCTTCTCAAACACCACCCATAGCCTTCTCTAGAGACATATCATGAACACTCCCTCATCCAGGTTAGTTTCCTGGACCATAAAGTGAGGGCAGGGAACACTCCTCTCATTCAAATTATTTATCCAGCATATAGTGAGGTGTTTGGGGCATAATAAATATGTGTCGTAAGAATGAATCAATGAATAAAAACCTGAGTCTAAGAGGAATCTTGAAAGGGATGTTTTTCTTTCTTCAATCAACCTCCTGGGTACTTTGGACACCAGTAGCGAATATTTAATCATATTTCAATAATCACGGGGATGTAAAGTACATTTTATAAAAAATATAGTCAATAACATTGTAATAATTATATATGGTCCCAGCTGGGCATTAGACTTATTGGGGGATCACTTTGTAAGTTATATGTAAATGTCTACCCACTATGCTGCACACCTGCAACTAATATAACATTGAATATCAAATGAATTGAAAAGTTTAAAACAATGTATTGAAATAAATTAATCATATTTATCTCTCCATGTCACATCACCATCATAAGTCCTTGCAAGTCTCCTTTCTTATATTAATGTTACCTTGTTATTTCCTCCCCTGTTTCTCCAGCCTGACTCTCATTCCCCTCTCCCTTATAATAACCCACCCCAGCGTACCTGATTTATGCTCTTAGTTATGTGCAGACTTGTAAATATCATGCTATTAGTCTGTATGTGTGTTTAATGTACACAAATTGTATTTGGCTGTGGATCTCATTGCATTTCTTACTTTTTTTCATGCAACAGTATATTTTAAAGATCTAATCGTGTTATTTATTTTTTTTTAATTCTGACTACTGCATTGTATTCCATTATTTGTGCATACAGTCTTATACTTATCCATTCCCTTAGGAATGGACATGTAATTGCATAAGTACTCCTACCAAACAATCAATCCTTTCCCCACTGATTTTTGTTGATAACTTATAATTTTGATATGATTTCAAACTTATTGAAAAGTTGAAAGAATAGTACTAGGAAGTCTCATATAGAATAAGACACTTAATGAGATTCACTGAGGAAGAAATATAGTGCATCGAGCGAGCTTTTAATCCCAGAGGAAAATGATTTTATAGACTCAATATTATTGATGGTGCCAGATTTCCCCTTCTCCGGAGGAAGCATTTCCTGGCCCTTCATCCAAAACTCCCCTTGCTCCCCCGTGCTCCTCTCCCAAACCTCCAGTTAGAGAATGCTGCTGGTTGAGCAGCAATGGAGAGTTTCAGCCTAAAAACCCCCTGAAATCCAGATAAATATGCCAAGCATCAAAGTGCTGTTAAAACCTTGAGCTGAACTCTAGTGTGGTCTGTCAGTGTTTCATGTTATATTTCATTATGTTTGGACTAGTCCCTTAGTTTTCTAGGAAAAGAGAAGGAGGTGAGATTTCCACTCATTCTTCTGTCTTGTGGAGAGCAGAGCTCTGGCTGGCCACACTTTTAAAAGTAGGGATGCTTAGGTTTTCCCACATATTTCTTTATGTTTTTCTTTCTGCCAGGCTAGGTGGTCTCAGAAGAGGCAACTAATTGCCAGAAATCAGACCATGAAAGCCACAAGTCACTCTGGAAATCTCTCATCCCCTCTCATTGTACAGGGAGGGAAACTGAGGCTCAGATGGAGTCAGTAGATTGCTCAATCTCCTAGTTGCAGAGCTGGACTAGAAGCTTGGTGATCTGACTCCTAAACTGGAGGTTTTTGCACGACACTGAGACTTGACATTAATACTGAGGTCCCCTTTGGTTGAGCCTGAGCCCTGAGGGGGTCTTGTCCCTGTCTGTTACACTGCGTGACCCTCCCCCAGACATCTTTTGCCACTTGTGTTAGGCATTGTGGAGGCATTTACTTCTTGGTCTGGACATTCAAAGGAGAGAAGATCCATAGTGGTGAGTAGCAGCTGTACCTGGAAAACTAGGGAGGGATTTCTGGAGTTCTAAAGGCCTGTGGAAATACAGTGTGGTGAACGTGGGAAAGAAGTGAGCTGGAGAGAGGGAGGCTAGCCTGGGGGAGAAGAGACCCTTTACTGATACCTAAATTGGCTTCACCTAGGTGATCTCTAGGAGGCCTTGCCTCCAATTTCCCTCCTGAGAAAGGAGAGTTTCAAGTAACCCTGGTTTTGCACATGGGACTTGGAGCTGCTAAATGAATTGCCTATTAGTTGAAGTTCTTCCAGGAGAACCAAGGAATGTTAGCATTCCAAGGAAACCTGAGTCCTGCAATTCATCCCTGCCTTTTACACTTGAAGAAACTGAGGCTAGGTGTGTGTGGGGGACCAGGCGGGGGCGGGGGGTGCCTTGGCCAAAGTCACATAGCAAGGTCAGGAGCAAGGTCAACTCCTTCTCTATCTTGCTTATTACGAGGACGCCAAAGAAATACTGAAAGTGAGAATGAGGGAGTAAAGGCAGGTGTGAGGAGAGGATATGGAAATTTGGAAAAACAGCTCTGCCTTTAGAATAACCAGCACTCTGAATTCACAGGGGTTCTTCTTCTTTTTTTTTTTTTTAAAGAAAGAAATGTGTTTTTATAATCCCACTTCGTGGCTGGTGGGAAAAAAAGTCCTTCAAGTCCCCAAGGAATGTTATGAAAACCTCCATTAAATTCTAGTCTTCAAATCTGTCTGAGTCATGATAACTATAATAAACTCTGGGAGTGTGTGTTTTCTTTGGTTTTCTCTTTTGGCCAGTCATGTGAGGGGTAGGGAGGGCTGACCAAAGGGAATAGGCGAGTTTTACGAGCATAATAAGAAAATGTATAATTGGGAGGGTTGTGTAACAAGCATAGCCTCTCTGTGTTGCATTGTCCCAGAAAAAGAAGGTGTTGGGATAAGGGCTAGGATTGGGTTGGGGGTAGGTGGACTATTTATGGCATTATGTCATACACGTGCATGTTCCCTGTGCTGGGAACGCTATTCCCCACTTCTGACCCCAGCCACCAGCACCCCGTCCCTGGGCTGAGGCATTATCCTTCTGGGCTCAGCTGAAATGTCACCTTGGCTCCCTACGCTTCCTGTTCGCAACATGCATCACTCTTCCAATTACCGATATCCCCCACTTTTTGAAAGTTCACGTTATGCCTTCGTTTGTTTTTTAAATTAAAAAATTATTTTTATTAAAGTATAGTTGGCACACAACATTATATTAGTTTCAGGTATACAACATACTGATTCGACATTTATCCACCTTACGATGTGATCTACACTGAGTCTAACGTGTTTCCCCGAAAATAAGACCGGGTCTTATATTAATTTTTGTTCCAAAAGACGCAGTAGGGCTTCTGTTCAGGGGATGTCATCCTGAAAAATCATGCAAAGGCTTATTTTTCCAGTTAGGTCTTATTTTGGGGGAAACACAGTAGTAACCATCATGCCTTCGCTTTTGCAAAAGATCATTCCTACCTGTTTTTGCTAGCTGAAAGAAATCCAAAGACGATTTTGCCTTTACAAAAAAAGGCGAAAAGTGAAAAAAGCTTTGAGCGTTTGTTTTGCACGAGCCGTTATCAAGGCAGCAGGCACCGCGAGCAGCGAGACTGGCCCCAACACCCGTCTTCCTGGGAACTACACTCAGCATCTCAGCATCAAGCCCCAGAGCTCTGAACCGAGACTATGAGCACCTGCGTTTTTTCTCGGTTTACTCCATGCATCTGTTAGCAAGGTGTGTCCTAAGGTGATTGCTTCTTCGCTTTATACCAATTAGGCTTATGCAGGACAGGTTTCGTAGGCACGTTCTGCTTCCATGTAGCGGGGGAAACCTGTAATTCTTTGGGTCATTAGTTGCTTAATGCGCGGTTTCCCTACTGCGTGAAAGGTGCCATTCATGACTGCTGGGTCTGTTGTGTGCTGCTCGTGACTAACCATGCCTAACCCGTAGTGGATGTTCAATGTGTATTTAGTGACCAGCTTTAAGGTCTCTTCCCTGCCTCTAATACCTCACAGTCTTTATGGAGTCCATTCAGAGGGACACTCCTGGCAGGCCTGGCGTCTTTGCCCTCTCCATACTACCCTGGCCCGTCACATCTTCAAACTGAGCAGGGTGCTTGACAAGGCAGGTCTCACAGAGAGGGGGGTTCGCTGGCCTGGGTGTAAACGAGCAATGCAGAGAAACTTCTAGAGGCTTGACTGCTGTGGAAGAAGTGAGTTCCGTGCAGTGATCCCATCACCGCGGTGGACGTGTGGCCCAACAGGACAGAAATCCCCCCCCAGGGGGGACTGAGAACAAAGTGATTTCAGATGTGAGCCCCCAGATGCCATCCCAAGAACCTGGCTTTCTGTTGCTCCTTCTCTCTTCAGTATGAGCTCTGGGCAAGTGGTGGGGCTGACTGATCTAGTCAGGGTAACGAGTCTCCTTCAAGATGCTCTCAAGTGTTATAAAAGTGGACCTTCTACACATGGGTGTTCTCCGAGTTCTTGGTAACGACTTACTTTCCACACACCTCATAGTACGCAGGCTGCCCACCTGCACCAGAAAGCTAATATTTAGGCAGTTTGCAGTTTGCCAAGTGCTTTTAACATATACGCCATCAGACCCCCAGGTATACGTGAGGTATTAGCATCAGCATGTGATATATGTTGTGTTATCATCATCCCTATTTTATGGATGTCTGAAGAAAGGCCCAGGAAGGTGAGGAAACCTGTCCCCAGTCACACTGTCTGCAGAGCCAGAGCTGGGCGTGGACAGGCTACTTGCTCTCCCAGCCACTTACCCTTCCCTCTCGCCCGTCTCTTGAGGTCCAAAGTTGTTCCAAGGGAACCAGCTGACGTTGGTGTTGGAATCTGGAGTGCTCCCTCCAGAAGGTGGGCAGACCTGGCCATTAGTAATCATTTCCAGTTGTGACCCAAGACAAGGAAAACCTTTCCACAGGCCAACAACACTGGTATTAGGCAATCTTGACCCAAGACCTATGGTGACCCCAATATGTGGGGTCTCCAGTGTGTGGGGTCCGGGGGTCCAGCTGGTCATGTAGCCTTGGGCTTTTTGCACCTGTACAGGTGGGGGCAGGGGTGTGAACTTGTGGAAAGCCTGCCCAGGGCTGGCTCTGGGTAGCACGTCCAGCAGGCCGTGTGGTGTGGAAGCTCACTGCAAAGCGCAGGGTGCAGGCCCAGGAGCTCGGACCCAGGCCTGCTTTTCAAAATCAGCCACCAGGCTATTGTCCCCAGAAGAGGAGATGTCAGGGGAGACCTTGGTCCTGAGCACAAGACAAAAGGGCAATAAGGGAGGAAGCAAATGAAATGGCTTATCTCATTTATTTATTTTTCCTCCCCCATTTCCGCTTAGGCTCCTTCAACCCCAATCCCCCTCACCCGTGGTTTCCCGGCCACTATCTGGCTAATAACCTCCCACATTAGCATTGTCAGCCCCTCTCTGCTCCCCTAATCACTTCTCCAGGCTTGGCTGAGGGCTGTATTTACCACCACACAGGATTTCCGTAGGTGATAACTGCAGGGCCTGGTTACTCCCGAGCAATCCCTCCTCTCCTTGGGGGTGTCTATTTACAGCAAAGGAAGAATTCTAAACTCTCCCAAGAATGTGGCTGTCCTCGGGTGTCTCACCTACACCCACAACTGCCCAAACCTCTCGGTAAACAATACCTGACTCCCATGTCCCCTCTCCGTGGTCTCTAAGCGTGTAGCTGCCCCAAATGGAGAGACGACAGATAGGTACCCAGGTGGATTTTCTGAGGCGAGTCGCTCACTCACAAATCTCCAGTCTGAGGACTGTGGGCAGGGTGGACCTCCAGAGGCCACCTTATCTGGGCCTCCTTGACAGGCCTTGTCAATCCACGTCCCACAAGAAGGGGATACAGCGTCCCCAGGAAGCCATCCTCAGGGAACACTCACCCACCCCACTGCACTCACTCACTCCAGGACTGTTAGCTTAACACTCAAAAACATATGCACCTCACAGGGTGATTGGTGTTGTTTTTTTTTTAAATTGTGTGTTGATGTGCTATGCACATTCAAAAACACACAAGTCACAGGTTCAGAAAGTTCCACCAAGTGGACACACTGCGGTAATCTGTATGGACCAATAACAGAATAATTCCCACTCCAGAAGCCCTTTCGGATACCCCCAAAACAGCCACAGCCCTCCCTGCTCACCCCCACAACCTCCGACCACCACCATGCTGACTTCTAACGTGGAAGGCCAGTTTTGCCTCTCGGGGTTTACGCTGAAGAAGCTGGATTCCAGAGATACATGGAAGAGACTTTAATTTTTCTTAATCAACATATCTGGGAGGCAGGGGAGCTTTTGAGCCTGACCTGGGTGTTCTATTCTCTTTTCAACTGTCAAGATCCCTAACTCCTTAACACCACACAAACTGCAAGGAATTTGGGGGAAAGAGTTATCTTAGTGGGAAACGTAGCAGTGGGCAGAATGCCAGGTGTGGAGGAAAAGTGGAATGATAAAAACGAGGCGCCGTGGAGAGATAGGGACCACATGAAGCTAAGGCCTCCAGGGGGCTGCAAGGATGGCAGGAAACTGGAACACATGGTCATATTTTTACCAAACGGAGAAACAGAAGCGTGCCAACAGCTCCCCGCCGTCTTCAGCCCATCCCTGCCTCTTTCTACGTTTTTCCCTATTTCTAGAGACCCGGTTTTAAGCAAGGCCACACCTTCTGCCTCTTTACCTTAAAAAAGCATGAATAACAGAAGTATAAGGTGAGCCACCTAGGTCATTATTCATTGGGTTAAAATACACATGACATAAAATATACCGTTAGTGACATTTAGTACATTCATAATATTGGGCCACCATCACCACTAGATCCAGAATATTTTTATCACCCCAGAAGGAAACCTCACACCCATGAAGCAGTCCCTCACCTTTCTCAAAACCAAGTTGAGATGCTACCTGACAAGGAGAGGGCGATGCCTTAGCTATCTGTGTGGTATACAGGCCCAAGGGTGTTTCCCTCCTTGTAAGAGGACTGCTAACCTTCCATCCTTTGCACCACACCCACACATGTCATTTTAAATTTTCTAGTAGCTACATTCAAAAGATCAAAAAAACAGAGGAAATTCACTCTAATAATTTCTTTAACCCCATGTATCCAATTAGTTATCACTTCAACACGTCACCATGATAAAAATAATTGCTGAGGCAGCTTGCACGCTTTTATTTGTACAAGTCTTTGAAATCTGGTGTGTAGTTTACACATTCATTGTATCTCGATTTGGACCAGCACATTTCAACAGCTCCATTTCAATGGCTACCAGGCTGAACCATGTGGCTCTCGACAATCAGTAGAATACTGGCGGTATCCTAAATCACCTTTTACAAGACGATTATTAAATACACAAACATTCTGAAGCTAGAGTATTTTTTATACATTCTTTTTTTCTTAATTATAAAAAGTAATATATTTAGAAGCTGCAGTTTCCAAAAACTTAAGACAAATTAACCAGAAGCGCCAACTCAAGAAAAACTATGATGACTTTTTGGCAGTCCGTATGTTATCACTTCTTTGTCATTCTTTTCTCACCATTGTCTGCACCATATAGTGGCATGACCATCACTTGGAGGTGGATAACTGAAGGCCAATGACCACTTACCAGAAGCAAATGTGCAGCTTTCTCCAGGGTCATGACTGTCATCACACGGGGCCAGGCTCACGGACATGACCTGGGTAATAAGGAAGTTGGGGAACTAGATTGTGCCTAAGGTCCTTTCCAACCCAAACATTCCAGGGTGCTAGGATGCCATTCATCCGCTCCACATGACAGACAGACAGACACACACACACACACACACCTCTGCCCGCTGCTCAGGTCTCCAGTTCGACTTCCATGGAACAGCCTGCAAAGGAGTAAGAACGCCTCTACTCAGCCTTGCAAACTCTCTGGGAAAATACAGAGAGCTAAACAGAAGGACTTTTATTTAGCCTTCATGTTCAGAAAGAAGAAAACCTAGCTACAACCAGGCTTGGAATCCAAGACTGGAAAAACATTTGTCTTTTTTAACATTCCCAGAAGCTTCATGCCACAATGCCCAAGTTGGAAAAAAAAAAATGTGTCATTTCATATGTTTATAACAACATCTGATTTAATGTGATACAGTTTTGCTTAGTCACAAACCAGAACAAATACTTTCAGATTTATGACATCCTTCTATTCAGAGTCTTAAGTGATCGTAGCTAATAATGTGGCCATTCCACAGCCCAAGGAAAAGCTTTCTAATTCTTTGGGACCGAAGATTCCTGAGAGACAGGTTATTTTCAAGAAAGTTTTAAGGTTTTAAAGCTCTCGATGAAGCTTGAAATTCATCTTTTCCAGTTCACATGAAAAGAGTTTCCTCTGAAGCTTGGTGGGAGGTGGAAAGAGGAAAACCAGTTGGCACACACACAGTCTCCCTGAGCTTTTAGAGGACAAGGCAATCACTCACCATCTTTGCGAATCCTTACCTTGTCTTAAAAATAAACAAAACGCCATACCTTTGGCTCTCATGTTCTTTATATCGTTAAAGCTATATTTGGGGCCTCGTATGTGTCCATTCATTAAAAGGCACTATCTGATTTAAAAAAGAAGCAAATATTCTTACAAAACATCCTTTCTCATTTATTTCTACCACCACACACATGCACACACAGGCATTTGGTACACAATTTGTACACAGTTATTAAGCCCCAAGCATTGTCTTTTCCTGGCTCACGAATTCAGGTTTAGTTAATGATGGGATAGTTAATTCAATTGCTTGGAGGCCCAGGGTGTAGGTTTGGTACCTGCAGAGCTCTGCTGTTTTTCAAGGCACAGATGTTCCTCCACATATCCCAAAGTGGGTACTGTGGTCCCCTGAGGGCTAGGGGACGTGTGTTTGGATCAGTTAAACCCAGCACCCAAAATGGGCACATCCACATTTAACCATGATATATTCAAGCGAGTTCTATTTTTCTAAGAAAGCCAGAATTTGTCATGCCAGTGTTTACACACCATTAAAGAGAATGTCAACATTAAAGTGGGGTAAGGATGTGTGAGAACCTGATCTACAGAACATCAGGTAGGAGTTTAGAAAGTTGGGTCCATATAAAAATGAGAATTCCTGGGTCTTAGCGCAAACCCACGCTGGGATGTCTGGGTGTCAGATACAAAAATATCCACTTCAAACAAGGTGCCCAGATGATCCGCATACACACTACAGCTTGCACACACCCGTCTTACAGTTCTCTTTAACCAATGTTTCAAAACAAGATTGTAGGATTAAACCAGTTTCCAGTTGAAGATACTACCACTCTTCCTATTAATTCTTGCCAACAAGTTGGCAAGACAAATTGCATTAACAGCAAGTTCCAGAAGTCAAAAGCCTTGAGTTCTAATTCTAGCCTGTCACCTATAACACGGGCCAGTTACTTAACCTTTTCAAACCTCACTGACGTGCATTATGCCGTTAGGAATACATGTGATTATCATTCTGGAGCAGCTAACAAAAGGCTGTCACAGCCATCTGGCCTCACTGGATTGTCAGGAAGATCCAACAGCATGCATTGGGCAAAAGTCCTGGGCAGACTTCTTGGCACTCCACAAATGTGAGGCACAATTAGGGTGTGGATGTAGTTTTGAAGGTTAAAACAATCCTTTTTTTTTTTTGAGATCAAAATATCTGTTTTACTACTGACAAAAGCTAGGCTGGAGGACTTGATTTAGGACTATAGAAGCAATGGAATTTCTCATACGGAGTCACAGTACCGCTGGCCCTTGAACAATGCAGGGTTGGGGTACCGACTCCCACACAGCCGAAAATACCTATATAAGTTTTGCCTTCCCCAAAAGTTTACTAATAGCCACTTTTACCAGAAGCTTTACCAATAACATAAACAGCCGATGAACACATATTTTGTATGTTGTATGTATTCCGTACTATATTCCTACGATAGAGGAAAGAAAATGTTATTAAGAAAGTCATAAGGAAGAGAAAATACATTACTGCATGTATTTCTTGAAGAAAATCTGCGAATAAGTGGACCTGTACAGTTCAAACATGTGTCGTTCAACTGTGTTGAATTTAGCCTCCTCGCCAAGGCAGCGCTGGACAAAACTGCAGGCCTCTCCATGTAGGGCAGGGTTTCTCTGCCAAGTTCGCATTTGGACTGAAGAAGCCAGAGTCCCAACACCTTGAAGGCAGCCAGAGTCCAAGAAGCAAGGGGGAGGCAGAGGAGCAGAGCTCAGCTGTGCTCCCAAATTTACCAGTTAGATCTCTCCTGAGTAGGTAAGTGTGCAGAGGCAGACGGGCCAAGACTAATTACTCTCCCTTCATTAGGACACATGAGGGATACGCGGGATTATAATACCGAAGCAGCTTGTAAGGAAGCTATCAGCTCTACCCCACATTCCTCGGTTGTTTTTGTTCTTTGAACCCATTGTGTTTAACCATCATGCCTGTGGTCAACAGGAAGTCCTCACATCTTCAGAGAGGGAACTAACCCCCACCCCAACGCCAGCCACTGCTCCGTTTATGGATCTTCCTGGTCCCATAAGGTTCTGAAAAGGGTCAGTACACAGTACATGATATTCTACAAGGTCTTTCTGTAGTCAAGAAGGAAAATGTAGATCCTCTTCTATTTCCCAACTCAACTAATTTCCAGCCACATTGACCCACAGCACCTATCAGAGGTGACACAGTGAAACCCAATGATATCATAAAGCCACCGCAACAATAAGTTGCCGACAGTACAGAGTTCTACCCTTGAACTTAACCGCCCCCCAAAGAGTCAAAGTACCAAGGAGTCCCACGTCCAAAATTAAACCCCCTTACAAGTTAAGGGCCAAAGAAGTTAAAACAAGAAATTAAAGTCTGAAGTTGAATTATCTTACCCTCAATCAAGGTTAAGTTCAAAGACATTACATTTCAACTTCTTATTGTCTTTAGCCTCAGAAGAAGAGTCGTTCTTGACGTTCTGGGTAAGGTTGGGTTCTTTCAGTGGCTGCAGCCGGGGCTGTCTTGCCAGGATGGGGCCTTAGAGTTTGAATCAATTCAACTCGAAGTCTCTGATGTGTCTCACCTTATTTTCTTTGTTATTATTATTTTTTAATAGTCGTAAAATACACACAACTTAAACGTACCCTCTTCACCATTTTTAAGAGGACAGTTCAGTGGCATGAAGTACAGTCACACTGTTTTGCAACCATCACCACCCTCCATCCACAGAACTCTTTCCGTCTTGCAAAACGGAAAGTCTGTACCCATTAAACACTAATTCCCATCCCCCTCTCTCTCAGCCCCCGGCACTCACCATTCTGCATTCTGGTCCTATGAGTCTGACTACACAAGGTGCCTCAGATAAGTGGAATCAGACAGTATTTGTCTTTTTGTGACCGGCTTATTGCACTTAGCATAACGTCCTTCATTTTGCAGCATCTGTCAGCATTTCCTTCCCTTTTGAGGCTCGTATTTCGTTGTATGGACATACCACATTTTGTCTATGCCTTCATCTGTTGGTAGACACCTGAGTTGCGCCCACCTTTTGGCATTGTGAATAGTGCTGCTATGATCCTCGGTGTATGTGCCTCACTTTTAAAAGAGATCCAAAAGTTTTAACCACACAGCACAGTATGACAGCACTGGCCTCCACGCCAACACAATTTTGAAAATAACCCAACCCCTAGTCCCAGAGAAGTTCCAGGTAAAATCACATTGCTAAAGCCCAATATGTGGTGTTGCCAAAGGCCACAGCAGATTCAGAAGAGAAGACTCTTCTAAGAGAAGAAGGGTCCACGGTTTTATTGGACATGCTCATCAGTCATAGCCAGTGCCCAGCATCCGCACGGAGGTTAATGACGACACCGTGTTTACCCCATCTGGGGGAGAGGAACTAAACTTCTCTGAACAGTCTGCTCTCTGAGAAAGAAGCCTTGGAGACATCACGGTCTTCAATGCATTTTCGTGGTTCAAAATAAAAACACGATTCAAAAGGGTTTCTTAAACAAGGATTTATATCCTGCCTGAGAAGCTTAAAATGTGGACACCATGAATAAAGGCCAATACTTCTGAGTGTGGCGTAACGAAGAGGAAGACAGAGTGTTTGATCCATCCTACTGCTTATGCGCAGAACATCATCTGCCAACATATGGACTGCCAACTGGAATGATGCAAAATGTCAGACAAACATCTGAGGGACAGGGACTCCTCCCACAGGAAGCACAATGTGGGGGGCCAAAGGGATTAATATAATTAAAACTTGAAGACGCCGTGTAAGACTCAGGAAAATGTGGTTAAGCAATAGACTGCTGAGACTTGAAATCTTTATTTTATTCCTTTTCCAAAGCCCTGTGAGGATAATGAGAAGAAGATGGCTTTAAGAACTAAGATTAATGGTGTCCAGAAACTATGTGAACAATCTTACTTGACATCCCCGAGACGTTTATATCTGTCCAACATAAAACCAGAGGGGGAAACATGTTAATTTTCTCAGCCTGTTGATAGCACATATACAAGATCTCTTAGCTCCACAAAAAGCTCCAAATATATTCCCTAGGACTTCAACTGCCTTAAAATATAGACTTGCATTTGTCTTGGCCACATTAACGAGATCTGTTTGACCAATACATTTATATTTATGATGACTAAGGGCAGATTATGGTTGTTAAAATTTGTCCTTGGGACATGAAAACACTCCTCTGTCATTAATACATTTTGTAATATAAACTATGATGTCAGGTCAACGTAAAGGGTAAAAACGTTCCGAAAGTATGCACACATCATTTTTTAAAGCAATTGAGCCTAATGGAATAACAAAGGTCATCATAACAAACCATTACAGCCTTGGTCTTGGCAACTCTAGCCACAGAAGAATCTCCAAGAAACGATCATCATTCCTCCAATGTTATGGCATCCAGACGACAGGAATGGCTCGCAAATGAGTCATACGGGCTCAGATCCTCGGTAGCTATGTGAGCGCTGGACGATCAATTATTCATGTGTTTACAAAGAGCTTTCCCGGTTGATGTTAACCAGAGCTGCTTGCAAAGAAGAGCTCTCCAGCTGTCCTCGGCCGTCCTGGGCCTTCAACTAACGAGCCTCTTTAATTGCTGGGCAAGTCATCTGGAAGGCGGCCCTCCCCTAGACCAAGGAAATGCAATCTCTCTGAGACTTTATTAGGTGTAAAAATATGTATCAAAAATAATTATGACAACAATACTTTATCGACAGTCCTCCCAGCAAATCCCAAAGAGAGAGATAGAGGTTAGACTTGACGTAGAGCCCACAAGACTCCACCAGCACTGGAGTCTGGACTAATGAAGACATAGGTCAGGGATTGGTAGAGGGAAGAGAGAAAGGAATGCAGGGAAAATATCAGGGACCGTGGGCTTAGGAGGGAGGTAGGAGGAAGAGCAGTTAGAATGTCCTGTGGAGGTAAGGGAGCATGACTGAGGACCACCAAGGGTAAATACATTAGGTTGGTAAATAGCCAAACGAGAGTGTGAACTTGACCTACCCATCAGCCTTGGAAGAAGTTGGATGGGAAGTCATTTCTCAGCCCTTTTTGTTACTTAATAAAACCTACAGCCTGTCCATGCAGACGAATAATACGATTACAGCAACTCCTTCTTCTCAGCGAGACAAAGAGCATGGGACCAGGTGGCCCCACCAGGCCCCAATCAGTTGTGTTTGAGGGAGAGCAGGGTCATAGTCAAAGCTGTGGCCTGGGCTTCTTCCTCGGAACATAGCGGTCAGAGCCAACACTGAGATACCTCAGGTTTTTAAAAAATGCATTTTTATTATCCCAATTCCAAAAACACTTACGGTGCTGAGCCAGATTCTTCTCCTTGCTTGAAATGGGGTAACTTGAGATGCTATCATAACTCACTTGTCCATTTCTAAGAACATGGTGGAAGCAAACAATATCTGTTCTTGCTGACATGAGATCCTAGTATAAAGTGCATATTTGCATGTGGTCCTGGGGTAGTTCTGTTCAATGTGGTGGGAGGTAAGTCTACTTGAGAGAAGTTGCAGTAGAGATGTGAAGGGAGCAGACAGAAGGATGGTACCCCTTCCTGGTGCATGGACCATCCTGGAGTGCCTACACCACATGGTATTCCTGTAAGTCTGGGACTAGAGTCTGGGTTACTCCCTCTCATCCTATCCATCCATGAATGTAGATTTAGAAAATGAGTCCAAAGAAAGGGAATGCTTCTCCCTAAGACCCATAACAGGACAGCTGGTCTAAGATAGCCTCTCCATACCCCCTTTAACCTTTTAAGCCCCAGTCCCATCCTTCCACAAGGAAGACAAGAGGTAGCATTATCCCAAAAGAGGCCTCCTCCATGTGGCAGGGGCCCCTTTTAACTTCTTCAATCTTCCCATGAACACTCCTCTCCTGCTAACCACGATTCCATAGTCCAGACTCCAGTCCAGACTCCTCCTCCAGCTCCTGACTGATGCTCCTTCTAGAGATCAGAGCAATGTTTCTCAAAGGGAGTCAGAAATAGAGCTTTGGGGAGGGTGGCGCTAAATACCGATATAAGTCCTCACTGCAGAGCTCCGGCGCTTTCAGTGAGCTGCTGGTCTTTGAAGAGGAGTGAGGCATGCAGGACTTCCCAAAGTCACTGCTCTATGAGTTTCTTTGAGAAGCATCCCTTCAACTTTCAGAATTCCGGGGACCAATAACCCTTTTCAGACAAACTTTCAGAATTCCACGGACCAAAAACACTTGGGGAAGTGCAGTGTTAGGATATGGCACCAACACCCTGATTACACCTACAATGGAGGACTGGTCTGAGAGCCACTCTAGCATCTTGGAGTGACCTCCCACCTCTGCTGTCCACCCTCATGGATTGTTTTAAAGTGTCACACAGAGTTCTGGAGGGCACCTGCCTGGGGTTCTAGCATGCCAGCCCTGGTGGTGACAGCCTCATGGATGGTTTCACAGTCACTCTTGGCTAGTCAAGCTCGCCCTGCCTCCACACCAAGTTTTACCAAATTGGCGGCCCTCCCCCAAGTGCATCTTCTTCCCCTGCCCCCCCTCCATCACTAAGGGTGGCAGCAGTGGAGGGGTAGTTCCCGTTGTCGGACGGCTGCCTCACCTCCCGCGGCCCATCCTGAGTTTTCTTTCCCATCATGTGCAGAAGTTGCCGCTTCTACTTCCTGCTTGTGAATTTCTAACTTTTTCAGCAGAGCAGCCGTGAATGTGAGCCTATACACAGCCCGCCTAGAATCCTTTTCAAGATCTGCAGGTCTAGGTTTGTAACTCTCTGCCGTGACGGCAGGATAAAGTTGCCACCCAGAATGAAACAGCCACTAGTAGTGGATGTTTTGGCCTGACCTCAAGTGTCTACCACCCGCAACTCTAAGACCTTTCTGAAGGGCTGGATGGTCTGTATCCCTGATCCTATATTTCAAGCGGAATTGTGTGCACACGTTCAGTATCCAAAATAAACGAGACCTTAGCCCTGCCTCTAGCATTAACCGACTCATAAATATAAAATAAACACAAGTAAATGGCTTTTAAATCTCACTGACAGAAAGCTTGGCAGCTAATCTGACATTCTAGAGGTCACTGGAACCTTTCTCTTCAAAAAGGATCCTTCTGCACACTCTGAGGAACAGAAGACTCCCCCAAAATGAGGAGGGTGTCTGGGTACGCCCTTCCATTTTAAGATCATCCTGCAATACAGAGAATGACTGGGTCTGCATGAAGTGTGGCTTTTGCACACACTGGGCCACGGGGGAAGTGGATTATTATTTACAAGAGGTTAGAAATTCATGACTAAGGCATTCAGCTTGCCACGCATTATAAATACCTAGGAATAGCCACCAGAGTGACCTTGAGTTTCTCTGCAGTCCCTAACTATGGTTTCCTCTCAGAAAGCCAATATTTCTTAAATCCTAAAGAAATAGGATTTGAGAAGCCCTGGTTTCTTAAATCCTACGGGCATTCTTCTATCAGTTCCTGAGGTTCCTTAGTAAGACTACTGGCTGAACTCTTATTTTTGCCACAATCTATCCATAGTTGCAGCATAAAGTGGTTTTACTGGGGAAGGTGATGGGCCAAAGGAATTGATTATTTTTAATTCTTCACATCACATCAAGAGTGCAGAAAACAAATTGCAGTAATTCACCAACCAGAAAACATATACATGTACCTGTTAACTTGTAACTTTTACCTCAGAGCTTAGGCTCGAGTCTCATGTCTGACCCTTTTAATAAAACCAGCGAAAAATGTACAGCTTTTGGTAAAAAGCATGGATACTTGACAGTCCTTCAAAAATGGGTGTTTGCCCAGGGATGCTGTGTGTGAGTGGGCCCATTTGTAAGAGACCCAGCTGTGGTCAGGTAGCAGGGTTACTGGCTTTGTCCATTCACCTCAGTCAGCTCTCTGAGCCTAATTCAGTGCCAAGAATTTAGTAAGATCTGAAACTAGTCAAAGTACCTTCCATTTATTAACAATTTTGAAATATTTTTTTTCCACGAGTTAGTCAGCTTCCTCGTACGTTCAAAGAACAAACTGGCAAGAAAAGATACTTTATCAGATTTTAGTTATATAATTCCATCAATGGAAACCTTAGATACTGATTTTTAAACAAACTGACTTACGTTTTCCTTTTCTCCTGTGAAAGGTCTTCAGTGGTTCCTTCTGAATCACACAGTCACGTTTCTTCTCATCTGTGGACTTCAGAACTTTTTCACCGTCAACTTGAAGAGGAGCACCCAGTTATGAATAGATGGGACCGGCAAGGATCCAGGACTACGTGACAATACAGCCATCCTCCTGTGTGCTGTTAGAAAATCAAAAGCCTAACGCAGAGAAGCACAAAACACCTGGAGGGCACCCGGCTTCCTTTAAAAAAAAAAAAATTTATAGGATAAAAAAACTAAAACCTATCCATCCACAGGTATTTTTTCAATCTTTTCAACGGTTGGGCTGAGCTCCCAATCAACGCCACTAGATGGCACCACCTCCTTTCAAAAAGGTGCCTTTTTGCTCTTACGTGAAAAGGGGCATCATCTTTTCCCTGGTAACATCCAACATCATCTCAGACATCAAACTAGGGGTGTTGCCCTCTCTAGTGCTACTGTTCACTCATATATTGGGAGAAGTTCGGGATCATAAATGGGATATATATGATACTTTGTTTCATGGCAAGGAAGGTTTTTGTTGATCTTGCTTTTCACACGTTCCATGTCAGAGTCTGAAAGCAACACTGCTCTCAGGAGTGGTTTTCCCACCTTACATTTCTGCTGTCCCACAGCCCAGAGGCGCTGTGTGCTAAGAAGGATTCTTCCAATCCTCTTGGACACTGTCTACGGAGCAATAGTGACAGATCTTAGATGACGTATGGTTCTTAAGTGTTTCCTGAAGGTCAAGCTCTACATGACTTTTCAAAAGCTAGCCTGGGCTGAAGGAGAAAAATGAAGTGACATTCCAGCCTTATTTGGGGACCTATTTAATTTCCATTGCATGCCCTGTGCATGAGATAATAAAACCTTCCAGGACTTTCCTCTCACTCACCCACTATTCCCCTTTCTTTTCTCTTTCCCTAAGAAGTGGTAATGAGATGATGGAGGTTAGCACTCTAGTAGGTGAATGAAGAAGGAGAAAGTATTATTCCACAATCAAGAGTTAAGCAGGGAGTTTTCAGAATCTTATCATTTAAGTGGCTTCCTGAGATCCTACTAAGTTATCAAGACGATATTTCTTGGCTTTGAGCACCAGGACACTGGTAGCATTGAGATACAAAGATGTGCAAAAAACTTGGAAATCACAGACCTAAAGAAAATGCTGAAGTTCCAAAACACCGCACTTCAAGTGTTGGCACTTTTGAGGACGTTTTTAAAAGACATCTGATGATTCCCATTACAAAGTCTCCCACTTTGTCCCTGGGTTTTCTAGAACAAAATACTGCCCACAGAGGTGATTTTCCGTATAATTTTTGTTCAGAAGGATCCCACAGGGGATAACTGCGGTAGAAGAGAGTCCATGATGAGTCCCAGCCAAACAGAAGCAAAAGCTCAAAGAGCATGTGGTTTCTTCTTGACTGAGGCAAGCATCCACCCCACACAGCACCGCCACGTTGCCCAGCTCCGGAGACCATCATTCCCGTCAAAGTCTAACAGAACAGCGCCTCCTAGCGCACACACTCCAGAAGTGTCGCCAGGGGCAGTATCCCCACGTCTTCTCTCCACCTAACAGTCCCTTTTTCAAGAGATTGGGTGCTTGATATGATAGACATAGGCTGTTACCTTTCTTTTCCCAGACATGGCTCCTTCTGACTCTTCCATATCTGTCACCAGAACGACCATCATACCAGTCACTCAGGCTTGGAGCCCTGGAGTCATCCTTTACACCTTTCCCCTGGCTTTCCATAGCTTGTCCATGGCTGCCAAGTCCTGAGGTCCTTCCTGCACCCCCTCTTTTGAATCTGCTCCCTTTTTCACCCACTATCACAAGCGTGCTTTGTGCATGCTTAGATTAAGGTAACAACTTCTTACCCAACCGCTCTTCCTCATTCTCCCTCTCCCTCCCTTTCAATTCACTGTTGACACTACACTATATTACTTTCTTAATTTTGCTCTGGCCCAATCATTCCTAGGCTCAGAAACTTTCAGTGGCTCCCCATTGACTCAAAATAAAACATTCCAGCTCTTTAGTCTAGCGTGCAAGGCCCCCTACCAGGCCCCAGCCAGTTTCTTCAAACCTGTCACCCTCCGCCCCTTATCTGTACCTATGCAGTTCCACATTGGATTCCTCAGTGTCCTTTCATCTTTTCATTTTATTGGCTTTGTGATTCCTCTCATATTCCCATGGAAGGCCCTTCCTCCAGTTCCCCGTGGACTAGAATTCTACCTTTTCCTCAAGGCCCAACTCAAATGCTACATCTCCTAGGAAGAAAGCAGGGGATCCCTCCGTTTTCTCTGCCTGCCCCTTGAACACACACGTGTCTATCAGGTCTCCAAGAAAGGGAGTCCCTGGAGAGCAGGAGCTGTGTCTAACTCCCTTGGACTGCTCCCATCCAACACTGCGCCCCATACGTCACCAGTGACCCATAATCCTTTATGGAACGGATGAATGTGTTGGTGTGTAAGATCGTCTAGTCGCAGCAGAATGAACATCTCTGTCAGGCAGAAAACACAAGAGGCTCCAGGAAGAGCGGGCAGATGTATGAGAATAACGTGGCAAGATTCTCCCCGTCCCCCTTCCACCAGGAGAAAGTTTTCTGTCAGTTTCTCATTTCAGCTAACTCCGATTTTACATCATTTTTATATTTAAAACATTCTGATAGAAAACATTCATTTCATGCTACCATGCTTTAAAAAAGAAAAAAAAAGAACCGTTGCAACAATTCGGTCCTAATTCTGTTCTGCAAATCAGAAAGGGCTAATGAGAAAACAGAGAGGGTGCAGTCTAAAGCCTCCTTCTGGAGACCCTCAGCTGGTCCCCAGGCTGCAGGCACCATGTGGTTTAGCAGCATGCCTGTGTTGTTCATTGCTGTATTCCTACAGCCTGGTACTGTGCCTGGTATACTGCAGCCACTCAAACTAATGTTGGTTGAACAAACACATGAATAAATCAGTGAATGAAGGAAAGCCATGAGCTGCTGACCCAGGCTGCCCTGCCTTGACAAGGGTATTGCCTTACTCCATAGTCAGCTCTCTGCAACGACCTTGGACCCTGGGAACCCAGACACCTCTCCTAGCCTGCCTCTCCTCTATTGGCATGTGGTACCAGGGACATTTGGGGATCTGTGTCTGTCAGAGGGTGGCCTCTTCAGGATGAGGGACGGATCCGCTACTTTTATGACTTTGGATTTCTCCTAGCTGCCAAGCTCTGCAGTCTGGGGCTCTGACGACCCCAGGGAGGGCAGTGAGAATCGGAGCTCTGTGCATCGTAGACTGACAGTTTATAAAGAACACTACACGTATTCTCTTACTCCTTACAACAAGCCTATCTGGGAATTTGTACTGTTCCCCACTTTATAGGTGGGTCTCAGAAGAGTAAGAGCCTTGCTCAGGATCCCAGATCTGAGTGGTCAGGCTGGGGTCAGAACCCAGGTCTGACTGACTCCATAGCCTAGACCCTTCCCACCAAGGATGTGACCCCCGGTCATGTATAGACTTCCTGGTACACGCACCGGCCTGGGAACAATTGAAGGCGTTAATGTTCACTCTTCTCCACAAGGTGGAGCCACGCACGGGTTTCCCCTGCCCCTCCCCATTACCCACTCACATGACCCTCACACCCCCACCAGGTCACTTAGGCCTGGGGAAACCAAGGGCAACCCTCTAAACCGGGCAGGGTGGGACGAGGGGGTTGGTTTGTACACATGCAGCCTTGGTCACCTAGTTCTCAGGTGGCAGTCCATTTTGCTGTCCGGGAATAGAAGTAGTAAGCTATGGGAGTGGAGAGGTGGCTCTCAGGTGACCCAGCCTGTCAGCGTTTCCCTTTGGTACAGGCTTCCCCAGTTCTTGCCCCACCACCAGCTCCTGCTAATACCGCCTCTGCAGGGCTGTGGGAAGACTCAATAAGTGAGCTCAGCAACGCCCCCTTGTGGAAATCAGGAGTTAGTGTATGAGGTTATGAATTCATGTGCACACGAAGCCTTGTTCAACAGACTGAAAACAGTATTGTCTCATACATGGATCTATGATTCTTTCAAATAGATATATATGTTGGGATTAATAAATTACAAACTCTATTTAACTTAGAGGTCTCCCTACTTCCAGGGTGTAATGAGGGGAACCCTGTTACCTGTAAAGCGCTGTGCACCAGTGAAGGCTGCTCGCTACTTACTCTGCCTGGTTTACTCATTAACTGGTCAGTGACTCAGCCACGACTAGAGACGTTCTCTGGTCACTGCTGGGTCCCCACCCAGGGGCACAAGCCACTTCTGAGGATCGCTACCTACTACCTGTACGGTCAGGTTAAGACCTAAACAGAACTGTGGAAGTGCTGCAGACTGAACAGGCTGCGGCTGGGTTGCATTTAATGCAGCCTCAGAGAAGGCAGAGAAGTGTCTGCAGGCTGCTCCTTCGCCCAGGGGTCAAGTTCAGAAACTAAGACTGTCAATGATCAGAGCCTGCATGGTCATGTGTGTGGTACCTTATCATCTGCTTTTAAATAAATCATATTGATTGCCTTACTCTGACCAACCAGGAGAAGTATTATTAGCCCAGTTTTTATAAATAAAGTAACGGAGACGGTAAGGAGCGAAGTGCTGAGCCAGGTTGCGGTGGCCTGTGTGACCACCACTACCTCCTTCCCCCATGAGCTCAGCACAGCACAATCCAACACACGGAGCCAGCGACAATTGGCCTTATTGTCACCGTAGGTGTGCATCCAACAAAAGCCTTGCATCCACCGAGCAAACGTGCTTCCTCCTTTCTATTTGGAAGGGGCAAGGTATTTTGGAAGCACCAATGACAACCTCCTGCCACTCCGAAAGCCACGGGGACCAGCATGGAAGCCACTGTCCCGTAAGAAAGAACAGACCAATTCCCTCTCCAGGAAACTGCGAGCAGACAGGCTGCGCTGTGCCTCCTGCCTTGAGTGTTTTACAGACAAGCTCTCCCTTGTGCCTCTGGCCTGGGCATGACAGGCATTCTGGGTAAGGCCAGCAGAGACATCTGCCTTCTGAGAACTTGCATTTGGAAGCAACACAGCCCTGGGGCACCACGAGGACACAGGAGAGGGAAAGCAGGGTGGCTCTGAGCATCCTGCCCCGGAGTGAAGAGGGTGTTTTCCACACACCTTTTGCCTTCCTTCCTGTGATTTATGGCATGCGGCTGGGCCTTTCTCTGCCCAATTTATGGCCACTTGTCCCCGGGAGGACATAAATTACTACCTCTATGGCAATTTAAATCTCAGTGAGAGATAGGAGAAGACACCTAGGCTGGCTGCTCTGTCTCCTGGGGGCTTAAGGGCAATTAGGGGGCATTGTGGGGCTGCAGAAAGTCTGCAGACGATCAGGAGAGCTGGGCCGGTGCCCTGTGACCCCTGCCTGCCTGCCCTCACTCTGTGTTGGGGGTCGATTCTCGTCTTTCTATAAACACAAACTCCCAATGCAGGAGGGGGCACTGAAGATTCAAAGGAGCAGCCCAAAGTCACGATGTGCTTTTAGGAGGCTATTTCTGCCAGTGCAGACACTTTCTAAATCCAGAGAGAGAGTGCCAGACACCAAGGGACGTGTTGGTGGCTGAGAGAACAAGATGTATGAAAAAAGGTGATGGTCAATTTCCCCAGTCACTTGGCTGGTTTGCCACAGAATCATTGCATTCTGCCCCGCTCATTTCATGGGGAAGAACACCCAGGGCTGAGCGACAGGGGGACCTGCTGGTGATTGTGGCAGAGCCAGGGCTCCTGACAGGGAGGGGACAGACAGTAGCTTCTGGGATGGCAGGACCAGCAGAGAGGGTGAGTGCTGACCACAGGACACTAAATTGTTGGCACCAAAAGGGCCATGAGCTCGGTGAGCGATTGAAAGGGAGGGGAGGCAGCATGACTCACATTCCGGGGGGGCGAGTCTGGTCCCACAAACCCCAAATATAACCCCCTCCCTTAATGTGCTCTTTCATGATGGCTTCGATGCCAGATGGTCACACTACAACTTCATTCCTTCATCAAGTGTTTCAGGGGCTTTGCCCCAAGCAGAGGTCACCCCCCCCAGGCCGTCCCCATCTACAAGTGATACCCAAGGACACAAGTCAGGGTCGAGGCCGAGAGGGCAATGAGACCTGACACCCCACCTGTGACCCTGTACTATGGGGGGGAACCAACGAAGACGAGCATCATTAGTTCACCTTCAGAGTTTCAGTAATATCTTGGGCCCAGATTTTGCAGATAACAGCCCTGAAGTGTCTTAGAGAATGTATATGAACATATATATATATATATATATATATATATATATATATATATGTAAATATATGTATTTTTTCTTATTCCATTCCATTACCAAAGAGCACCTCCGTTAACATTTTGGTTTACAGGTGTCCAGCCTTTTACCTACTTATGTGCATTTATATATTGTACAAAGCAAAATCAAATAAACAAAAACAATAAAGTAAATATTATATATGTTATTTTGTAATCCACTTTTAAAAATTAATGTTATCTTAACGAGCTTCTCATGTCATTTCGTTATTCTTTGTAATTGTCTTTCACTTACAACTTTTTATAATGAAAATTGTAAAGTAAACACAAAAGAAAGAATAGTGTAATGAATTCCCCCATAATTATCACTCAGATTGTATTTACTAAGAGTTTTGACACATTTTTTTGCGTGTGTCTTTTTTTTTTTTTTTTTGGCTAACGTTACTATATAGCACATCCCAGACATCACGCCAGTTCCCCTCCGTACTTGAACACCCTTCTCCAGAATATATGGACATTTCTCGTATCACCACAATGCCATTATCACACCTAATAAAACTTTGGTATCGTCTAATACTCAGTCCATAGTATAATTTGCCAAAATACCGAAACAACGTTTTTGTTTTTTAAATTGATTTGTTTGAATCATGAAATCCAAATGAAAAATAAAATTATTTGTGCGAGCATGTAGTCTGGGAACCAAAGCACCCAGGAACGCTGCCCAGATTACACAGTCACCAGGACTGAACGTGTGTGGCATTTCACTGCTCCCTCAGAGATGTTGAACTGCCTGCCCTACCTCTTCAGGGTCTCAGCGGCCCCTTCCTGCTCCTGACGCCGGTGTCTGGGTCCACTGTGGTTAAAATGCACCTGGAGACACACACACATACACACACACACACACACACGCACACGCAGAGCATCAGGGACAAAGCAGACTGACGTCGCCCCCACACCCCATCCTAGCAGCAGCAGAAGTGCCTTACCTGGAACAAGCTATCATCCTTTTTAGTTCCAAGTTGTGAATAAGAAGCTCGTTCCACGAATCCTAAGGGACAAAGCCCAAAATTCACATGAGCACTTCCAAGCCCTTGCTCTAACACACCTATGGAAGGACTTCTCATGAGTTGACACCTCAGGAAGCCACTTATATCAAAAATGACAGCCTTTACATCAGTCCTGAGAAATCTACACACCTTCCTTTTTCCTCTCTTTGCCGTTGATGCGTCAGTTCATTCACTTGACATGAAATGCTCCCTCTCCTCTCACTTGTCAAATTGTGGCAGAAACTCACCTCCTCCAGGAAGCCTCCCGACTGATCCTACTTGACTCAAGGGAGGCAGGGAAACAAGGGAGCAGAAGGAGTGTGTGAAAGAGAGAAAGGTATATGGAGAGGCTGTGCCAGATCGCTTTGCGAGTGACTAAGGTGTATTAAGATCCTTACACCATTACATGTGTGAGTCTTGTATCTCCCCTGGCCGCATGTGAACAAATCCAGAGCCGGCCCAACAGCCTCATTTCTCTTTGCATCTCCCCTGGAGGCCAGGAAGCTCCTCGGGCACCTGCCTACGGCTGGGGGTCACTGAAGCCTACTTTCAGGACAAATCAAATCAATGGACTGCGTCCTGCAAACCTAGCAGGGGAGACAGGACATAGGCATATGAAGTTAGTGATCAATGTTTGTTTACAAAGGTCCAGAAACACTGAGTAAAGGCTTTTAGAAAGTAGCCAGCAACAAGCATGTGCTGGTTATCTGTGCAGGTAAGAATCATTTTGGCCATTTGGAGAACAAATCCCTGGCTCTCTGATTAAGGAAAGTTTGTGGAAAAGGTGGGGTCTGAACTGAGGTGTCCAGGGCAGAGATTTGGAGAAGCACAAAAGACAGGGACGGGGACTCCACTCCAGACAATCATTAAAAGGAAGGGTACTGAGGAGAATATCTGATGGTAGCCCTGAATGTACCCTCAGAAATCCGTGAGTTAAAACGAACCTGCCCAGTCCTTTGTCAGACATGAGTTCCAGACTCAGAACTTTAACGTTAATAGTGTGTATTATCCTTGAAATATGTATTGCCGATTTTGTGGTGGTTGTTAATCAAGAAAAAGCTGGGCACCTACTGTAGGTTTGGAACAGCCCCAGCTGGTTCTGTGTAAGTTTCGCCACCAGGGGACACTGTGGTCACAGAAACCATAAAAATCCAAAACGAGAGAAATGAGGTTTCCAGTTAGGAAATTAATTTATTATTAAATAAAGAAATAGTTCCAGAGCCCCTTTTATGTGCAACCAAAACTGTTAAGGATGGAGTAACCGATAAACAGGGTAAAAAATACCACCATAAAGAAATTATCTATTGGGCAAAGGGGAGGAAAAGGAGAAACTATTGTACGTTAAACACACGCTCTGGGTCCAGAACTGTGTTAAACACTGGAGAAGAGCTCATGAAAGTCTTCCAACCAGAACACGTTCCCTGGAGGTGGGAAGACATTTAAACAGCACCAGCTTGGTATGGGAGAGGCACAGACACAGCACAGTGTGTCTTTACAGAAGGGTGGCAGCTCTTCTGGGTCCGGTGATCAGAGCTGACTTTTCAGGGGAGACGGCTTTTTATCTGGGCTTTTAAAGAAGGCCGGGGTTTCTAAGTGGGGCAAGGGGCAAGATTCAAGGTGACCAGCAGGGAAGAAGAAGAAGTAAGAGAGTGAGCTATACAGGGATGAGAGAGGAGGTATGCCAGGCAGAGGCATCAGTATGTGCAAAGGTCCTGGGGTGGGAAGGAGGCAAGTGTGGCTGGAGCAGAGGGAGACAGAAGGCGAGAGTGACAGGAAATGGAGCCCCGGAGCTAGCAGGGTGCAGGGTCACGTTGGTCCTTGACAGTCAACATAAAGAACCCATTTTTTACTTGAAGAGAGATGGAGAACCTTGAGAGGGTTTTGAGAATGACATGATGTGACTTACATTTACAGTATTGCTTTGACTGATGTGCTGAGAATAGACCGTGTATGATGGTGGGGTCGGTGAAGGGTAGAAGCAGGGAGACCAGTGAAGAGAGGTATTGCAATAAACCACATGAGAGAGGGCAGCTCTTGTCTGGGCAACTGCATGGCGGTCACTCTTCTGGTCACAGCTATTCGTTTCTATTTTGGGACTTCCTTTCATTAGACCTAAATGTCACGGGTCCCGTAGCCATGTGTGCCTCCTTTCTCAGATTTGGGAGGTTCCCAGTCTTTCCAGACAAAATACGGCAGGTCCTACAGTCATATACAGATCTAGTCTCCCCTTTTCCCAACACTCTCCCGTCACTCCCACCCCATTTCGGGCCTCGAGCCTTTGGTGGTGTTATTTGTCTTTTGATGATGCATCAATATGCTTTTGCCTCCGGGCTTTTCTACATAGGACTTTTATGTCCATCAACCTCTTATCAACATACATTTCTGCTTCTTCATTCCTCCTTCTTTTTGATGGTCATGATTTTGAGGACTTGACCCTCCCTATGGCACTCGCCATCAATGGTTAATTACTGATCATCTTTCTTAGGATTCCCTCCGGAGTGGGCACTTTCTCAAAACGCCATGACTGAACACTCAGGCCACAGCTGAGAAGCGCCTTTTCCTTACCTGCCCTTGACCACTGCATTTGTGGTGGGTGTCTCAATGGGCAGCAGCAGGTCCTTCATATGAGCTGCACTGAGGATCCAGGTGTCGGCCTCACAGGGAAGAGAAATCAGGACAAGGTGAGGTTCCTGGCGAGCAATGACCATGTTCCCCTTCCCGCTGATCACAAGCCAAAACCTGCCATTTTCAAAACACGAGAAATGCATGGACGGCTCTGACAGGCAGCCAGTGTTCACAGGCCCTGCAGCAATTCACAGTCGTGTTTCATGTCCTCCCCGTACGCCTGTCTGGGACTTGTGTGTGTGTGTTTGTGTCTGTTTGGAACATATTCGGCACACAGTAAGGCTGAGTCTGTCAATTCACTCCAAAGGGTTTAATAATCACTCAAGCGTCTGACGTAATATCTGCAGAACGTTTTGAGCTCCTTGACGGCACAGAAATCAAAGATGCTAATTCTATTCTCGTCTCAATTGCCAGAAAGTCTGAGCACTCTCACTGAACATGCCCCAAGGCAATGACATCAACCACAGGACCCGCGGGTGGTGGTGACACAAAGTACCCGTCTATTTTTTTTTTTCTCTAACATCTATGGATGCCAGAAACACAATATCCTCACTTCTATGAATCTAAGCATTCCATCCAATGGGAACTGAAATTACCAAAATGGCAACACGCTTAGCTTCGTGGGTAGCGGAGATGGAAACTCCACAACTGCATTGTTCTTTCTCTGGAAATGGTTTTTTCTACTGCTCTCATTTCTCCTCTTCCCCTCAACCCCCGAAGTAATGTAAGCCTTTCCCTTCACTGCCTTTTATCAGCCTTTCATCCTGGGTGAGGACAGAGCTCTGCCCTGTGCCAAGTTCTTGGTAGCAGCACATGGATATTCTTTCTAGTAATTCTTCCTGGTAATAGTGGTAGTCTGATCTTTCTAGAACACAAATCTGATCATGTCTACCCCTCATGCAAAGTCCCTCCATGCTTTCAGGGTAAAATACTAACTCTTCAGCAAGCCAGACAAGGCCCTTTATAATCCAGCTGCCCGTCCAGCCATTGTCACCCCTGTGCCGTCACACATGCCAGCCTTTCTTATTTTTTTTAATTTAAATTTATTGGCACAATATTGGTAGCAGAAAACACCTGACATACTCTTAGGTACATACCCTGTTGGAAAACAGGCACGCAGGCAGATACTTGTACATCCGTGTTCATTATTCACAAGGTCAAAAGGTGGAAACAACCCAAGTGTCCACCAACAGAGAATGGATTTTTTTTAAAAAATGTGATTCTTACCATTTTTAAGTACACAGTTCAGTGGCATTAAGTACACACACAATATTGTGCAACCATCACCACTATGTATTTCTAAAATCTTTTCATCACCCCAAACAGAAGCTCTGTACTCCTTAAGCAATAACTCCCCGCTCCCCTGTCCTCCCAGCCCCTGGCAACCTCTAACCCACTTCCTGTCTCTATGAATTTACCTATTCTGGACATTTCACATAACTGGAATCATACAATGTTTGTTCTTTTGTGTCTGGCTTACTTCACTTAACATAACATTGTCAAGATTTATCTACGCTGCAGTAGGTATCAGAACTTCATTCTTTTTTATGGCTGAGTAATATTCCACTGTGTGTACAGACCACCTGTTTATCCATTCATCCGTTGACGGACATTCGGGGGGCTTCTGCCTGTTAGTTATTGTGAATAATGCTGTAATGAACACTGGTGGACAAGTATTTATTCAATCTCTGTTTTAAATTCCTTTGGGTGAATATTTAAGAGTGCACCAGCCTTTCCCCCAATATACCTGTACTCTTAAGCTGTCTTTACCCAGCTTATTCCTTCTCTCCAGAATGTTTGTCTCCCAGCTTCCTTGCCTGGAAAACTGATAATCATTTTAAAATTTTCAGTTCAAGCTATGAAGTCATTCCCTATCAGTTTCAGTGCTTCTTTCTCTGTGTTTCCTGGCACTTGTCACACTGAGTCACTTATCCCTGGATGCCTTTGCTTGCATCTCTTGGTCACACTTTTTGGTATTGTGATGACAAAAATAAAGAATTCACCATAGTGTCTGGTACAAATGCCAGTTCTTATTCTAATATTATCCATTGTAACATGAGCTCAAAACATGTTTTTTGAATTGATACCTTACAATTACAATACTCTTTGCCTCTGGCCCTATAAAGACAATTTTTACATGTTTCAGAGCCAGCTGTACAAGCCACGGAAGAGCTAGGATTCTTGGCTTCCTTCCTGAAGCACAGATGCATAGCTCACCTTTCAGCTGTGCCAAGAATTGCCTTCTATCCGGGGAGCTGGAAGGAGGAAAAGTTGCCGCCCCCATCAGTCCTGGGTGTTACCTGCAGAAGCTGTGAGGGCTGGTCTGGGAGGAAGGAATGTGAGATGCTGCCTTACAAGGTGCAGCCTGAAGCCAGATCCAGGGGAGGACAAAGCCACTCCCTCTTCTGGGCCTTTGCAACCTCCTCCGAAGCCCAGGAGTTCTCAGATGGTGCCTGCCCAGGTTGCACATTAATGAAACCACTGTTTTACAAAGCACCAGTGCGCTAAAGAGGAGAGTCCTGTTCCCACGTGGGGCCCTGAACCTCAGTTGCTTTATCCATAACCGTGTGCTTGAGAGAATTAGGGAGAATAATCTATAGCGTTTTTTAAGCTGCAGGAAACCTAAGCATCAACCGCTGTCGTTATGATTGTGCGCTCTTTGAGAACTGGGCTCCGTGGCTCCAAGTTGCCCCAACGAGGTGGTGACTAAACATAAAGAGGCAGGGACTACTACTTCCTGGCTCACCTGCTTCCACTAGATGGAGCTGAAATTTGCTGGTGCACAGGCAGACACTTGGGGACCGATTCCATACCTCAGTGGGAACGCAAGATATGAAAGTGCCCCTGGGAGGTGGAAAGACAGCCATCTGGAAAAGCAGGTGGGGTTCCAGAGGCCCAGTGTCCCCGCCCTGGGTCCGCTGTTGGGAGGTGATGCCCCCCCTTTACTCTCTGTCTTTGCCCTTGACCCACCCAGCTCCTGCTCTTTTTGTAAGGGGAGGAAGGACCTGTTGGTTGACTGCAGACCTCCCCCACCGCGCCCCCATCCCCAGCAGGTCCCGTGCTGTCCCCTGCCCGGGCTCGCCATACCTGTCCGGCAGGTGGCTGCTGCGCAGAACCATGGCCGAGCACTGGGCCTCGCTCACCGGCACCCCCTTGCAGGACTTGACCAGGTAGATCCAGAGCTGCGACACGTGCCCACCTGCTGCAGCCGCGGGCAACGCCCGGGCCGCGCATGACCGTCCCCAGAGCCACCGCGGCCAGTCCCAGCGCAGCCACCCTGAGCCAGGCGGGCCGGGGCTGCGCTGGGAGGCAGAGGCCGGCCAGCGCCCAGGAGCCTGTGGTACCCATGGCCGAGTGGTTGCGGGCGCGGGGGGCGCTGGGGCTGAACCGCTGCTGTCGCAGGCCAGCCTCAGCAGGAGGGCAGCTGCAGAACCCTTCCCGGCCTATCAGGGTATCCAGTCTTTCTCCACAGGCATGGGCCCTGGGAGCTGGGGGTGGGACCTGGGGGCTCAGCTCCCACCCTGTCTTCTCAGCACTGCTGCCTCTAGCTTCCGCCCCCTGCGTCTGCAAGGCGATGAGTATTCCAGGAGGGCTACAAATGACCACTTTACTTATTTATTTATTTGCGGGTTGTTTAACACTAAAACAGATAAAAAGATAAATTTTGCAGGACAAAGTGTGATTTCGTTAGAAACCAGGCAGCGGGCAGATCCCTGCTTTGGGGGTAGTGGGGAGCAGCGTGGGCACCACGTGGCCTGCGGTGTTCAGCTGCCTTCCGCCACCCTCCTCGCTGGCCATGCAGGGGTGACGGAGTTTGTGGCCAGTGGGACTCTGAAGGAACAGATTGTATCTGTCCTATTCACGTTTCCAACCTCAGGTCACCCTCTCCTGCCCCCAATCCTGTGAAATCCAAGAACTGTGTTCAGAGTACACTGGTCCGTGTTGCTTCAGCTATTAGGGTACATCCATGAGCTCACTTTGTCCAGGAAAGAGGGAGCAGGGGTTTGGGTAAATCTAGTCCCCGTAGAAGTGTCGATGGATGGTGATTTGTGCCATGGGGTGGGGTGGGGATAGAGTGAAGAGCAACCGCATCTCAGAACAGTGCAGAACTTGAGCTCCATGTTCTCCGTAGAAAAGACAACTCAGGGGCACTAAATTTTGTGTATTTCTGCTTCTCTCTCTCCCTAATTTGTCTTCAGAAATTTAAAGGGAAATTTTTGCTTCTTTATGTTAATGGTTGACTTTGCTACCCACTATCCCCAAGGTGGGATCTGCTCGCTGCCTGATTTCTAATTCGAAATCACACTTTGTCCTGCAAAGTTTGTCTTTTTGTTAGCATGATTTTTCACTCTCATCATTTCTAAAAGTTACCCAGGGATCGAGCACACTTAACACTTTTCCCTCAGAGGGAGCTGGGAATGGAGGTTAATTTCAGTCCCAGAACCCAGCAAAGGAAAAATGAGGAAGGAAGGGACACCTGCTCCTGATTGGCCACTGGGAAGTGTCCTTACAGTCACTGGCCATCATGCCTCAGATGGGCGGGGGGTGTAGCTCCTGAGGTCCCCTGACCCTACCAACGACAGGAGGTATGTTTGTGGAGTTCAGTTGTATCTCTGCTAGGCAATCAGAAAGGGGAAAGAAAAATGAATGAGTGACTGAAGTTCTAATATAAAATGAGAAGGCCCTGGAAACACTCAAATACCAAATAAAAAGTACAATGGAGATTCCCGTTTATTAATATTAAAGAAACCACAAAATTATAAGTGGGTATAATTCGGTCAGTGTAAATTTGTGTTTAATCATACAAAAACAGTTCATTTCTCTTTGTTACCAAAAAAAAAAAAAAAAGAAGATTCACATCAAAAAATACGTTCAACTTCCTTCTCCCCACTCCAACTCTCAAAATTCCATTCTTCTAAATCCCATTTTCAACATTATCACACCTGAAATTGCAGGTGGTGTATCTGATGGTTACACACAATTATTTGTATATGGCTCAACAGAGGTGTAATCAAATATAAAAACAAGGTCTATAAAATAATTTCCATACTCAAGTACAACTTGATTCTACGATGGTTGGGTATAAAACACATGAGCGAAACATCAATAGGACTCAATAGCCACATGAAATCCGACTAATAGGATTTTGTGAGTGTGTTCACATATATAAAGGCACATCAGGAAACCGACTGTCCCCATTTCTCTTAAAACATGGAATGATAGGTAATAAAATGTAAACATTCAGAAAACTTTTTGCAGCTTTTTAGCTCATTCTTTAAACTTTAACAATATTAATGTCAGGGACTGGAGAAGTACAATAGCTACAGTAACATTCAAAATAATTTTATAGACAATTTTATTTATTTAAAAAGTCTTCATTACCTAAAATCTATATAACTTCTTATTCCCAATTCACCTCTAATAGTTTCCTCGCATTAACTCGGAGCATATGTAACTCCAACAAGTCAAAAATAGATTCATTTCCAGGGTGAAGATGATCAAAAGCTAGGTAATAAAAATTTCCCACGGTGCTATTGCTGCTGTTGTTAAAATCCTGATCAATGCCTCCTGATCGCTGAAACCTGAATAGATAATAAGAATCTTTGATTATTTGCTTATTTCTCTGACTGGTCATAAATAATTCAAGTACCCACAAAACAGTCACGTATTGAGGTTCAAATGCAGGAAATATAACCATGTCCTGTACCGAATTACCTTGAAAACAAAGCAGCCTCAAGATGGAGTCACCTACCCAGTTCTGGCAACAGCCCAGAGCAAGGGCTGTTTTTGTCTCACACGATATGTATACGGGGCTCAAATGGGAAGAACTCTTTCGAAAGCAATTTGTCAAGATGCTAAAAAAATATGCCTGTGCCTCATGAGTCAATAATTCCACTTTAGGAATCTAACTTACAGAAAAATACAATTTTAAAATGCTCTGCGTAGAAAGATGTATATTACAATATTATTTATAATGAAACTGGATATAGTCCAAGTGTCAAATACTGTAAAATGGTATTTAAAAAGTGCCATATACTTATACAATGTAATGTTATGAAGTCATCAAAAATGACATTTAAAGACTGGAGGGCTATGAAAGTGTTCATGATATATACTACTGTATATATATCAAACAACATATGATATATATATCATATATATATATACGTGTGAATATATATCATATGATATATAATATTTGTATGATATACATTATATATAATTATATATATATATGTATGATATATTGTATAATATATGTATGGTACATATCATAGACATCACAGCTACATTAAACAAACAAAAAAACCAACCAGAATAAAATTTATAAACACTGACAATGGACGATCACTTTCTTCTACTATTCCCATATTTTCTAAATTTGCCACAATGAACAGGCATTGCATTTATAATGGAACAGACAAACTTCTATGTGATTAAATTTTAAATGGATAAATAAACAACTCAAGTAACCCTGGTACAAGCATGAGCTGCTATTTTTTTTTAAAGTCCTTAGTCAACCTGTTGTGTACAGGAGGTCGTCCAGAATGCAGAAATGGTAGTGAGCTTCCACTTAAAGTAAATGAGCAACAGCTCTTATTTTAAAAGTCCAACAGGAAGGGATCACCACAGAGTACACCTCTCAGTGCTCCTGAGGAGCAGGCGGCAGGAAAGACTTTATTCCGAGTTCCCCAGCAGGGACTCCGAGGGACTGGCACTCATCGAGGAGAAGCATGCTCAGAGCAGGGAAGCAGAAGTACCCAGGGTCTGTGTGGGGGACTGGTAGGGAATAAAGCCGAGAGGGAGCTTGGGGACAAATGACAAACAGCATCTATGCCACGCCGAGGCCCTGGGCACTCCGTGCTTCCCTCTCCATGCCCCTTCCTCCGACTTTCGTCACGTGCCTGCCTGGCCTTTCCCTTCTCCTCTCACCTGCCTCCTGTCCATCCCAAAATGGTCCTCAGCAGAATCTTCCAAAAGCACAGTTTTGATCATGATTTGGGCTTAGACATGTTCCACAGCTACCTTTCCCTGCAAACGAACTTTCAAGAGCCGCCTCTCCCTCCTCATCTCCCTTTAACCTCCTAGGTCCTTACAGTAGGTTGGCCCTTCTAGGAGCTTCCATCACATTAGACCCCTGGAGCACTCTCCTGACTTTTATTCTTCAGCAAGCTCAGGTTTCATCTCTACCTTCGAACTTTGCTCCATCGCCCCACCAGGAAATAATCTGTTTCACCTCTGAAGCCAGGAAGCGCTGTCGTCTCTCCCTGAGTTGTAGTTTCTTTACACATAAAAATGTCTGGCATAAGCTGCACAAAGAGTGTGGTCTCAGCTCTATCTCTTATCAGCTCCTTGGCCCCAAGTCAGTCGACATATCCGAGCCTTTGTTTTCTGTCCCTGAAAATGGTGATTCTCACACCTATCTCACAGAGACTCTGAAAGGATTAGGCTTTTTAACACACAAGCTTCCCGGGGAGCTGAGTGAACCCCAGGTATTCCTGGCCTCCATCCCCTGTGAAACAGGATGGGACTGAGTGGGTTTGAGATCCAGCAATTTGAAGGACCCCTAACTGTTAAAGTACCTCAGAGGCCGTGGGGCTCCCTCAAAGATAGACAACAAATGGAAGACCTTGGCTCAGGCACTGATCCAGGTCCCGTCAGTTGTGGCCCAAACAGCATGAACACCGGGTCAGCTTCACTGAAGCTACATGGCTCAGGTTTGGCTTCACGTTGCCCAGATAAAGCTTTTAGAAACGGAAGGCATTCAGGAATTGCACAGTTTTCCCTTTAGTACGTACTGGATTTCATCACGTCCTAAGATGGATCATCATTGCATGCATCACTAAGTATTTTTTTCAAAAGGCATCCTGAATAGAAATCTTAAAATGTGGACAAAGGAAGCGTCTTAGACATCATGGAATATGGCTATAGTTATGCCAATGCCGGATCGCAACAGGTTGCCAATAGAAGTTTCTCTCCTTTTTGCCAACCTCAAGGGCAAACTCTGTCTCATCTTTATATCCACGATGGTATCTAGGGACTAGGCCCCACACGGAATAACTGGTGCCATGATAAATAACTCAAACGAGTTAGGACATGTCTGGACCACTATCCTATGTTATCCTTAAAAATGGTGGAATGAGGCCAGGCCACAGTGAGAGAGAAGGATGATGAAGAGTTTTGAACACGAGGTGACTTTAAGAACTGGGTTATGGATTTTACAAGACGCGTTACTTAAAAACCTCAATTTGAGGGCTTCCCACTGACTTTCTCATTCCTGTAATTTTAGGGTCAGGCATTATGCTCCAGGATCAGACTTTTATTCGGCCTGATGAAATCAACGTGAGAATATTACTTCTCACCATATGACTCAGAATCCAGGCACCTTGATACAAGGACTTTGCTCAAACTTTAAATATCGTATTTTAAAAAGTTATTGGATACAAAGCATGTAACATTTCCCTGCAAGTTAATTTGGAATACTTTACATATTTTCCCTTCCTTTTTTTCACAGAGACAGAATAAAATAAGTATTTATCTCTTGAAGGTCACTCACCTTCATATCCTTACTCCTGAATAATATTCCTTAATGAACTGAGCACATACCCCTGTCTCCCGCCGGGGCGGAGCGGGGAGGGGGTCCTGCATCCACCATTGCATAATTGAATGGGAAAGTGGGAAGGTGGGTGGGAGAACACAGGTTCCTGAGGGGATTAAAAATAAAGGGCACTTCCCAACGCCAAAGGTCAGAACACAAGCTGCTCATTCTCCCAACAGTTAAAGCAATAAATAAAACGTAAAAATGTGTCCACATGAGACAACGTGGCAGTGGCTTAAGGCCTTCCAGAAACGAAGCTGGCCATTTACCGTATCACCCTCATGGGTCCGTCACTGTACCATCAGATACACGGGATCACCAACTTTCAAGCTTCCAATTTTTTCCACCGCATAATAGACCCCAAAAAGGGGGGACGACTTGTATATTTGCTTCTCAGAAGGATCACACAGGCGGTAGCTGAAAGAAGCAAAAATTGGTCATCAGGCACAAAAAGGGAATCATAATCTAAGTGCTTTCAATAAAATTCAAGTTTTCATCTCCACGTTGTTTATAAGTAAATAACCAGCCTTTTCTGAAATGTTGACAGAGAAGTCTGTGGGCCATTAGTCAAACTGCAAATAATTCTGCTGTTTCTAGAAGTATCCTGAGAGTCTAAATAATTTTTCCATGGCTTCAGTTTGAGGCCAAAAAGAAAAAAAACAAAAGAAACTTTTATATGTTACTTAAAATAAATACTTCATTTATATGTGTACCTCCAATTTTACAACTCATTGAAACAAATACTCATGCAATCTTAAAATGGAACTGCCTTGAACTCTCCAAATCTTCTGTTTAATGCATTAAGCACTGTGCTTTCCACCCTTCCAAGTTCATAAGCTCAAAGTTGAGGTTCTTTGATGAACAAAAATTAAGACAGAGACACAGCTGAAGGGTGGGCAAGACTATTGCTGAAATGAATTTTTTTCTAAGGGCCTATCTAAAGAAAACAAATTAACCTCACTATATCTTAAAAATAAAAAAAAATAAAAACAGAATTGTAAATCTGAAGGCTTCAAGAAATAACCTCTTTTCTAACGTAAACTTATTAGAATCCAACAACAAAACAGAGGAAAGGGAAAGCAAACAGTATACATCGCCCCCAAAAATGTTAACTTTGGCTTAAAAATATATTCTATGTTGTGAACGAAGTCAGCCCAAATTCTTTACATAACGAAACAAAACAAATGAAAACACCCTGGCGTAAAAGAAGCTTCTGGATAAACAGACTGACATCTCATTACATTCCATATTTTCTATTTCATTATACAACTTCAATTATTCTCATATTCCTTCATATTGATTATAATAAAGAAATGTGAGTTGCAGTAAAAATAATACGTATTTGAGGTTTAATTTGGAAAATACATGTCAATGTTATTAACATTGACATCAGAGATATAAAAATTGCAAAACACACTATTATACAATTAAAAATTTGTCAAAAGCACTAGAAGATCCATTCAAAAACAAAGAGGAAGCAACACTCACTCACAGATAGACACACACCAAACAGAAGGCAGAGCACCTCCACCACAGGTAGTTCTAGGTGGGGATAATATTAAAAATACACTGGTCACGTGTTCTACCTCTTCAGGGTTTCCAGCGGTTCCTTCCTGTCTATCACTCCAGTATCTGGGTCCACCGTGGTCATAATGCACCTGTCATGCAATAACCAAGGGTTACCTGATGATTAAGGACCAATGGACAAGCCACATCCCAGAGGTGGAGTCTCACGAGCATCCTTACCTGGGACAAGACAAAGCCTTTTTCATTTCTACATTGCCAATTAGGAGTTCATCCCAAGTATCCTAGGAGAAAAGGAACAGTTATCTTTTGAATCAAGAATTCATTCGTCTTTCAAGCCATTTATTCTTTGGCTGGTTCTAACGATGAAGCTAAGCAGAAGAGAAAAATGCAAGACGACGCCAGGAAGTACCTCCAGAAAGGACTCAAGGAGAGGCAGCACAGGTTCCACCTGGGACTCACAGTCTCAGAAACCTGACTTTATCAGCACCGTAAGAACAGACCTTCCCTGAGGGACAGTTTGCCACGAGAATCATAAATTAACTCCAACGCCAATTTACTGATATACAATGAGAAATGTATAGTTGCAAGACAAGTCCACTCTCTCCTTAAAGCTAAGCTACAATGGAAGCCAAGTTAAAATCTGACGGTTCTTTGTTGAGTGGGAAATCCCCCGAGGAAAGTCAGTTATAAGACACACACTCAACACTTCTACCTCCACAGAGAGGCAAGCTGCTTATGGGTCCAGGTATTCCACGGCCATTGGCCCCGCTTCTTCCCGAGGCAGACACCCCATCCTCCTGACCCCAGAGTGAGTGGGGACCCAGTGCGATTTTGCTAAGTGGCCTGGCAGTGGCTTAAAGGAGGCAGAGCTGTGGAGACAGCCTAAATTCATGGACTTCTGACAGATAGCTGGAGCACACACCCTCACATGGCAGCCATGAGCTAGGTGACCCTGGGCAAGTTACTCAACTTCTCTGAGTCTCAGTTTCTGCCTCTGGAAAATACTACTCACCTCAGTGGCTATCAAACATTTTCTACCCGGAACCACCATGAACCAAGGTAGAAAATTACAGTTTACAGTTGCCAAAACCCAGAAGCAACCAAAATGTCCTTTAGTAGGTGAATATGGGGTTATATGGGAAATCTCTAGACCTTCCTCTCAATATTGTAAACCTAAAACTGCTCTGAAAAAGTCTTTTAAAAAATTGCATTTGATATTGTTTCCTAATGTTCTTTCACACACACACCCCAGCTACAACTTAAACAAGTTTTGTAAATAGTTCTTAACGTTTCTACATATAGTTTATTCTGATATCTTTTACTCTAGTCTTTTTTTTTTTTTTTTTTTTTTTTTTTAATGCTGGTCAGGATCTAGTCAACTGACATTATAACCCAATAATGGATTGTGGCCTGCAGTTTGGAAAAGGTAACTAGGGGCATTAAATGAGATGATGCATAAATGGTCTGGCAGAGTGCCTGCTACACAATACACATTTGATAACTGTGAGCCATAATTGTTATTGTTATTTTTGTTATTGGTTTCTATATTGTTATTTTTATCATTGCTACTTCAGAAATCCTTGAAGCCAGGCAGACTTTGCTGTTCTTATGTCAAAACATAGGCTTCTTATCTAAGCACCCAAATAAAATCCTAACTCACCCCGACTCTGGTTATTGGGGACAGAAAAGTCTGGTAATGATGATTTGCAAAAACTTTATCAGCAGCTGCAAAAGATCATCCTGGAGAACCCAGTTTACATGGCGGCTGGAGAGTGGGATGGGGGATAGAATTCAACCACAGCTGGCTGGCTTCCCAATCCACTGCCTTTCTAGAAGCTTCTTGGAGAAGCACTTTCCAAGGGACAGATACCACAAGGAGAGTTTTCTGCAGGCTTCTCCACTGTTCTTTCCTACTGTGGAATGAGGAATGATACAAATAGGACATTCCAAATAGGACATTCCAAATAGGACATTCCAAATAGGACATGTCAAGTCTTGCTCACCAGGACAGCAAGCAAAGAGACCTCCACAACAGTAAACTACAGAGATAAGAAGCATTGGTCAATTTTATTACTTTTAAATTTCATTGCTCTGCATTCCCAGAACTCAAACCAGTCCAAGGGAAGCTGTGTTTTAAAATCTGCTTAATATTCTGAGTCAAGTGGGAAAAGCACGAAGTACTTTGGGTCGCAAAGAGTAAATGTCAGTGTCTTGAACAGCACTTCTGAGCCTAGTGCACAAAAGCACAGAGCCACTTACCTCCTCAAAAGCGTCGCAGCCTGTCACCACGACATTTGGCCGGAACTGGTCCATTTTCACTTTCTTCTCCAGCCTGGCATTCAGATCTGCCAGGGAGGCTTCCGACAGGATCATGATGGGACTGCAATCTGGGTAGGCAATCTGTGACAAGAGCACGGCACCATCAAGCCTCACTGCCCATGAAATCCCTCAGACCAACAGCAAAGCTTCAGTCTAGAAGCGAAACCACCGGAGTGCAGAAAGGAAAGGTGGTGTCCGCCCAGGAAAGAGAGGAGGTGCTGCAGACTTAAAAAGATGGCCAAGACAGCTCTGGGCTTAGGGCGTCCTTCTCGTCCAAGCACTGACGGCAGCAGTCAAGCTCAGGGCCAACCTTAACCTCAGGCTTCACTTTCTTTCTCGTTCCCTGCTCTAGCCCTGGACAGGTGAGGCGCTTCCCACATCATCACCATCAAACAGGGGAAGGGTGTGCGGCCGATCAGCTCTACTCCACTAATGATTTCTTTCAGCCGCCACTCAACATGCATTTAAGAAGCACCTATTATGTATCGGGCACTGTTCCCGGTGGGGAAATAGCAGTGAACAAAGCAGATAAAAACCCCTGCATTCAAGGAGCTTGGAGTTCAAGGACTACAGGGGAGACACGCTGAGAAGTTTGCATTTTAAATCTTGCTCACTGTACAATCAAAGGCTTTGGTCTTTGGGCTGTAGGTGATACAGAGGGAGGTTTTCTTCTGAAGGAAGTGTCTTCTCAGTGCCTAAAATAACCATCCCATACTAACTGGGAAGGCAGCGCTGGGAGAAAGTCTGCTTCTGTAATTTCAGGAAACCTGGATTTAGTCCCAAACAAATCTCGCACTTTCACCTTCCCCTCCCATTTTCTCCTGAGTTCCCATCGCCCTGGGAGTCACTCCTGGCTTCTCCCTGCACAGTATCTACCACATACCATCCCCCATGCATCCTGGAGGGCCCCCCCCCCCTACGCTCTGGTATCCACCTCCCTCTCTATGCCCAATACCTGCCCAGGTGGCGCCCTCAGTACCACTCACTTGGGCTGTGACGACACTTTCGTAACTGGGATCCTAAGGCAGGCTCTTTGTGGGCCAAGAAGGAAGCCAGAAAGAAAAGGGTGCGTGGTAGAAGTGAAGCGCAGCTCTCTGTCAGCTCACCTGGTAATTCTGTACAATAGACGCAAAAATGTCCTTTGCTTCTCTTCCCTTCATATTCTTTTCAAACTGAACCAGCCTTAAAGCATCTGTTTTCAAGAACTTGGTGAACCATTGAGCTGCCGCGTCACCACAGTCCCTGCCCTTAATGTCAAGACCAAAAATCCTGGAAGGGTGATGAGAGAACATCAGGGTTACATTCTTACACCAACACACTGGGTGACGGTGTCAAGATGGAACAGCTGGGCCGTTGGGACCAGACTATCCCAGGGGGCCAGTGAGTGACCTGTGGGCCAAAGCTGGGCAGACGCAGTGCGGGAAGGGAGCAGCATGTGCTCCAGGCAAGAGCTTGTTACACCCCCTTAGGTATGCCACTCACCAGGATCTTGTAAAAAAGCAGATTGTGGTTCTGTAGGTTGGATGGGAGCCTGAGATTCTGCATTCCTGACAAGCTTCAGGATGCCTAAGCTGCCAGTCCGTCCGTGGACCACACCTTCGAGTAGCAAGGATTTAGGATGCCCCTCAGGTGTAGTAGGTGCACCCTGAGCTTGGAGGCTGGCAGACCTGGTCCAGACTCTGTTACTCTAGTCTGTGACCTTCAGCAAATCATTGGACTCCTCTGACCTTCTGTCTCCAGTTGCAAATTGGAGATAATAATACAGTACCTACCCACATGGTAGGCACAGATTTCATTAGATAACACAACGGTCTACAAGGTTTTTTTGCTTGAGTGCCCCTAAAAGAGTTCTTTAATGCTTTGTACCCCTCACAGAATTGTAAATTAACAGGTAAACTTTTTTATAAGTCTAATTTGTTGTGAAAGATATCATGTCCATTGAATTGTAAATATTAATCTTTAAAATGAAATTATATTATAAAATATATTCTATATTAATATTATTAATCTATAAAAATTATATTAAAATAAAGTTATGCTTTTAAAAGTATGCAATGGAATCTAATGCCATGGCAGTTTGATTTCTATCCTTACCTGTTTTTTAAAATACATCATTAAGGTCTCCCTTTATGGTCCACATTTAAAAATTTTTTTTTTCTAGTTTCATTGAGATGGAATCGACATACAGCACCATGTAAGTTTAAGGGGTATAACATAATGACTTGACATACATATGTTGTGAAATGATTACCACAGTTAAGTTTAGTTAACATCCTTCACCTCATAAAGATACAAATGAAAAAACAAAAAGAAGAAAAAAGTTGTTTTTTCTTTGTGATGAGAACTCAAGGTCAACTCTCTTAACAACTTTCAAATATAGCACATAACAGTGTTAACCAGTCATCACACTGTACGTTACATCTCTAGTATTTATCTTAAAACTGGAAGTTTCTACCTTGTGACCAACTTCCTCCAATTCACTGCCTCCCAGTTTCTGGTAGGCACAAATCTGAGCTCTTTTTTCTATGAGTTTGGTTTGGCGGGGGGCGGGGGGGGGGTGGGGGGGGGTTGGAGTGTGTTTTTTGTTTTACTTTATTCCCCATAGAAGTGAAGTCATACAGTATCTGTCTTCCTCTGCCTAAATTACTGCATGTAGCATAATGCCCTCAAGGTCCATCCATGTTGTCGCAGATGTCATGATTTCTTTCTTTCTCGTGGCTGAATAAAAGGACTGGTAACAAAACTTAGTTCATGAGAACAGCAGACAATGGAGCCTTACTCTGATAAAATATAAATCTGGCATTTTCTTATAAAAATTAGCACACACTCCCCTCAGTTCAGATGGCTATGTTCAAGCATTTCCTTTACTTTTTTCCAACTTGAGGTTATTGGTTTAGTTTAGTTTAGTTTAGGCCCTGGTGAGCTAGCTGTGGTAATCACTCCGTTTGTCACTTACCATCTATTTCATACCATTTCTTTGTGTTTTAGCATTTCCCACGACAACCAATCCAGGCCGGATTAGCATGTCTGACTAGCTGGACAGGACGGCATGCTGACTGCATTCATTCATTTCTCTGTGTCGATCCAGATGCACGGTTCCTAGGGCTGGTTTCTCCAAACTCTGAGGGCTCTCAACTCCCATGTGCCCCAGAAACCTTGGAAAGCTCCAGAATCCTTATCACCCAACCCTGAGATACAGCTGGTGACATCTCCACTGACTCCCTTATCTGCCTGGCTTGGAGGGCTGACAACGCTGAACAGAAGTCCATTCAACTTGAATAAAAAGAGACAAACCCTAAAGATTGGCTCTTTGCATTCCCCCTGTATTTGTATTAATCATGCTTTTTTAAATTTTCTGTATTTTTGATGCTTTGACATCTCAGGGGCCTTGCTGATTCTAAGGAAACTGCCCCTCCTAGACCTAGTCAATGCCTAGAGATAGTAAACCACTAGATTTCTGTATGCCAACCAGGGCACAGCACCCAGCCCCAACCACCTCCTCTGCTGTGCTCTTACACTCCTGGCTATCTCCTGCCCTAATCCCCTAGAACCAGGTACCAGACAACTAGGGATGGCCTCTGTGTCCCAGAGCCCACTGGAATGATTCAAATTAGCCAATCCTAGACCTGTTTATCCTACCTCACCCAGTCCTTCCTGTACAAACCACACTAAAGGCTCTTGCTCACATTTTTCCCGTTCCCTCTGCCTCCTAACCAACCCGGGTGCTTCCCACTAGGCCTCCTGTTTCTAGGGACCAGTGAATATGAAAAACTTCTTTCTTCATGACAGTCATTTCCGTGTCTGCGTGTCTTCCCACACCTGATTAAAACAAATCCACATACCCTAAAATAATGTCCTGCATCACCCACTCACACCTGACCACTGGCTGTATCCCAACCCAGACTAGACTTCTCTTAAATAATTCCTTTACCAATATCCTTACCTACTGTACCAACTTTAGCAAGACAGAGTACACAAAGCAGACTAAAAGGAAATCAGGCCTGGTCGCAGGTCCCCGAGGCCCTCAGGCAGAGTACCTGCAGTCATGGAGCGCGTTTGAAGAAGGCAGCTTGCTCTCCAAAACCAGCGGGTCCACATCTGGAGCCCTGAAGACCAGGCAATCGTCCTCACAGGTGACAGAGACCAGGACCAGGCGTGGCTCCTGCCGGGCTGTGACCATGTGTCCATCTTCCTTAATCACCAGCCAAAACCTGCCAAGAAACAAACAAGGGCACACTCAGGAAACCCACTTCTATCCTCTCAACAGCTTCTCTCTAGCTTTCTATTTCTTCAAAACCCTCTCCCTGCCCCAACTCGGGAAGCAACCACTGTTTTCTAGACAATAATCCAGATGCAGCCATATTCTTTGGGTTCAAAAGTTGGTGCCCCTAAAGGGAACGTCTGTGGCAGAAACAGACCTGGGAACGAGTGTCTGGCTAATGTCTGAAAACGCCTAGTTCCAAAAATCCAGAAAATTTGGCCTTCTCCCACTGCTTAGACAACTATATTGCTTATTTGGGGGCCTCTGCTTTGGTCAGAAACTTCCCCAGGCCTGTGGAACATGTCTCTGAGCCCCAAGTTGAAATGAAATGTCTTCCAGGTCTTTCTGTTGTGGAACCAGATGCAGTTGGCCAAAATCACGGGCCCAAGTAACCTGAAACCCTAGACAAAGGTCATATAATGTTTGTGACTCCAAGAGGATGCAAGTCGGCCTCTATCTTGTATAACTTGCTGTGACAAGCAGATCTCACATCAGCAACCCCCTGAACAGGTTTTCCCCTTCGTGCACACATTCTGACTCTGAGAATAAAGATTCATGAAAGCCAACTGTGAGATAAGAATTCCATTCACCTGCTGGAGCAACCACTGTCCTGGACGCCCCCCTCCATATCATGTCCGCTGGGAACAATGGGGTGAACTGAAGAATGGGAAGGGTTGTTGAACTGGTTAGGCTGGTTATGCTTTTATCATAGTGGACTATAACGTTCGGGATTACACCACACAAACGATTTGATTACTAAAAAAAAGGGGGGCAGGTACTAGCCCTAGGGGAAACAGATTTCAATATCACCATTTTAAAGCATAGAATTGGCAGACCAGTACAGTGGGTGAGGAACTCTGCGACACTGACGAGTGAGCAAAGCAGGAAAAAGACAGCCCCTTCGAGAATGAGGGGTGCTTCCTCCCACTGAAGACATTGGAGCCAGATGGAAGTGTCTGAGATAACCTGATGAGGACATCTAAGATCAAAGGGGAGGGAGCCCTTCTCTGCCCTCACCTCACCCTGATGGATAATATCACCTCTGGAATCTTCCGATCAGGCTACCTTTCCCGGCCTGTCCACGTGCTGGCTAAACTGTCCCTTCTGAAGCGGCACACTCTGGCTGGCACCTGTGCCCTGCGAACTGGCATGTGTGCGGGTGGGAGGGTATAGCTGTGGTGGTGACAGCAGTGCAAAGACATTTCTTTTAGGAATCGTCTTGGCTCCTCCCTTCCTGTGTCGCTGGGCAGTAGCAGGTCCCCACACCTCTGAGGAGGCCACTGTTCCTTTTCCAGGTTTCTTTCATTCCCAGAGTTCTCTGGCCTGCTCTCCTGTGGAGTTCTGTAACCTATCCCAACCAGGCCTCATCACCCTGGCCATACAGTACTGATTCTTCACCTCTTGCACACAGTGATGCTCGGTGAATGAGTACTTAGCTCTATTCTGGCAGATCTAAAAGAAAGGATAAGTCGGGAGTGTCCATTTTTTTCATGACCACTTTCTCACAACCTAGTCTGACACACTACAAGCCACACCTTCATTTCGCACATAAAATGTGAGTCTGAGGTGTGGGGATCAGTGGAGAGCCCCGCACTGAGCCCAGCCCAACGGTGCCCTGAGCGGCCAACAGCAGTGGGGAAGCAAAGCCAGAAAATCTCATTTCTAAACTTACGTGGTGGCCTGGGAAGCAGGAAGGACTGAGGCTGAAAATGGGGGAAAAGAAACCCCACCACAGAAAGGAGGGTGAAGGCAGGAACAATCCAAGTGAAAATGACACATGGGATGATAAAGTTAGGGAATTCCTTTCTCCCAGAGGTAATAATAGTCTGTGTAGAAGAAATAAGGGGCTGACTTCACAAAGGGTTCGGACAGATTTATAAATGATCGAGTCCTGTGTGGCTGCTAAGGAGAGGGTTATTTACAAGCTCAAGAAGGGCAGCCATCGCTCTGAGAGTTGGTGCCAGACCGCCCATGCCAGTGTTTTGCTGGATGGACTTTAAACATGCTCAAAGCTCAGAGTGCTGAAGCCGGGCATTCACAAATCTGTTAAGAGCTTTGATAAAATATCTCTAGAAATGTGAGACACAGAGCACTTATAGAAGAAGACCCCAGCTTCTTGGAACAGCTCCAGAGACATGAGTTCAAAATCGAATTACATAAAGAGGTCTTTTTCTGCCTTCTAGACTATTTGTCGTTTTCTTACTGAACTCTGAAGATGAGGGAACAACAGCAATCATTTAGCAGAGTTGTTTTTTCTCCCCAAGCTGGCTTTCAAGTTTCAATTATCTTTTAATAAACAAAATCTAGATTGGATAGAATCTTAGAGATCAAGGTCACCCTCTTTCTTTTACAGTTGGAAAATAATGAGGCTCAGAGAGGTTGATGTCTTTGCCCAAGGTCTCCTGATCCTGGGTGACAATCCTGGCACTTCCAAATCGCACACTGGTTTCACAGAAAGAGCACGAGGGCTGTGCTCACCGAGATCTGAGTTCACATCCCTCCAGCACATGACGGTTTTGTGATCTTGGGTGAAACACAGCAGATACTTGCATAACGTCATTTTGTTCACCGTCATTTCGTTATTAACATTGATGAGACGCTGTAGGAACTTGATTCTTGTTGATATGTTAGCCTCTGGTAAAATTGGTTTCCTTGTAAGTCCTTTGGCTTAAAGTCACAGAACCTATTGAGGACTTACTTTACTCATCCTTTCTGATACTGTTTCCTTATTTGCCAAGTGAAGATGCTACCAAGCCCACAAGAAAGTTATGAAACTTAAATAAGATCATCTATGTGACAGGATTTAGCTCACAGTCTGCTGCATATGAAGCACTGAATAAATGTCCCTTCTACTGACTTTCCCTCCACTCCAGTCTCCACACCACAACACCCATCCCAACCACTTATTGTTCAAAACAAAGGAAAGATGATACCGTTCCATTTATTTTAGGACGTCCACGGAAGCAGAAAAGCAAAGGACAAATATGTTCTTTCTGTGGGAACAATAGTCACAGCAAGGTACTGACAACGAGAAGTGGGAAAGCAAGTCATTGAGATGATTTGAAGGAACATAGGTAAGAACTGGAACTCTCTCTGTGAAATAACTTCAGTCCTTCATGGAAAGAAGGAAGTGGCACAAATTCATTTTCCATGGATGCACATCATGAAAATTTGCCTCTCCAGGTTTTAGGAGGGTGTCCAGCCAAGTGTGCCTGAAGTCTTTCCAGGAAGAAGAAACCTCTTGTAGTCCTTCACACCTGAATAAAGTCTAAACATCTTCTTCTTCTTCTTCTTCATGGTCCCAGGTAAACCCTTTACTTCGAGCATCAGAGTCACCCTGGGAGATGCCAACACTACACAAGCCGATTCCCCTCTGGGTGATTCTGATTCCATAGGTCTGGGATGGAATCGCAGGAAATTACAATTTTTAAAAACGCTCCAGGATTAGACCTCTGGGGTACAAGGGGGATGGACAATCCCCCCATGAGTTACGTGGTCTGCATACACAACTACGATAAGTTGAAGTTTTTCTATGTCGAGGGAGCCCGCATTTCTTTAAAGGACAGCATTCTTCAGAGAAGAGTGAGTACATGTGTTCTGGAGTGACCTCAGGGCAGCTGACTCCCTCTGCTAGAAGGTTTCTTGAATGACCAACTGGCAAACCTCCCTCCCCCTAGACACAAGACCAGAGCTAAACCATCCAGCCAGATAGGAAGGCAACTTGACCCTGAGGAAGCAAAGGAGGTTTTGTTCTTCCTTGATCACTCTTCCTAGTCCTTCACTGTCAGGAGACCCCTCGCCGTATTCAGCTGCGTAATCCTGTGTCAGTGATATGTGTCTGTGCCTCACCTTTGGGGTGAGGTAAATGACAGCACACCTTTTCTTTTCTGAGAGAGAATGAAATGTCTATGTTCCAGGTCCTATGTGGGTAGGGACTTGACCTAAAGTTCTTCTCTGAGGACCATTCTGCCTCCGGGAGAAGGGGACACACTATTCCCTTAATGGTAAATATTACACTTGCAGTCCCCCTGACACCCCGTCCCCAACAGAAGACTTCACTCTGCTCATTACTAATTAAAGTGGGTCAGATGTCCCCACCTCTTGGGTCTCCCAGGCACCTTGCCCAGGACTGGAGATGATGACCAACAAGCCCCAGCCAGACCAAAGCCAATGTCCTTGAACAAGACTTGGTTTCAATGTTGCTCAGTCCGCTAGTGCCAATGGCATTTTACTTTTCCACTATTGTGTCTTACTCAGATAGAGCAAGCAAGTTTAGAACTAATAGGGAGTCTTGGAGATAACCATGTCAGTCCCCCTCCTTTTACAGAGGCGGAACCTCTCCCCCAGAAAGGAGCAGAGGCTTGCCCCTACCTACCTTTCCAAACCTGAATCGGATATGAACTTGACCTTCCCAGCTAAGGGATCAAAGGCAGAGGCTCCAACAAGCAGCCCAGGAAACCCATGTGGCAAACCTCTATTTTCCTTCCCCGGGACCAGCCCCACCTCCCCCACCCCACCAGATCCCCAGCAGGTCCCCTGCTGTCTCCTGCCCGTGCACACCATACCTGTCCCGCAGGTGGCCTCTGCATAGCCCCATGGCCGTGCACTGGGCCTCGCTCACCGAGACCCCCTTGCAGGACTTGACCGGGTAGATCCAGAGCTCCGACACGGTGCCCACCTGCTGCAATCGTCGGCGTCGCCTGGGTCGCGCTTGGCGCCAGACGACCGTCCCCAGGGCCACCGCGACCAGTCCCAGCGCGGCCACCCCGAGCCAGGCGGGCCGGGGCTGCGCGGGGAGGCGCAGCGCGGGGAGGCCGAGGCGGGCCAGCGCGGAGGATCCCGCAGCGCCCATGGCCTAGTGTTTGCGGGCAGTGACTCAAGCAGGGATAAGCGTGCAGGCTCCGAAGGCCTCGGCGGGGGGCGGAGCGAGAGTTGGCCCAATCCCTGGTTGGGACACCGTGACCGCACGCGCAGAGCTGACCGGATGGGTTACATGGGGGGGGGGGGAGCGAGGGGGAGGGGGGGAGGGGGGCGGGAGGGAGGGAACGCGCACTAAATGCGGTGGCAGGGACTAGGCAGCAATGGGGGAAATCGAGACACAGAGCAGCCGGGTACTCACGCGCCCGGAAGGCGATCGTGATGCGCAAAGCAAGCAGGCTGACCGACCACTTCAGGGTGGTCACTTTTGCTTCACTTCTCCTCTTCCTGGTCCCCTGCAGCACGACAAAAACCCGGCAGCATAACCCGTCACTCACCCACCCCCATCTATTGCCCCTTCTCTTCTAATACCACCCGCTCGGTTGCTTGACAGGAGTGCACCCGACTGTGAAAGTGATTGTGTGTGGATTGCAGCATGGGAGATTTAAAAACGTGTACAAACTCCTTTTTCTGGCTCATCGCTCAAGAATGGCAGAACTGTCAGCCCTCAGCCCACTCCGTGGAAACTTGTACACGGTGACCAAACTCCAACACGGCTTCCTGCAATCTAAGGCCAAATGCTCAGGGTGACCCTGAAACAGGGCCCGCTGGGCACCCGCACAGCAGAGACCTCTGGAGTCCCCGGCCTCATCTTTCCTTGACCTACCTATAGCTTAACAATAGGTCGTCTCCCTGTAGCTCGAGCTCAGAATGTCCCCTGTCCCACCCAGTTCCCTGTTTTAGAAAATTACCCTGAAATTTATGATGAATACCCTTAGGCTTATTGATCACAAGCTCAATGGTCTACCAGGCTGATCCCATCATCGTTCCTGGGTTGCTGACTACACCATACAATCACGTGGCCTCCAGAACCCTTACGTAGCCTCTGGAGAACACCCAGATTTTCCCTTAAAAACCCCAAGCCGGTCTGAGAATGGTAAAGCAGCTTTTGGAGGTGTTAACCTACTGCCTTCTCACACCACCGGTGCTCTGATACTAAACGCTTATTCTACGACCCAACTCCTGTGTCCTATATTGGCTGAGGGGTGCAGCCTCCGGTTTAAACCCCAGCCCCCAGCGCACCCCACTAAGATGCATGCCTGAGACCCCTCAATGCTGCAGGAGATATCACTGTCCCAGCCAACCTGGGAGAAGAGCCCCTGGCCTCCTTTCCTTAAAGCACTTCCGACAAAGGGCTTATAAATGTGAATCCTTCCTTTGTCCCTCTGAGATGTGTGTGTACAGCCTATAACTCAGAAATGTCTTTCTCAAGGACTTGAAGCCATTCCTTTGAGATGTCATCAGCAGAAGGACGGGACCTATCTCCCAACTGCTGTGGGAGGACAGACTCCTACCTGCAATTGCCAGCCAGCACACACAGCTGGCCTAATCCCATGTACACCCACTAACCCTTTCTCACTTTTCACAGAGCCCCTGCTTTTTCCTCCTCCCTATTCTCTGGTTCTCCCTTTAAAAATGCCCAGTCACCACTAAGCAAATCGATGGAACTCAGCTCTTTCCCCTACTGTCAGCAGTAACTGAATACAACCTGTTTTCACTGCTTAAAACTAATGTCCGGCTTGTTTGTCTTTAACAGCTCCATTCAAACAAGCTACTTGGTGAACAACGGATTTTCCTAGATAAGTTAAGGTTTGATGTCATTCATTTATTTTTCAAAGATTGACCTATAAACTGTAACACAGTTAGAGGAGAGCTTCAGGAGGCAGCCAGTGGGCCACCTCCCAAATCCAGATTAGTCACCCTCTGGAAAAGAGGGCTGTCCTCCAGGAGTGGGAAGAGACTGGAAGACTGGAGGGCGGAAGGGAACCCCAGGAGCCACGCTCCCTTTGGCCATTTCTAAAATAAAGCAAAAGTCAAAACTGGCCAGAAGTTCTCCCCAAACAGCCCCCGTTTGCAATCCCAGGCCAGTGAAATCTGCCTCTTCAACAAACACACACTGTCATCATGTTCACTGGCCAAGACTTGGGTTTCTTTTTCAAGCATGGTGGTGTGATGAGGTGTGTGTAAACTCCCATGAGATCCCCTTTTTCTCCACTTGAGGAAGATCAGAGCCCTGACTCCTCATAAGCCTGCTGTCAAAATAAACTTAAGTAAACAGAAGGCTAATTGAAAAAGCAAAAGTAGTCTCTTTAGGTCGCTTGGGCCCTTGCACAAAAACAACAACAATAAAACCATATATATATATATATATAAAATGGGCTTTTGTAACATTCCAGAATCACTATAGTGTATGTAAATTTCGGTGTCAGTAAGTAACTGGAGTTAAAATCATAATAACAGTAATGATCATAACACTTTGCATTTCGCAGGACTTCACCATTTATGGAGTAATTTGACATTCAGTGAGGTGGGGGCTGAAGTTTGGAAGAATGCAGAAAGTGGCCCTGTGGTGGCTGGAGGAATGGGGAGGCCCACCAGCTGGGATGTCATCTACAAAGTCCCCTGGAGATGACTGATCGAGGCAAATACACCATGGTTCAGAATCTGCTTTTGAGCCTCTTAAGGTAGAAAGTCTAACTTTTCCGTGCCCAAGAGTGAATGGGGCGCAGGGATACTAACCTTTGCTAACAACCTTCACGAGAGACTGATGAGAACATTCAGGCCGGTTTACTCATTCCCAGTAAGTAATATCTTTGCATGCCCACAAGCTCGTGCTCAGTGTGACCCTTATTTCCTCTTCGTTCCCCCAGGGAAAACACCCAGCGCACAGGTTACTTGTGTGTTAGCCTGGCGCCTCCTGCAGGCTGCAAGGAGGAGACACACCAGATAATGTTAGAGCTGGGGGTTTGTGGTCTCCATACCCAGGGAAATTGTGTCTCAACTGCCAAACGCCAGCCCCAGAATTCCGAGGCTGAGAGCTCAGAAGGCCTCCAGGAAAACACATACAATGGCCGACTGCCATTCCAGCTAGATGCGGGTCTCGAGTCTTGAGCAATGACTGAGAAACAGTCTCTGAGCTCAAGGAGTCAGGAGTCTGCAAAGACTCACATCCAGAAACAATTGGTTACAAGGTGACAAGAGCTGGAGGAGGGGAGGGGAAGGGGGCTCTTGGAACCCACTGGACACTGGGCTCCCACTTCAGACAGAGATGCTGAGGACAGGAGGATAAGGGACATATTTTGCTAAAGGAAGAGAGAGTTGGGGGAGGGGGACAGAGAACATGGCTAAATTCAGCGCTGGCTCGAAAACAGAGGGCAAAGTCTGAGTGTCGGGAGAGAGCTGGGAAGATAAACAAGCCCAGGTGGGAGAGGAAGTTACACTGTGTAGAAAGGAATGTGGACTTTCATCCAGAGGATATTTTTAAAAAATGAGGAGCATGATTTACTGATAAGAAGAGAAACTGCATGGCTGGAAACATGGAAGATATGGAAACTTTTCACTCGTGTACACATTTATACCTTTTGCATTTTGGGCCATAAAAATTATTACTATTCCAAAAATGCAAAAATAAAATTATTTTAAAAAATACTTTGAAATTACCCTATTTACAATGGTTCTGTCAGTATACTAGGCTCTGGGTGAGCAAAACAGACAGCAAACCTGCCCGACCAGCTTCTAATCTATGAGGAGTTTTCAAAGCTTTTTGTTTTTGCATAGACTTCAAATAAACAAGTAATTATCACATAAACAATATGGTTGTGAGAGTAGAGATCCAGGCTTCAACTCTGAGCATAGTTTGGGGTAGGCAGCTTAGTATGCCTGAAGGCTTGGGGAGGTGTTATGTAAACAGGGTTTCAGTGGGAGGTAACCTGTAAACAGGGTTTTGAAGAATGAATAGGAGTTTTGAAAAATGGAAAAGTGAGGAAGAGCACTTCAAAGAGAGATAGAAATGTTCTTGGAGGAAAATAGTTTAGGATGATGATTAGGGTAGCTTAGGAAATTATAGGAGGTGAGGGTATTGGGCAAATTGTGCAGGCTTTGCATGTTGCATTAGGGAATATGAATTTCTTTCCTAAAAATTTCAGACACACCTGCATGGACATTGTCATTCTGGAAGCTGGTGAATTATCTTTAGATGAATTTTTTCCCCAATACTAGGAAGAAAAACTTAATGAAAAGAATTTTTTCTATTTTGAGTTTTTCCTCCCATAATTTTTACTGAAACCTCCTAGTTTCTGCTGGTTAATATAAGAAGTGGGGGGGGAATCAATATAATAAGCAGATATAAATGGGAAAAATCAGAAGTGAGTGAACAGGCTTGTACTTTTTTTCTCCTTAACAAGTATGTTCATAGTTGTGATTGTTACATTTTATTTAAAATGTTTCTATTATCAAGATTGTTCCTCGTTTGTGTGTTGGGATTAACTATTATTAATGTTTCATCTTGGGGAAATTGAGGCTTCCTGATGGCTTGCAGCCCCTAAACCCTGGCCTACCTCTTGTTTTCTTTGGCTTATACAGTTAGTTTTGGTTTTGGTTTTTTCAGTAGGGAAGTTCCTAGCTTATTTTGAAAAACCAAAATAATTGGTAATGCGAGATTTATATTCTTCATGACAACAATCAGCTGAGCCCGACTGGAGCCTGTCCCCTTTGGGGGAACGTAGGTTCCTGCCCAGCTTAAGTTCAACCCGATTCCTCTAGGCCTTTGGGTCCATGTGGGCTCTCCCAGGCAGTTGCTCTGGATTTCCACCAGGGGGCGCTGCCATCAGCGTTTTGGAGAGAAGGGCGGGGAGGAAGTGCTTGCCGCTGGTCCTACTGGGCAGTGAAAGGAAGTCCTCCTTTCCTTCCTGGTGAATAAGTCCTAAGACAAAACTTCACTTGACCCAGCTCAGTGCAGAATCGGGACTAAGAGTAGTTTGGGGACTAAATATTTTGAAATAGACTGGGGAGAAACAAAGCTACACTTTATACTACCCTTGATAATTGAATAATATTTTGCAGTCTATAAATTCTGTCAGGGACAGAATGTTCTTTGGTCCTCACAGCAATGCCGCGTCAGAAGTAGAATAAGGTGTTTATTCCTGTAGTAGCCGAGTCACTTAATGTGTCTTTGCGCAGCTAAGAACACCCACCTGACAAGAAAGAGGCAGGTCGCCCACCATGGTCACTTCCTCATACTTTCCCTGTGTGGAGAGGAGAAGAAACAAAAGCCCTGGACTGCCAAGGATATGTGGCTAGAGGCAGGGAGCATGGAACGGACCGGCCACAAGAAAGAAGTTGAGATGTGTCTGTCACAGCAAATTTCTTCATTGCTTGGTGGCCTTTCATCAGCTGGAACTTGTGTGTCTACCTGTATATGTTGGGCACAGTAAAATCTGTTTACAGTTGATCAATAAATGATCCAAGGAAATGTTGGGCCTCTATGTGTATACGGGAAGGGCACTGATATCCCTTTGGCATCAAGGGCAAAATTGTGGGGGCCTTGGGCTAATGACACCAAGGGCCAGGGACCTTTTCACCACTGGCCCACCTGGTCCTGAGTGTCCCCCAAGCTCCTTTGTTGGCTATGACCACGTGTCTTGCAGCTTTAATTTTGAGGATGTTATCAGCCAGGATGCAGAATCCTGCTTCCTCTCTCCGTTTTCAGTTGCTTTTTCTCTGTGTTTGTTTTCTTTGGCTGCTGCAGGGAGGTTAGCTTTTCATCTCAGCAGCATGTGCCCTGCTCAGAGTGAAGGAGGAAGGGCTGTAGTAGGATTCAGGTGTCTGGGAAGAGAAAGAACCTCCTCACATGGGGCTGGCCTTTCCAAAACATGGCCCTTATAAAGTAAATGCCTGTTGATATGTCCCTTCAACCTTCCTCTGTCCCTTCAACCTGTCACTCCCTCAAGAAACAATTATATAATGTGTTTCCTGACCCACGGTTTCTCACAAAATAACCTCTGTTTCCCAGGCTCCCTTTCATTTTATTAATTTATTAACTTATTTAACCTGCCAAAGTCTTGAACATCTTTTGTAAGTATGACCAGAAAATCATGGTTTAGGAATGATCTACTCTACAACACCTGGGCTTCAAACATCATCCTGTTCCTGTCTTAAAACGGAGCCGCAATGCACATAGAAAGCATGGAACTGTCTGCAGATGTCTGCCATAGCAATCGCTGGCTGGTAGAATGACCAACCTTTTTCATTTTCCTCTTTTCTTCCATTCAAATCGCCTCTGATTAAATATTCAGAACACAATAAACGTTAACAAAACAAAAACCCTTTCAGGACATTTCAATCTACAAAGTTTTAGCAGCACGCATGCGCAGGTACCTATGGGTCCACGGCACACGTTACGCCAGGTACGGTGGTTGCTGGAGGTGTTGGCGCCAAAGTCCAAGTGGCTGGCGCCCCCCACAGGAGATCATCTCAGGGTGTGATCCCAGAGGCCCCACCCAATCCGATCCACCTGAACTGTCTCCCCAGGAATGGCATTCGCCCCCTCCCTCCTTTGCCTGCAACATCACAGAGGATCACCCCTTCATTGAACAACCAGGGTGATGGGGCAGGTAGAAAGCTCCCCCGCATATTTCCGGGAGAGGGGGATGCCACAGAATCCTCCTAATAATTTGGACCAACAGTCATTTTGAACACCACACAAAGTCTAAGCGTACAGATCCGCTGGAAAAGCAGCACACGGTATGTAGGGGGTGGAGAGAAGGCTGACCAGAGCAGGACTAGCAAGCGTTTCAGGTTCTACCTGGAAGGAAAGCATGGCCAGGGAGGTGCGGTTTGGAATCTAGTGGACCTGAGCCGTCTCCTGTAAGGCTTGGTGCCCGAGTGAGGCCTCTGCCTCCGTTTCCTTCCTTAAATAATGGGGATAACAGTATCTGTATCATTGGGTTGTTACGAGGATTAAACCCTAGGTGGTACTAAACACCTAGCTGGGCCTGAATTTTCCCCACGCAAGAGAGTTGTTTTCCTCCACACCGCTGTGCCTCACATGCATGCACATAAGACACCCCACCCCCACCCCCCAGGGCTGGAATGTGCCTTTCAGCAGACTCCAGTGTTGGGAGAGACCAACTGGGAGAGTGTGTGCACAGTAAGCCCCACCCACCCTGGGAAGCCAAGGGCAGGGGCCGGGCCAGTCAGGTAACTGCCCAGGCTCCAAGGTGAAAATGACAACAACGGTGCAGTAAATACTGTGACAGCCGCAGAAAGCCCTAGCCCTTGGCTTTGTACATCATATTTCTGGCCCAGTGTGCAAATTAAATAAACAGCATCTTGGCCTGGAGCTCAAAAGACTTTGGGCATTCTTCTGTTTCTCCCCGCAGCTGGTACCTTCTCTGCTGCTCGGGCCAGAATCAGAGAGAATTCTTTGATTCCTTTCTTTCCCACATCCCTACACCCACCTCAGCAAATCCTGTCCCTTCAGTTTTCTCAATAAGCTCCAGGGAGCCCTGCTTCTTCTCCTTGTCCCAGGCAACAGGCTGTCTCTCCTGAAGAACCAGTGGCCCGGGCACCCCTCACTTCAGCGATGCCCGTCCTAGGCCCAGCCTGTCCCCACTGCAGCGAGGAGGGTCCTTTCAAAGCATGGAAGTGACCCCATTGTCCCCCTCTCCATCCTCACTCAGAACCCATCAGAAGTTTCCGCTCACTTACCCTCACCGCTGAGGTCCCCAGGGCCCTTTGCAGCCTGCCTCTACCCTCTCCATGGGACACCCCCCGCCCCCCCCACCCCTGTATGGTGCTCCAGTGCTGAGCTCCTGCCCCTCCAGGCGTCCCTCCTTCTGACAGCTTTGTGCAGCCTCCTCCACGCCTGCCGCATGATCCTGTTCTCTGACAGGCCTCCCTGCCCACCCACTAGAGGCGCTGGTCCCCTGGTTTGCTTCCTCCACAGCAGGTGTTGATTCATTTGTCTTTTCCCTTTGATCTGCCCCTCACTAGGAGGCAAGGGGCGGGCGCCACGACCTTGGCTACTGTGTCGTGTGCCCCCTCAGTGCTGGGCACAGAGTAGGTGCTCAGCTAACACTTGTGGGACAATTGTCTGAGCGCTGAGCGTGTGACAGAAGGAAGGGACTGAGAAATGAATGACACCATAAGGTCAAGCATCGTTCTCTGACTCTCTAAGACACAGCGCCATGGTAAAATAAGGGGAGGTCCAAGCAGACACCCACATATCCGACCTCGGGTTGGCTCAGAGCCCCAGGAATCCCCAAGGGAATCTTGAGTGCTGGGCCTCCAGTGCCCCAACCCCCCTCTCTGGACTGTCTGCATTTCGTCTGTCCTTGCCTGCTCATCAGCAAAGCCCCTACTATGTGCCAGGCATTGTCCAAGGCCCTGAGGATGCAGTGTGAACCACAGTCCCGTCTGTCACGGAGCTTACATTCAAGTGGGGGGGAATGAGACCCCCCAAAAGCAAGCAATAGATGGAACAGGAAATGCACAGGGGGACGGCAGTGAAAGGGTGCTGGGATGAAGAGTCACACCCTCAGATGGGGGGGCAGCTTGGGTGAGATCCCCACCTTCTCTGCTACAGTCTCCTCATCCGTGAAATGGGCTGATGGCACCATGGAGCACTGTTAACACATAAATCAGGTCCTACCCTCATCTGCTCAAAGCCTGCAAGGGTGCCTCGTCTCACTCTGAGCAAAAGCCAGGACTTCACCGCACCCCACGAGGCCTGCATGACAGCTGTCCCCAGCTCCATGACAGCTGTCCCCAGCTGTCCCCCAGCCTCCTAAATGCATCCTTTCCCACTCTATCCCCCAACTCCTTCTGGGCATCCTGCTGCTTGTCAGTCAGGCCACGCCACACACGGGACAAAGTCCACTCACTTCCATATCATTCATTCCTAGGGCAGCCGCATGACCAGACCCCTGAACTGTCTGGTCAGGGTCCCACCCTTCCTGCCACCCACACACACTTTCTATACACTCGGGACGAGGGGCCGCTGAGCAGCAGGTTCGTTCTGAGAGACTTTGCTCAGTGCTGTCAACAGTTACACAGGGAGACCTTGCTAACCAGCCTACGTCCTCCTTCCATCACGGGGCTTCCAATGGACATGCCTGGGGCCCACACACTCTTCTCAGATTGTTGTTTCATGTTGGCCATAAAATTGATAAACAGGGACCAATTTTGCCCTAGAGGTGCCACCAAGCTTCCTATAGAAAATTGTGCTATTTTCTTTCTTTTCTTCCTTCCTTCTTTCTCTCCCTTCATCCCCCAACCCTTACCCCAACCACTTATCCAGCACCTACTCTATGCCCACATCAGGCCCGGGACAGTATGTGGTACCACATGTGGTAACAACTCGTTCGAAGATAGAGCAGAATAAAATGGGGCTAGGACGCAGGACACACATAATGCTGCCGTTCCCAGAAGAACTGACTCATTCCAGCAGCTGAGATCAGGGAAGTTTTCAGGGAGGAAGCGGCCTTGAGCCAAGAGAGAGAAGCATAGTTTCAAGCACCAGCCTGGGAGGTGGCTGACAGAAAGGCCGGGACAAAGCCCAGGGGGTGGCTTCCCCTGGCCAATCCCGGCAGTCCTTCTGCCATGGGGAACTTGATCAGGAGAGAGAGCAGGGCAGAGGGTGTGGTGGGACCGGGGAAATAGTTGTGCCAGAAAAACATCTTGGTACCTCTCCTGGCGGGGGGCCAGAGGCTGCTGGGGAAGTGATCCCCATTGTTTCTGTTTCCTCCTGGTGGGGCTGCTGGAGAGCAGGCTGCAGGCCTGTGAAGGTCAGAGTGGCCTGGAGAGCTCCTTCAGAGGTCAAGAGGGAGGCAGAGTACGAATGAACCCCTTGAAATAAAAGAGAAGTAATGATCAAAGAGCAAAGACGTGAGACAATTCCTCAAACTCAGACTACCAGGGCAAAGGTGGACTAAGGCACTACAAACTCACTGTTTTACACAAGATGCCTGGGTCCAGAGACGAGAAGCGACCGGTTAGTGCTCAGCTTACTTCCTGGGGCTGAGAGCAAGACCTGGATCCCTCCTCCGCCCATCCCGTGTTAACAGAGGACGGTTCTCAATTCCCCGTCAGGCAGGACAGCCCCTGCCCACGAAGACCCCATGGCCCAAGGCCTCAGCGGGGCTCCAGGACAGGGGCTCAAAACAGATTTGTTGAATAAATGAATGAGCGCAAACAAATGAGAGACTCCTGGGTGATTAACGAAAGTGCAGATTCACCTTCCCGGTTCTCCCAGTGGTTACTACTGAGTAGTAGGTCCTCTGCATGTGTGCGGTGAGCGATGATGGAGACCCCTGCACCCCTCCCGAGAGCCTCCAGGACCTTCCCAGTGGTCCCCAGGCAGCCTGCTTGTCCTCTGAACACTGGTGCTGGAGAAGCTGTCAGGACTTGTGCATCTCGTGTTCCAGATAAGACAGTTTGCCTTTTGGGAAACCAGCCACCGGCAAAACAAACTGAGTTCAGAGTGAAAGATCAGAGTCCTTCCTTTGGAAGAGACAAAAAGCTACAAACAAACCCTTTCCTGCCCATCGAGTCTCCCCTCTGGGATAAATTGTTCATCTCTGTCCTCTGCAGCCTTTGATCCTCCCGCCCCTGCAGCTCCAGGCAGTTTGTTTTCAAGCACAGGGAAAGGTAGGGCTCCAATCCCCATCATGAACCTGGAAGCCACGCTCAGCGGATGAAGAATAAGTTTAGGGAAAAGAGCGGAAAGCACCAATGGTGGGTGGAGAGGCAGGTTGTGTGTCTTCTCTCCTTTTCCTCCCTCCCGTTCTGTCACCACCGTGCTCTCTAAGGCCTTCTGTCTGTGCTTCCCATAGGTCAGAGGCAAAGGAAGACCTGACTTTCAGGTAGGGGCAGCTGGGGGAGATCACTTGATATCCTGCATACTTGGTTCTTAGTGCAATCCCCGCTGAATCTTCCAAATAACCCTCTAAAGTAGATACTATTTACAAACGACACCCAATCAAACCCTGAAATTCGAAAGAGTTGGGGAACTTGTCCCAGGTCACACGGCTAGAGGCTTTGAAGTTAGGCAGTGCCAGCACTCTTCCTGTTAGGAGGGTGGCTTCCTGCTGGCCTTGGTGCCTCAGCCTATGGCTCCTGCATCCTGGGATGAATGACGGAGACCTGGCTCCACGGGAACACTGTTACCAGTCAATGGGAATAGTAACGCTGGCCGCAGAAATCACGCAAAGGAAGTGTGACAAAATAAATTCAACCGCACTGACTCAGGGGCACAGAGCCCTTCCCAGACCCCTCCCCATGTTCTCCCTTCTGTACCTGACCTTGGCAAGTCAGCAGCTTAGCAACCTCGGCACCTCAAAAATCCCGAGTAGCATGGGCTGGTGAGCACCTTCACTCTCCTTTTAGAGTGTTTCTAAGTCCTTGGACCACAATATTGGAGCCAAGAATGCAAGTTGGACGTGCTTACATTTAAAGCTTCCCTCTTCCTGGTAACAGGAGCCTGAGAGGAAACAGAAACGAGTGGCAGCTGAAACTGGCAGAACGAGAACAGCTGGGCCTTCTCGCCATACCCTGGGAGCACATTCCCTCCCTCCCCCGAGCTTTAGATTTTGCGTAAAACCCAGATAATTATAATATTATCTGTTATTATCATTATATGAAAGGGTGAAGAAATGAAAGGAAGTCACTATGGTCAAGCGGCTGAATTACTAAAATCAGGTAGATTGAGGCACGAGGAGATAATTCTATTCTTGCTGTAACTAGCCTGGTAACTGACACTTTTGAACTCCAGTTATGTGTGTGTATGTATACATATACATACGCATGTATGTGTGTATATACACACGTATGTGTGTGTGTGCATATACATATGTATGTGTATATGTATAGATAACCTTTGGATTACTCTCTGAAGGACTTAGGAAAGAACGTTGCCTGTCTAGGCTGCCTGATATCCATTCTCCAGACCACTGGACATGTGGAAAATGACCATCTCGGAGCAATCCAGAGGCTACTGAGAATGCAGGACTGAGTGTCCTCAAGCGTGTACTTTTTACTACAGGAACTCTTAGTTTTTCTTTCTTCTTTGGAAAAGTCTGGGTATGGCCCAGTCACGTTTCTGGTTTTTAAACCCTGAGACCCTTGAATAAATCTTTGCCATTTCTTTCTAGTGAAGGCCTCCTGATTCATTTACGCTCAGGACACATGTGTCATTGACTCTGTTAATGAGAAGGAAATAAAACTGGGAATCAAGTAAACTGATGTCACTAAGGCAGCAGCACACCCCATCCTCGGGGGTGCTGAATGCATCTTTGTTTCTCTTCTCTGATGCTACGGGCAGCAGAACCGAGAAGCAGGTGAACTGGGGGCTCGTGGGGTCACACGAATGGCTCTCTGATTTACGGCAATGAAAACACAGACAGACAAGTTCACGTCTGCATCTGTATGGAAAAATGCTGGTGATAAAGAAATTTCACTTATATGCCCTTTTGTCCTCAAACACTAGAGATCTCAAAATACACAAAGCATCGTCCACAACAGAAAGTGTCTCTGCTTCCTAGTTTTGTGACTGTAAGCATGATGATGATACCTAACTCAGGTTTCTTTCAATGATTAAAGATAAACATGTAAAGTGTTTTTTCCTACCCCTAAGTCCCCTGCCAAAAAAAAAAGTGTTATCTTACCATCTTACCACTTTCTACTTCTGAGGCAATTCTAAACATCTCTCAGAGGAAGCCAAACAAAACCAAAATAAATTATCTCCCTCCATTTAAGTTATTTCCCTCCATTTTAAATGAAAAAAGCGAGTCTGGAAGTGGTCCACTTTGGAGTGAAAGAGCCAGTGACAGGAAGGGTGATCTCTGAGGTCTACACCTGCTGGCACTTTCGCCCTGATATTTATGTCAGCCTTGAACCAGACGCATGTGTTTAGAGCTTTGTCAACGGGTTATGTGAGAAGGCTCACCTGGGAAACACCTTTAAAGAAAGCAAAGGCAGTCCTGGAGGTGTTCAATTCTGAGCATGATTTGTGTCTCTAGATGCAGCTGCAGGGTGGAGGGCACCGAGCACCCCAGAGGCAGAGACCTTTCCCACCACTGCTGTGAGGACTGAGTGGGCACGGGACCCATGCCCAGCACAGGGCTGGCAGTGGGCAGGCCAGACCTCAGGCTAGAGCCCACCTTGGAGCCCACTGGCAGGTGCACCTGGCAGGTTCAGCAGCCCCTAAAGGGGTTCTCAGCTCAGGGAGAGAAACAGCTGCTTCAGAATCTTCTAACCTACTTGTGGAAAATCTCTAAACCCAAATCGGAGGTTCTGGAAATTTTCATTTTTAACAACTGCGTGAGCTGAAGCTCCTGCACAGGGAAGCCTGCTTTGCTGGACTTGTGGAGAACGGCCCCACCTTTACCAGCCAAGCAGAGTTCCAGGTGAGTCGGGGCCTCTCTCCCCACTCCTGGGCCTCAGAGAATCACTGGGCTTCTCCACTTCTCCCCCGACGGGCCGTCACCTGCTGTAGGAAGTCCACAGCTTTGGCTGGCATCTCTCGGGCAAGGCTAGAAAGTGAGGGAACCAAAAAAAATATCTTCCTACGCAGAAAATTAAACCAATTGGAGTTTTATTTACACAAGAGGGCAAGAAAAGGATACAAAAGAAGCCTCAACGTCAAGCGTGTAAAGAAAAACCTCCAAAATTTAATTCTCAATAGGGTGTGGACCCTGATATTAAAAAAAAAAAAAAAAAAATGAAGAGAAACAAGAGGCAAGAACATTATCTGCAATACAGGTGCCCCGTTGTGGAGTCAGTGACTACTCAGGCTGAGCGACATTCTGTCCCATGAATCTGGCTTCCAGGACAATCCCTGTGAGGTTTCGACTTTTCAAATTCCTGGGTTAATTCTTCACTAGACTTCAGATGTACTTCAAGTACATGCAGGGCCAAATGTCCTTGACCTGAGGGTATCTCCAATTTGGGGGGCAGGGAGGGAAGGTTTTCCTCTCACAGGCCTCAGTCACTCTTGTCCCTTCCTGGGCTCACATTTCCATTTCCCCAGAGACTCAGTGGGCATCTCTGGGGCTGGTCAGCATTCCCTGGCCCCCGGGGGAGGGGTGTCCTCCAAGCCCACCGCGGGCTCCCTCCTTTCGGCTTCCTTTCTATGACCGGTAGGCAGAGCAGACCTGACTTTCCCACGAAACTGTGCTTGGCTTTTTCTCCAACTCACATCTCTTCTCTTTCCGAATCCCAGGGTGGACAGGCGAGCTATAATTATCTTACATGTGTGAAAATGTGCCATTATCCGCATTCATCATTTGAGCGAAAACGAGGACATGTGTTTTCTCTTTTCCTCACAAATATTAATGATGCAGGAATTGGATCCGAGTTCGTCTCCACGTGAGCCTGCAGAATGGGAAGCCGAGTCTCGCTTCGTGGCTGCAGCTTCTTCCTCAGCCCATTCCTTTTTCTGTCTGTTCATCTGTCTTCTCACTTCTGCACATCCCAGGGCCATCTGGTTGGGCTTGATCGGTGAAGCATGACCACAAGGCCTCCTCTCCATGGCCTGAGAAAACTTCTAAGGGCAACAGGTCGGTGTTGCCACTGACGCTGATCAGCGGTAACTGTTTTGGACTTCTGGATATTCTGGAAACAGAGTCAGAATAGTGGCCAATCATGGGGGCATGGCAAGGGAGACCCCTCGTTCTTTCACCTCCCTGTCCAATGATCCAGTGGAAAGTCCATGGGTCATCCTGGGGGAGAGTCAGGACCACGCCCACCCTAACCTTTGGATTCAAGTGAGATGAGGTCAAAACGGGCAGCACAAAAGTGGAGAGGATGCCACAAAGTCAGCCCGTGTGAGGTCATGGGCCTCGGGTTTTCAAGCACCAGCCATGGCACCTCTGGCCACCCAGCTTCCCCAAGTCCCTCCTAGAGCTGGCGGCCTGGCCACCTCAGATTTCCCAATGCTGAGAACCCAGAACTAGATCCTGCGCTTCCACCTGTCTCGTCCAATGTCCTTTTGTCTTGTTTCCAATTCCTTTGCACCTGTTTCCTACGTACTGGTTCCTTCTCTAAATCATACACCATCATTTCCAGATACAGTGTCTCCCTCTCTCCCAAGCCTTCGTCGGCATGGCGTAGAGATGTTGAGCAGGTGTTGCTGGCACCTGAGTCAGGAGGCCCAGGACACCAGTCAGTCACGTATGTGGGTGAGTCTGGCCAGCCGCTAACATGTGGCTGGGTCGGACTGAGCCCACGAACCGTCAGGAGCACTCCCTTACTCGACCTTCCCCACCCACCCAGGCTGCGCCTGAATTTGCCATTCCTTTTCACATTCATGTCACAGAAGGGTGACGGTGACAAGCTTTCATCTACTTTAAACAGTCACGACACACTGTGAACACAGTTTCAAAGTGTCACAGCCTTCAAAGAGACTTTTCTTCCTTCCTTCTTCTCAAGCCTGTAATTAAACTGCTGGTGACAAAGGGGTGGAGGAAAGAAGGAGACGGGGGACATGATTTCAGAAAGCAGGCCACTCCTTTGGTGCCTTTAGAACCTAAGTCGCCAAGGGCTGTGAGTGCCTGAAGGTCATAGGTCGTGGAAAGGTCGTGGCCTATGACCTTTCCAGAAGAATGTAGCAAATTATCTCACTCCAGTATTTTTCCACCTTACCACCGCCGCCCCCTTAATCCCCACTCTACTTGCAACCCAGAGTGCTTACATCTGTCAAGGGTTTGCTTCCACGCCAGTCCCCTGTCACCTAGCAAAGGAACTCAAACCCCAAACCTAATACCAGCTAATTCTCTGTGGGATTGTCCATAGGAGCCAGCGCATCCAAGAGATGGGAGGAGCTCAGCAGGTGGGCAGGGGTGTCCCATTCACGACGCTCATCCAGTTCAACAAAGAAAGGCCTTTTTTTTTTTTTTCTTCCAAGTATTTTGTGGGTTCAAGTCTAAGATGCTTCTGGATTTGCATGGCTCCAGCAGTGGAGGCTTCCATTCTTCTGGAGGGATCCGCCTCAGCAGCTCCCACTAGCGGACAAATGACACCACGCTGGTGGCCACTCCGAAAGGGGCGGAGTAAGCCGCGGCGAAACCCTGCAGGCCCAGGACCATGTAGCGGCATCCTTTGGTGATGACTTTCCCAACGTTCTATTTTTAGGAAGAGAAGAGAAGAGCAGAGGGTCAGGTTAAGCAGCTTTGTAATTCCTCATGCACAAGGGTGACCTACATAAAGAATCACTGTGCCTCATTTTCCCAGGGCAAATGAGCAAGTACCAGGTTTGTCTCAAGCCCACCCCTGGCCCAAGAACACGTGGGGGCTCAGAACAGATGTCACCACCTTGCAAAGGCCTTTCCAGCACTGCATATTTCCAGACAATTCTGAGGTCTTGGAGACAGCAGTGAGGCTGCTAGCAAAGCCTGCCTGGACCTCCCTCTACGTCCAGGGTATATTCCCATCTGACCCACACCTGATTCGGGGGCCACTGCCCTGTGGACTTCTCAAGGCGACATTAGGGTGCATGCCTGTGTGTGTGTGTGTGTGTGTGTGAGTGTGTGTGTCTGTGTGTGTGTGTGTGTGTGTGTGAGTGTGTGTGTCTGTGTGTGTGTGAGTGTGTGTGTGTGTGTGTGTGTGTGTGTCTGTGTGTGTGTGTGTGTAGGGGGGGAGTGATGTTGCTAGGAGCTACATCTCTATGAAAGGGTAATAAGAGTCAGTAGGAGGGGGCTGGCCCAGTGGCTCAGGCGGTTGGAGCTCCATGCTCCTAACTCCAAAGGCTGCCGGTTCGATTCCCACATGGGCCAGTGGGCTCTCAACCACAAGGTTGCGGGTTCAACTCCTGCAAGGGATGGTGGGCTGCGCCCCCTGCAACTAGCAACGGCAACGGCAACGGCAACTGGACCTGGAGCTGAGCTGCGCCCTCCACAACTAAGACTGAAAGGACAACAACTTGAAGCTGAATGGCACCCTCCACAACTAAGATTGAAAGGACAACTTGACTTGGAAATAAGTCCTGAAAGTACAGACTGTTCCCCAATAAAGTCCTGTTCCCCTTCCCGACAAAAAAATCTTTAAAAACAAAAAAAAGAGTCAGTGGGAGAATTTGAGGAACCTGTTTGAAACAACAAACAACAAAAGCATCCCACAACAAAAGTGTCCCTCTGGCAGCACATCTAACACTCAAAAGCATCCCTCATAAACGATGCCACCAGAATCATTGATGGCCTGCGTTAGACTTGACGTTTTGAGTACCTGCACTTCCATTATCCTCAGCCTGGTATTCAAAAAAAGGAATAAAAAGAAAAAAAAAAAAACTGCTGGTATTAAAAAAAAAAAAAACAAAACCTGCTTGTCACTTCATCTTTGCAATTTAGGGAAAAAAAACTACTGAAATAGCTCATTAGTGGGAACACTGTCAAAGCACAGATTTGAGAATACGTGAGGCAAAGAAATGTGAAATATCTATCAACGGCCATTTCAGCATCATTCGAGGGAGGAGATTTGCATCAGCCCATGCTACAGATGAGGAAACTGAAGCAGAGGGAGGTGAGCATAGCCCGAGGATGCACGCAGTAGGTGTCCAGGCAGTCTGGCTCCAACGCCCACGCCTCATGGCAAATCTTTTCTCCCTCTTGAGCTAAAGGTTATTCCACACCCTACGTTTCCCATCCCCAACCCTCTTCTAGCTGCCTGATTAACAAAATTTAATGACTTTCCACACCTCCCCCGGTGGCTCTCAGAGGTGCCTGGGAAAGGCACTTATTATTTTACGTTAAGTTTTGGGGTTAGTTTCCTCACCCCAACTCCTCCCTCTTCCCAACTGCTTCTGCACAGGCAGGGACCAGGTGACACTGTGGCCTCCAGCTCTGCTGCTCTCTAGCTGCGTAGCCTTGAACAAATAGCTTCACTTCTTTAAACTCCCATTTCCTTTGCTGCAAAATGGGGTCCCCAGTTGAGCGGATTCAGAGACAATGCACGTGACCTGTGCACAGAGCACTAGGCACCCTGCGGGAGCATAGCAAACTCATGTCGCTTCCCCTTCCCCGAGCCCAGAACTGCAACAACAATGAAGGTACTATATGAAGACTAGTATCATTCCTTTAAAATCAACTGGGGACACTGGACCAGCTCAGCACCGGGGTCGGGCCCAGGTTGGAGCCAGGGGGCTGCAGGGGAGTGTGATCAATCCTTTCCCATCTCACAAGGGCCACACATTTTTCTTTCCCGAGGAGTAGGATGGGACGTGGGTGAAGAATTTGGGCAGTTCACAGATGAATGGGAACTTTAATCACCTTCTCTTGAAGGAAAAGCCAGCCGTTCCTTCATATAGTCACGTGTCGCTTGATGGACAGGGACACGTCTGAGACACGCATCATGAGGGAATTTCATCACTGTGTGAGCATCACAGGGCTCGTTCACACCTATGTGGTCCAGCACACCTCGGCTGCACGGTCCAGCCTGCTGCTCCTGGGCTACAAGCCTGCACAGCGCGTGACTGTCCTGACTGCTGCAGGCAGCTGTCACCCAGTGGCAGGCATAGTACTTTCATACGTATGACAGGCAGCCCACTCCGGGTCCCTTCAGTGCTACAATGTTACGATGGCTGGGACCTCACTAGGGGACAGGAATTTTTCAGCTCCATTATAATCCCACAGGACCACTGTCGTATATGTGGTCCCCCGTTGACTGGATCATCATTACGGGGCAGAAGACTGTGATGTGGCACTGTTTCCAGGTCACTCGTTATTCACTGAGCCCAAGCAAGGTAAAGTTTCACCTGGTGACAAAAGCAGGGAACAAACCTCCCCACGTTTCTAGCTCAGCTGTGGCTGTTCTCCTGGATTTTCAGCAAAGGAGGGTCAGCTGACTCACCAACACGGTTGTTTCAGAAAAACTGGAAGCTGAAGCTGGCTTTTGTTTTGAAAGGCAGAAAGGGCACGGCCAACCGTCACACGACCGTGTTCTCTCCCCTGGCCTGCTGGGTCTACCGAACTAGTGTGTAACACGCTCGAGCTTTCACGTGTCCTCATCTCTGCTCGTGCTGTTCCCTCCGCCTTGGATGTCACCCCCTGTCTATCTGGTGAATTGTTTTTCTTTTTTCTTTAACTGAAGTACAATTCACCTGACATAAAACCTAATCATTTGAAAGTAAACAATTCCGTGGCACTGAGTACATTCACAGTATTGTGTGACCACCACGTCTATGAACTTCCAAAACATTTTCATCACCCCAAGGGACCCTCCGGACCCATTAGGCAGCTCTGCTCTCCATCCCTTTCCCTCCCCAGGCCTTGGCAACCACCAGTCTGTGCTCTGTCTCTCTGGGTTTACCCATTCTGGATATTTTATATAAATGAAATCATACATGCAGCATGTGACCTTCTTTTACTTAGCATCATGCTTTAGAGGTGTGTGTCAGAACTTCATTCCTTTGTATGGTTGAATAATATTCCACTGTATGTATAAATTTTGTTTACCAGTTGATCACTTGATACACATTTGAGTTGTTTCTACCTTTTGGCTACTATGAATAATGTTGCTATGAAAATGTATATATATACATGTACATATTACATGCACACATATATACATGTGTAAGTATACGTGTGTGTGTGTGTGTGTTTGAGTACCTCTTTTCAAGTCTTTTGGGTATATTGCCAGGAGAGGAATTGCTGAGCTATAGGGTAGTTCTATATTTAATTTTTTTGAGGACCTGCCCAATTGTTTGCAGCATCTGCTCCATTTTATATTTCCACCAAGAATGCACAAGAATTCCAATTTCTCCACATCCTTGCCAACACTTGTTATTTGGGAGTTTCTCTGTTTTCTTTTCTTTTTCTCGATAATAGCCATCCTCGTGGGTATGAAGAGCAGTACCTCAAACTTACCCTGTGAAACCTTAAGTTCTTCTGAGACCAGTTTTCATCTCACCATTGATTTGAAAACTTCCCTGTTTTCATGGTCTGGTCCCTGAGAATTCACTGCCAAGGTCTGAACCGTGCAGCCCCAGGGCGGTGCCCCAGCTATTCCAGGTCTCCCTGGGAGGCTGTGGACTTCTCTAGGGCAGGGCTGCATTGTATATCCACTTTGTATCTCTGGTGCTGAGGGCAATGCCTGGCACGTAGTGAGCACCCAGAAAGCCTCTGCAAGTGCCAGCCTCTGAGCTGAGAGCTCCACGTTATCAGCTCACCAGCTGAGGCAAATGATGGCTTCTTCATGCTCAGCGGGGACCAGGAAGAAGGATGATTAATCCTAGGATGACACAGCCTGAAAGTCCCAACTTTATAGTTTGTATTAATATATTTTATCTCTGCTTGCTTGTATACTGCTCCGAAAGCTGCTGATATACCTTTAATGAGGATGATAAACCTACGCTTCCCGGTATGGAGACCGGCTGGTTTCGGGTCTGATGAGGGCCACTGCAGGACACAGATAACTGGACAGTAAATCAGATGGGGCCCTCGGCCTTTGGCCAGGACACAAGGAGTTTTGGATTTCCCCCTGGGTGGCTGTGTTCAGCCCCAGGGAACAGGAGCAATGGCAGCTTTCAGTGTTTCCAGGTAGGGGCACCTGGGCTTTGCTCTCCAAGGAGGACACTGACGTTTTATCCCACATTCATGCCCCTATTCCCTCTCTATTTCTCCTCCCCTCACCCAGACCGGAGGCAAATGGTAGTGAGTTTACAGGTCCCAGAACACACAGATAGCTGTATATTTGTATAGTTGTTGAGTTTTCAGGCCCTGGAAATAATCTTGGGAATATTTGGGGGACTAACCCAAACAGTTCTCAGCTAGTGGGATATCCGGGAGAGACTGTTGCGGGAAAACAGATAAACTGGGCTGCAACTTTCTTCTTTCCAACTGGGTCACCTTCTACGAGTCACCTGACCACGCTCACGCTCAGTATTCCCATCTCTAAAGCCGGGACATTGACTTCTGTCCTGCCGATGACACAAGGGAGTGTAAGGCACACCTGGGATAAGGAACCACCTTGCTAAGTGACCCTTGGGACTGTTACAGGTGGAGCGGTGCCCGGCGACACCTCTGCTTTAGTTTCCATCGTTACTTGCAACTTACTTTTTCCTCACTTCCCAGGTCACAGAGGGAACAGTTTTGGGGGTTTTAATAATGAATGCTGGCGAGAAGCTGGGGGTGGGGGCCGAGGGGGGACGCAGGGGCAGCCCAGAGAAGCTGAGAACAGTCAGATGGTGGGAACCGGGCAGTGGGCGACCGGGGCCCCTACCTTGCCGTACTTCTTCAGTTTCTGCCGGTACCTCCTCTTGGGCTTTTCGTCCTGCGCCGGCTGCTCCAGCGGCTCGTAGCGCTCGGGCAGGACAGCCAGGTGCACCCGCCGCGCGCTCCGGGGCCCCGGGCGCTCCGCGCTCGCTGCGCTGTCGGTCACCGCGTCCCCCAGCTCCAGGTGCTCCAGGATGGCGGTCGTCTCCTCGTCCCCCTCCGCCCTCCCTCGCCCCCGGAGACCGCGGCGCGGGAGGCTGCTCGCCGCCTTGCTTCGGAGCCTGGCTCCCACCGTCATGATGCCGCGGCCCCTCCGGCGATGGTCGGAGTGAGAGTGTGAAGACACCAACCTTTGCTCCCCGCGCCGCGGCCGGGAGGGGCGGGGGCCTTGAGGTGTCAGCGCCCTCTGGCGGTGGGGCCCGGGATTGCGGCGGCTCCGCCGGGGCCTGGCCTCGGGGAGAGCGCTCAGCCCGCCCGCCCGCATCGCCCCCACCTGTGGGCCAGGGATACCCCGACAGGTCAGTGCATCCTGAACTTACAAACCACGTTCAACCGCACTTGCCACGAAAAAAATGAACCCCAAATAATGAGACTTCCTTTGTCCACGTGCAAACTGGCGGATGATGATGACGACGACGATGGTAATAAAGGTTATACTCCGTGCTGGTGGAGGTATGGCAAGATGATCGTGGTAATACAGGATTCATGGGATGCCAATTTATGACAAGCTTTTGGGAAGGCAATCAGAAAATATGTATGAAACTTCCTGAAAAATGGCCATACCTTTCTAGGTACCTCTCTTAAGGAAATACTCAGGCGAAGCATTGTGTCATTGGTGTTAGTCCTAGTCTGACGCCAGTGAAAAATGAAGCAAACCCAGGGGGATGGACCAGCCAAATTCTGGTGCAATCATAAGACGTCATACGATGTAATCATTAAAGTCACAATTTTCAAGAATATCATTCTGATAGATATGCATTCTGTGTATTGTGAATCTCAACCTGTTCAAGATGCCTTATTTTCTTAGGTGGGCAAATGTCTTTTATTTCTTGGAAACTTAGAGTTAAATATAAAATAATATGGGTTATTATTCCATTACTATTTTAATATTATTAAAATATGTAATACATTTAAGAATGATTTGGATATATTGCTGTAAATCGATATTTATAATTTAGCAGATTAAAATATTTTTTAAAAACTAGTTTTGTAATTCCAACTTAAAATGCATACATAATCAAGTGATTTAGACTTATAGGTTTAAATGGAAAGGAATATAAAACTAAGTTTAATTTACTATATTTACAAGAATTATACAGTCTTGCACATGGTTGAAGAATTTGAAAAGAAAATCAAATACATTACATTTGTAAAAGTCACTTAAAATGGGTAAGATAATTAAATTAAGTGAATGGTAAAAGTCCCTTACAGTGATTGTTAAATTCTGTTAGGTTTGTAAATAAAATAAAATAAAATAGACAAGTTGAATTTAAAAGGTTATGGGAAGGTAGATTTGTGGATTTATAACTTTACTAAAGTAACTATTAAGTTATACACTAAAGCAGATCTAAACAGTTCCTTTTCTTTGTACAAAACTGACTTCAGAGATACTCCCCTCCCAAGACTGCATATCAAACGGAGACAAAGGTAGAGTGTCCGTGGGATCTAAAATGCGTTTTGCCCAAAAGACTTTCCAAATGTCACAACAACATGTAGCTTGCTTGTTAAAGGCAAAACACTATAGCAACTGAAAATTGATCTCCAGATTAAGTCTGTATCACCAGCATGCAAAGACTCAAGATGTAATCAGAAACCATCTTCAGGTTTCTTACCATTGTCTTTAAAAGTTACCCAGTGTGGGAGTGCTTCCTACGCTCCTGGGTGAAAACTTGGGCAGTCCTCTAATTTTTCTGATTGCGCAGTGGTAATCAAAAGTTCCCAAGCTGCAAACACGGTCTCAATTTATGTAATTGTAAATTTTACAATGTCAAACTCCATATAATACTCAAAGCCTTGAAGTTGGTTTAAAGTTTAATCCTTGCTCCTTCTTCGGGCAGCACCTGATGTCGGTTGTGTGTCTGTAAGAGGGGGATTAAGGAAGCAATAAGTTTCTCTTCTGTTCTCCCCACCTGATGTGTCTCAGCTCCCAAGCTTGCAAACTGGTTTCTGGCCCTTCCAAACAGAGAAGAGGGCAGAAAAGTTCTCCCTTCACTGGGACCACCCAAGATGTTGGCTCCACCTCTGGACCTGGCAGGTGTTTGGATGGCACTTTCCTTGTTTCTTTAGAAGCCCCCACCGGAACATTCTATTCCACTGGCCACAGCCCAGCAGATGCCACTTCCCCCTGCCCCATTCCCTACTCCCTCCTCAATCCTTAGCAGTCCTGCTGGTCATTTTGGCTTTCCTATCCTGAGCCTGTGTGCCCTTCTAGATGGCCACATGGGACAGGATTCAGTATGGGGCATTCAGTGCTTCCAAATGACCGAAAGGGCTGCGAGAGCAGGCTGCACACCTGCTGGGCCACCTCCAGTGTAACTCCTAGAACAACCACAGAGCTGTTGCCTGTATTGCAGTCAGGAAGCTGGGGCACCAGGAAGACAGCACCAGGGTTGTTGGCTCCAAGGACACACCACCTTAGCTGCCATCTTCACAGTGAGTTCCACTTCCAGCCATGCCTGCTAGGTCTACGCTGGCAAAACACAGACATCTCCTGCCAGGCTCTTGATACTCACGAGATTGGAGACCAGATCCTGACATCTGGCACAGAAAACATCCAACACCCGCAGGGCCACGTTTCCTAGCAGAAGCAGCAAAAATAGCAAAAGCAGGGCTTTCACCCCACTCTGCCTTCCAAAACTCTAGGGAGTATGCTTGATTATAAGTTAACTTGCTGAATTCCCTCCAGTACCCAAGGGACTGTTTTCACCTCCTAGCCTCTGCACACAGGAAAAAGAGTGGGAAGGATGCTGAGCACTTAGCAAACAGGTTCCTTATTGCTAAGAATTAGGAACTTGTCCTCCAAAGGAGCCAAAGCATTGGAGAGCTAAGACTCATGAAAATATACCATCAGTTACGCAGTAAAACAATGCTTAGAGATCTCAGCCTTAAAAACAGTCGCTTATTTGGAATAACTTGCACAGAAAGTGTTACATATATTTAACTGAAAACAAAGTTTCCATTTGTAGGCATATGAAGATTTTACCTTTTAATCTTATTGTAATTATTACCCTGTAATAAATGTGTGAATTTGGAAAAACAGAAAGAAACGGGGGGGGGGGGGGGACCTGCACGGTCCTGAAGTTTTATGAATTAAAGTTGTTTAAAACTCTTAGTTTATTTTTATAGGAAAGGCTTGGGCTCAAGAAGAAATACCTTTGGAGCTGATAAGAACTGGTTATAAACAACAGGCTTAATTTTTTTTTTCAAGGGCTGCAATTTAAAGTGACGGGGGAGCAGTTTTGAAGCCCATCTGAGTCCTAGCTTTTGAATAGCCCCAAAAGGGAGGATGGTCAACCCCTAGCTCCTCTCAGGTTAAAACATTTATTTTTAAAAGAGTATTTTTAATTTGGGGCCTTCTATATTAACTATCTTTCAATTCAAAAGGGGATAAAAAAATAGATGACTTAATAGAATGGAGAAATTTAACATTTGCATTGAAGTTGCTGAGTATTTTCTTTAAAACTCTATCATGGTAATCCCATTCCTGCAGATCCCATTGAATGCACGCTTGGGCATTTCAGACACAGCACATTTTTATTTCAGTGAAGAGGTTGGCTTTCAGTACCAGAGATGGAGGGAAGACTTGAGGTAACTACAGAGTGAACATGAGATGACAGTTAGAAGATGTTACAACTAACATTTACTACAAGTGTGAAACAAGGGTCTTCCATAAATTGTTTCACCTGAAATCTGAAGAACTTTTTGAAATTCTGTGTTCTCTTTCACAGAGACAGCAAGCTGCTTCCTGTCTTCAGGCTGCTGTGAGGACCTGAGTACTGTGAGGCCACCCGAGGGAGCAGGACAGGGGCGGCTGGGCCACCCCTCTGATTAGATTGGGCTCCCCTCTGGCCAGCCAAGCCTCAAACTTCTGGGAGGCCACGTCAGGGGGCCAAAGTCTTCGATCTTGTCAGTGTTTGGTCTGGGAAGGGATTGGAGCAGTGTCAGCATTTCGGTTCACCTTTGGCACCAACCGCTGGGCGAACGAATGCTCCAGAAAGCTTCCCAGTACCCCTCCTCGGCCCTTTCTCAGCACAATTCTGGGCGTGAGGCAGCAATCGCCGGGCTACGTGATTTGTTAATTTTTAAATTCGGGGCTCTTCCAGATTCCAGGACAGCCGGCCAGCCCACACTAGAAACTAAAAGCTTGGCTGTTGGTCCTAGCCCCTCCCCCAAGTGGCCTTACTGTGCCACGCAAGGCCCCTCCTCTGCCCGCCCACCCAGCTCAGTGACTTGTCCAGAAATGCAAGTTGCTCTGCCTGGCTGCCCATCCCTGACAGAGGCACGTCCCTCTCTGGAATTCCCTCTATCACCAGGGCTTCCCTGCGGTCACCACTCCTGGATAGCACCACGGGATGGTTTTGGTTTGTGCACGCCCCGTCACGTACGACAGGATTTAGTATGTATGGGGACTTCAGAGCGACCCAACGTGCTATGGCCAGATCCAGAATCCTCTGAATCATTCTGTATCAGAAGCAGAGCCAGAGTCTCCTGTGGTGGAAGCGTTAAAGCTCCAGGATACCTAACATTTAAAAGAATTAACAGTATAACGAATTATGTCATATTTGGTTACATTTATTCAAAAGCCACTGAAGACTTGCAAAATGACTGAGCTATTTGCATTTAATACCAAGAACATAAAAAAGAATATGTGTACAGAAATAAGGTGAGAATTATGGCCTTATAAGTTAAAAGAATTTTTCTGACAAAACCTAAAAAATCTGCATTGGTATAAATCCTTCCTTGCCAACAGTATTTCATTTTAATACATATATGTGTATATATGCATATTCTAATACATAGACTATGTATACATATGTAGAATACATATAGAATACATATAGAATATCTATACATATATACGTATATGTGTGTGTGTGTAAATCTCACACATGTAACAATGCTATGAATCATTGTAGGTGAGCCAGACAGTGACCAAATGAAAGGTTCAGTACTTTGAAGATTGAACCGTTGCAGTATCTCTATTTACCTTCATGAAGAGAACTAGCAAAGCTGACTTAACCTTTGGCCAGGGACTGAATACAGCTGCAAAGCAGAAAGTAGAAGTTAAAATCCTAAACACTCAAAATGGTCAAATGCTGACCCCTTTCAAACTGAAAATGAACAGAAACATTTGGACAAAATCTCCAAAACCCACAGAGTGAGAAATTATTTCAGAGTTTTCTAGAGCCAAGTAATTTTCTGCTCTGTCCTAGGTGCACTCTAAGGACAAAAGCATGTACAAATAAAAATTTGAATTTCATTTGCTTCATAATTAGTGTTAGTATACTGGTGTCGCTATTTTGAATCTACTTCTTTTACTGGCAAGTAAAATAAATAAGCTATTATGGTAGCTTTGTTATAAATTAAGAGCTTCAGAGTGACAGTTATATGAATTATTTATTACAAAAAGAGGTATAATTATAGTTTGAATACAGGATTAAGAATTTAAATATTGGGGTTGTGAAGTCATCTTAGGACTACACTGAAAATGGCTATGAAGTTATTATATAAGTGTGTGTGTATATATGTATGTATTGTTCCATCTCTGTCCACTGAAATGGCCAACAAGTCACATTACCCCAGTAGCACCAAGTCAGATAAGCACCCTTAGTGTTCACAGTTTAGTCTCTAATATCAATTTCCCCTGAAAGGAATTGGGGCTTAGAATATAAGCTGGGCCTGGGATGTCGTTACCAGAAAGCAAAGACACTTTTAAACATTTATGTATTTTTGGCAAAAGGCTATATGGGCCCGTTAAAGGATTCCTTTGGCTAAATTGTGACATTTTGATCACCAAAAAATAACTAAGGACCACAAATAATGGAAACAAATTAAGTCAATGAAAAGCCATTGATTCATCACAGTATTCTAAGAGGAAAAAAAACATATGCTATGAAAAGAATATGCCTATGAAAGGCTCTATTATTTTTAATATCATTTTAATATCTATTTCTCGGCCCTGTTAGATTTACACAATATGAAAAGAATGCAGGATTCCACCAAGTTCCAGAAACTTTAGGAAAGTATTACATTTGGCTATGAGGGATCCAATGGAATGGAATTAGGTGCCTTTGTAGCCAGATGGAAAGACATTTATACAACCCAAGAGAATCAAAAAATCGCAAAATCCAACTTAAGTAGTGAAGGACATGAGCCTCAAATTCGCGACTGGGGAGAAGAAATAAGACATGCTACTTGTTACATCTAGGGGATGTGTGGGCCAGAGACCAAGCACTTTGTGTGGGGGAGGGAAGGGCACTTGGGTGTGTGTTGTGTAGACAGGTTTGTAGGTTCCAATCTTTGTGGGTGGTAGCCTGGGAGCATTGCATCCTGCACAGGGTTTTTCTCTGACCTCTAGTGGTTCTGTATGGTAATAACTGGAACTAACAACAATTTCAATGTGTCAAAAGTTTAAAAGAAATGGTGTGGCCTTTCTGTGCTTTTGGCTGGAATTCTAACCATTTAATCTGGTAGCAGGATTGTCTCACATGGACCAGAATCTATCATTGATGAAGGCATTATGATTTAAAGGCAGCTCGACAGACCTAAGTTCTAAAATTGAGGCCACAAAGAGAAAGGTAAAAGGGATTGTTTTTGATGACTACATATCATGGAAAATACTAGCTGCTGGGGTTCCAGAACCTTCCTGGGCCAGACTTTGGATCAAATCACTTACATCTTTGAATCCAGTTTCCTCAGTAAAGAAATGAGGGTGTGAATGAAATATGGTTTCTCAGGCCACATCTGTTCTGATTTTCTGAAAAGACAAAGTGTAGAATAAAGATGTGAACCGATTTCTGTCTGGATTCATTTCTTCCCATACTTAGGTAACAAACAGGGTTACACTTTTAAAAGAAAGAAAACATTACTGTTCATGTTTGAGAACCCGTTTTGTACTTAACCTCTGAAACAAAGGGCTTGCATCATCGCACCCTTTCTAGCCCTTTTACAAACAGCTGAGGGGAAAAAACCAAATGTCTGCTGTATGCCTATTTTGCGGCCATTTAATGTTCAAATAATAATAATAATAATAATAATAATAATAATAATGCATTTTTCATTTGATGGGAAGAAGGGCTGCAAGAAAGCAGTAGCGAAAATGAAAAGGGGAACTGTCTTTTTAAAGCAAGAACTGAGGTGACATTGATGCTGGAGACACCAAAATGCCATCAGGAAAGAAATCTCCAGCTTCACGCTTCCTAGTAGTACTTGTCATGTATTCTTTCCCCAAATGAGTTCACTCTAAATGGAGAGAAACAGGAGACAGTGAGATTCAAAGTCACCCAAAAGCACACAAATTTGGAATCACCCATCTCGAAAGGAGAACAGCGGACTAAATGAAGCCATAGGTACTGAATTTGATATGCTGATTCTAGAAAACAATAGTGATTCTGAAGAATGTATGTCTACCTGGGGGAGGGCATGACTCCTGAGAGCTGGGGTTCCTTCTGCCTTTGCTGTTTTGTTTTTTTTCTTTTAAACTGCGGTAAAGTATAACATAAAATTAACCATCTTAACCATTTATAAGTGTACAGTTCAGTGCTGTTGAGTATATTCACACTATTGTCCAACCCATCTCCAGAATTTATTTCATCTTATAAAACTGAAACTCTGTACCCATGAAACAACTCTCCATTTCCTTTGCCTTCAGCCCCTGGCAGCCACCATTCTACTTTCTGTCTCTATGAAACTGGCTGCTACGTAGCTACTCATACAGCCCTTTTCTTTTCGTGACTGGCTGGCTGCATTTGGCATAATATCCTTCAAGGTTCATCCACATTGTAGTATGTTAGAATTTCTTTCCTCTTGAAGGCTGAATATTGTTCCATTATTTATCCATTCCATTTTATTTATCCATTCATCTGCCAATGGACACTTGGGTTGCTTCCAACTTTGGGCTCTTGTAAATAATGCTGCAGTGAACATGTGTGTGCGAATATCCATTTGAGTCCATTTTCAGTTATTTTGCGTATATACCTAGGAGTGGGATTGCTGGATCATATGGTAATTCTACTTTTTTCTTTTTTTTTTAAAGCTTTTTGAGGTATAATTGACAAAATTGTAACATTTTAAGTGTACATGAATTGATATATGTATAAGGATTCGCTCCATCAAGTTAACACATCCTTACCTCACATACATTTTTTTTGATGAGAATACTTAAGATCTACTCACTTAGCAAATTTCAATTATATAACACAGTATCGTCAATTATAGTCACCATGCTATACATTAGATCCTCAGATGTTATTCATCTTATAAATCAAAGTTTGTACCGTTTTATCAACGGCTCCCCATTTTCCCACCTCCCAGGTCCTGGCCACCACCATTCCACTCTGTTTCTATGAGTTTGGTTTTTTTTGTTTGTTTGTTTGTTTTTTCAGATTTCACATATAAGTGGTAATATGCAGCATTTGTCTTTCTCTGTCTGGCTGATTTCACTTAGCATCATGCTCTCCAGATTCATTTATATTGTCACAAATAGCAGGATGTCTTTTAATGCTGAGTAATATTCCATTGTATATGTAAATACCACATTGTCTTCATTCATTGATTCCTAGTTGTACACTTGTTTCCATATCTTGGCTGTTGTGAATAATGCTGCAGTGAACGTAGGAACGCAGCAGGTCTCTGTTCAAAATAGCGATTTCATTTCCTTTGGAAATAGAACCAGAAGTGGGATTGCTGGGTCATAAGGTAGTTTGATTTTTAATTTGGTCCTGAGGAATCTCCACACTGTTTTCCATAGGGGCTGCACCAATTTACATTCCCAACAATAGGGCGCAAGGCTTTCCTTTCTCCAAATCCTCACCAGCATTTGTTCTCTCTCATCTTCTTGGTGATAGGTCATTGTGACAGATGTGAGGTGGTATCTCATTGGGGTTTTGATGTGCATTTCCCTGATTAGTGATGTTGAGTGCCTGTTCATGTACCTGTTGTCCACCTGTATGTCGTCTTTGGAAAAAATGTCTATTCAAGTCCTTAGCTCATTTTTAAATTGCGTTATTTTATTTGCTATTGATTTGCATGAGTTTCTTGGATATTTTGGATATTAACCTCTTACATATGGCTTGCAATATTTGCTCCCATCTGTAGGTTGCCATTTCATATTGTTGATGGTTTCCTTTGCTGTGCAGAAAGTTTTCACTTTGATGTATTTATTTTGGCTTTTGTTTCCTTTGCTTTTGGTGTCAAATCCAAGGTCATTGCCAAGACCAACGTTCAGGAACTTACCTCTAACGTTTTCTTCAGATGTTTTACAGTTGCAGGTCTTATGTTCAAGTCTTTAACCCATTCTGAGTTGATTTTCTGTATGGTGTAAGATACAGGTCTAGTCCCATGCTTTTGCATGTGGATATAGTTTTCACACCACCGTTTACTGAAGAGAGTATCCTTTCTCCATTGGGTTCTTGTCAAAAATTAATTGACCATATATGCATGGGATTATTACTGGGCTCCATATTCTGTTTCATTGATCTACATATCTGTTTTTATTCCAGTATCATACTGTTTTGATTACTACAGCTTTGTAATATAGCTTGAAGTCAGAAAGCATGTTGCCTCTAGCCCTGTTCTTTTTTCTGAAGATTGCTTCAGTTATTCAGGTCTTTTGTGGTTCCATACTAAGTTCAAGATTGTTCTATTAATGTGCAAATTGCCAATGGAATTTTAAGAGGGATTGCATTCAATCTGTAGTATGGATAGTTTAGTTGGGTAGTATGGATAGTTTAACGATATGAATTCTTCCAATCCACGAGCATAGAATCCCTTTCCATTTATTTGTGCGTCCTAATTGCTCCCCTCTAACCACAGATGAAGTCTGAGCTCGGGCTGCCAATCAGTGCTTTACATAATCTGCTCTTCATTAACCTGTGTGAACCCTGGCATCCCCTAAAACAAGTGGTTCATTTCCAACACGTATCTTACAACCATGACGACTTCAAGCCTTTCTCACGTATTCCCTCCCTCTACAGGGTCTTTTCCATTCTGTCTCTTAAACTTTAGCCACCCTTCAAATCCCTCAGAACGCCTTCCTTTCTCATGCTCATACAGAACTAACCCTTCTCTGAAACCCTATACCACTTACCTGTCGTCTGTGCTTGCTTGAACACATTCATCCCTTCCTATTTGGATGTGTTTTTTGTTATTGTGTTTATGCTTTGTCTTCCCAAATCTTGGAGAAGGAACCACCTTTGACAACCCTGTATATGTCTTAAGCTGCAGTAGGCATCTCAACAGGTATTTTAAAAATGAAGTTCATCTGGATTTAAAAAAGACCATCTAGATTAATTTACATATGCTGATGGAATCACTTATTTACAGTAAGTTGGTGTCTCACTCATCACAAATTTTTTGTTGCCCACATTGTAAAATGGCACTGTTGGTGAAAATCACTTCAGAATAAAGCCTTTTGGACTTTAAATCAAATTCTACCTTAGAGAATATTACAGGGCCAAGGTTCTGGAATATATTTCATATTATTTATCAAATTGTAATTTCTCATTATTAGTACTGTGCCCCAGTCTCGACATGGTAATTAATTTAACATTACGCATGTCTTATCAAATAATATTTAAACAGAAACCAAGGAAATCTGATCTCATATAGCCAATGAACATAAACTGGTATTTATTTATGCAAATATTGTAAAATTCCTTTAAATCTTCAAGTATTATGTTTTTATGAATATATAAAATGGGAAATCTAAAGTGACTATCAAGATTTCATTTGTAGTTCATAAAAACTATTGAAGTAAAATTCCTTGCCACAAACACAGAAGAGTAGATCAGAGTGAGACAATGTAAAAAAAAAATTCAGTTTCTACCTTGGAAAAGACGTGATGTCTGTTTTCTTTAAAAAGTATTTCAATAGTAGGAATTTCTATAAAAAGATTAAGTCTTTCTTGTCATAATGACATCTTGAAAGCCTACATGGCTTCATCCCCTGCCATCTATATTTAGGACACATGAAATAAACTCCCCGTACAGAATACTTTTGTTCTAGAAAACAGGTAATGCACATTCGGATAAAGAGCAAAAGACAAGTGCTTTATTATGAGAACTGTTCAAGTAAAATTTCCGTGTGCACCAGTGAAAGTGAAACGATTTGCATCAATTTTCTTTGAATGAACACTAGGTTAAAAAGGGGCTACACAGCTGTTGTTTTCACCCCCAACACCACCCTTTGCTAAGGCAAACATACACTTCATTTTAGAACAGAATTGGTACAGAAGGAAGCTACATGACAGTACAGCACAGAATGGAAAAGTCCTCCTAGCCTGGAAGCCATTATGGAATGGCATCCCCTACACTTCGAGCGTTCTAATGTAGGTGGGAATTACAGTGTTTATCACAGCTTTATTTTTCTTTAAACTGAGAAAATTTGAATATACTTTCTGTTTCTCAGGAGTGTGCAGATGGGGCCCATATGTAAATAGTACAGTAATTACAACATTAAATAACATTGCACAGTCAACCTCCAAGGCTAATTCAGTATAAAATAACAAGTATTAAAGTGTACCTTTACTAGTGGTTTTACATCGCCTATGTCACTAGTCATGAAAGGAAAGTAGGCAAATGCCCAGTTTTACAAAGCCGCACATTGTAGGCATAACAATGTGGAATAAATACAAGAAATCTGGCAAAATAGTAGAAACAAACAGGTTACATGGGAACAAACCGAACAACCACGTAAGCATAAATCAATAATATACTGATATAAACAGGATGTTTTGCTCAAAAGTCTCCTAAGTACTTACAGATATTACTGGGTTGGGTTTGGGGAAGTGGAGGGGAAGAGAGCAAGGCAGACGTCCCCAGTGCCAGTTAATTCCTGAGGTGGCATTACTTCTTAACTGACGCATTGATCAACACTGGAAAGATGACTTTGTGCTAGGTGACACTCCGGATATTCTTATATTCCCGCAATGACACTGGGATTCGGAAGCCAGCAAACCTAAGTGACAGTTTACATTATAACAGCCGGACAAAGTATTGATTCTTTTTAATTGTGCTGCTACAAGTAGCAGAAAGAAATTTGGTGTAGGTTTTACTTTCCCCCAGGATTTCTTAGGAAGCTCAAGGCAAAGCTATTATTTATTTTCCTGGACTTTATTTTAAAAACTCTAAGTGCCAACACTGTAAACATTGTGTATCTTCTCAACTAAACCTTCTCTGGTAACCAGGGTAAGAGCAAAGATAAGCAGGTAAAATTCTGTGTATAATAAAGCTGATCTATGGATCAGCTTCTGCTTTAAATTTAAATATGACTTTCAAATAACTTGTAAAAGTCCATGCTACGATCATAAAGACTATTTCTGTGCACTTTTAATTCTGGACACAGTTTTCAAAATTGCAGGATGGAGGTAAGAACTTAAAAAACCCACCAGAACGTAAATAACAGGGAAGAATATTTTCAACTCAAAGACTCAAACGTACATTTATGTGCAGAAATCTAGACAACTATACAAGTTTTTGAGCAATCATCTGTTTTATTATACAACTCGGAAATGAACAGAAATACACAATATACTTACCTGTACATGTGAACCTACTTTTTTAGCTACAGATATTTATTATAGTTCACACTGACTTTAATTTTACAGTTCATAACTATGTATAACCTTATTGCATTAAGGGCAAATTCTACATGGGGAGATTCACAGGCCAATCACATTAGGCATTACCAGTACATTCAAAAACTGTACCCCATACTATGGTTATATCTTCCCTGATCCTGTAAATTTGAGTTTCTTTACAGTTTAAGCTCATTTGCTATTTTAGATGCAATGTTCTTAAAGGCAATAGACGTTCCAGATATTCGCTTGAAGCGGACCCCATTGAGTGACAGCCGCGGCAACTTGCAGACTTCCATCTCCCACTGCACCAGGCTGTCCTGTCTGGCATCTCCGTGGACACAGAAAAGCAAAAACCTCTCTTTCTGTTCATAATCACAGTTATTCGCATCTAATACTTTCCGGATTTCTCTCATCATGTCATTGGGGTCCATGGAACTAGTGGTCTTCATACTCCAGGTGAACCGCAGAGAACGGGGTTTGGAGTCTCTACTCTCTTCCTTATCTCTTTCTTTTGGTTCCCCGGATGTACTTCTGAAAGAAGAGGGCAAAGGGAAAGAATGGAAACAAAAATTCCACTCAGCTAGGAAATCAAGACACACATAAAATCTAAGTGCTTCATAAAACTACATAATCTGCAGACTACCTGCAGGTTAGATACAAAGATTTATGCCATTTGCTGTTACAAAAACAGACCCCAGGTGGCCATCTGTTTTGACTATTAATATCTTGAATCTAAAACAGTCTATTTTCTTAAATATATTTGTTTGTGGGAAACAAGTTTGCAGCTGGAAGTGAAGAACTTAGTACTTTTTCAGTTCCTTCCGGATTTTTCTGTTTAAGCTTGCAAAAGCAGATTCTCGACTTTCTGTGCATTTGGACAAAAAAAGAAACCACTAGCATTCTGCTTGTAAATACACATTTTTGAAATACAAAGAAAATGCTACCTTCCTTGGGGTAGGAGACTGGGGACACGGATAGTAGTAATGGCTCCGCAGAGGGTTATTTACCCCTGATAGTCCTGAGTGAGTGTGTGGTACGGCAATGAGGGGAAAGTATCAGGCGACGCCACACACCCCCGTGCAGACACCGGGTCCTCTGACGGTGTCAGCGTCTTGCTGAAACGTCCTTAAATAGTCTACACTCCAACGCCTGCCCCCAACCCCGCAGCACCTATTACTGTCCCCTCACTCACTCCTCGAGACACACTGGCCTCCACACTATTCCTCGGACACACAGGGTATGGTCTGGCCTTAAGGCTTTTGCACAGGCTGTTCCCTCTGCCAGGAATGCTTTTCCCTCTGACGGCGGCATGACCAACTCCCTTATATCTTTCAAATCTTTGCTCACTTTCTCCACGTGATGTACACTGACCACCCTATTGTACCCTTTACTCCTACCCTGGCACGACCAGCCTCCCTCACCCTGCTCCAGTTTTACCTCCATAGCATTTATCCCATTCTAATAAACTATTTAATTCTTTTATTTATTACGTTTATTACTCGCCGGAATCTACCATGGGACTGTACATTCTGGGAGGCCCAGGAGCTTTGTCTGTCATGTTCCCTGACATCCACAGGCCTCTAGAACTGTGCTGGGCACACAGCAGATGATTACCACGTATCTGTTAAGTGCGTCATCAGCCTTACGGAATTTTCCTGACTGCAGGTCTCCCATAAATAATAGAGAACCAGAAAACTTAGTTCACACAATCATAGGAAGGTAAAATTGGTAGATTATTTGTGATTCAGAAGACGCTGTAATTAAAGTTATTGAGCAATTATCCAGATACAGGTTAACTTGTTAACCTATCTCACATACTCTGAAAGTTCATAATCTATTATATATTTTACATCAATATTATTGTATAATGTACATTCCTGTATACATTTACATACATGAATTTTTATGTATACATGTGTATTTGTTTCCCCCTCATTTCCAAGTTTCTGAGCCTCCAAAGCTGTATAAACTATGCAAACTTGAGAAAATAAGGAAAGAAATAAGTAGAGAAAATAAATTTCCAAACACTATTAAATAAGGATGGGGAGTATTTTTTCCAATGTTTTCTCTTTCTTTTTCTTTTTCCCCGTCACTCTAAGCCACAGGCCTCTCTGGGTGTGTAGATGGGACCAGGGTCATTTATCAGGCCCACGTGTGCAACTGAGGTTATGGAATCAGCGTGCCGGGGCCTGGGGCTGCGAGGGACCCAAGAGCCACTTGCTCAAGCACTCATTTTAAAACCAGAACTGATGGCTAGGAAACTTAGATCACTCTTTTAAAGGGCACAGAGCTAATGAGTTGAAAAGTGAAGACTAGAAATCAGGTGTCTTTATTCCAAGTCTACTTTTCCGTGCATCCCAAGGAAACCTGGTGACTTAAGACAACAGGCACATACGAGACGTTTTGCTACAAGCATCTCAGAGGCATCAGCAATGGGAACGTGAGCTGTAGAAAGGCCCCGGGAATGCCAATGCTAATAACAGCAGCTAACATCTGCTAAGCACTTAGTAGGCGCCAGAAGCTTTTCAAAGTGCCTAGCATGTGTCACTTCCTCCTCACTGACCCTTCACAACAATCCCAGGAGAGAGTCAGAGTGAGGAACTGGGGACCCGAAGAGTGAAAGTAACTGTCCCACAGTCACCCAGTTAGGTAAGCGGTAGGACACAGCTGAAACCTGGGGGGTCTGGCTCCAGAGCGCATGCTTTCCACCATCATGTCCCATCATCTCTCTAGAAAGACAGAACCTCATCAGAACTGGTTTGGCCCTACCTACGCTCCTTATTGTTTCTTCTTCTCTAAAATGGATGCTTTTCACCTGGTTGTGAGGATGAAACGGCCAGCAAGTACCTTATGTGTAGTAGGTTGTTCAAAAGCAAAAAAAAAAAAAAAAAAAAGCCCGACAAGGACCAAACAAAAGGGACAGGTAGTCAGTCACCTTAAAAGGATGAAATGCATGCAGATTAACTGTGATGTTAGCAGCCACTAGTGACACTGCACACTGGTAAGTGTCCCAGAGGGAAATTTAGTAGGAAGGATGAGATGCAAGAAGGGGGCTCTAGAACGATGACCCAGTGAGGGAGGGGCTTAAAACAAAAGTCCCTCATGTTCATTTCACAGGAGAAGCACGTTCAAAACATTTGTCCTGCCTGCTTTGGCTTCCTACCGTGGTGACTCAGGAACCGACCTCTATAAGCAAACATTTCAGCTATTATGATTAAACATAAACACAGCACAGTCTGTAAAAAGGACTACACGGGAATGCTTAATGAACTTTTCCCAAAGCTCTTCATGTTTTATATTTCAAATGATTTTAAAAACTAGCAATTAGACTGAGGCTCGTGTTGAGCTGAAGGGAGCGGGGGTATTTGTCCTGAGGAGCTAGCTGCTTGTCAAGGTTCTGAGGTTTATATGGGCTCTAATGCCTGTTTCGTTGACTTCCCATTTATAAGTATGAACACAAGTACTAGCATGTCATTAATGTGATTGCTAGACGTCCCAGCGCCCCCAATCACAGGCCCTGAGGGCGGGGCCCAGCCATCTCTTGCCCCCCCCCCCCCCCCCCCGGCTTATTCTGACTGTGCTCAAGTTTGAGCCTCATCGCTAGAACAAATCCACAACCAGTGCTTTTGTCAAATGTCAAAACCATAAAGTACGGCAGGGCGAGAGTTACTGAATTTCCCTACACATTCGGTTATCTCGGTGTTTTGTATCATCTGACTAAGACTAATTTTAGTTACATCATTTTAGTGAGAAAAGGATCAGTCCATTTAATCTATTAATTCTTCTGCTAAGACATATTGGATAGGACAGAAAGGCGATTTCTCTACAAAGGATACAATTCAAAATAATGTTTAGAAAACACAACCTTACAGTTAAGTAAATGTAATTAAATGCTAGGCAACATTAGGAAAACCCATCCCACTATAAAAATGCAAAACACACATACTATCTACCGATTAGTTCTACTCGTGTCTATTAAGAGCTGTCAGGATTTCAAAAGCATGTTTGCACCACAGGGTCCTGGCAGCGAAGTATTAATAGTGGCTCCTCACCTTGAGGTGTCGGTTCTGCCACTGGCTTCGCCTTCACTTGGATCCCTCAAAACAAAGTGAAGGTTGAGATTTAATGATAAGAGTGAAAAATATATCAAGAAAACCTACATCTGAAATGCTTTTAAAATTAACTCAAGCAAACTTTTAGCATGACAGTTTTCTACTAGTAGGCAGGCTAGTGCTATTTCTCATGTTTTTCAACATAACCACACTTCACTGTCATTTATTTATTGAGCGTCTACTGGGTATTGTCAGAGAGGAGAGGCCAGGTGACAGTTTAGGATTCTTTTGTTTTCACGTGATCTTCCAATTTTCAGACATGTTTTTAAAGTTATTGTTTTGGTTGAGTTTAGTTCAATCTAAAGTTAAAACTGTTTAGTAATTATCAACAGCGAGATTCAACTTTATACTTGTTATTAAACAGAATTCTAGTAGTCGCTCAATTTAGAAAATATACAAATTAATCTTGCAATTAGAAATAAAGCTCAACACATACAAATATTTCTAAAAATAAATATCGATTTTTAAATAAGCAATTAACTTATTTCATAAATTATGCTAATGAGTCATGAACATGATAAAATGTTAACAGCAAACCAACAGCCTATCCAAGCAGGTGAGTCTAAAAACATGAATTCACTCTTAAACAGAAATAGTGATCTTACCTGAATATCCACCTGTGAAATAAAACCAGGAACACTACTAACTGTCCTTTTGTTGAATGTAATTAATATTTTTTAAGTCTACCAAGATTTTAACTCTGCCATTTTCAAAGGTAATTTTAAATATCTATATAGGAGTATCAAGTTATAAACCGGTTTAAATATATGAAGAGATGGCTTGTGATAGCCAAATACTGTTAAATAGTTGGGAAACATTAACAACTTGAACCTTTATGTCAATGTTTTCTTACTGTTTTAGCCACACCAGAAACACTTATATTATTTATGTAAAATGACTGCAACAGAAATAAAACCGGTGCCACTTTCCTCATCCCACAAATTAATAAGACACATCCACCCACTAAGCTCTAAAACATAAGCGAAGGCATTTTAACCTGGTGGTTAAAAATAGGAATGCCTGATGCTTCTCAGGGTCTCTAACGACAGGCCTTTCTTGACTAACACATTGTGTAACAGTCATTTTCCTATCTGAGTTAAAAAGGATAATAAGACGCATTCTCACATTCAATGTGGTTTCTTACATTTCTATGGTTAATCACTGCCATTTTCACTGGGTAGCGTCATGAAAATTCAATTTCATCCACACAAACCTGTTTTTATTATAGCACGCTGAAGTAAATAAAACATGTCTTGAGGAAGCGCAAAGTGAAACGCACAAGTTCAGGTGCACATGGATGAACGGATTCGTGCTGAAGGGCACGTCTGTCAGCTGAGCAGCAGAGGTCGTCCGGCTGTTGGTTACTGCTGCGTGGACACAGCTCCTTTAGGAGGAAGGCGCATGCGTCCTGTTTTTCGGTCCTGTTTATGCTTTGCCTCATAAATTGCTGTGAGCAGGCAGACACCTGCCCCCCACCGCCGAGCTTTCAGCGTTAGGAATGAAACACCCCTTCGATGGTACTTCCCCTGCTACAACTGTGGAAATAGCAACTGACTTGTCGCATCATGTCCCATACCCTGCTCCTGCCTTCCTGGGTACCACTAGGAACAGGACTGGAAGAATTTCCGTACTTGGCAATGATTTTAAATCGTCCAGTAAGCCAGCCGTAGGCACCCACATGGGAGGCAGGTGGGGGTACAGAGAGCGCAGCGGGCAGTAACAGTATATGCTGTGTAGTATGGCTCTCCAACACTTAAATGTTTAAAAACAAGCCAAATATCTTATATATGGCAACATAATCAATTAACTAATTAAGTTATTCCCTATATAAGAGTCAGCTAGGGTTAAAAAAATCGAGTTTGATATAATCCCCAGCGGAGAGACTAGTGATATGGAACTTACCCAGAGCAAATGGGTTTAAAAGCTATTTAATAAAGACTTTTGAAAGAGTACGTCTACAGCCTCCCTCGATAGATGGTTCTAGTGTAAATCGCTTTCCTAATTGGCAAACAACCCTCTCACGTGGTCACTTTAGTGTACAGTCTTCTTACTGGCCAAGAACTACTAACTGGCTTCCTCTCCGTAATAATGGTTTTCCAGTACATGAATGATTAAATTATTCTCTATCCTTTCCTTCTTAAAGCTTAACAACCCAAATTCCTTTACTTTTTTCCCCCTATAAAATCATCTTCTGAAGCCATTTAGTGCCGTATCCACTGGGTTGGTCTCAAAGCTTGTGAGGTGTCTTGGCTCCCAAGTTGTAAAGTCAGCCCTGCCTCTGAGCACACTTAAGTCCGGGGCTGGGCACACGGGGTGGCAGCGTGTGGGTTCCACTTCTCCAGGCTTTAGGTACATGAAGTGAAGAAGGCAAAGGGGACAGAGAGGAAAGGCCGGGCCTGAGCCCCGGATCGACTTAAGAAGAAACAAGTGAGAAGAACGGATAACCTGAGAAATGAGTGGAGAATATTAAATAATAAGGCTCTAGTTTGTCTCCAAGCCTCCAACCATCCCCAAAGTTCAATACACTGTAAATGCAGAAAGAACAACTGTGATTTCCAGTCTGGCACTTACTGAAGAACTTAGCAGGTTCATTCCTGGGACTGAAACCAATGCTTTGCTTGTCTTCCTGCATTAAATCATTTGTGGTGGATTATACAGACCAACTCCAGCTACAAAATGCTACGTAAGGGCAGACCTCATGCACTGCAGTGAACACAGACACAGTTGTAAAGCCAAAGCTGTTCACATGGTGACAAGTGACCTTGGAGGAGAATTGAGACTTTTTTTTCACTTCTCCAACCAAATCCAGAATTAATTAAAATATGTTAAAAATCAAGACATTGAAAAACCGTACCAAACTGCTGATGACAAAGGATCGCACACGACCTCCCTACTCCCTCCTACTCCCCCTGCCCAAAAATCCCTCTACTAAATGACATTGTTCAAAATTTAATCAGAGCATTGGTGAAACTTAGAAAGTTTCCTGCCAGCTCCCCACAGAGGCCAGTTCTGAACACCCCGATCCCCTCAGCTCATTCTCTATTTCAGGCCCTGCTTTCTTAACAGCACTTACCAGAATTAATTATAACCTTATTTCTTTGTTTGCTTTTTACATTGTCTTCCACACTATTCATACATTCATTCAATAATGTTTACTGAATGCCTCTTTGTGTATCATAGTCGGCACTCAATATTCACCAGAAGATTCAGCACAGCACAGAGCAAACAAACAAACAAGTGCCTCTTCTCATGGAGATACCTCCTAGGTGGGAGAGACAGGCAACTGAAGAACATGTAAACGTATACACTATGTCAGGGAGCGTTAGTGCCGTGGAGAAAAATAAAGCAGGGAAGTGGGTGTCGGGAGGAAGAGGCTATGATTCTAAATGGGGGTCCGGGGAAGGCCTCGCTGAGGAGGACACTGGAGCAGAGACCTGAGGGAGGTGTAGAAGGAGCCATGCAGGCGCTGGGTAGAGGACTGCAGGCAGAAGGAATGGCAAGTGCAAAATGCTGACCAGGTGGTGAGGACACACGTCAGGTGCCCTTGGGGCTGGTGTGGAACTAGCAAGGGAAGAGTGGGAGCAGATGAGGTCAGAGCAGAAACAGGTGCCCCGCCAGATGACAGAGGGCCTCAGGGGCTACTGTCAGGGCTCTGAGTGGTATTCTGAGCAAGTCGGAAGCAAGCTGAGGGCTTTAAATCGAGGACTTACATCGTTGGAAACAGAGCAGGAGGATAAGAGCAGAAGCTAGGAGACCTGTGAGGGGTTAGGAAGCGGCAGATTAATAGTGGTTTAGATTATGCAGGCAGTGGCGGGATTGATGGAAGCAGCTAAATTCTGGAAGAACTGTGAAGGCAGAGCCAACACAACGTGCTAATGGAACTGACGTGTGGAATGAGAAAAGGAGGCGTCAAGGAAAGTCAAGGGCCATGGTCTGAGCAACGAGAAGAATGGCGTTGCCATTACCCACAATGGTGGAGAATGAGGGTCGAGTTTGCGGAAGAGGAGACGGAGGAGAATTTTGACACTCTCTGTTGAGAGTCTATTACAGATCCAAGTGGAGAGGCTAAGTAGCCATTGAACATATGGGTCTGTAGTTCAGAGGAAAGATCTGGGCTAAAGACATACATTCGGGATTTGCTAATGGAAGATGGAATTCAATGTCATGGGCCGGAATGGGATCACCCAGAGAGCGAGGACCAGCAGAGAAGACATGTCCAGATGGAGCCCTGGGCCAGTCTGATACGTAGAGGTCAGGGGGAAAGGCAAAGGGATCTAAAAAGAACCAGCAACGGAGCCTGGGAAGGGACAGCTAGTTTGAGCGGCAGGAGGAAAACCAGAAGCCAAGTGAGGAAAGTCCCAACTGTGTAGAATGTTGTAAGAGAGTAAGGTGCTGACAGGAAGAGAGTGGCCCGGTCAGTCTCATTGCTGATCAACAGCACCTAGAAAAGTGCCAAGCACGTAGTAGGTCTTCACATATTTGTGAAATGACTATATGGCACTCCTTTATCCTAACCTACAAGCAGACTATCTTTACAGCACTTTCTCACTCTAATATTCTGTGCTGACTTCTTTCTTGTCTCTTGCTCCTAATTTCCCTCTAGAATCTACATTTTCATTGCAAAGAGAAATATTGTGCACAATGTGTAATGCACAATTAGTAACCACGCATTAAACTCAAAACCTATTTTATCTTCAATTTAAAATTAATCATCACATAACCATGGGCAAGTACTGGCTTTTAAAAATGGCTTTACATTAGGAATCGAGACAGTGGAAATGTAACGGCTGTGTGTGATGCCAGAGGGGTAGTGGATGGGGGAAGGGGGGGTTGTCACTGTGTGAGGGATACAAATGATAAATGTCTAACTATTGCATTGTTTTGTTCACCTGAAATTAATAAAAAAATGTTTAAAAAAATCACATACTAAAAAAAAAACAACCAACATAAAACCCCGTTGGGCTTGGAGACATCACCGTAGATTCAAACTATTTTCCTGCACTAGGACTTTGGGGGTGGGGGTAATGGGCAGGGGATATTGTCAATGTTTCTGTCTTTTGGGGGCTTTATTATAAACCCAGTTACCACACACATACACACACACACACACACACACACACAAATGGCTTTAAATAGTCAGCCCAATTCCAACAGCAGGAATTCCTGGTACTCTCACTAGTGCCCAGCAGATCGTCAGCCAGCAGCACCGTCTCACTGCCATGCTGACTCTGTTGGGAGCTTCTAGGTCTTTCTCTAGCAAGATGTCATGCTGCCTGGTAATTGCCCAAAGGGTACGAAATCGTTGAGTGATCTGGTTAGAAAGTGATGTTGCATTTGAGTATTTCGAGTTTTAAATCCAGCGGTGTGATCCTGGACAAACTGGTCCATGAGCTGAGTCCATAAAGAGTTCCGCGAAAAGAACGAGAGACAGGAGCTGCCTATTCTCTTTTCCACATCCCTTCTTTGAAATGCTAGGGACACTAATAACACTGGAAATCAAGTATTTAATTAATATTTTTTGAAAGCAAGTATAATGATTTCTTACCCATATTTTCTTATCTGCTCAAGTAACTACATGGTCTGGAGTCTTAACTTTCTCCCCAGATGGGAACAGTGTGCCTACTTCTGGACGCCCAGCACGCTGCCCACGCGTCTTGTTCAGCACATACTCGGTTTTACACCTTGGCTGGTTGTTTACAGGCCTGCGTGAATCTGGAGGACAGAGATGCTGCCTCCTCCATCTTTGCATCCAGCCTAGCACCTAGCACAGCGCTTTGTACATGCAGGACTTCAGGAGGCTTTTGGTGGGACCTGGTAACAAGACCAAGTTCATATCCACCTGCATTGTGTTCAGCAACTTGTACAATCATTGTATATCGATATATGCTTATGTTTTAGAAAAGAGTGCAATTTTACTATTTTATTAGATTAGTTTACTATACTTGTATTCTTTTTGTGTTTACTATGTTTTGCTGTTAAGATTTTATGATGTTAAATTATAGAAGTAATCTCTATGACTGCAGTATATAGCCTTTTTACAAGAAAGAAAAAAGGAAAACTATATATTATTACTGAGCAATTTAAAGGTATTCTTAAGAAATATTATTTGAAGGATACATGTAAACTATTTTATTCCTTTTCCTAAATCAAGGCTTTTAAGTCAGGATGAAACTTTTTATTAAAACACATTTCTGATGTCAAGTTTTGCTCTTTCCACTCTATGTTACAGAATTTTTAAATTCTCATGCTGTCCATTTTTTCCCCCCTTTCTCTTAAGGAAAAAGACTTTATGTCTTCCTTGATTTTTTCTTCAAACTTCTATAAAAAGTACAGCTCTCATAAAAGGTCATGAAACCATTTTGTAAAAATCACTGTCAAGATTAAAGAAAAAAACCCGGTTTCCTTTATAATTCCCAGAGGACACCAAACACCACAGTACATGGGAACTGACCTGCGGACGAATCTGGATGTAATTTTGCTTATGATACCAGTTGACGTTCCCCGTCTGGCATGTGCAAATGCACCTGTTTCATGGGACGGTGACGCGGGTGGCCCGTTGTAAGCCGCGCTGCGTCGCTCCCGGAGCTGTTCACCATGGAAAGTGCTTCGGCTTGAACTCCCCCGGGGGAAACGGGTCCGGTCTGGAGTGGTGGCACTAATACTGTGAGCAGATGGGGAAGCAGCAGGCACTCTCTGGGTTGTACTGTGGGGACAAATTAAGATGCATGATTCAGAATAATGATGGAGAGAGCTGTCACTCACTCACGCTAAACACGAGAATCACATCACACCAGTCAGCAACGTGGAACATGAACTGTACTGCTTGTCCAAAAGCATTTCCATGGAACCATTTCCCATGTATAATTTCCGCCTCAGTGATAGCACAATGCTCCACCAATGTGAGTAACAAACCTAACAATCAAAGATGTTCCTGAAGTCGAGAAATCCTAACATAGGCAAACACTAGAAAAATAGTCATATAATTTTATACCTGAAAGGGCTCTTTGGAAGCATCTGCTTCATCGACAGGGAAACGAAAAGGCCAGTTTTATTAAGAACAAGTACCTGGCAGGAGCCAGGACGACTGCACAGAGGGCTCAACTCCCAGTGTCATTTTCTTTTTCCTTTTTAAACCATAAGAAACTCAATTTACCTAAATGACAAATTAGGCAGTAATACTTCACTTTTAAGAATGGGTTTAAAATAAAATCCTTCAAGAAAGTTACTCTAGAAAATGATTTAAGTCATAAACAACACTTTTGACAACAGCTAGGAGATATAGTAAGTTTATGTGACAATCCAACTTCTCCTCTGCATTTTCTCACAAAGCTCTTAATGGCATGTGGTCTAGCGTTGTCTTTTCACACGGTGCCATATTTTTAACAACTCCTAACAACAAACAAAACGCAATGCAACCAGCATGTTACCCGGGTCGGTAAGCTTCAGAGCTGTCTTTAATGGTTGGCAGTGTAACTTTTATAGGGTGGCCAGAAGCAGACAGGGACTTCTGGTGGCGGGGTCGCGCTGAAGGGACAGCAGGAGCCACAGCAGATCCAGCAGAAGATAAGCTACTGGCGGACATCTCCGTAAGGCTTTCGACACAACACGGTTGGGAAGACCATGGAAATGTAAGACAGAAGCAAAGATGCAGTTCACTAAAATTTAAGGACTAGATTTTTAAAAATCTAAATTGACTGACACCTCTCATGATGGAAACACAAGAAATTAACTTCAGTGGCACTGTTAGTGATTAACAAAACAATGTTCTTGTTAAAAACGTACACGGTAAATTTACCACCACCTTCCGTGGAAAGGACGTCACACACACTTGTCCTCTCTGTGTGAGCCTGAGAGGGTTTTTGTGGATCAATGATTATGAGTGGGGGCATTGTTCACTTTCCAAAAAATAACAGTTTGTTGTGATGTGTTGCTGTGGTTCATTGTTCATGGATACAATAATTCACAATTATAGCAACAATACTATGGCTGGAAACATTATTACAACACTTTTAGCTCATATCATTAATCGATAGGTTAACGGTTGCAGATTAAAGGAATTGCAGATTAGGAATTGCAGTATAGGAAAAATAGCGAATTGGAAATCAATTCCCAATTATTTTTCTAGCCTAAAGGATCCTATGTGCAAGGAAGATACTGTTCTAGCCTCATAATAACATTTATTTTACGTGTCTATTAATGGAGAGGAAACAAATATAAGAATGGTCTGTCCAGCCTACTGACAGGACTTGGGATGGACCTAAGAATAGAATTTTATTAGAATTCTATTTTATTAGAATTCTAGGCCCCCTGTTCTTTTGAACTATATTGATGAATAGTCCTCTGTTACAAGTCATGATGAAAAGAAGCTCAAATTTTAAAATCATAAAAATAATATGGTTTAACATTGTTTAAAATGAAACACTTTTGAGAACTTTATCGTTCTCAAGGATCACCTGAGCTGGCCGCATTTCTTTAGAGGAAGAAAAATCAAACCCTTGCTATTTGGATACAGTAATGCGTTGGTGGGAGAGGGAAGAGGAAGCAGGTAAGAAGGAAGTAGCAGGTAGGTAAGAGAATAAGATTCAAATTACGAAGATCCTACAAGGATGGTATGATCTGCTTTGTTATAGGGAAAGAGGAAAGAACTGCAAAAAAAAAGATTTTATTTGGAACTTCTCAGGTTAAGACATTTGCCTCCTGCTTTCCCTAGATATTTTCCCACCCATCCCCTCTGGTACAGAAGGAGATGCCCCAGTAAGAAGGTTGGCTGCATCTTACTCCTTTGTGTTTCCTTTCCTCCTGACCCATCAGCACAGGCGTTTCAGCAAGAGCACTCAGCAGGATGAGAACAGAGGCAGGACTCGCTGGCGGTCCCACATTTACCTGCTGTCCTTTCCATTCTGCAGCGCCGTGTACCGATCTGTGGTCCGTTCACAGACATACGTATTCCTTCTTGCCATGCTACCTCCAGCGTACACATTGTTCTTTAAGAAGGAAAAACAAAAGCCATTTTAAAACTCTAACTGTAGTTATGAAAGTCAAAGAAATGAATTTAAGCTGCAAGTGACTGAAAAAAAACCCTGGTAGCATTCTATTTTATCAACCAGAATCTTATTGCTAACTAGCTCTCTTAGCACTGTTCTCAGAGTGTAGGAGCAACAGGGAGAGCACAACAAGCTCACGACATTTTAGCTCCCTGTCTCCCAGAAGCTCAATGTCCTACATCAGCAGCAAACAGTGGTTTGAAAGCAGCCTGAACGCTGGGTTTTTTATTCTCTCCTTTGTAAGCTGGGGCTGGGGAGAAGAGCAGGTGAGTTGTACGGGTGGCTTTTATGGGACTAGGAGTGAGAGACCACGCCACAGAAATATTATCACAAACAGAAAACCCGTGGCGGTGAGGATGGTGGGCGCTTCAGGAAGACCCTGCTTCGCCTGCTTGGGAAGCGCCACAGCCAAGGGTAATGCTAAGGAGAACAAAGCTTCAGGGTCAAAGGCATGAGGCCACCAACAGAGGTGCGAGCACTGCACTCTGGGAGTGTTTCCTCATTTCGGGTTTTAGCCAGGAGGCAAGCCAAGTCAGAGAAGCTCTGGAGAAAAGAGAAAGAATAAGCCAAAAGGGGTCGATTCTTCTTACCATGGGTCAGGCTCTCCTTACCAAACGTGCGACCCCTGCTGTGCCGCCACAATCTTGACTAGTTGTTAGTAAGTACTAAACTATGCAGGAATGATTTTCAGAAGGGATAAGGTACTCTTCTGCTCAATCCTTACTCCAACAGACAACAATTTCCCCTTTTCGCTAACCCAGCTTTCTCAATGCTTTAAGATACGTAATTAAAGTCTGTTTAATCACAAGGGTTAGAAAGTTAATACTATGTTTCCCCAAAAATAAGACCTAGCCAGACAATCAGCACTAATGCGTCTTTTGGAGCAAAAATTAATATAAGACCCGGTCTTATTTTACAACAATATAAGACTGGGTCTTATCTAACATAATATAAGAACAGATCTTGTATTAATTTTTGCTCCAAAAGATGCATTAGAGCTGAATGTCCGCCCAGGTCTTATCTTCAGGGAAACACGGTAGATAATATGCCTGAATTAAGTTTGGAGAAGGCAAAAAGCCTCATCTATACAAAATGTGTAAGGTAGGTTCCAAATCTTTCATTAGTTCAGGATCCTAGGTGGAAAGAATTTTGTCACCAGCTACATAAAAAAAACATAAATTAAAAACTATAGAAGTATGGTAGCAAAACAGGCTAAGATTATTAAAAACATTTTTTAGGTAAGACTTGGCCCAGGCTGAGTTGAACAACAGGTTAATTTGAGGGTGTGGCAGAAAATAAGGGACTAAATTATTTCTTCCTGTTATATACTGGTAGGTGATGATGTTCTGGAAAACTGTCCTCTAGCTGATGTTTAGATGAGGGAAACTGACTGCTGGCCTAGGAAAATTACTTTTAAAAACAAGTTACTAAGCCCTATTATAGTTAAATCACTTCTAAACACATCAGTTGAAAAGGTAAGCGCTTCTATCCACCAATTCTCGAAGAGGTTATGCCCATGTATTTCATAGTCTGGGAGGTGATAATCGAATTGCATTTTAAAAAGCTGTGATTTCCATTAACTATATAAAACAATGGGTACAGGGGATATAACCTACCTGCAATTAAGGTTACGTGGGGCTTTTTGGTATCTTATTTCATGCTTCTATTTAAAATACTTAAAATTCTTTTTCTCTCTTTTCCTACATTCCACAGGCTACATCAATTTCTTTTGCCTTTGTTAGTTTAAAAGTTATAAATTCTATTTCTGTTCTTATATTGTTTGCCCTGAAGTGTCTGAACTCATGTTTGCTTGCTACTACTGCTTCCTTAAACTCATCCCTATTTCCTGTCTTCTGCAGACAAATGCATGTTTCCATTTTCCTTTAATCTCCACCCCACCCTCACTTCCTTGGTATCGTCCCGAACTTTGGTTCTGGATTTTCATTTGTTTGTTTTCGGATGTTACCACATGTCCGAGCACACTTTAATAAGCCAGTTGATCACTTTCAACTCCCATACATTACGCAGCAAATTTCTAGATACGGCTCTTACAGTTCCTCTAATGGTACAGTGTTTTCAAATGGGGTCACTCACTGGGTAGCAAGAGAGTTGAGACATTTTATGCCTAAGAACTTGCCTATCATACCTTCACATTTAAATGACAATTCAGCTAGATATAAATTTCTGGGTCAATGTGCTTTTCTTTCAATATTTTTTAAAAAAAATATGTATTTTAAAAAAGATCTATTTATCTTCCTGCATCCACATAACTATTGAGAAATCTGATGTCAGTCTCTTATTCCTTTTGAGGTGATCTGCTGCCTCATTTTGGGACCTTGTAAACATTCTGCATTTTGTTTTGGTTCTATACATTCCAGTTTCATGAGTCCAAGAGTAGGTTTTTCCTTCTGGCCTCTCTTTGCTTTTCTGAGTCCTTTTAATGGAGTTTTCTTTCTTCCTTTATGCTTTATTATTTCTTCCAATATTTCTTACGCTCATTTTTCTCCCTTTCCTTTCTAAACTCCTCTTATCTACATGTCACCAATTCTGTTTTCTTTTATATTTTCTATCCCTTTCTTCTTTCCTGCTACCTTACAGGAGAACGTCTCAATCTCTCTTCTAGCTCCCATTATATAATTTTTTTTTTTTGGTTGCTGTTTTAAGTGAATAATGTGAGTTAATTTTATAAAGTAAGTAGTAACAGTCTGCCTTCATCAGACAGCTTATTTGTAAATGTAAAATTAAATGCACCAATATAAGTAATTATTACAAACAGGAAAAATGAGGCAGTCAAGTTTAATGTATGATTCTGTGGTGAGATTAAGTGTGATGTAAAGAATTCTTAGTTTATTTTTTTGTTCTTAAATTGCATTGATGAGAAGCTTGGCCCCTTTTGCATGTTCTTTAAATGTATGAGTCACTTTAAAATTTTGAAACTTTTCTTTAAAAAGATAAAGATTTTTAAAAAAAAATTTCTCACAACAAATACCCACCCCAAATTGCAGTAGACCAGAATATTTACTCACACTTGGGATAGTTGAAGACTTTTTCCTTTCTGGCCCTACAAGAGGGCTGGCAGTCATCTCGCTTTTTGAGCCAACTGTTGTGCTGCCAAGTTTCCGAGCTGTGACATCTTTGTCCCACTCCTCTTTCTGTTCACTTTCCACGCTGTTAGCCTGAGGCCTTTTCGTATACGATACGGCAGGGGGAATGGATGGGCCAGCTATGATAATAATGAAAAAAGCACAATTAACTACAAAAAAAGTGACATAGTTTCTCCTTACAAGCAAAAACTTTACTAAAAAAATCTCTTTACTTGCATATGGTACACGCTGAAGGAAGATTAAACTGTTTAATCACACAAATTAGGTCAGTCCCTGTAAAAGGGATTATAGTTATCATTCAGCAATAGGAATCTGTGGTAACTGGCATGACACAAGCACATAAAGATGTGAATGGATAACGCTTAAAAAAAAACACAAGTGTGGGCAGACTCGGTCCGTCTTTTCACTTATTTGACTTTTCCCCCACCATGATCACTAAAACGCCGCTGCTTCTGATTTGCTGAGATGCTTCGCTGGACCTTCAGGTGAGCAGGGGACTGGAGAGTGCTGTTGTTTAAGTCACTACTGGGCCGTGACCTCTGACTCAAGTTTCCGCTGGATAATGACTCACCGCCTTCAAACTGTAAGAAGAAGAAAGACAACCGGGATTTGAAACTCGAAAATGTTTATGCAAACAATATGCACTCTTGATTTTCTAACCTATTCTAAGCCGTACAAGGAATAATCAGAACTTAAAAAAAGTTTAGATACAGAACTGCAAGCTGGCAAACAGGATGGGAAGGAACAGGACAACGTACATCGGTGAGCACGTGTGACCTTCTGTTACCTTGTCCACATGCTCTGCAGCCTTGGTTTCGTCAAAACACCAAAGAACTGGTACAATTATTGAATGATTTGTCCCCGGCACTGTGCTAAGCTCTTTCTACAAATTACTTATTTAGTCATTATAGAAGCCTATGCTTTATTAACCTGCATTTACTAGATGGAAAAACTAAGGAGTCATGGGACATCTCTGGATTCAAACTCAAGATAAAACCTAAAATTTTAACTTTAGACACACACGTATGTGCACATATTTTTTGTATTGTTTTGTGTCCTCCACCATATTTACAGAAAGATATTTGGTTTATTGGCTCTGATCGAGAAACTGCACCGACTTAGAACTAAGCAGGGTACATTGGGGATGGGTACACCATCATTCCGTCTGTGACATAAAAGATGTTTGCTGCCCGCAAACTTTTGACTGAATCACTGGCATCCCAATGGGAAACCCAAATTCGTATGTAAAGATGTTAATGACAAATCGCAGAATAATACGGATGTTGAAAATTATAATAGACAATAGCTAACACAGAGCACATAGGAACTATTCCAAGGACTTTAGAAGTATTAATTCATTCAACCCTCAGTGACCCTAAGAGGTAGATACTATTATTCTCCTCATTTTATAGACCAGGAGGCACAGAGAAATGAAGGAAATTGCCTAAGTCACATAGTTAGTGGCTGGCTGGGGTTGCGGAGGGCGGGAGAGGGGATCGAAATCTACTGAACGTGGCTCCAAAGTTCAGGCTCTTACTACTTACAGTAGCCTCCTTAGTTTATATTCAGGATGGTTCAAACTTCATTTTAATTCATGCAGGGGCTGGATAATATACTTGTAAAATCAGTGCTTCCTTTATATTTAAATTAATAGGAAAACTAAAGATCTCAGGAGTGAAACCCAGAATCTAAGTAGAAACACTTCAAAGACTTGAGCGAGAACTGTTTGTACAATTTCCCACTTCTTATAATTCTCTTGACTTGGCTTCTCTGATGCCACTTCTCCAGTGGGTCGCCTCTCCTCCGCTATAATAAGAGCACCTGCTAGTAGGGTGGTTGAGGGAACTAAATGAGTTAATACTCGTGAAGTCCTTAGAACAGTTCCTGGCACGTTACTGTGTGCTCCTTTGATGGTAACTCCCAAATCTACCAATGTTATTCAAATCACTCCCTCAAGTCCTAGCCCTTTATATCCAAATGTCTACCAGACCACTCCATCCAATAGCAATCTCAAATTCAATCACCCCAACCTGAACAAACTTCCTATTTTACCCCTGAAATCCACTCTTTTCCTGTCTTAGCAGTGGACCTTACAAAACCAGCCACCTAAGCTAGAAATCTGAGGGTCTCTTACCCTCATTTCCGACAGGGGTCCAAGCACTGTTAATTCTGCCTCTAACAAGCCTTAACCTGTTGTGGATGGCCATCCTTCTCTGAGCTCCCAGACCGCCCTGTCCCCTCCCCCAGTCACACACATACCACACTGCTCCACACTGCTCACTGCTTATCTTCCCACTAGACCCAGGGCTCCTAAGAAAGCAGATGCTTTCTCATCTTTCTATTCATAGCACCAAGCATAGCTTCTGGTCCCGAGTGGGTTCAACAAATGTCAGCTGAATGTACTGCTTCACTAAGAGTTACTATCTAATTATAAATAATTTCAGCGTATTCTATAAAATGCTTCCCACAGATGTCAAATTTTCAACAAGTTGTCAGTGCTCTGGGCTCTGTTCTTGACTCTCAATTTATACCTTTGTATTTGCTGTCCCAAAGGATCATTAGCTTTTATGGTTCAATCACCATTTGCATCTAGTTATTTCCTGAATCGATCTCCTTATTACAGATTTGTCCTGGCCTTGAGAATTCCCCACTGACCGTATCAAAGCCACTAGACACTGTATAAGGTAAAATATCACCAATCTCTTCCTGGCTTCCCACCTCTATAAATCACTTAAGACATACACTTTCTTGTAAATGCTGTCACTTCGTATTGTTTTGGACACTGTCTTTCCTGCCTACCCAGAATAACCGAATTTCCTTGGGCAGCACTGCTACATTAGGATACACAACCCCGGGGGATGCCATCCTCAAAGACTAGACTGGATGGCACCCTCTTAGAGCTAAGGCACTACTGTAGCACAGCTCTTTCATGACAGACCCTCTTCTAGTGCTCGGAAATGAAGTCCGTTCACAACTTAGCATCCAGAGCTTTGAATTCTAGTACGTGAGAATGTTTGGGTCTTTATATTGTTTTTGCTTCCATGTAGAATACGTTTGCTAACATTGCCTCTTGCACTTAGCAGTCACTAGCATAAGAAATGATTTACATTCATCTGAAAAGGTGAACACTTACTTCAGGTGGTTTTCTACCTAGAAGAATATAAGTAGCCATAACTTCATCGTATTTCTGATTTATTAAGGCGTCATTTATCTCATCTCGTGCAAAACCCATGGTGACCATGACGTCTAGAAATAAAAAATAATAAATAAAATGCAAATTTTCTGAAAATGGGTTTATTTTAGTAAACAAACCAACAAAAATGGGCAAGTTTGCCAACGTTAGATATGAAAACTAAGTTCTTAAGTTTTAAAGTGTATCTAATTATATAACTTCTGGATTATCAACATACCATAATATACCTTATATTCAGATACTGTACATTCACAATTTTTCATACAGAAAGTTCATACGTTATATATTCATGGACTCACTCCATTTCTCATTGCCTAGCACACTCCTGAGCTGAGTTCCTATGTGCAGCCAGAGACACAACATCTGTCTCTGTGTGACACACACAAAATCCCTTCTCTTTCCCTCTCTCTCTCTGTCTGTCTGTCTCTCCACACACCCTCAGCCACTCGTAGAGTGGGTTCTCTCATCTCAACCATCTCTGCTTTCTGATCTGAAGGCAGCTTGGTTCTTCCCTGGAAGGCTTGAAGGCCACAGTTGTTCCGATCAGATTCCTAACACCCTAGAATGCTGCTCCCTCTGCCCTTCAGCCTGGTAGGAGCAGAGTTGAGATGGCTCAGTTGTGAGTTTCTGATGGCTTTGGGAATGAAGAGGGACATGTGAAGAGAACAGGTGGGAAGCAGAGCACTGGATGGGCCTGGGAGGATGGGCCCTGCTGAGAAACAGAAAGTGGAAAACAGAAAGAGAGAGCTAATGCGTTCCTCTCTATCAACTCAGGGCCTCTCCATTTCTGGTTAAAATACATGCTATTTCACTGGAGATCATCCGTCTAATCAGTGTGGATACCTAAATCAGTCATTGCCCTGTTACAAATTGCTGAAAGGAAAGAATGAGTTCTATCTACATAATTTAAATTTTTAGGCCACTGTTGTCAACAGTTGAATTAGATAAGAATATATAATACATGAGAACAAACAAAGGAATTTGAAATTTGTAATGTTCAGTGTATATTCGGGGAAAGAAAAGATGAGAATGCAAGTGTTTTTCAATTGTTTCCTATGTATGCTTTGAAACTCTACTTTGGCAGAATAAAGGACTTCTATACCTAGGGGCAGTACCTCTCACAATGTTTAAATACTTACCTATTCTTTTCGTGTCATTGAAATCTGGCTCAGGCTCAGTATATGGCTTTAGTTCTTCTTCTTCATGACCAACATTCATCCACCGATCTTTCATTATTTGCTAGGAAATAAATTCTACATTACGTTCGGCCTACCAGAACATTCAACCACTTAAGTGAGCTCTATTTTAGTAAATGTGACATTTATTGGTTCACTCATCAAGAATCACGTGACGTTTTCAAACTAAAGTTACTGTTTCCAGTTTGATTAGCAAGCCAATAAGAGGTGCAGGACTTTGGGACACACTTACATATCCTATGACAATAATGACTATTGTCTCACACACTCACCAAACCTATTGATTCAAAATAGCCAGGTGTCCATGTTCCTCTAAAGGGACTATTTTCACACTTGAAAGTTTTAATGTGAGAACCTACTGATTTTAACCTCCGCTTCGTGTTTTTACATTTAAGGTTAATGAAGAAATTATCATTTTTTCCCGGGTCTTCCACCAAAAATACACCTGCATTTTAAAACCATGACTTACTAAAACGTTAGAAGAGATCATGGAGAATGAAAATCAGGATTAGTCAGGAAAGGTAGTTCAGAGAATATGGGATGAGAGAGTGACCAACATTTAAGTCTGGAGTCAGGAATTGGTAAGAATCGGAGTGAAACGGGTCGGTATGAATTACCAGAGTCCAATGTCAGCTGAGGCTGTGAAACAGCTGCCAGTGCTGGGCTGTTAAAAGGCAACCGAGTGGGGGCACCTATGGCACGAGGGAAAGAGTTGCCAACCGTACATCAGATAGAAGATTAATATCCAGAATGCATAAAGCACTCCTACAACCCAATAACAACAAAAGCTGCCTGATTTAAAAATGGGCAAGGGACTTGAATAGCTATTTCTTCAAAGAATATACACAAATAGCCAACAAGCCCATGGAAAGATGCTCAATGTCACTGATCACCAAGGAAATCAAAACCACAGTGAGATACCACTTCACATCTGTTACGATGGCCACATTGAAAAACATGAAAATAACAAGTGTTGGCGAGGATGTAGAGAAACTGGAACCCTTGTGCACTATTGGTGGGAATGTAAAATGGTGTCGCTGCTGTGGAGAACAGTATGCAGGTTACTCCAAAAATTAAAAATACAACTACCATGTGACCCAGCAATCTCTCTTCTGGGTATTTATCCCAAAGAATTGAAAACAGGATTTTGAAGAGATATCTGTGCCCCATGGTCACTGCAGAATTATTGACAAGCTCCAAGACATGGAAGCACCCGGATGTCCATCGGCAGATGAATGGATGAGAAAGACGTGCTGTATGTATACGTACAATGGAATATTATACAGCCGTAACTTATGTCTTATAATCGCTTTGAGCAATGGTAATTTAAGTACATTAGCCAACTAATTTAAGTAAAAGTAGACCCACTACAAATTTAAACAATAAGAACGCTGCTGCTAAGTCTTGAGTGATTATTCATCAATAAAGAGAAAGTGCTGAGGAAGGTCCACAGCAGAAGAAAAAAAACAAAGGACAAAGCAGAGCTGCAAATTCCCACCACATGAGTTTCCAGAATTGGAAGGTTCTTCCTGCCCTTCATCTCCCTCTTCTCACACAGGACGCCTGGCAGAAGCCTAGACAACAGTCAGGCGCCAACATCTGCAGAAGCAAAATTTTGTTGTTGGCAGAATTTCCTGGTTGGAAGGTAAATAAAAATCTTCAAAGCATAGAAATGTACTCCATAAGGACAGCTACACAGCACCTATAATCCCTGCTGTACTTGTCAAGCTTTAATCTAGCCCATCTGCTCCTTGAACCTTAATTTACCTCCTTCCACACCTGGACTGCACAAATGCTGCAACCAAGGGAGGCGTATGGAGAGGGCAGCTCAGGTGCTTAAAAACGAAAGCCTTTACATATGTTTAAAATAAATGTGTAACAAATCCCAGCTCTCCACACACATACATCAGTGCCAACAAAGGAATCTGGTTTTTTACCAACACGTTACTTTTTCATGGGAGCTCGTTGGATGTTTGTTGTTATTATGATGAATGAGATGGCGCAAACAAGAAAACTAACAAACATAAGCTAGACATAAATACGTCTGGTTTTTCAAATTAAGTCCTTAGTGATGTTCTCAAATTTAAGATTACAAATCTAAGAGCTTGAAGATAATAACTAAGAGAATGAGATTTCCAAATAGTAGAATCCTAAGTGAAAGTTGATTCTGGAAGAGTCATTAAGAGTTCATCACGCAACAAAGATTTGGGAGGGAGGCAAAAACATCGCTGAGGACCCAGGTAGAGGCAACGGCAGGTGTGGAGGCCACGGGCAAACCACAGCAGCCCACGTGTGGGGGGTTCAGTCTGACTAGACAGCAGAGTATGACACACGCTGTGGAGCAAGACTCGGGTGGAAAAGCAATAGGGACCAAATCCTGAAGGTTTCTTTCAATCATGCAAGGGCTATCTTGGAAGAGTGTGATTTTGAAAAGCCTCCCTGGCCAGTGGGTGGAGAGTGGATTGAGGGGCTCGAGGCACAGAACCAGCTAAGAGGCATTATTAGCTGGAAGCCAGAAGAGAGATGATGCCAGTCTGAATTAAAGGTAGGCAGTGGCAACAGAAACAAAAGAAATTGTCACTATATGGCTGGTAAACACCAACAAAACTTCATGATTGGATACGGGGGGGGGGGGGGGGGGGGGGGGGAGGTGAAAGAGCTCAGAGAAATGGATGATCCAGGTTTCTGGATTCGACAACTGAGTAGAGGCTGCTAGCATTTCCTGAGAAACGAAATTCAGGAAGAGAAGTAGCCTGGATGGGGGAAGATGGAGCTCAGTTTCAGACAAGGGGCGTTTGAGGCGCTATGGGAGGGTCAGACAGCCATTTCTGTAAACACTTCTGAAGCTCAAGAGAAATCTGGGCTAGGGATGGAGACTTAGGAATCAGCCGGCAAATGATGACAGAAGCTGAGGGAGTTGTGGGATTCTCCAAGAGGAATGAATAAAGAATGAAGAGAAAAGGGCTCAGGGGAGAGCCTCAAGGAACACCAGCATTGAAGGATTAGAAATAAAAGTAACCCAAAAAGTAAAGGGAGGCGAAAAATCTGCACAGAGTGACACTGACGGTGGCAAGGCAAGAGTTTTTCAAAGAGGAGACAGTGGTGACCTGTCCGTCAAATAAGGTGATAACTAAAAAAGTAACCTATTGTGTTTAGCAGCCAAGGACAGGTGACTCCACTGAGGGCAGTTTCAGTGGAGTTGGGAGCCAGAAGGCAATGCTTGGAGGCAAGTGGATAGGCAAAGAACTGGTGACTACGTGGAGATGCCTTTTAAAATGTCTGGCCAGAAAGGGAGGCACGAGAAGGCAATACTGGACGAGGACAGTGAGGTTGAAGACGCCTGGTTTTCAACGGGAGATATTTCAGCATGTGTGAAGGTGGAGGGAAAGAAGTCAGTAGAGGGGAGGTTGGGATGGCACAGGAGAGAAAGCTTTACTGAAGGAGTGAGGTACCCAGCACAGGAAGGAATGGGTGGGTCCTGGACGAGAGAAAAGTCCCCTCTCCACTGTGACAAGGGACCCAAGGAGATGAGGGGAGGGGATGTCCAGACAACCATGTTCAGAGTATGGTAGCAGGAGATGAAGAGTTCATGACTCCTGGTTTGGATTTCTTAGTGGCGAAAAGGACAAGGGTCTCTGTCTGGAATGTTTCCCCATATTTTTTCCATCTAAGTTCCTTTTTACCTTACAAGGGCCACACCAACTCTGGCCCCTTCTGCTACTATTCTCTCTCATGGCACTCTGATCTTTATCTACAATGAATGCAACACGTCATGAGGTAAATATTTTGGGTTTACCTGTTAATTATCTATCTTCGCTATTAGACCATAAACCCAAACAAAGAATGACCTAGGTCTGATTTGTTCCATCGTGCATATCCACTACTTAAGTGCTCGATATATATTTATAGACTCAGTGAATAAAACCTCGTGTCTGCATTACTCATCTGTCCTTCCTCTGTGTCCCCTGGAACTGTTTGTGTCCTACTGTCACTATTATTACATTCTCCCTTTTATTCCAGTTAGTCGTGCACGGCTCTATCTCCCTCACTGTATTTAAGGACCTTGAGGATAAAAAGTGTGCTTTGTACCATCTTCCTCAGCACAATTGCTTGTTGTTGCTTTTGAACCAGGTAGTATTTTAAAATAAGGCTTGAGTAAAATAAAATACAGAGAAGAGACTGACAAGAAGACAGCTTAGGAGGCTGGTAAAATGTCCAGGAGACAGACAACAAAGGACTGAACTGGACATGGGGAAACAGAAGGAAGAAAACCTGCAGAGGTGACAAAATTCATTCTGGGGAGGGAGGAAAGGATGAAATCTGGGAGGGTTCTGAGGATTTCACCTCAGGGACCTGGCAGACTAGAGTAACCATGAATTAAGTAAGAAATACAGGAGCAATAATTGCCGATTAGCTGGAAGTTAAGCAATTAAAAGCACACTTAAGATAATCCAAAACTCCTAATGTTTCTAAGTAAGACTGTTTATTTGGTGCTCATCTCAAAATCACTATGTATTTGTCCACTTCACGGGAAAAATATATATGTGGACCAAACCCTCACGTGGTTTGTCTTTTATATGGGATATAAGATTCACTCATGAAACCTGAAAATATTTGAATACACGGTAGAATTAACTACTGAAAATGGAGCTATTAGCAGTGAGTTTTACTAAAGACCAAAAAGAACAACTTGCGGTGTGGAATGGAGCCTTCAGGAAGGAACCCCACGGAGGTAGGACTTGAACAGACTCGTGAACTGTAAGCAGTTTGTGGGTTGGTGCAAAAGTCAAGGCAGAGGGATGTGACGGGGAACAGGGAGGATGTGCTCCACGCTGACTTGGAACCAACGCAATGGAAGAGTGGGAGATACCGTTGTCGTCAGATAATGGGCGCACGCGTGATCTGACAGGCCGTGGAGAAGTGCTGTATTTCATCAACAAGGACAAGCAGCGACATTTTAGAAACAGCCCTGGGAAAGGAACAATCTGAGGACACACAGAAGGAGCCCTGACTCTGCTAGTCCTCACACAAAATGAGGTCTGAGGCAAGGCTGATTCAGGGAAAGTGGAAAATCACAGTGATACTGAAAGGCTACCGGGTACAAGTAGAGAAAAACACAGCTTTGCTTTCCTTTCTTACTATTTTCGTCATTGGGGATCTCCAAGAGTCCACTTAGCAAAGTTGGTCTCTCAAAAACAGCTGTATGTCAAAGTAAAATAAAGTTAATCTGAGAAAAATTTTCCTTCGATGAAAAGAATGGAAGGTAAAGGTGGGAAGAAAGAGCTGCTTAAGGGAACACGTAGGGGAGTTAATTCTATTAACTCTGAATTCAAAGGTCTTTTCCTTTGAATTTAGAATAAGGCACAGAAAGCAACACAAATATGGATAAATGAAAGAGAAGAGGCAGGTGAAAGTACCCGTCCCTTAGCTGTGTGAACCTCATGCTGATACCCAATTCTTTGATGAGAACCCCAGAGTTCATTAAACGCCCAGGAGAAATGTCCGCAGCAAACAGAGGTGCTGTGTGACCGCACAGTGTTCAGGGAACCCTAGCTGGGTGCTTTCAAGCAGGGTATAAATCACCGGGCCAAAAACTGCACTAGGCCAGTAAAATGAATCCATTTCTGATTTCTTTTAGGTATCTCAAAACAAGAAGCAAGAGGTCAAACAAGATTCCAAACTTAACAAAAGAAAGTTTACTCTAGCATCACTCCAGCCAATGAACACAAATGACTACTTGCTGAGAAATTCTAACAAAATAATTGATTCAAATGGACTATAAGGAATTAAACAAATTAACAATGGAAATACACACCCTACATTTAGGTGCACTTAAAAACATTATGGACTATAGGATGGCCAGATGGAAATAGTTTTTCTTAAACGGTTTCAACCTTTGTAAAGTACACCATACGCTTCTGAGTTTGTACTTAGAAATCTTTCATTTTTAAATAAAAGGTTATTATTAAGTATTTTTTTTTGCTTTACTGTCACTCGTAGTGGCTGGACTTCAACAAGATATTTAACAGTATCTTAGCAGCAGCTGAAAAGTAAAAATAAATACTTTTTGAAGAGGACCAAAGATGACAGAGAAAGGTCAATAAGAAGGAGCTTTGCTTTAGCTCAAATTTTGCATTATTTTAAAAGGTAACACTGTCCATCCTGGTTAAGGACTGGAAAAATGAAAGAAGATATACGTAGAGGGGATAGGAGAAAAGTTTTTGAGTTTCCTTCTAATAAAAAAAAATCTACACATACCAATAGTCCAATAAATAAATAGGAAAAAAATATTAGTTTCATTATTAGTGCAATTAGGAAGAGCATTTACAGTATATAGGTATTTATATAGGTATACAGACTGAAAAAATTATAAAACTGCTTAGATACAGAAATAACTCTACATCAAGCAAGCTGAATGTGAAATTAATCTCATTAGTTTTTATGGGAAGATAAATAAGGTAGTTTATTGATAAGGCTTTAAGAAATACTTTAATAAAGTATGCAGTCATATCTGAGAAACAACAGGAAGATGTTAAATAAGTGAAATAAGTTTAGTAAAACAATAAATAGCCATACAAGTTTCTCTAAATCGATTTCAATATTAACAAATTACATAGTGAAGAAAGACTAGTATTTTATTCTATTCAATAACTCATGATACTCAAGTAACACCTGAAAAAAATAAAGTTCCATTTTTTTAAATATGAGAATTACCAGCAAATACTTCATATGAACATGCACAGAGGTGATACAAATGTACAAGGCTGATTAACCAGCCCCCTTTGGACAAGCAGTTAAGGGGCACAGAGAGCGTGTACGTTAAGAAGTACGGTTAACCTATTCATTAAAAATATCGAGCATTATCTCTAGTGCAATAAATACAAATTAGAGAAATTACGGCAAACTATATACTTTTATATTTGACTACTATTTTTATCATATTTGACTATCATAAAGGTATCCAATACTAGAAATTATTAGATCCAATACTGAATCAAGCTGTGGAGAATGCTTTACTTTCAAAGGCCTTGGGTCACACACGACCTTCTGGCAATGATGCACAAGGACCTATCAGACTGTTTGTACCCTCTGACCCAGTCATGACGTTCTGGAGAATTTGTCTAACCACATATCCCAAAGGGAAAAAAGTATATCACATTATTTATTGCAAAAACAATGAAAACAACTTAAATGTACAATAAGTAGACATGACCCAAGGACGACAATCTTGCTATTGGTAAGGAAGGCACTCACTCATACAACAAAGCAAAAAGTACACACTAAAACTTTTATGTTAAAAAAATAAACGACTTACTGGAGGAAAAAATGACACGGAAACACTACTGTATGAAATTTTATGTTTATACATTAACGATCGGTGTTTAGAAAACAGCTATTTTTTTAATAGTTCATGAATTTTTTTTGTTGTAAAACTGATAATAAAGTTGGTATGAAAAATAAAAGTGAAGACTAATGTAAATTTCAACATATTTCAAGGGCAATGTCTTAAGTGCTAGAGTAAGAAATCTTTCTTCTTTTTTTTTTTAATGGTATCAGGTTCCTCTGGAAAGTCATTTCTGGGAACTATGAAGCAGACCAGCCTTTGTATGGTAATATCTGCAATATTATGATAATATTTCCAATGCAGACTCATGGTTCCACGGCTGAAAAACTTAGTTTTGATAAGCTGGAACAGGGGGTTCCAAACTATATTCAAATATATCAAGTTGAGCTTCTGATGACCAAATGTTTTCATAATAACCATTTGGCTTTTAAATTCAGCTCGGAATTCTAATACTTTAATCATTCAAATTTTAATGCTCAGGATGAAAGACTTAAATATTTGGCTACTGTCAATGAATCATCCTTAAGACACTAAGTACATCTTATCCCCTGTCCGTAGAGATTTGTAACATCCTATACAATAATTTTTGTATGGTCTTTTTGCTCTGCTTATTAGCTGAGTTGATGCCTCAACTCTGGACATTTTATTAAGTGACATTCAGGTAAACCAGGCTCCTATGATAAAAGTGAGTCATAAAGCAGGATTAAACTTTAAAACTGATATGAGAGTCAACAATTTTAACTTCACAGAAGTTTCTATGAATAATGGTTGAAAGTAAGTTTAGAAAAGCAATAATGTGAAAGTCGACTTCTCTATTGCACAGGTTTCTCTTTTAAAACATTATTAACATATCCTTTGCCACCCCAGAGGAAAAAGAAAAATACAAAAATCATAGGAAGGAACTAATCACATTTAAACAAATAATTCAGTAAAAAATATCTGATAATTGATTCAGTGATATAAAGCATTTAAAATAATTTCCCAATGGAAGTCACCATCCCTTAACTTCCATCAAAACATACTTTTCGTGAAAAATACTTGTGGAAATAAAATGACAAAGCCCAAACTAACCTGAGAGCTCTGTACACAGGGATGGTTCACTATAGGGCGGCCTCCTAACCAGCATGGAGTCCGTGCCAGAAAGCCTCATTGCTACACTAAAAAAGTACAGTTTAAATGAGGTTAATGCTCTGAAGTTTTCTATCCTATCTATTCAGGCAAATAAATGAAGACAAAAAAGTACCAGTGAACAATACACGCTGAATCTCTGAAATTACCTTAGTACAGGCTAAAATATCACTTGTCAAAAAGAGACAGGCAAAAATAAGTGGTACTCATTGCAGTATCAGGATGTTATTCTGCTGTAATATACTTTGCACATTTATAATAGTGTCTATTATTAAAAATAACCTCACATATGGAACGTAAGGAAGCAACACAACAGTGTGTTAAATGAAATACCTGCTTCCAATATGTTCAACATTTTTAAATATTCTAAGTTTTCTGTACTGATGTTGAGAGATTTCTATTGATTTTCTGTTTTTACATCAGATACGAACTTCAGATACAGACATGAAGTACTTATTGGATTAGAATTTTCATTGTCTTCTTTATCTTTGAAATATTTGTACTTCCTAAATTCAAGGTTTCTGTATTGGATCAAGCAATTCTGCCAGAGGCTAGTTTTCCTCCTTCACTAACTAAAAGTCAACTTTATCCCTATTTTTATGTTGTTTGAATTTCATACTTCACTCACTTCAGGACAAAGAAGAAACAGCAGTATTTAGAGGAACTTTTCTGTGAGAACTTTTTGAGTAGTGAAAGAATCATGTTACTTTTCTTTAGCTGTAAACACAGACAAATTGGATGATTTGGCAATTTCCCTAAAAACACACAAGGGGGAAAAAATAGTAAAAATGCTCTTCTGTTCCTGGAATATTTTAATTGTGAAACTTTAAACCTGGAGAACAGGACACTACTTACTTCCAAGCTGCCTCTCTTAATCGGATTCAGCACTAATAATTTCTTCAGCAGATTTTCACAGTCGGTGGACATATAGAAGGGAATACGATACTTCCCTCGTAGGACTCGCTCCCGCAGTTCCTTAGAAAAGCAAAAGAAAGCACGAATAACTGGCTTTCAAAATGATTGTGCTTGAGGATAAATCATGAGTATCAAATGTAGCTGATACCTTTAAATTCTGGCCATCGAACGGCAGGGAGCCACTGACTAACGTGTACAGAATGACGCCCAGACTCCACACGTCCACTTCGGGCCCATCGTACTTCTTTCCTTGGAAAAGCTCAGGAGCAGCGTAGGGGGGGCTTCCACAAAATGTGTCCAATTTGTTCCCGACTGTAAATTCATTACTAAAACCAAAGTCAGCAATTTTAATATTCATATCAGCATCAAGGAGAAGGTTTTCAGCCTAAGAGGAAAATCATAAAAAGGACAATGTAAAGAACCTACATACCGGAAAATATTCATTATAATTGTTTCAGATCCCAAACATGTATTTCTTGCCCCTCATTTTTAAAGGTAATACCAAGTTTAGAGGGCCAGCACGGTACTTCAGCGCACACCCATTCGGAATTACATCTACAGAAGATTAAATGTTAACACTGTCAAAACTCTCATTTAGATGCATAGCTGCAACTGTTTAAGAAAAGTTATTTAAAACTGATTTTGTTCCATAGGTTATTTTAAACTCACGTTTTTCTTCAAGGTAAGAAACATCCTGGAGCTGTATGGGTTTTTTTTAATTTTTATTGGGGAATTTTGGGGAACAGTGTGTTTCTCCAGGGCCCATCAGCTCCAAGTCGTCTTTCACTTTAGTTGTGGAGGGCGCAGCTCACTGGCCCATGTGGGAATCGAACCAGCAACCCTGCTGTTCAGAGCTGGAGCACTAACCAACTGAGTCATCTGACCACTCCCTGAAACTGTATCTTAATATGACCTATTCTGAAGAACAGAAGTCAACATAACACTAATCTGTCTTGGGCTTAAAACTACCAAGTTTACCCAAAGGTGCTCTGTTTATTTTAATAGAGTATCATTGGTGAATGCAAGGCTAATACCTAAAGTAACTGCCAGTCAGGGCTTCTGTGACCCCTGAATTCAATCCTTTGTCCTCTCTTACAGAATGCTTCGTCATGCTCTGTTCTTTCAATAAAACAATACACCGTAATACACACTCCCTTAGATCTTGTCTGCTTTAAGCTTCCTTTTGCTGTTCTAAAACTAGATATTCTTCTGGTGGTATAGTATGGTAGAAAGCAGTGATTCCCACCACCCCCATGTTTTGAAATGCTGGCTTTCCAAAATCCTAAATCAGAATCATTCAAAGAAAAAATTGTTCATGTGCCTTTTGTAAATGCAAGCAATTCAATAAAGCATTTGCTTTTGTACATGTTTTGTTTCAAACTGTTAACAACTGATAGATTAACAAAGTTACAGGTTACTTCGTAGATGTGTTTTATCAGGTTCCAAGAAAGAGTCCAATTGGACTAAGATGAACATCAGAGTTCTCTGTCACTGGACGGTCCAATGGTCATGAGTCAGGCACTCTGCACATCACAGTGTCCCCCCACCCCTTCTTCTTTTCTTTCCTTAAGGTATGCTAGTTTGGGATATTTGTTTTGGAAAATGGAGATATGTCGAGCACCCAAAAATATATAAAAATGTGGTGTGATTTATGACATACTTATGACACCAGCAAATAAATTTGGGAGATTTATATTAAATCATAACATATCCGGACTGCATGACAAAACCAGGTTATTCTGATGTCTCGATGTAAAGGCTTGGTCATTGTAAACTTCCGAGGCCATCTGGGAGCAAGCTGGACTTTTCTTCGTCTCTTTAAAGATGTCTGGATGGACATCAAAGTACCCAGGCTGCCTCAGAAGGGCAGAGTGGGGAGGGGAGGGCTTCTGAGAGCTGGGGGGTTTCTGCTCCTTCCAGGAGCACATGGAAACTCCCTGCACTGAACTGGAGTAAGGACACAGGGTGTTGAACATGATTTTTTGCATATTGTTTTTTTTTCAAATAAGAAAAATGAGGTGATAAACTGGAAGTCAAACACACAGGCAGGAGAATAGTCCTTTCTCTTCCTCTGTGGAAGTGATTTCCTCTTAAAATAGCTGAAGGAGGACAGAACTAGAAAAATCTGGAGAACTAGAAAATCTAAGTTCAGAAAAATGGAGCCAAAATACAGGAGCAGACTTACTGTCTAAAACAGAATTTTCAATAAAACACAAACTAGTGCTAGTAATTAATAGAAACCATCAGAAAAGAAGTAAAAAGAAGAACAGACTCCTAGGCAAGGAACAATTTGGGAGAAAGGAAAAAAAGACAAATGTTTTAGCCCAGAGACTTTCTACCTTTATACTTACGTGTGTGTGTGTGTGTGTGTGTGTGTGTGTGTGTGTGTGTATGAGGAGAGCTTCTGAAATTTCCAGTGTTCAACACAATATTATAAACTTTTTGGATATGATATCAAAAGCTCAGGCAATCAAAGTGAAAATAAACAAGCGGACTTCATCCAACTAAAAAGCTTCTGTACAGCAAAGGAAACCATCAACAAAATAAAAAGGGAACTTATGGATTGGGAGAAGATATTTGCAAACTATGGGTCTGATAAAGGGCTACTATCCAAACTATACAAGGAACTCATACAACTCAATAGCAACAATAAAACAACCCAAGAAGCTGAACAATAACTTCTTATTGTCAACTACAATATATATATAGTTACAAGAAAGTGGAGTACAGCATTAGGAATAGAGACCGTGGAAATGTAATGGCTGTGTGCAATGTCAAAGGGATAGTGGATGAGGAAGGGGGGTTGTCACTGTGTGAGGGATACAAATGATAAATGTCTATTACATTGTTTTGTGCACCTGAAACTAATTTAAAAAAATGTTTAAAAAAAAAAATGGCCAAAGCCATTTTTCCAAAGAGGACATACAAACGGTCAACAGGTACATGAAAAGGTGCTCAAAATCACTAATTATCAGGGAAGGGCAAATCAAAATCATAGTATCACCTACTACCTGTTAGGATGACTATAATCCAAAATATAAAAGTGTTGGTGAGGTTGTAGAGAAAAGGGAGTCCTTGTACACTATTGATGGGAATGTAAATTGGTACAGACACTATGGAAAAGGGTATGGAGGTTCCTCAAAAAACTAAAAATAGAACTACCACATGATCCAGCAATCCCTCTTCTGGATTTATACCCAAGGAAATGAAATCGGTACCTCAATGTGATATGTGTGCTTCCATGTTCATTACCACAAACATTTCTTGGCTATCATACATTTCTTATTCCCAAGTATGCTAGTTTATACTAGTCACACACATTTGATGTTCATAAAAACATTTGAATAATTTCCTTATTACTTTGGGCTTTAATATAAACAATAAGCACTGACGCTTACATCAAACAAACCGGGATATGTGCCCTGACCTTGCTTCTGATTGAAAGAAACCTCAGGCCTTTTTAGTTTGAGACAAAGTCCCACATTTATCAATTAAAATAAGCTTATTCATGGCAAATCAAATCCTCTAGTTTTAATGCTAGATAAATTCCCATTTATCGTTTCTTCATTTTCTCAGTGAGACTATTGCTTTTTACCAAGTTGCTGTCGGGATTAAATAAAAAGTAATTTCCTTGTCTAGTGTTTGACACAATTAGGCAGGCGATCAAAGATAGCTCTAATATTCTAAAATATCTGTTAATAATTAAGAATTTTATGTTATGAAATCAGTGGCTTACCTTAAGATCACGGTGAACAATGCACTTTTGATGGCAATACTGTACAGCAGATACAATCTGAAATAGTGGATAAAAGAGTAAAAATTATTTTATGGTAAAAAAAAATCACAACTTTCTCCAATTATCACCTCCAATTTAGATAAATTACTAAGTTAGATTTTCGAAGTAATATTTAATAATTTCACTGCTCCTTTAGTTCAGGAATCTACATATATTAAATGTGGAAAAGTAGTATTCTCTTGCTAAAATACACTATTTTTTTGTCAGAGTCCATGAAGATTTTTATGCGTTGTTATATTTCTCTGTTTACATGATCAAATGTGTATGATTTATAGTTTTGGTCAAATGGTCTATTTATTCCAGTGTTGGAAGAAGAGCTTTAGCAAATATGAATCAGTATTCCAAGATGGTTCAAGTTCAAAATGCAAAACTCTGTTTTAGGAATTACATCGAATGTGTTCAAGGCATGTTTCTTTAGTGAGGTCAATTTATAATACTAAGCACTTGTCAGTGGGGTATTTAGCAATATCCTATATTTGTCTGTTCATATACAAAGAAATGGGAAAATTCTTGTGCCTTAAAAAGAAACTCACTTATCAAAGAAAAGAAGGGAAAATGAACTTTAATCTTAAACCTGTTACTAATTCAGCTGGGCCAAGTAAGTTACACCTGTAACTAGGTTTTGTATGTCGTCAACCATTACAGAGGGCTCTTTGGCGACAAGGGTTAAACAGGGAGGAAGCGAACAGATTAAGAGCCAAAGGGTACAAATGAGAAATAGGTTATAAACTTAGAGAGTTCTTTACTACATTAAATACAGAAACGGAAAGATTCTGACAGCATTCAAGTAAGAGCTATTTTTTTTACATATAATTCTATCTGATGGAAAGGAAGACGACCATTTCAATGCACAGCAGAACATCCAATTCTGTGGTTTCGGTTAAATGTACACACTGTGCATGTTGAATACTGGTCAGGCATTTACCAATGGAAAGAGAAAAGAGATATTTAAAAGTCTGAAGGTGACATGAAGTATGACCATGGTAATAGGAATATGAGTTAAAAAAAAAACACCTTCCAAGTAGAAGTGAAACTAATAGTTTAGTAGCATAAAATTATTCTAATGTATATAAATGGTTCAAAGACAGAGAAGACATGAATTCAAAACAAAATCAATACACGATGAATAAGATGTCCGTCAATTAAATTTATTTTGATTCAACAGTCAGTTTATTGAGTACCTGCTATGTGCAAGAAAATGTGCTGGTTGTAGGGGAATGCAAAACCTAACACTACATGGACCCTGCCCTTAAGGAGCTCAAAGTTGATCAGGAGGAGAACACAAGTACATAAGTAACTGTAATACGAGGCAGAATCATAGAAGCAGAAGTGCAAAGAAGGAAGGGCATCATAAAAAACAGAGAATCAATTCAGTCAGAAATGCTTCCTGGAGTTGGTGCAATTTGATCTAAGCCATCCCTGAAGGATGGTAATGTTTTGAAACGCAGAGATCTGGAGATAGGGAGGTAGGAGGTGAGGTGGATTGGAAATGTGCTAATGTGGAGGCAACACAAGGTATTTGACAAGTGGGTGGGAAACGGTCATGGTAAACCTTGACAGACTGGCAAGTCTGAATTCTCAGCTAAGAAGGTACGACAGAACCACTCCATGTTTCTGAGCAGAGTGATTGTGAAGAATTATGATCAATATATAGCAGAATCCTACAATGAATATTTGTAGTATTCGTCTTCTTAAATGATATGCTTCAAAATTCTCATATCCAATTTTCATTAAACTATGTTTAATGGCCAATAAACAAATTTATTTATATGTAAATATTAATATCTTATTGAACATAATATATGGGCTATAGATGTTCATATTATAAGGCTATTTTTGTATCATGGATGACAGAAATTTGCTGATAATGACATTCTCTTTGTCTTGATACAGTGAAGAAGGCACGTTATAGATAGTGATTTGGTTACCAAACATGCATTTCGCATTAGACAGAACGACTTCTGTGAAAGCAGTGCTACAAGCACTTCTGAATGAAACCCCCTGGAGCCTTAAGAATGCAAAGATAATTAAAGAGAATGCTCCGTATTAAAAGCATTTATGTTCCCCAAACTCTACGACCTCTGACCTCTAGCAGTCAAACGTGGTGGTTTATAATATAACCAGACTTATGCAGCAGTACCAACCATTCCTGCTCTGGAAGAGAAGTTCTGGTTTCTGACTCACTTCAAGAATCCTCATCCACAAGCCCAGGTTTTACTGTGTTATTCTATGGCCAGCCTCTCCCATCTCAAAACATTCTGTACCTCCATAAACAGGATGTAGGAACTTCCCTATGGTCCTTCTGTTATGCATCTTGAAACCATGATTTACAATCAGCCCTGCACTGCCCCTAAGACCAGACATGTCAGTGTTTTGGTGTGAGGTGCAATTGTTGGGGTTGCTTTGTAGTTACTTATAGGTGAGTCAGGAATTCCCAAGCTTGAAGTTGTAGCCTTGATATTGGAAAAGTTGAGTTAGTTTTGTAGTTTTCTTGCACACCCTCAAATCCTAAGAAATGCAGAGGCATTGCATGTTCAATGGCTGCTGACGTGGTCTTACACTGTCCTAGTATCTAAGAGGAGGTATATATGTAAGACGTATATACGTATATCCTTGCTAATATAGTACATTTCTGCACTGTTAAAAATTTTTAAAATAATTTCAGGGGTGGCCGGTTAGCTCAGCTGGTTAGAGTATGGTGCTGATAACACCAAGGTGGCCGGTTCGATCCCAGCATGGGCCACTGTGAGGTGCGCCCTCCTTAAAATAAATAAATAAATAGTTTAAAAAAGTAATTTCATAAAGTACAGAGCAAATAAAAATAAAAGAAAAGGTACATTTATTAATTCTTTAAGAGTTTTAATTTAACTTATAAAGAAAAATAAGCTCCTCAAAAAAAATTTACAAACAAATATAACCTTTTGTTAAATAACTACAAAATGGTGTGTGTATGATCTGTGTCCCTGGTTTTAAAATAAATGTTAGTTGGTTACCTTTTTTTATTTGGGGGGAACATCGATAGATAGTAAATACATTTAATATTTATAATAAATAATAATTAGACAGAAAATATTTCCCATTGTTTCACATTTTAAATAGCACAACATTTGACACTCAACCTGTACAACATAAAGAACATGAAGCTGATTTTAAAATAATTCCGACTTTATTTTTTTAAAAAGGCAATTCATGATTACTTGAATCTTTTTGAAAATATCTGTGCCCCAGTCTCTTATTCTGCTCCAACCCATCAGTAAAGACGTGCAGGCACCTTCACCTTCTCTAATTCAAAATAGTATAGTTTCTATACATTTTTCAATCAATAAATAAAACCAGCTAACCACAAAGAACAGAGTGAGTAGGAACAGTCTTTAAAATATCCATTAAGATCCCAATGGGGATATTTAATGCCAACTGGAACTTTCTTACTGGCTAGCTACTAACTAAAACTACCTTGACTGTCAGTGAGACAACAATGATATTTAAGGTGATGTCGGCAGTGCTTTACTTAAGGTAAGCCTGGACATGGACGTCCAGCCCAGGACGGGAAAGAATTTAACAGTATGTGGCTCAACACCATTCAGTTTCTCAGCGTTGCCTCCTTATTACTGGTTGTGTTCAGTTTCAGCTATTTTAACATGAATGCTTCTAGGGATTTATCTGGAATAAAAGGGCGACGCATGTCTTTGGTATAAAGCACTTTTCCAATTGTGTTCCAAAAGTCACGAGTCTGTGAGATATTAACAGAGGTTTCACAACACAAAGTCACTCCATGATCAATTTGGAGAAGGCGATAAAAAAAAAAGTTAAACAGGTTTTTTTTCTTCCCCTTCTTCAGGGCTTCTCCAGCTGTTTATATGTTAACACGCATGTAAAATCTTAGAGGAAAATCTGGTATCAGTGTTTCCCAAACTTACTGATTACAGGACCCTTTTAATTGTAGAATCAGTGTTGATGCTTATAGAATAGGTATTGGGCTATTTTTAAATGAAATATTTTAAATTCCCAATAATTAAAATCCCAAAGTTTTGGGTATAGTTAAGTTGTTTGCTGAAACTTGACCTCAATCAATTTCATAAACAATTTACAAGTCATTAACTTGTCATTTCTACAGTAATCTATATAGTATGCTAATTTTAATCCCTTTATTCCTAAAAATTAAAAATAAAATCCTAGCTAAACTTAAATTACTTTTTCTTGTTTTATCATGTCTGTAACAAGTCATATTCAAGTTGACCTGGAAATATAAACATCTTACCACATTCTTCTGCTACATTTGCAAGGTTCCTTGTCTACCTGACTAAATAAAATTGACCATAGTCTTTACATCTACAAAATATGAGTTCTAACACAAAGACATCTTTAATTATGAAAGAAAATAATACAATAACCTCTTTAAACAGTACACACATATACTGTGTACACATAAAGCTAACACTACTTGATTCCCATTATGGGATAAAGGATTACACATATGTGTACACATATACTGTGTACACATAAAGCTAACAATACTTGATTCCCATTATTGGATAAAGGATTAAGTATTTCTTTTCTATTGTAGTCCAGCCTATATTTCCAAGACTATCAAAGAGTTAATGAGCCTCACCTATCCACATTTCACTATTTATGGTCATCTGAAAATAACCATTTGCAACTCTTTTAAATTTAAATTCAGGAAGAACAGATTTCCTTTTCGATTTTCCATTCTTAAAAAGTATAAGAAAGCAGGAATTTTTCTTTTGAAAATACCATGTACCCTGAAGCCCAGATTGTGACACTGTCCATTGTACATCACTAAAAAAAAAAAATCAGCAAAACAAAGTTGAAAACTACTTTCCATACCTGCCTAAATTTTGCACGGGCCTCTTTTTCTTTCATTCTTCCATGGGCAACTAAGTAATCAAATACTTCACCTGAATCAGAAAGGTAAAGCAGGCAGTAAAATATACATAGATTTTTCAATTAACAATATACGCAATGTCGAGTTTTTGCCTTGTTTTTAAAGAAGCTTTGGCCCACAATTTTCTGATAGCTCTGTATAAATCATAAACTATTACATGAATAGGGAAAAAAAAGAATTATACACAGAATTGAGTATCTACAGCACCTTCATGATTTAGCAAATCTCTTTAAAAATAAGTCATAAAACATAACCGAGAAAACTTGCTTTCTGCTTTCAATTATTACGTTAAAAAAAATACAGTCAACTCTTTATTATCCGTTCTAATAAAGGGAAGCCACAGCATAGGCAATCAAAAATTGCATTTGGTTTTGTATTTGGGGGTCTACATTTCAAATAATATAACAAAAGTCATATTGTGTTGGCTCTCTCTCCTTTAAATTCTCCTGGTCATGTGCTCTTCGTCAAATTCCATCTCACTACTTCCATACACATTGATTTCTTTCTTTTCCTTCCGATTCTCACCAGACTCACTTCATCTATTCTGTGCTTAATTATTTATTACACAGAATTAAACCGTCATTACGCGCATCTCCTGTTACCCTCCACGAACTGCAAACTACTTAACTCCATTACCACATCCATACTTGCTTTGTTGCCCCGTCCTCATGACAGAACACAAAGTGGATAGACAATACATATTTGTTGAAATAATTTAAAGACAACTAGAAACGGTAGAAACTTTCCTCCACTAGACCCATTACTTCATGTGCCTGTAAGTTTCTTCATTTTTCTCTGGTCTAAAAATAGTAAGAAAACCTAATTAATGTTTAGTTACAACATCGAAAATGAAATATCTCAGTGTGAGGGAGAAATTTGTTTCTTGTGTTCTTATCATCACAATTTGCACCACCATATAGATATACATGCATATTTAAAAAAACTCACAAAATGGCTGAGAGGGTTCTTGTAAAGTACGGCACAGTGATTAAAAACTCAGGCTGTAGAATCAGACCGATTTGGGTATGAATCCTGGTTTAGCCATAAGTAACTACTGGGAGACATTAGGAAGATTTCTTAATTTTATTAAGACCCCGTTTCTATCTATTGTCTATCTCACATGGCTTTTGTGAGGATTAAATGAAATAATGCACGTGCTTATTAGCACAGTGACTGGCATATAGTAAGCACTCAATAAATGGTACATTTGAATCTAGATGTACAGATATATTACATATACATATCTGCAGTATCAATCTTAGAATATAAATATTAAAATCGAATATCTAATGGTGTATGTCAGATGAAACTAATACATCTACAATGTCAGATGGCATGTTACATGAAGCATATTCAAATGATTTAATGGGATGATGAAAACAGAGAAACGAATGCATGCTCTAGATGACCCAAGAGAGTAGTTAATTCTAGATATGTGTGGTTAGGCTGGGAAAGATATACACGAAAGTTAAAAATTTTGGACTACTCTTAAGTTCTGCCTAGAACGCTCAGACCCCAAATGTTGACATGACTCAGTCCTTCACTTACTATATGTCATTTGTTTATGGTTTGCGTCCCCAACTAAAATGTAACCTTCTTGAGGGCAGGGACTTTCTTTGTTCACCCATGTGTTCCTAGAACCCAGAATATTACCTAGTACACAGGAAACATTTAGTAAATACTGTTTGCATGAACGAAAGAAGGAATAAACACACCAATCCAGAGCAGCCTTCACACCTTCTTTTAATAGACTCTTTCAGACAAAACATGGTTCAAAATGAAAAAGGAGTTCCTTGTCTTCCCATCACTGGGAATCTTTTGTCCCATTAAAGAACCAGAATCAACTGATCCACGCCTGGCAAAGAGGCCATTTTGTGTGACCCCTCTTTGTTCATGCTAGATTTCTGTGTGCATGTCAGGTTCAAACCTAAACTGTCTAGAAACTTCAAAGGAAAAACATTCAGTGTTTTATTTTCCAGAGGCATCTTGCCATTTATAGATTAAAAGGGCAAGAAAATGATTCTAGATTTACTGCCAGAACCATGATGGTTTTGTTGTTACAGGACTGTTGACTGACAAGACGAAAGAAAACGTTATTAGTAGGAATCGGGATTGAAGGAGAGACCATTCGGTTCAGGTTTGGGCTGAATTCCAAGACACGTATCTCTCCAGTCCACCGCCCCTCCCAACTACGCTACTGAAGGAGAGCAGTGAGGACACCGGTGGTCTTTATTCCTGCAGCCATTGCTCCCCTTCATTAGCACCAATAGAGAGTTGACTGTACTTACCGTTCATTTTTAAAACCATAGATGTATTCACACATACGTATTATGTGTGGTAGACCTTCATAAAAACAGAACGGTGTCCACAGATTTTCAGCAGTCTATAATTTCTCATATCAAAGCATGTCTAGCCCCTTTCTCTAGACTTCAGATGACTAAAATGAAAAAAAGTCTAACTAAACTAAAAATAACACTCAGGGTTCCCACGCTGACAAACTGTTATATAAATCTAACTAAAGGATAGAAAAATAGAGTAATAGTTCATTATGTGGTATTTGTAGGTTCATTCGTTTTATTATAGACCTACATTTTATGTACATTTGCATGGATGAGTAATTTTTTTAATCCAATAATAATAAACATTAATAACATAGGTTTTCAGGTTAAACCAAAAAACCTACATTGAAATATTTTCAGGATGGAATAAAGCTTTGCAAAAATCTACTAAATCTACTAAAGCTTTTAATCAGCATAAAAATTGAAAAAGCAATGAAAAAATATTAAATATTTGTAGTAAAAACTTTTTGAAATCTAAGAGTATAAAAATATGTAATTTTAGATGCTATGGACTAGAATAAATCCTCTTTATTCTAGTTACACCAAATCTGAATCACCAGAAAAATCTATAAACTTTATCAGCCTAAACGATACAACACTAAGTTTTTCTATTGATTAGCAAAAAAGTTAATTAGCCAGTGGTTTAAATAATTATAGCTGCCCTCCCTCTTCTTCAATTGCTTAAATTATCTGACCTTTTAAAATTTTCAAGTATTTTTTTTTACTTATTGAACGATTTGAATCCATGAATTTTAAACCTGTTTCTGAGAAAATTAAGCCCTATCTATGTCTGACAGAACTGTGATTTTTGAGCTGATGTATCTGTCATTTGAGGGAAAGTGTAGATGAAAATAACCATTTTCTCTCTATATATCAATGTTTAAAAATCATTCCTATTTTTGATACTATGTAGCCAAAACATACACTACATTCTAGTACAAATGCATCTTACTATTTACCTGTCAACTCAGTCTTCTAACTTAGAAAATATATAAATCAATACTTGTTTAAATTGAAACATTTTATGGATGATCTTGAAAATGCATGGATATTGAGAATCTGTCATATATGAACAATCAGTGAAATAAATATCTGACTTAGAATATGCTATTACCATATACTTTATTACATTCTGAATTTGAGATTTCCCGCCTATAGCCAAGAGCTTTTAGTCATCCTCATAATATGGTATGTTGCAATATTTAGATAACAGAATCGAAACATTCGTAGGTACCAGTACAAATTTAGTTTTGAAAAATGTCCCTAAGTAATTTTTAAATAAGCCCCAAATCCAACTTTTAAATATAGGATCATTAGGTCTTGAAAGCAAACACTGATTTTTCCTTAAGATATCGTTTAAAGGCATTTTAATAAAACTATAGATTCATTGACAACAATAAAGACATAAGTGTTAGGATGAACCTTTAGATGTTGACAATTCTGTATGTCTCATCACAGATAGCTTTTCAATTCCCCTTATCCTTACCCCCACTTGCGTATTCCATGACTAAATAGAGGGTCTTCTCTGTTTCAATAACTTCAAACAATTTTACTGAAAAAGAAATTAGAGATACAACTCTGTAACTGTTAGCACATATTGCAAATGTTTTAATAAAATTTAAGGTAACACTAAACCAGTGGAAAATCTGAGTATTTATTATAGATTATTAGTGATAATTTGAAATTTAAAAATTTTCTCAGGGATTATTACTACTGTGGAAGAAAACTACTTACCATGAAGTAAACCAACTGCTGGGTCAAAAGAGAGTTAGGTTTCTGGGATTAAAAAAACCATTACTTTTTCTAATTAGAATAAGATAGGTAATAAAAGGAAAATCTTAAAATCAGAATAAAATGATTTTAGAATAACATTTTAACTACAGCTTTAAAAGACACTATATTATCATCAGCCTATCATAAAATGTTAAAAAATCTTAGTACAGACACACAAAAAATTCTATAATTATGTGACATTATAAAAGTTTCTGATTAAAAAGCTATTAAATCATCAGGCTGATACAGTTGAAATTATACACCACAAATGATCACATTAGTAATATTTCTAATAAACAAAAGATTTTTAAATGTGCAAGAAACAAGTGTTTCAAAAATAAACAGATTAAAAGAAGAATTGCTCTCCACTTCTTATAATCAAATGACTTCATGTAACAGATGTAATCAATAAATGTATTGGTAAATATGGGGGAAACCAGAATTTATGGAAATAAATTCACTAAAATTGAAATCAGCTCTTTATTTTCTTAAATTTAAATTAGTTATTTTGCCATAAACTATGATCAAACCACAATGCATAGTATCAAATTATCTAGACTTCATTTTTTAATAAATACCTAAATGGCATGAACTCTCTTTTTAGAGAGAATGAGTAAGGAGATACAAAAAACATTTATATGTATAAACGCCAAGTCACATCCATCATTTTAGTGGAGAGAAGATTTAGTGGAGTTTCTACAAACTAGTAGAAAACAGCAATTTGTAGCCTTCAGTTAACTTCTTTATAGTCTATTTTTACCCAAAGTATCAGTTTCTCATGTTACCACTTTTCTATTTATATGAAAATCTTTAAAATTGTAACTTCAAATTCTCTCAGATGCAGGGAAATCATTAATTTACATCATTAATTTAAATCATTGATTTACATATAAATTTCATACCTATGTTAGGATGATTCAGTATCTTCATTATTCGTACTTCTCGAAACAACTGTTAAAGAAAACAGGTAGACATACTTCTGTTAAAAAAGAACATTAAGCAGAGAACAAACAAAAACATCCATTTGAAGAAATTAATCTGCTTGTGAGACACTACAGGATGAACTTGACACTGGTAGATGAATTCGAATGGGTGTGTGTGTGTGTGTTTGTGTGTGTGTGTGTGTGAAAAATATATACAATAAAACAATATATACAATAAAACAATAAAATATATACAACAAAACTTCTTTCTGACTGCTCTTCATTAACTAGGAATAAAAGGAAAATACTGTGGAAATGATACTAAATGATTCTTCACATGATTTTTATCTAAAAACAACCTTCCTTAGGGGGTCTGACTCTCGTCATATCTATTGGTTGAGCAAATATTTTATGAAAGATCAAATGATATAAACCTCTGTTTAAATAAAACTTGAAAAGGAAACGAACTATTTTCAGTAGCATTTTTAGGAAGATTTGTGCAATAATATCAAAGAATAAAAATATATTTACCACTCTATATAAAACCAAAATGAAATGAAAATAAGTCACTTGAAATATGAATGTTAAAATTGCCCTTCCTTTTCTTTTACTTTTAAGCAATATAAGGCTCATTTTTAAAAGCATGATTTGGCATTTCTGTCCTATACATTGCCTTTGAGTACGTGTTAAGATTCGAAATCAAGCAACTAATTCTAGAAAATAGAACCACTAACTGGTATTCCGAAAGAGGAAGCGTAGATGTTACTGGAGGCGATTAGGGTGTTTTAAGTGATGTACTGACTCAGGATAATGAAATGCCAGAATCCTGACCCATCCTCTCAAAGAAGCACTGAATTGTTAGCTAGATTTGTTTGGGTCATTAACGCTCCAAATCTAGAGAACTGGGGCCAACTGAACAGTAGCATGTGGACTCAGTAAAGGCCGAAGATGTCTCTTCCTCTCCATGTCTCTCCCCTTAACCCTTGCCCAGACTCTAATATTCGAGTTGGCTATACAGAGGTGAGACTGGACTAATACCAGAGTTTTCTGCACCAGCTGCTTGCGTCAAAGGGAGCAGGGAGAGGGCACAACAGTGACACACACACACACACACACACACACACACACACACACACACGTGATCTTTTAAGCCAGTGCAGACCTTTAGCAGCGAGGGGGCCAATCTTGTCCGTGTCTGCTCTTCCTCAGGGAAGGGGGAGCAGGTTGAGGGGAGGAGAGCTGAACATTTAGACCCTGATAAGAAGTCTACCCTGAAATGGAGTTATGATTTAAAAAGTCAATTACTGTATGGATCATATGTCCAGGCGCAAGTAAGAAAAATAGAGGTTTGCAAATATGTTGATTTTCTAATTTTCTCCTTTTCGTTTCTCATTTTCAAATGGTGACATCGTGATGTTTCCAGCATACACAAATTTAAGAAGAGCTCTGAATTCATTTGTGCCCTTCGAACTTACGGTTTCAACTTTGTTGAGGGCTGGACAAAGAGTCCGAGTTTGTTAAACTTGCATATTGAATTAGAGAAGTAAGTGTTGAGTGAAGACTTGAGATGGGTCGCCTGTGACTGAAAGGCACTGCACTGACAGCTTTTCTGGTTGTTCAGAGGCCTTTGTTTTCTTCTTGGTCCTTGGCCTGGTTCCAGATAACGGAAGTCAGTAAACAATCCTCAATTCTGTGCAGAGGTATTTTCTTTTCAATTCCTGCTTCGGGCTTAGGGTCAGGATTAGCCAAACTGCATCAGTGTTAATCAACATTTGCCTCGACTATGAGCATTTTCCTTTCCTCCTCTCAATGACTGCTCCTGCCGTGCCTTGGGCCTAAGGAGGCAAGTGGACACGATTTAGACCATCACCCATTGCATGAATAGCCAGGGGCCGGTCGAACAAACATCGTCTCTCCCCCAGGCCTGCTCGCTGTATTGCCCTTGGGCTCGTCAGTGTCACAGGACTTCTTCCGCTGCTGGCTTGATCGTGGCCATTCCGAACCTGACAAAGGCAGTGCGCAAGCTGATTCTTACAGAGAGCGCTAGTCCAGGCTATCAGCAGAGTCCCAGTAAACGGCTCAGAAGAAGGATGACATCCAGAACTTCCTGTGCCTTTCAACACAATCTCATTGGCCTTTCAAGTATTTGCTCTGATTTGGGTTTGCCTTCATTGTAAGCTTTGTAAAACTTCTGTCTGTATCTTCGACAGCATCTTACTGGCCTGTTAATGTAAAGTGTGGGTGCTGCTTTACCCTGCACGTGACATTCAGTTCCAAGACTGCTAGGACCTTGTTTAAATTCTCTCGGAGGTGCCATTCAATCAGGGATTTTAATATGTGATTTGCCTATAGTAACAGATCTCTTGAGATTAAAGTCTCTGCTTTTTAGTTTTTGGGATCATATTGCTCCTTTTACAGCCTTCAGACATCTTATGCGGACATAAAATATTTTATAAAGTTAATGCTCATAGCAGTATAACAACTGAGGCTAACTTTTCCCATGAAATAGTAGTTCAGAAAAAGAGACCTGAATATATTAAATGAATCTGTATGAGATGATTTCTAACTAAAACAAAATGATTGTTCAGTAGTACTTCCCACACTTGACAACCTGTAGTCAATTATACATTGCAAAGTAATAGAAGAAAATACTCTTTAAATGATAGGCTGTTCTACTTTCCCAAAGTTTTATCTTCATAGACAATAAGATTCTAATTTTTTATGAACTAGAACCTGCTTTATATTGCTTGTCATTTCCAATGCCTTACACAACTATGGGCTCAAACTGGTGCTAAGTAAATGTAATTGTTTGAGATATCAAATCAAATAACTTCAGAGAGGTGATATTAAACATAAAATAGGATTACATTTTAAAATATGGCCAACCTCACTAGAAATCATAGAAATGAAAAAAAGATACCATTTTGCATCCATAAGGTTGGCAAAAATTAGTAATAGTGGAGCAAGAAAGTGGAGTAACAGTAATTCTCAGACAGTGTTAACAGAAGTATAAATTGGTTCAACCACTTTGTAGAGCAGTATGACAATATCTAGTTAAGTTGAGAATATGTCCTTCAACCTGGCAACTCCACTTGAAGAGATATATTCTTGTATACATCTTCACAGAAACATGTACATAATAACGATCATTGCAGCATTGTAATAGCAAAAACAAAATCTAACTAACTAGAATAAAAGCCAAAATGAAACACAAAAAACACCAGGAACAATCTAAATAACCACTAACAGAAAAAGGGACAAACTGTAGTACATCTATTAAAAGGAGAATAGGTAAATTGTGGCATATTCACACAATAATAGTAGTAAAAATAAATGAGCTAAACTATATAGACTAACATGAATAAAACTGTAAGACAATGTTATATGAAAAAAGCAAGTTGCAGAAGGATAGGAAGTTTAAAAATAAACAAAATGTAGTATTTTATGTACGGATCCACATGTAAAAAATTTTTTAAAGCTTAATGGGAATAAGAAAGATCAAATTCAGACTAGTAGTTTTTCCTAGGGAGGAAAAGATAGAAATAGAACCAAGAAATGACACATATGTTTCAACTGAATGTGTAATGTTTTACTTCTCAAAAAAAAAAAAAATTTAGAAATGAAACATTTTAGTCCAAAAAAAAAATCATGAGAAAGCAACTTTTTTAAAAATGGGAAAGACATTTTGAAGTCCCCATCGAAAAATTAAAAATAGACTAGTTTACTATGTCAACAAACTGCCCAACTTAGAAAAAATGTAACTATGACTCTTCAAATAACCATATGAGAACGTGACTTTTAGAACAGCCAGATGGTTAGTCTAAAATTCTTAGGTGATTTAAAGATTCCTCGCTTCCTCCATTTCCATGAAAAAGATTCCTCCGTATCTATTTCAGTAAATCTTATATAGTTTCTGGAGACTATAGAAATAGATGCATGCTTTATAGCCAATAAAAGGTCAAGCAATTAGAGCAGAGATTTTAAACATCAGAGGTAGAATACAAGTATCAAAAACAAAACAACACTACTACCAAACCCCAAACAAACCAAAGTGCTTCTTTATGTATAATTTTTGGCCATGAGTGCTTAATTTTAAAGAGGACAGGGGAATTTAACGTTGTAGAGGCAGGAAGGGCTTCCCTGAAGAAATGACTCCAATAACTAAAGAGGGCCAACAAGGTTTTAAAAAGTCAGATTTTTGGTCAGTAAACTGTTTAAAACACAGTTTGGTCTTTTCAGAAAATCTGGTTATCTTATCTTACATTTAAACTGCTGATATTTTAGCTACACACCAACATTATTGGTGTCACCTTTTAAAAGAAACTGGTTTTAACACCTTTTCCCTCAAAATCTGTCATATTTCAGTATGAAAGATACACTTCCTACCAATTCTTCACACTGTATGCTAAAGAGACACATCTTTCAACAGCTATGATTTTACGATAATCTCTGTTTTCAGCATTTCCTTCAAAATCAAGGTCAGAGGCATGTTGCTGATCTTCATGCAGCACTCCACTAACTGATCTCCACTAACTGATCTCCACTAACTGATCTCCGCTAACTGATCTCCACTAACTGATCTCCGCTAACTGATCTCCACGAACTTCATGCAGAATGAAGCAATGAGTGACAGCATTCGGTATCATCTTATTTAGTCACATGGCAGTATGACTCCTTGCAGAGGATAAAACAGGCCCTCCCGGTATTTCGTCATTACTGATTCAAAGACAGCTCTTACAGTCTACAGCCCAGCGCACAAAATGCTAACTCTTCTTTTATCACATAGCTTTTCATTTGACCCATAAAAGAATTGGTCAAGACTTTTCTTTCAAATGAGTCACACACATGAAAAGAGCTATATGGAAGGAGCGCTCGGCACATAAGTGGTTTTGTTCCGCTGTAAAGTGAAACATGCTATAAAGCATGCACATGTGAGAGTAACTGATATTTTAACATATGTCCAAAAGAGATAATGGTTAAGGAATACTGCCAGAGAGCCTTTTCTGCTTTCTCCTTAATCAAAATATTTGTCAATTTTGTGATTGGTTTTACACGTTTGGTGTCTTGATAATATGCTAAATTATTAATTTGAATATTGCTTTCACAGTTCTCTCCTCTTCCTCTAACTTTAATGACCAAATTTATCAACATGACAAAGATGATTTTGCAGATGTTCTAGACAACTTAACCAGCTTACTAGAGAGGCCTATTGGTTTTATCTGAAAATTCATCCAAGTTTAAGTGGCGTTGGTCACCACTTAAAACATTTTATACAACAGAAAACACCAGATACTAGCAGTAAATGTCAATTATTGACATTTTTTATACTTTCCTGCTTATGCAAAATCACTGTCCTAGTGCAGAGACTGATATTCTCTATAACTTCAAAGCAATAGTACTCTTTTATTTAACAACATAATTCTGAGTTGTCTCAATCTTGTTTCTATTTTCATTATGGTTTTACCACTCAGCAAATCATTTCTGAACCACTGAGCCATTTTTGTGAATTGGGAATATAACGTGACATTGTAAAACAATAGAAAGTGCAAATTAATGAACAGTATACAGACAATAGATACACTGCACCCGGTGAGACAGGCTGAGCTGTCTGAGCTGAGACCGGCTGACACAAACTCTGTCATCTGTGTATACATGAAACATGTCCAAGTTTCAAAACCTGGTGAAGTTTCTGAGAAAATTATAATGAATCTTACATTTCAAGTGTCTGAGTTATGAATAAAAGCGCTTCATTGTTTTGCTTTTCCTCCAACATCACTAGGCGGCTTAAAAGATCCTCAGGAACCACTAGTAAAGTTGATAGCCTGCACTAAAAACTACTAATATGTGAGGTGGGACCAGGGCTCCAAAGAGGAAGAAGCACAAACAGCATATCTATGCAAATACTTTGAAAACTATGAAAACTTTTCAAGTTGGATTCCATGAATTCAAAATATGGAATACGAATGACAGCATATTTGGTGAACAGTGTTGAAGATAAAGATGCCTAACAATTCCAAAGACCAAACTGTTTTTAAGAATTTGACATTTTAGAAGTTCTGAACAGTTGAGGTATCAACTTTAGAGTACGCTCATCTATCACTGATGTTGGCAAAGAAAGTAATATTTCCTATAAATATGTTATACACAGAAGCCGATAAAAGAAAAACAGCTTAAATTCAGATCAAGTCCAGGACAAGATTTAACCAAACACTTCTGGGTATAAGATGAAAATGAATCCTTAGTTCAAATATATGTGCTAGCATGACCTCCCTTTTAACCAGCATACCTAAGACCTGGAGAGCCCATTTTGCTATATTTTACGTATAGGACTTGAATGCCAATGATAAGGAAAACAAGTGAGTTACTTTTCATTCCATTATTTATTTTTAGATCTTTTATTTATTTTTAGATTTTTAGATCTGACTGACTGGGAAATGCTAGTGGCATTTAACGGGTAAGGCCAAATGTTGAATGTTCCACAGTGCATGAGAACTAATCAAGCCTTTAGCTGTTTTTGTTTTTTTTTCCAAAACTTTTAAAAGAAACCAAATCGATGGACATAAATGAAAATTATTTAAAAGACAACAACATACACACAGTGGACTGGTTACATTTAGTGAATTTCCACGTTAGCTTTTATTTTCACAGATTAAAGAAAACAAAAGTTTCATTCTTTGTATGCCTGTTTAGAAAAGCAACACTATATCAGCAAGATTAGCACAATTTGTAACAAGTACATTTTTTAGTCATTCAGATAAATAAAGCACTATTCAGCTTCATGTTTGCATGTTTCAACAAGCACTTGGGTTCTATGATCTCCCCTGGGCCCTCTTGGGAAAGACAGAATGGGAGTTACATTACTGTGTATCCAACTAGCACAACAGGCCTGGAATCGTTCTAAACTTAAAATCCCTCAATTTAGCACAGTAAACCACAGCTTAATCCAGGAAGAGAGGAAAAGCTAGCTAAATGCACCATGGACAGGGCCACTGGGCAGAGTTCTGCAGTTCATGCCTTTAAAAGGATTCCTAGCAGAGGGGCCAGCAAAAATTAGCCCCACTGTGGCTCCAGCCTAGGAAAAAACAGTATCTTTGGAGAATTCATCCACCAAGGGAGCATGCCTGTTTATAACTGTTTCTATCGCATTGTGGTGAGCTAAAAGACTGGTGCTAGAAGGTTCTCCCTCAAAACATCCCTGAGGTATATTATCTCACACTCACAGAGAAACAAGAATCCAGCAAACCTTTTGCGTTCTCACTGACCAGAAATATCAATGCTATGAAGAGTTACATTGGTGTCAAACTTAAAAGGAATCTCAGTAAGTGCAAAGCCAGATATCTAAGGAGAAATATAAAACAAACAGCTATCTGGCACTAAGCCAAGCAGAAAGCCTTGATATCACCGATACAAATTTTTAATTTAAATGTTAGAATCACAGCAGGTGTAGTTAAACACACGATACTTAAAATGTCTTATAAGGTTCGCTCTGTTTTAGGAATCCAAAGTTATTTGTGTAACACTGACATACTCGTATGTGACTATCATCCTTTTATATTCTAAAAACATCACAATGTATATTATCTCACTATACACACTAAAAACTACTAAAACTAAACTTAACATATATGTTAACAAAACTTAACATATATGGCAGAAATGTTAACATATCTGCTTCATTTATAAACAACTAAAATGTCTATCTGAGAAAGTTTTCCCACATAAGCAATTAATAAAGCAACATGAAACACTTTACCAGGTTTACCAGGGCAACCCCCATTCTAACTGCTTTATATTCTCTCCCCCTGTTGTTTTATATTTTTATACTTTGAAGAAATGTTCATATCTTTTACTGTAAGTTAGCTGAAAGACTAGATCTTATGGGAGAAGGAAAAAAGCCAGTGAAGTAATTAAAAGGAAACCCATCTATGGACAATATTAACTTATAAATAGATTTTTAACAAAGCAGAATCCTGAATGCTTCAAAATATGACACAAAGTTTTATTCTACTGAATTGAAATACATAAATTCCTTTCATATCGTCCATGCATTTTAGTAGTAGATATTTTTCAGCCACTTGATAAATGTTAAATAGCAACTATAAATATTATGTTTTATCTCATTTTTTTTTTTCATATGTTGATGAAGTATAGTAATGTACCTAATCAGAAATTTAGGATAAATGACTTTATAGAACTCATATATTAATTAATAAACTCACATTCTAATTACTTACTATTAAAAAAATTAAATACCTTTTGTAGACTGGTGGGATTTAGCTGAGTTTTATCTATTATTTTCACAGCAACCTGAAAAAGAGAATCATTAAACTGTATTACTAAATATATATAGTTTAATGAACAAAAACTTACACAGAAAACATCTTTTGTTTCATTCCTAACTGGATATAATGAAGCTACATTTGGTTCACAGGATTGGATGGTAAAGTCTTAATAATTTGGCAGCCTCAGAATATACTCCACTGATGCAAGTTTTTTACCTACTTTCTGAGTCAAGGAAAAGATGCTTCTGTTATCTCTTCTAAGTTTCCCCTTGTAAAGTAAAAATCATTTCTATCTTCATCTTTTACTCATGATCCTGATAAGTTACAATTATTAAATGGTAGGGGCTTATACATTTTCAGCAACTTAAGTATTAAGTGAATAAAATGATTACATGAGTAGAAAAATTGGACACCCAAGCTTACTTACAGCAGACTAACAAAATGGATTTGAATGTCCTCTAAGTCTTTGTCTAATATAGCCTGTATTTGAACAGCTCCTGAGGTTAGAATGGAAGAGAGGATTCAATGTAACTGGAAGTGACAGTAATATTATGTAAAAAGCAAAATGAAAACCTCCTAAAAACATTTATGACTGAAATTTTTCATAATGTCCTAACTGGATCCAGTAAACATTATGTAACATATAGCATTAGATTTTAACTATTTGTAATCTTTAACATATAATTTATTAAATATATTAATATTAATAATTATTCAATATATAAAATTTTGCTACATTACACAATTTAAAACACATGGGATTTTAGAAACCCAATTCTCTTATTACTTGAGAAAAACAACACTTGCTCAATGTGGTCTATAACTGGATAAAAATTAGTGGGTTACTTTCTACACATTTATACCTAATTTATCTTCAGCAGTGATTACTAAGAACTTACCCTAGCCCTGATCTTGGGGCTGGGTAACAAAAGTAACCAGAAATGTTTACAGAAACCATATAATGAAAGACAAGTCTGAGAAAAGCTCACTTGCATCCGACTTGATCTTTCAGACGCTGCTATGTACGGATGTTTCTTTACTGCACGTTAAAAAGTCAATTTTTTATGCTATAATATAGCTGTGTGTGTGTTCCACTCACACATATTCCATTATTTACCATATTGAAACTGTCATCTATTTCCAGCATCAGCTATCGGAAAGGTTGTTAACAAGACTCTGGAAAGGTAGATATTCAATATTCAAGTAAATATTAAAAGGCATCATGAAAACTTACCTCTCTACCAGTTAGAACATGTCTTGCCAATTTCACTTTGGCAAAATTTCCTTTCCCTATTGTTTTTTGTAAACGATAATTTCCAATGTGCGGCTGTTCATCCGTCGCTGATGTAATGGAGTTTCTACACCGAGGGATGTTCTGTCTGCTACTCGATTTGGTAGACGGGATATGTGGTTCAGTATATCCATCCACAGATGTATGCTAAGAAAAAGGTTACAAGATTTCATTGTTAGTTCAATTACAAAAGAACAGTGAAAAAGACTACAAATCATTTTCATTACTAATTCATCTTCAATGAAAATACACTGCACTACACAATTTTTAAGTTTGAGCATTCTATTTATAATTTCTACTGGACTTTAGCTCCATTTGCCGGGGGAATATAACTATTTAAAATGAAATGTTCTGCATAGCTTTAGGTATATGCTTTGGATTACAGATGGTCAGACAGATAGGAGCCCTGTAGGCCATCACTCCTCTAAGGGGATTACCCCTTCAGGTTGAGATGACACCACAGTCCAGGATTTCTTCATTAAAACGTCTTTGATGCCAAGACAAAAACCTCCTGAGTACAGTTCTGTTTCTCGAAACTAGACCAAATCCTGGTCATGTCCACTCTTTCATTTGCTGGCCATATAGCTTGGCCATTGATCAACCAGCTGCCCACGTCAGCTGTGTGTCTAATCAGTTCCTGCTGACCCCCTCTCTCAGCCTCCTGTGCCCAAACAAGAGCCACTGACAGCCTTGGCTCCATGACCAGATGGACATCCACTGCACAGCTCCTCAGTGCGGTTCTGGCGGCCGGTGTCGCTGTGTCTGTCGCACACTAGCCCACAAGTGCAACGGCCAGCACGGCCTGTCCACCTGCAGGTCCAGCACCTGACGTCCCAGTGAAGCATTTCACCAGCTCCTACTCACGTCAGTTTTATCTACATTCCTACATGCATAGAAATTCTAGCTGCTGTTGTGAAAACACAGAATCACACATGAGAACAGGAACAGCTTCCTCTAACTGGAGTCTTTTTTTTTTTTTAAGTTTCAGGTGTACAAAACAATGTAACAGTTAGACATTTATACCCCTCACAAAGTGATAACCCTCCCCCTCCCAATCTACGACCCCCCTGACGTCGTACACAGCTGTTACAGTTCCATTGACTCGATTCCCTGTGCTCTACTGCACATCTCAGTCATAAAGAAGAACGAAATGTCTCACCATTTGCAACAACATGGATGGACCTAGAGAAAACAGTATGCTAAGTGAAGTAAGCCAGATGGAGAAAGACAAATACCATATGATCTCACTTATATGTGGGATCAGAATAAGAACAAACGAACAAACAACACAGAAACAGACTCAGAGATATGGGGGCGGGGAAAAACCTGATGTTTGCTAGATGGGAGGGCGGCGGGGATGAGGAAGACGGTAAAGCGATTAGAAAGGACAAATCAGTAGTCACAATATAGCCACGGGGATACGAAAGACAGTTTGAGAAATATAATCAATAATGTTGTAAAGATTATGCCGGGTGTCAGACGAGCACTTGTCTTATTAGGGAGACCACCTCATAGACTGTGTAGATGCCTGACCACTGCGCTGTAAATCTAAATGGCTTCTTAAAAATAGCTGAAGGTGAGTACAACAAATTAGCAAATGAGGGGAATATCTTTGATTTGCAAAGTAACTTATTCTGACTTATATTGTCCTATCTACGCGACCAACGCTTGCCTAAAAATTTGTGATCAGGAATTTCTTAAAGCCACCATAAAGATGACGACTCCATTACCACTCTCATGCAAAGCATGGCTCAAGTTCAGCCATTTTCCTATATGTCACTACTTTCTAATTTTTTAAACACTTAGCTCAGGATAAAATTAAGTACATGACCAGAAGGCAAAGTTAACTCTATACAAGAAAAATATTAGTTTATCACCTCAATTTGAAAATCATAGAGTAGCACTCAGTGATAAGCCATAAAAACAGAAACAAGTTGAGAATAACCTATTAAACACTCTCATTCAATGTTATTGTAGTGCTAGATAGACCAGCAGTGCTTTATAAGAAGAAAATAGACAGGGCAAAGATTTATTTGTATCATCTTTCCACCACTGGCATGAATATAAACCTAGAAAATGCAAGTAAGTCAATACAATCTTTTGGAAGCACTACTTGAGTTCTACAAAGTTATAAAAGGAAGGAAACAGCATTATTAATCAATTACATTCAGAAAGAATCATTTGGTGAACTCTGAACTCACCCTTTCATATTCAGCTGAGACATCACCACCCAGGAAAAGCCACACATATTATCAGTGCGTCTATTCCCTCTCACCTAAGTTGGGTTCGGTGCCCATTTTTGGTTTTGCTATAGTTATTTCTAGCAATTCATTACCCCCAATTTTTAAATTAATTTTTATTAAAATGATATATGCACATGGTCGATAATATCAAGTAACTCTAATAGACTACTAAGAAAAAATATCAGCCCCCTGGACCACCCTTCAGACTTCAAGCCTGCTCCCAGAGCCTTTTCCCTTCCTTTTTTTCTTCTAGCATTTGCTTAGATGTTTCTAAATAAAATGCTTTCATTGCTAATTCTTGGTTCACCGGTCTTAGACATTCTCTCAATTTCCTACTAGGGTCGACTAAGATCTTTTAGCCCCCCTTCCCTCTTCTCATCTTCCTAATGTAATTAAAACTTCAGTTAAAAAGTATTGTGTTTACATGATGACTTGTAAATACTAACTCACTGGAAGCCAAGTAATAATAGTATGACGCTTCTATTAAACTTTGTCAGCTTCATTGTGGTATAAATAACACAAAATGAAATTCACCACATTTCAGGATACAAACACATAAAGTCATGAAACACCATAATGACGTAAATGTGTAACATGTTTCATGTCGCCAAAACGTACCTTGTGCCCCTTTGTTGTCGATGCCCTCCTTTCACAGATCTGCTTTCTGAAACTACTGCTTTTCTAGAATGTTCCATAACTCAATCACACCATATAGAGTTTAACCTGTTACGTTCATTGTAATCCCTGACATGTGCGGTCTTATTTCTGCAATTTGTTTTGTGTTTTACTTTCAGTGTTTTCTGCTTTATTTTTCCTATAGTTATCGGATTTTCTTTGTTCCTTTTTTCCTCCCAAAGCGATTTGGGAGCTCTACCTCAAGGGTCTATCCTATTGGTGGTTATTTAAACAATTTTAAGGGTAGAAGTCAAGTGCAGTGGGCGGGGGAAAGTGGAAAATGAGGAAATGGAGCAGCGAAGGCAGATGATGCCCCTGGAAAGTCAGACGTTGAAGAAGAGGCAACAGGGTGACAGGGGTACAGTGGGGAGGTCATTGTTCATGTGCTTGTTTTAAGATGGGTGAGACTTGAGCACGTTTAACTCCCAAGAGAAGGATGCAGTGGAGAGAGAGACGCTATGGCGACCAGAGCGGGAAAAGATGAGTACGTTTCCTGGGAAGGTAGAACGTGCGAAGATGCAGAGGACAGATGGAGAGATTGTCCTAATGCAAGAAAAAAGACAGCTCTTCTATGACAAATAGAAAGGAACAGAATCAGGTCTAGATGTGGAAAGGTGCGTACATTTGATAGGAAGTCGGCGTAGCTCTTACCTGATGGCTCGTACTTTCCTGTGTGGTTGGAAGTAAGGGCACCTGCTAAGAGTGAAGAGAGGCCACTAGGTTTGCAGAGAGGAGAAGAGATCTGAAATGATTTCTGCAGAGGAAAAATGAGTTAACCGAAAAAACCCAGCAGGGCTACTGGGCAGTACTGGCAGTCTAGTTGAGATCGGTGACCACGAATTTATTGTGGATCTAATCTGTCCAGTCGCATCATTTTCCTCAAGCGCCCAGGGACAGATCTGAGGAAGCAGGTATATGAGTTTTTCCTGGTCTGAAGTTTGCCAAACAGGTGTACGCAACAACGAGAAAGTGGCAAAACATGTTAGGTTACTGGTGACTTACTGAAATGATGGATCATAAACTCTAATCTGGATAGTGAAAGAAATGAAGACAAAAAAAGCGTGGACGGATAGGGAACAGTAAAGGCCCATATACTGGAGGGCCGGATGAGATGCGAGAATACTCATAGCAAGACTAGCTGAGAAAGCTGCTAGATGGCGAAGTACTGGCAGCCAGAGAGATGGGTGACTGGATTAGGGACACTACAAGACAAGCACCAGATGCTACCAGTATCGGATGCTTGGTTAAAACCGCCAGACATTGTTCTGCATTTCATCAGATTTTTTAAACACGTGCCTATTCTACTCTTAAAACTTTTTAAAGAATTGCATTAAACCTCATAGCCACATTATTCATGGTAGTTTCTTATATCCCTGCAGTTCGCTTTCTTAGATGCACTTCTTCCAGTCTGCGAAAATGTTTCAGATAGGTATATGGTATAGGTAATATACTGTCTGAATCACTGCAGCTAATTTTTCTTTATTTTAACTTCACATATAAACACTAGTTCAGTTGGCTATAGGAGAGGTACAAAGGAACATTTTCCCACTTATTTTTGGATTTGTTCCAGAATGTTGAATTTTTTAGAATCATGACTTACTGAAAACCAGAAAATCATTACAATTAAACTGTGACTCATGAATGACAAAACAATAAAAGAAGAGGAAATTCTATGGAATTTCCAGGTGACGACATTTTTATAAAATTTTATATAAAGGAATAGATGCAAATACAAGGGAGAATTAGTGATATGCCAATATCAATGTTGTTAGTATCTCATATCAATGGGGAAATAATAGATTATTCAAGAAATGGTATTATAACAACTAGAAAAAATATTAAATTAGATCTCTAAAAGTGATGTATCACTCTTTACACCAATATTAATTCCCAATGGATTAAGGACATAAATATTAAAAAAAAAAAAAAGACTAAGAAGCCATAAAAGTAAGGACTAGAAAAAATAAACGACAGGCTAGCAACTGTTTTTATAGTCTCAGCATGGGAAATGCTTTCCTAACTGTGACACACAACAGAAGCCATAAAAAATTTTGACATCATAAAAAAAACAAACACTGGATGTTTTTATAAAACTGTCCTTAAATCAAAAAAGATAAATAATAAACTGAGAAAAATATCTGTAACAGGTAGCCGACAAACGGTTGATTCTTCAATACTCAAACCTTTGACAAATCAATAAAAAACTCTCAATGAGAAAGTAAGAACAAGCAAAGGTTAGGTACAGATAGTTCACAGAAAAGGACGTATCCATGACTTTGAAACATATGAAACGATAGTCAATCATAATAAATTAAATACAAATTAAAGCTACACTGAAATGAATTTATCAGATTAGCAAAGACTAGAGTTTGATAGCGTTAGTCGGTAAAGCTATCACAGAAACAGGCACACTCGTATATCATAGACGGATCTTACAATATCTATCAAAGAAACTCCTACAGTCATTGGACTAGAAATTTTACTTCTAGTCATTTATTCTACAGACATAGTCACAAATGAGCTAAAACTATAATTGCATGCAAAGATATTTATTGCAGCCTTTTCTATAATAGCAAAAAATAAAACAAGCATTAATGTCCATCAACAGGAAATGGGTTACATGCAGGGTACTTGTGTGTGTGTGCGTGCACATATGTGTATCCACGTGCTTTGATAAGCACAGACTATCTCCAGAAGATTACACCAGAGATAAAAGTTCTCTCTAGGAACGGGAGCTAGGGGGCTGGAAAATGGGAGCAGAGGGAACACTTTCTTCTTCTAATGTATTTTTATTAATATTGGGCCTGGTGCTCTAGATGCACATGTATTAACTCTTCAATATAATGAAAAATTATATTGAAGAGTTAATACATGTTACGATCATCTTAACTTTCTCCAGCTCAACTTCCTAACTAATAAGAACTGTCAATCTGCTCATTCTGGAAAGACAGGACAAAATCCAAGGTGCATTCCGCTATGGGCTAGATGGGCAAAACCCTTAATATTCAGTGAAACTGTTCTAAGAAAATACACCTTACGTGAGGTTACCTGCACACCTTTACCTGAGGTCACCCGATCCCTTCTGCCCTAATCTCCCCTCACCACTCACCATTTACCTCAAGCTGCTGAGGAACCGAAAAGAGACTACAAACCTATGAACACTTATACCCACCGTCAGCTCAACTTCTATTTCCACTGAATGAGGAGGTGAATCAAGGAGAATCCACCTACGTTATCCTTGAGCAGAGCAAGTCTAGATGGAACTCCCCATTCAGAGGCTGAGCTATACGTAAGGGATTCCAACACTGCACATATGCTTCGACACTGGATGGTGGAGGGAGGGAAAACCAGATGAAGAAATCATGAATAAGAACTATTCCAGGAAACAGGAAAGAAAAAAAACACTTCAGAAGAATGTACTATACAACATATATACACGTTAGCTTATATTTGCAACCCCCCACACCGCCCCACACAGTCTGGGATAAACTGAAAACTAGTGAAAATGGCTACGTGGATGGGAGGGAAGGAACAGGAATGAGAGACAGGCAGGGAAGTAAGACGTCTCTGAATATACCTTGTTACATTCAATTTAAATGTAGCTTCAATTTAAAATCATGTACATAGTCTGAACATTCAAAAACTAAAACCAAACTGAAAGAAAAAAGTAACCTTGAAATATTTAAAACAAAATGAAACAAACGAATTTAATTATATGCTAAATTAGTAATATAACCAGAAAATTATTTTAAGTGACATTAGAATTGTATTTTGCCTGTGTATCCTTAATGGAATATACTTATAGACAAAAACAAAGAACTCTTCAATATCATTCAGTAGTCTGATCAATAGTGATATTATTTGGAGACTATTTTATATACATATATAAGATAACGCAATTATATATTAATGTTACTTAAAATTCTCAACATAAAATCAAAGCAAAAATCATACAATATAAAATTTGAAGGAAAAACATTAGTATGAACTGGTGTTTTTTTACTTTAACAAAATACCCATTTCCTGGTTCTGTCCACAAAAATGGCCTAGAAATACTAATAACCCAGTTACAATGGCACCCTCTTGAGAAAAATGGCTGATTCCAGTGCTGAGGGGGCAGAAGATTTATGAGACAAACCTGGGACATCCGGTGTGAGAAGCAAGAGAGCTGGCAATTATTAATGAAGTTGTGTCAGAAGGACACAGGAGCCGGCCTGACAGAGCTCCCAGTGCTACTCAGCTATCTCCTCAACAGCAGAGCTGGGGTTGAACCCCCGGGAGTGTGAGTCCAGGAGCCACGTTCTTAACAACGTCTGTTAACAACGTCTGTTCCAGACGACAACTCAAACAAGAGAATAAAAATGGGAGGAGGGGAGGAGATGAAAACCAGAGACCAGAACAGAGGAAAAATAGCTTACTTGACATACAAGCATCTTTTGAAATAGTTGATCCATTGTTCCTTCTTTAAACACTTTCTTTACTCGGCTCTCACATTCTCCTCCTGCTGACTGTACCTTCTCAGACCTTGTTGTTGGTTTCGCTTCTCCCTGACTTCCTACCAGTGAAGGGCCCCAGGAAGTCAGACCTTGGTATTCCACCTTCTCTGGGTACACTATACTAACTCCCTGGTCATCCCATCGAGCCTCACAGCTTTAAGTAATATGCATATGCAGACGACTGCACATTTTCTATCCCTGCCATCTTTCCCAAACTCCAGACTGCCACCTCAACATGTCCACTTAGATGCCTGCTGATCTCTCGGCCTCCACATGTCCCTACTTGATCTCCATCCCCAACTCCTGCAAAACCTGCTCCACCAGTCTTCTGCATCTCAGTTGACAGCAAATCCGTCCTTCCAGGAGCTCAGACCAAAACCTCTGGGGTCATCCTTAACTCAGGCCCTTCCCTCCCTCTCTCTCATCTCACATTCCATCTGTCAGGAAATCCTCTTGGTTCTACCTTAAAACTACATCCAGAATCCAGCTACTCTCACGCTCCCTACTCTACCCCCCAAGTCTGAACTACCTGGACTATTGCATCAGCCTCCTCACAGCCTCGTTTCCTGTCACCCCGATCTGACCTTGCCCTGTTGTACTCAGGGTAAAAAGCAAAGTCCTCAGGAAGGCCTGTTAGGTAGGCCCAACAAAATCTAGCCCCCTATTGTCCCAGTGAGGTGTAGTCTGACCTATTTGATACACATTCCTCTTTGCTCTATACACGTACATACATATGTACATCAAGAGGAAATAGCCTCTATTTATGTCTTAAACGGTGGTTCTCTCATCTCGCCCTCCTCCCTCATTTTCTCTTGCTATGACCAGAAGACATGGACAACTAGCTGTACTCCTTGAAAACAGGAATAATGTTACCCACCAGTCCAATAATAATAATAATAGCAGCCACCATTTACTCAACACTGACAGTGTCCTCCATGGTAAGTGCTTTTTCAGACATGACTTGATTTAATCCTCAGTGTCAACTTGAGAAGCTATAACACTGTTCATTTTATAGATGAGAAATCAGAGCTTGGCAAGTAAAGCAAATTGCCAGTGGCCACACAGCCAGTCAAGGTCAGTTCCAGGAGTCGAAGTCAGGTCTGTCTTATGCTAAAGCCTATGCTCTTCAGTAAATGCTACATTACCTCCCTAACCATTCCTCCTCTCCAACATTCACCGTGTCTGGAAACATCAGAATCCATCTCCCTTTGGGAGCCGACTGTCCACAGGGAACATGTGCCCTCATCGGCTCTCATTCATGTGACGGGCGGGCTTTGTTGTAACCAGAGGCCTGTAGTTGTCCATCCAGGTCTGCATGTAACTAAGAACAAGATGGCAGAGGAGAGATCCAAGATCTGATGAGAGAGTTCTAAGGTCACGGACAAGAAGACACTGGCAGTCTCCGGCTGAGTCCCTGGCCAGAGCTTCTGGGCCGGGCAGGCCTCTGCCTCCGCCCACTCCCACTCATGCTCTGTGGCTCCATAGATCCAGGATAAGGAGCTCACCACGTAGCCCACCTCCCAGAACAGTGCAAGCACAGCACACTCGCATCTCTTAGTGTTTCCTGCTCTTCCTCTAAAACACGGAAGACAACTTCAACAAGTCGGGGTTATCGACCCGTTTAGCCGAGCAAGTGTTAAAACAGAATTCTCTGGATATTACCACCGGGACACTGGTGACTCCCAGAAGGACGTCACAGTATGGCATTATCAGAATCAGTGGTTAGCTCGTGACAGACGTTCACCGGCCTCAAGCAATGGTCACTGCTGAGAGAAATGATCATCCAGCACGACTCTGAGCTACAGAGTAAATGCTCAGTGAGAACGGAATGGAAAAATATCTGATGGATGTGATTACGTGTACTAATTCCCCCCCTAAATTCAACTCATGCAAGAGCTAGTGCAAGCACTGCCTTACTGAAATAGAAAAGCAGAACCCTTGGTACATACTTGGTAAACACAGACTTTTGCATAAAATACGTAGCTTTGTGCTGCTCTAAATTATGAGCAGAATTTTCCTCCCTCAAAAGAAAAACAAAAAGGAAAAAATGTGATTTTCTAAAGAAGAGGATGAAAATAAAGAGGAAATTATTTTGGACAATTTCCTCTTTGGTAACTGAATAAACTCTCTTGGGCGAAAAAAAAAAGTATTATTTCAGGAATAATAATACTATTATTAGTAGTATTAGTGGAAGATGAAACCACTTCAAGATCACATTGTTTAGTTTAACTTAACAAATATTCATGGAGAATCGACAATTGCTGAGGAATAAACAGAATGATAAGAAATGACCCTAAATATTAAAGGTTAGTGAGAAAAACGAATACAGTTTTGATATGAAATGGTAATTAACAAGGTAGGTACACAGAGTGCTGCTTTTCTGTCCGCTAGAGCTGTTTGCAAACATTAAACAGTTATTCTCAGGTCACCAGACCTGTGATTCAGTAGATCTCCTTTTACCCACTTGTACCATGTGGGACCTATCTGGATAAAGCATATAGCAAACAACCTGCATATACATCTGGTCTTTCACCTTTCTAGCAATTATCAATATAACTTAATAATAAGTAATTGTCCATCTCCAGAGGGCAGATAAAAAGTGCTGACTTGTTTATTTCACGCTAAGCAGAACACCTGGTACAAGTTACCTGGCCTACGACCGGCTCTCATGTGTGGAATGAATGAGTGATCATTCCACAGATCTGTGAATGGGTATCCTTGATACCATCAGTCTCTAATACTCATCAGAGAAGAAACAGCTTTTAGTTAAATACAGTTTCACTATATTTAACTATATTTAGTTAAATACAGTTTCACCATAACTTCCAGAAAAAGAAGTTATAGACCAATCATAAAACAAGAAACTCTGAAGTATTTGTATTAAATGAAAATCACAGAGAACAGAGAGAAATTAAATCCACGGGCTATTTACGAGCCATTTAATGCAATGCTTTCTACTTTGTCCTTCACCAAACTAAGGTTTTTAATAAATAAGTATGCAATCCATTTTAACTTGGCAACCTTGCTCTTTTCTACTTCTGTCCTCTAAAGTGCTGATTTACAAGGAAATGGCCCAAAGGAGACAACACACTGAAGAAGTACATTCAGTCTGTATAAGCATGATTATCTGTTTTTTTATTTTTAAAGAAAAAAAAAAGGCTGGGTTCAACTAAAACATTTCCATTGAAAACATGATTTAATTATTCATTTCCATGCGCTTTACCATAGTGATTAAGAGAAATGGGTCTGGAGTCAGGCTGCCTGGCTTGAATCCTGGCACTGCAACTTATTAGCTGTGTGACCTCGGACAGGATATTTATCTTGGGTATTCCCAGGTTACCACAGTAGAAAATGGTGTGATAATAGTACCTACTTAAAAAGCTACTGTGTTTCCCCAAAAATAAGACCTAGTGGGACCATCAGCTCTAATGCGTCTTTTGGAGTAAAAATTAATATAAGACCCAGTATTTTATATTATATCATATATAATATAAATATATAATATATATTATTTTATATTATATCATATGTGATATAATATCATATGTAATATGATATTATATCATATTATATCATCATATCATATCATATTATACCCAGTCTTATACTAAAATAAGACCGGGTCTTATATTAATTTTTGCTCCAAAAGACGCATTCGACCTGATGGTCCGGCTAGGTCTTATTTTCGGGGAAACACAGTAGGTTCAAGTGTCACTTGACTGCACAGAGGCACCTTCTCCAAACACCATTTCTAAAAGAGCCTTCCGCCAGTTCCTCTCCATCCTTTAACTCTCCTTCATTTTCTTCATATCACTTAACTACGATCTGATATCGGTAGTTTTAAAAACTGCCTGTTTTCCTATGGCCTCCCCTGCAAGAGTAAATTTCTTGACTGTCTTATTTACCTCTATATCCCGGGTGCCTAGAAGCAGTGCCCGATACACACAAGTAGGAACGCAATACATATTTGTTGAGTAAAAAGATGAATAATACACAATAGAGTGGGAGGTACTTTGTAGCCATTCAATAAATGTTAGTCATTATTATTCAGGTGATTATCAGGTAAATAATTCAAGCTTTTGTGTTATCTCTTCAAATAATTTTCTTCATTGTCTTTGCAGGTTTTACTTACTATTCACCAAAATCAAGAATTACATTAATTTACTGCTTACAAGAATTTTTCCTTCTACTGTTAGGAATCGCCAGACCCAGTTAGCCACGTAATTTGTGTCGTATTTTCCTGTCTGCCTCTAGCCAAGTTACCTGCTTACACGTGTATGAGGAGCGGTACGGATATGCGCAAAATGCAATTGGGTTAGGAGAGGTGGGAGTTTGGAAAAGGTCTTGACCATTTAACGAAAATCCTCACATGGTTCTATGTGGACCTTCAAATTCCTTTATGGCTAACATTCTACCTTGGCTACTGGGTTTGTTGATAATTGTATCACCAAAAGGCAAACTAGGTTACTGCCCAGGTTTTCCATAATCAAGTTAGGTTGAAATCATCCCAAATAGACAGAAGTTTCCAGAGGTCCTCAGGAAACTAAGGAAACTATATTTGGGTGTGTATGTAAATGCATAGGCATATGTTGGGATAACACTGCCAAATGCTCTCTGGTGATGGGCCATCCTTTATTCGGAGGTCATGTCCTGCTACTTGCTGGGTGTTAAGCTGGCCTTTCTTTGAAATACCTATGTTGATAGCTCATGGTGAGTTTTCCCCACTCACTGGACAAGAAGTTGGCAACCTCCTTCCATTTCCAAAAGGTTTTAACTTTTGTTTATTTGTTTATTTACTTTTTATTTTATCAGTGAAATTCTGAAATCTAGAACAGTAGAAGTGAACAGAGCACAATTAACAGCTGCCTAGCAAACTCCAAATGCAGAATACTTGACCTGTTCTTCACTGACACATTGGGTTCACTCAAACCCAATTTATCATTCCAGCAGCTCTTAATTATAACTGAGACAATAGTAACAAAATTGACCATGTGTTTGAGAATAGTAAGAACCTTTCCAGAAAATGCTTACCTCTTGTCATGCACTGATAGAAATAATCTATCATCAAACTGTGCTCTTGACTTTGACATTTTTACTTTTCCTGTATCCTCTCTAAGTCTTGTCATAGAGAAGCTGAGAGCGTTTGTTTGATGCAGTTAACTCTTGCGCCCAATACCTCACACTGGAATGTTCACGCGTTCGTCAACCTCAAAATCTCTAATCCACTGACCCTTCCCCGTTCTCACTACTGGTCACCCCTGTCCCATCTCACTTATCTCCTGACTCGGGAGCCACGCCATGATCCTTTGCTATAACTACTCCTTTGCAAATGCTTTCCATTCCCTCTTTCAGATTTATCTGGTAAACCCTCACCATTGTGCAACTAAATCATGCTCCTCCACACCTGCCCCTACACAGCCACAGCTCAACACCCCCAGAGACACATATACCTCATTTCACTTCCATTTCTGGCCATCAATTCCAAATGAAGACTCAATACCACCTGACAATCCTCTCCACTGTGAGTATACTCATGTACCCTTCTCTAAAACTTCCATGTCATGCCTTCTCTTCCCTTTTCCTATACCCTCACTTGCCAACTGATGGTTTCCTTTATCGTTTATTAATAATAAGAAATAGTCAGAGAGCCAATCAGTGTTCCACTCACATCAGGACAACAGGCTATCCACAACCTTCATGAAATGCCCCTGCTGTTATCAAAAGTCAAAACCACCTCCCACGCTCCCATTCAGTTTCACCTTTTCAAGGGCTTTGCTCCTGGACTTACTCTTGCTCACCTGCATCATCAATTAGTCCTCTCAAATGGACTCCATCCAGTAGCACGAGATACATACCCTTGTATCTCATCTGAAGAGAAAAAAATTCTCCCACAACCAATATGCCCTCCCAACTACAGGTCTATTTCTATGCATCCCTACACATAAAAAGTTCTTAAAAGAAGTTTTTGTGGTTGTTTGTAAGGGGCTATTGTCACTTCTCAATCTTGCTTCAACCCACCCCAACCATGTTTGTCTCCACCAACCCAAGACAAGTCTTGTCAAGCTCAGCAGTTACGTCTATGTTGAAAAATCCAACAGTTGCATTTGACACAGTTGACCTCCCTTTCTTTACTCTCTTGGCTTCTGCAAAACAACACTCCAGATTTTCCTCCTAACCTCACCGTTACTCAGGGCTCTTTGCTCCTCGTCTCTGGTGCCACACGCTGGGACACCAGGGCCCTGTCCTTACCACCTCTTGCTATTTTATTCATCCTTCCAAAGAACCAGCTGGAGAAAGTTGGAAATGGGAGTGGCTCCTCTCACTATTACCCTTACTGATCCACCAGTGATTTTTTTTTTGATTTTTTTTTTCTTCCTAGTCTTTGCAACTTTGGGTTCTACTAGCACAGAAGTCTCAGTACCTGACGGAGGAATGCTTCCACCAGGTGTGACCGCGATGTTCTATTAATCGGCAAGTTGAGACTGCTTCACGGCAGTGAAGCAATGGGCAAAGAAGGGGGTCATTACACTGGCCAGGGTGACCGATCCCGACTGTCAAGAGGAAATTGGGCTGCTCTTACATAACGGCATAAGGAGGAGCATGTGTGAATGCAGGGTCCTCTGCGGCACCTCTTATTACTCCCATGTCCTGAGGGAAGTCCACGGAAAATTACAGTAACCCAACACAGGCAAGACTTCTGATGGCCTAGACTCCAGGAATGAAGGTGTGGGCTACCTCAACAGGCAAGACATGATAATCAGCTCAAGTGTTTGCTGAGGGCAAAGAGGACACGGAATTAGCAGCAGAAGAAGGTAATTATAAGTGTCGTCTACGGCCATGTGACCAGTTGCAGAAACAAGGACGGTAATAGTTGTATTTCTGCCTTATGAGTATGTTTTAACCAATGATTTCTTTCTTTTTATTCCTCTTCCCCATTTCCCTATCACCCAATATTAAAGTGTTGGCATTAGCTAATCTTTTATGTAGATATTGAAGTTATAAGGTATAAAAAGGAGGGTCTGGCTCAGAAGAGAAATGAATCGCATCCAAAGATGAATAAAGGGGATTCATGTCTTCTTTTGAGGAGAGGGTTAACATGTTTTTGGTATACCTAATATGTTTTGGTAGTTGAATCATATTAGGCAAAAGCATAATTTTTCTATTTTTATCTTTATTTGGAAGTTATGTATGGTTAACAGAAGTGTGGACACATCCCATACTTAAACGGGATGGCCAAGGTGATATGAGATGACGGCCAAAGGCTGCGGCGGCTTCTAGTATGTTAACTCAGCTAAGCTGGAACTGTATTTCCCAGAATTCCCTTCCCTCTATGGCCCTGGGTGAGTATTGGCCAAAGAGAAATTGGCACCAGATTTGGAAGGCAGAACTGAATCAGTGGCTTTTTATGTGCTCTGAAGGTCAGACACACTTGCAGCTCACACCTGACATAGAAGATAGGTTGGCACGTCTTGTGGGCACGGAGTAGCAGCCAGGCTCTGCAGATCCTTCAGCTGTCACTGGGTCACCTGCTCCAGCTGCTCTGAATCCTGGTCCAGGTGCTTGTGCAGCTCTGTGATGAAGGACGTCGGCCTACCCTGCAGGTCAGCCATCTTAGAGGTGGGAAAGCAGTGAGAGATAGACACGAGGTCCACTTTGTCCTCATAGGTCCCAATGTCGTTCTCCCCCTCTTCCCATTCATCTTTCCTTCCGGCCTGATGACCCGGCGGATTTCAGCCTCTTCATACCAGACTCCAAAGCAGCAACCACATACAGAGTACATGACCAGTTCCCACAACTGTATAACTTTCACCCCATAGGGAAAGCCTTCATGTATATGGCTCATGGGATCCTGCTTCCAGGATTGAACTCCGATGGAACAATACAGCAAAATTGCGATATTCTTACTCTTAAAAGGTAGTGGAACATGGGACTGTATTTCTAATTTAAGTCACTATTATATAAACTTGACTGTGGTGAAGTTAATTCCTCTGAATATAAAAAGACAAACCTATCAAGCATTATTTTTAGTAAAATGGTATTTTCCTTAACAGAGAAGAACAAAGGCAGAATTAGAAGAGCTTTTCATAACTCCACCAAAACCTTGCTCATCAAGCCATTATCTGTCATTTCTAAGCAGCAAAAATATAAGCATTATGATTCCGAACAGTCAACAGAAAAGCATTATATTCCGCTATACACAATGACATTATCAAAACCACCCTCAACTTGTAAATGCCTGACTTAAGACTAGGTTTATATTTGGGGTAAGATCAATGCAGTCTCGAGAGAGATTCTATTAGCATGTTTAATGCAGTAATCAAGCCCAAGTATATCTGTACTCAGTCTGAAGAATGAAGGTACTGACATGAAGAAAATGGTAAGCCTGGGGAAAAGGGAAGCCCAAAGAACGTGAGTTTAGTTGAGTGCTTTCATCACTGAGGATAGGACCGAAACCATATCCTGCTGAGCAACTGTGAATTTCCTCATCACCTTCGTTTTGACTCTTTGTTTCTTTGGTACCATTACTGGACACCTACTATTGCCAAGTATGTAATACACACCTAATAACTTGAAACTGACAACCCCTCCAACCAGGTTATCTTATAGGTCAAGAACGATGCCTAACGGCATACACCTTGCAAATGACCAAAGCTGGGAATAAACCAACCCCGGCGATGTCACAAACTATGATGTTTGTGCTCTTTAGTACACAACGCTACAGGAATGTCCCCTGCCACTGAGAACACCGATGCCACCTGTAGATAACTCAGCTTCTCACTTGGCTTTCTTACACTCAGTGGGAACATTCCAGCAAACCAGAAAGTTTACTCCACATTGTAAATTTAATACAATTTTTGGTATTAAAATTTAATACAATTAAGATTTTTTTTTTTTTGGTATAAAAAGGAACATAAACCCATGACTTAGAATACGGACGTCTTTAAAAATTAAAGTCATGTATAATCCAGAAACCCTGAGGTAAGCACTTAAAAGTTCGGCATATTTACTTCCTCTATCTAAATGGAGCAACGACAATAATAACAGCAGCTTCTAACACTCATACAGCTCTTGCCAGGCACCAGGTACTGGTCCAAGGGCACTGTCTGTGTTCCATCACTTAAACCTCACGACAACCCTACCCTGTCAGGTGGGCACGACTGTTATTCCATTTTGCAGACATAGAACCTGAGGCATAAAGAAATGACATGGCTTTCCAAGGTCACAGAGCTAACAACTGGCAGAGCTGGGATTTGAATGCACACAGTAGCCCTTCAGAGCACTTGCCTTAACCATGAAGTTACACTGCCTCTGTGACTGAACTGGCGTGTACAAAGGGCAGTCACCCCTCTTCAGGAGACAGACAGAGTGGGGGAGCTTGTATTTTATTTTTAGAGGCACTCTTCCCTAAAATACTCTCCTGTACACCCCCCCACCTCCTGCCAAAATCCTGTGGGAGGTCTTTCACTACTGCTTGCCAGAAGTCATCAACTGAGTCCCCAGGGGATAAAAGAAAACTTTGGTCTAAATTATATCTAAAACTATGGTATTCAATTCTTTTAGAAACCTCCTAGTTCTTTCACTCCCACAAGTACAAAAGCACACCAGAAATTACGATGTTTGTTCCTTAAATCATTAAATTTGATTTAATTTAACACTCTTGTAGTCAAAGTTCTATTCTAAGCCCTTCAGTTCGGGTATGTTGACATATCCATAAACATAACAAAATCTAGTAATTATTCCCTAATAAAAGCTAATAATCATCTTGACATAATGTCAAAGCGCTTGCTAAATACCTTTTTTGGAGGGCAGTAAAATTTTAAGTGCTGACTTTAACTTACGAACATGAATATGAGGGATTTGAGGAAAATCTCTCTTGAAAACAGGTCAGAAGTTCATTAAGAAAAAATGACCAGAATTTAAAAAGCAAATTTTGTGTCTACATAGCACCCCCGCGGATTTTTAAAGTACTTCAAAATTTTCCAGAGAATGAGTGAATCTTAATTGTATATATTTACTAAACATTCATCAAGCAGCTACTGTGCACACAGCACTTTCTAAAGTACTTGGGGGGGGGGGCAGATTTATTTTGTGACATATTCTTGCTGCTTTTAATACAAAACAGCAGGCAATGCTGAAAATTTCTGAAAGCTAGTCATGCCAGGTACCACTGCTTGACTGATACAGGAAGGAGTAATGGCGTTCTTGCCCTCAAGGAGTTTGCAGCATTCAATGTGGGACACGTTTAAGAAACCTGCAGTACAGTTTGAAAGTGATGTCACAAAATGCATACTGGTAGAATCATCAGTGTGACAAATACTCAATTCCAGCAGAAACGAGAGCAGAATCACCTCTTTGACTTACCCTTCCCTCCCCTTGGTTTTTCTCCCCTCCTGGAGAGGAAGGTAGAAGAAAAGGGTGGAAGCAATCAACCAAGCTCCTACCAGTCTTCTCTATTCAAAGGCTCATTAGCATGTCTTTTAGGCACTAGCAGGTAAGGATTTACTGGAAAGTCTATTCCCTGGGTTTAAACAAGTGGCCACTGGTGCATAATTTATTTCCCTCTAGTTTTTGATATTTAAACAGTAAAGAGATAGAATCTAGACTGGCCAGCAGGATCAGTGACATGGTTTAGCAGTGCTATTCAGTCAATAAATAATTTCTACAGAGCAAAGTATGCAAGACAGATTATAGACAGGTACCAAAATGAGACATATCAATAAGTGCCAAAAAGAAGAAGGGTTTAATGACTTACCCAAGTAATTTAATAATAAACAGCTAGTGACAACAAACTAGCTAGTGACTCCACAGCTCAATAACCTTTCCCCTAGGTCAACTGTAATCACCACTGATACAAATCACAAAGACAGGACGTCATAAAAGGATAATGAATTGCCAGTCCTAGCATTTGCTAAATCCTTGTCATTAAAGTCTGGAGAGGCTCTAATGTTTTTATGGTTACTATGGTCTCCTCTAACTTTCTCCCAATACATACTATACCATGTGTATGCGATCTCATCAAAAAATGTGGCTCTTTTCTTAACTGATATTAAAGAAATAATTATTCTAACAGTTATTAAAACGGTAAGGAAGACTATTCAAGACTACTGCCAAAGGGTTATTACGATAGGGCAGAGAGATCAACTTCTGAATACGGCAATGACAGCTGGAGATTTATAGCCAAAGTGCAGAGTAAGGGGGTCAGTGGATGGAAGACATGGAGGGGGGGTGGGGGGGGTTCTTGCTAAACTAGGGCAACAGGATTCTTGCTGAGGGCAGGTCAAGAACTAAGAGATCAAAGGAACGGGCTGAGGAACTTGATTAGGTATCCAGGGTGGTCAGGTATCAAGGGTGAGTCATCCTAGCTAAACTGACTAGCAGAATTCCTTGCTAAGACTGGGCTGTGCAGGCCCCTGCAAGGGTAAGACAGACAGGAAGTCCAAGGTGAAAGCCTGGTTGAGAAGAAGGCTCAGAGGAGCCTAAATGAAGTTTGGTGAAGGTGTCTTGGTCACTAGCATTGCCACCTCCCCTCTACCAAACCCTTCTCCCAAGATGTCAAATAAAGTTTTATAAATACCGTATTAAAGGCTCTTTCATGGACCATGAGAAAGCAGGCCACTCAATTTTAAAACTGGAGTGTTTCTAAAACACACAGGCACCCAGAGAACGCAAATCTAACCATGATTGACCCTCCACTTAAATGGTGACCACGGCTTCCAGGACCAATTCTTGCTAAGGCATGCTAGGCCCTGCCTGGTCTCCAGCCCTGGTCCTCTCACTAAATGTGGCCCTCCCCTTCCACTCCCACCCCCACCCCCGCGCCCCTCCTCTGAACTTGACACTCAGGGCCTGTGCTTCCTGCTCCTTCGGCCCAGTATTCTCCTCTTCCCGCCAACTCAATTTTCCACACAACCACTTGGCAAGGAGAGCTGATCTTTCAGGCCTTACTCAGTTCAAAGGCTTCCTTCTTTATTCTGTGTTCTGATCACTCAGATGACAAGGCACTGTAACTTTCTACTGCACTCGTTTGTCTCTCTGTCTATCTCCGTCTTCAGGCGTTGAGTCCCTCCAGAGCAGGGAACAGGTTTCATGTGCCTTTGTATCCCTATCATCTCCCATTGAGAACAAACAAATAGAAAAGGAAATAAAAGCAAACCCTCTTTTGAAATTGTGTAAAGCAGCACTGTTTGTTGATCCCAAAAAGAAAGGCAGTCATGCTTTAAAATAAACCTGTTACTATATCCTTTGCAGGGAGTTCATTAAAACTTGGGATGCTTCTCAGCTTTTGATTTGTTTACAACCTGAACTACCCTGCTACAGTGATCAAAACGGTCTGAAATAATACTTTGCTGCCACCCACCACTCCCAACATGGCTAACCCGATAAAGCTGGGAGAAGGCGGGAAAGAACATGAAATTCCTTATCACCGCTTCCTCAGTGACAGACCCACAAACACCACACACACCTACCTGATTCTCCCCAAGCCAGACAATTCACTGTTACTTTGCACTGCTCTCATCACCTACTGAAAGGATTGACTCGTCTTTCCCATCTCACTTTCTATAACAAACATCAACCACAATTCTTTTTTCATTTTAATCAAAAGATGAGATTCAGTACAACGTAATCATCATCATCACGTAACTCACTGTTTTTCCATCCTAGCCAGTGCGTACCGGCATCAGAATTACCTAGGGTTTATGAAAATAGAGACTCCTGGACCCCACCCTAGAGAAATTGAGGAAAACACAGAGTGGGAGAGAGCAGGGGTTAGGGAACATGAATTTGAAATGATCTCCCCAGCTGGTTATAAACTCACTATACTTGAGAATAAATCACCTTCATTTATGAAATTGTTGAGTGCCCCCAAATACATAGGATATATGGAAGTAATGTTGGAAGTAACCCCTGACCCCAAAGTACTTTCAGTTGAGTTAGGAAGATAAAGTTTATACACACTGGAATTACAGCACAGTGCTAAACTCTATGGTGTAGAATGGTCTTCAAACTTCATATCAAGTACCCCCACCCTTTAACAATTTTCAAGTATGAACCACTTTAGAAATGCTGACGTAGAAATTACATATATATTGATTTACTAACAGATTATGTACATCAAAAAATACAAAAGAGACAGAAAGATTTGGAAATATTAAATTTTAATGATACAAACTTTTCAGCGACTTATAAAACATTACTAATATTATGCAATATAAGTGTGTTTCTTGATTTTTTTCAAATCATGTCACCAGGTTTAACAGAGATTTGAAGGACTGATGGTAAGTCCAGTTTATATTGGTACTTGATTTCAATGACTATCATAACTAAAGATAGTACCTCACACAAATAAAAGTAGTGTATTATTGGTTTCATTTCTTTAATTATGATGCTCATATTTCAATCTATCCACCAATTATGTGGAATTTTTTTATAAAAGCAATGCTAATACATACCCTCCCTGATGACAATTAGCTGTTCTTGAAAACTAATCATTTTAATACTTACAACAAATGACTTCTAAAATGTACGAAGATTTTTTTTTTACCTGGAAGTTTTATAAACAGGTTAGAAAATTATCCACCTAAAACTCCCTCATTGAGCCAGGATCCCTAAAGGAGAATCAAGTGTCCCAGGTCAGTAGGGACTCCCAGTAGGGACAAACAAACCTTCTCTAGAAGAAGTCATCCTCGATTTTGACTCCCAAGTTTCACACAGATAAAAATCAGGCAAATAAGAATTTATCAGCAAAGACCAGCAAACACAAACAGAAACAATAAACAAGAATCACTAGATACAACAATAAAGCTAAATCCCCAGGAACTTCAGATAATGGATTTTCCGAGCACAGAATGTAAATAACTATGTATTAAATGTTTAAGAAAATGAAGATGAAATCACAAAAATAAGCGAGGAACAAGAGACTATAAAAAAGGCCAGACTGATTTGAGAGAAAACCTTAGAACTTTTAGAAATGAAAAACAAGAAAATTAAAAATTCAAAAGATGGATAAAGACAAGAGTGGTGCATACATCCAACACCCTGGTTTTCTGGGAACTGCCCAAGGACTGGTTTCTATACAACTCTACTCAGGGTGCTGGTGGGAATCAGCAAATGCTAGATGCCTGGGGGCTGCTGAGAACAAAAAGCTGCTCAGTGTACTGCTGCTTTGGAGGAACTACAGTACAGCAGACACCAGAGGGAGCAAGAGATTCAGAGCTCCCAAGAAAAAGAAACCACAGATCCCTCTAGTCAGGAATCTATGCACGCAAGTTGAGAAGACACATCTACAGAAAAGATTTGAGAGTCCTGAGTATCTCCAGCTGGACTGAATGGTGAAGATCTTTCCATGTATCAAGCCCGTCTAAAAAGACTGGGATAGGTAGCCAATTTTTTAAATGCATGGATACTAATACAAACTTACAAGAAGCACAAAGAAATAGCAAAACGGCCCAATCACAGAAAAAAATAAATCTCCATAAACCAACACTAACAAAACAAAGGTATGTGTTAGGGTTTCCGGGCGGGAATTCCCGCCTGTTCTCAGGAATTTTTTTCACTTTCCCTGAGATATAAACTGTTTTCTGTTCTCCACGATGAATCGTTTCCACAAAGTGACAGCCGATACTACCAACCACTTGGGTTCAAGGAGCCAAATTTTCCTATTTCCCAACCAACTTTTCTGAGGATTTGGGAAAGAAAAAGCAAAAAAAATTAC